>NC_046972.1:11169521-12369521 GCF_009769545.1 Cyclopterus lumpus
CAAGTAATGCACTCATCACAATCAGCATCAGTAGGTAACACATGAACCTCTGTGTCCAAGCAGCATCAACTGAACAGCACATGTTTATTGCACATTAGCATCAGTGCAAAAATTAAACCTTTTAAAATCATTTACACATGTGCCTCCGTCTTAATGTAAGAGGAGGGGTCACAAACCAAAAGCCCCCTCCCCCTCCCCCCCCAAAAAGCAGTCTTTAATCACATTCAAATCAAAAGGCGTAAGATTTGATTTCGCCACACAGTTTTCTTGCAACTCCCAGAAAATGGGAGGTACACTGTTGAAAATCTGTCAGCTGACATCTACCTTTTTCTCAACGCCAGCAAACAACAAGTAGCAGGCAGAAATGTGATGTTTTCTGACATTGCTTAATGACTTCCAGGTCCACAGACGTCATGGTTGTTAAAGGCCAGAGGCCAACTCACTCTGTGCAGGTCGCATGAGAACAAGCCCATCCATCCACAGTTCATCTCCAGGTGTGGTACATGTAGAGGCCGGCGAAACAAAGGTTGGATGTCAAGCTGACCAACAAAAGGCCCGGCCAGATGAGATGTTTAATTAAACCTGGAGAAGTCACAGTGAAAGCAAATTAATTTAATGAGAATCGTCATCCTTGCACATCATTATTATGGAATGAATATTTTCCCTCATGTAAAAATGCTTTACAGTTTTACTGTTAATTCATTTTCCTTTAGACTGATATAAGTCTAGTTCAAATTTAGGGAGATGTCTAAGAGCATGACATTGTAATCTGAGACCAGTTGTTTGTTTACTGTTATTTGTTTTGACAGTTGTCTTAGCACCTCCTGGTGGCCGTTTCTGGTACTTGGCTAATATGCTCATGTCAGGAAGTTGATGTTTTGCATCAGGGCGGTTAATGGGCGGCACTCTTTCCTAACATCAAACTGTGGACAAGCTTCTTGGTGGAAGACACAGTGTTTAACAAGTACAGAGCTCATGCATAGAGGACAGTACAGTGAAATGACTGTTGCAGGGCAGTGGATGCAAATACTGCAGGCAACACACAGTCTTCCCTTACAGCAGTGGTTCCCAAAGAGGGGGGTCGCGACCCCTAGGGGGGGCGCGGTGGTACTACAGGGGGGTCGCGGCTTCATCACCAACCCACACACACAGACGCACACATACACCGGTAAAACAATATAAAATAACCGACGTGACATGCACTGTGTTCCAACCACGCCACCAGAGCGGCTCATGTCACAGACAGACTGTGGCAAAACCAGCGAGAGCGAGAGAGCGCCCGAGCGAGAGAGAGAGTGAGGGAGCGCGAATGAGAGAGAGACACACAGCGAAAAATGTGGGGTCGGGTTGCGGGGGGGGGTCGTCCAATGTTCCTATATCATCAAAGGGGGTCTTGACAGAAAAAGTTTGGGAACCACTGCCTTACAGGACAACCTCCAGTCCTCAGCACTATGGAGGAAAGAGAAGACATCTGTACTAAAAACTAGGTCCCACGCATCAACCTCCTCCCGAAAAGGCCAGGGCTACAGCAGAGGCCGGTTAACAACTCAACTATGACGGTGCGTCGTTTGCCAAGAGCTTGTCCCAAGCGGTCTGCTGGAATTCAGCGCCCAAGAGCTTAGAATTTACGAAATCCAAGTCTTCATTACCATGGTACTGCATGGGGTGTTAACTCAAAAGTCCTGACGTTACCAAATGGCCTTCAGGAGAAGCGTCTTTCTTTTGATTCCAGCTACAATCAGCGATATATACTGTATAATATATATATTTCACTGTCTTTGTTAATTTTGTTCGCCGTCAGCAAGGAGTATGACAAATGTTTAATATGAGCATTGCTTTAAGATTTGACAAAAAGTGAACCTTTCCTTTAAACTGTCAATCAGACCAGGATCACCATTTTATTTAACAAGGCCTATGGTCGTGATGCAGTCATTTCACCCAGTTAGAACAGGCATAATACAACACCAAAATTAAATGTGATTTCTGTCTGCCATGCTTAAAATCGGACAGACTGCTTACCTTTAGGAGGAGGGGTGTTCTCAGGTCCCTGTGTAGTAGTGCCAACTAGGCATGCGGAAGACTCCGAGGAACTGCCTCGCCTCTCTTTCTCTTCAATCACACTACCGTCCCTCAAAAAAGAACTCAAATCTGCAACGCAAAATCATAAAGCAATGGCTAAAATGATCTTAACATGTAAGTTATTGATAAACATGAAGTCTTTTCTCTCTGTGAAGAAGTCAGGTTTCAGAATGCCATCTGGTGGAAATATATCACGAATGACAGCTATGCGTGTTGTTAAAACCCCCATACAATGAACATTTCACTTTTTTCTATTTAACCTGTACTTACCATTTTGGCTTTGGAAGGGCGATATGTCAGGTGAAAAGCAGCCACTGTAAATGGAAGAAGCCGACTTTGCATGGAAATGTGATGAAGACACTGATGGGGACATGAGTGTGGGTTCTGGCTCCGTCGAGAAAAGCCGGAGTTTCCGACCACTGATGTTGAGGCGAGCAGGGCTGATGAGGGGGCGCCGCTGTCTGGCAGAACCTGAACTGGACGTCACTGACCCGGCTACTGAAGGAGTGGGAGAGGGGCCGGGGGATGATGGGCGGCTCCCAGACATCAGTGAAAAGTAATCTGTGCCAAAGTGCAGCAAGAAATGTCAACCAAGTGTTCTGAAATTGTATAAAATAATGAGATTACCAAATCAGGGGAGGTTCAATACCTGAGGGCGGGGAGTCTTTGTATTGGGAGGCTGGTCTGCTTCCGCTAAACAGGTAACCAGAATCTGAAAATGGAGAAATAAACAATCTGACCGTGAACCAGGGCTTTCCTTAAACATGCAGAAACATAACTCCAAATAAACGCTACGGTTTTGTGTCTGATAAACATAAAGGTAGGTAACTTCATGCAATCAAATTAGGCCATAACCATTTAAAAAGCTAGTGAGATGTGGGGCTGGTTTATCTGTAAAGAAATATATAAAATAAGAAATTTATAAATATTCGCCCCCTAGTGGAAAACATTTATAAATGCAGCTCAAGCTGCAACCATCTATTTTCCTTACCGATTAATCTAGCAATGATATTCTCATTAAATAAACAAATGAGAATATCAAAAAAACATAATTAGCTTATTCCAGATTAATCTGTTTCTGCATGTTTCTTTACAGTGAGTAAATAAATTGCAGTAGGGGGTCCATTAATGTCTCCATTACATAGTTTGTCCTCCAGAGAGCATTGACAAGATTTATTTAAACTCATTTTTTTTTAAATTCAATATATTTTTAAAAATGTGTCCCATGGCATAAACCATAAAGAAAATGCCACTCCTTCACACATATCTTTTCTAGAAAAACAGTGAGTCTTTCCCCGTGTTTGGAAAGAGCGGCATCACCCAATTGTATGGCGAGCAGCATAAATTTGAATGTAAATCTGCGGAATCTTATCAATAATAAATCTCATCTGTGAGAATGTATCAATCGTCTTCAATTATTTTATATATAAAAGACTAAATCACACAAGATTATACCAAAAGGCAAAGAAAGATCTGCCAGTATCAGATTAACTTTGTCATGTTAATGTTACCGGTCCTGGTGAGGGAAGGGGTGGTGCCGAGGCAGAGGGCTCTGCTGAGGCGCCCAGGCAGAGAGGTGGGGGAAGCCTTGCGCACGTGAGGACTCTGTTGGCAGTGGATGAGCTTGAAGAGGTTGGGTGGCGGGCTCAGGACGAAGGCGTCGGCCGAGTCCTGAGAGAGCAAAGGAGGCTGGCTGCTGAAGGAGGGGACAGCAGCGCTGCCTGCGAGGTATCTGCAACACAAGAGCAACACAACTGTCTACTAACGGAAAATCAACATTTTAACAGAACCGTCAAACGGTTTTAACGCTACAGATAACGCATTCCAAAATTGGACTGTTTCCATAGATCATCATGTGCTTTACAAATAGAGCTCAAAAGGACACTGAATAATTATGAATTTGTGATTTCTTGTGTAAAGAAAGTAGCCTTCAAATTGGATTTATCTGTTGGACCCCAATGTCACAGTACTATTGTTAACAATTAAATATAAACTGCATGTCTGAAATCAAAATGGTTGAACCATACGGCTCCGATACCCATTTAATGTGAGCACTTTATTAATGGTGGCCGTCACTGAAATGCTGCTGCAGCTGTCGGACAACATGCAGCAGCTGAAAGCTCCTAAAGAACAAAAGCAATTGTACAGCTCAACTCTCACATTTCCACAACAGACAGACAGTGGCCCACACATGTTATGTGTCAAAGTAGTTTGTATTCAGCAATTGAGACTGTTAATAAAGTATGTCTTTCTAAAAGAAAATAATCACAGAAGTCTTGGCAAACAATAAGATGATATTGTCCCTTAACTACAATCTTGTGTAATAAGGCTTTTTCTTAGAAACGGGCAGGAAACATACAGAAATTTAAAAAATGGTGTTTGCGTTGAAAACAAATGGAGGCATATCCTTTCAACAGCTGTTTATTGCATTCCATAAGCATTCCTACAAAGTGTTTGAATTGTAGCCTCACATTAAAAGAAAGACACCCAGTTTCAGCGTAAGAACGTTTCATTGGGTGCAGTTTGTATGTTGCAGGAAACCTTTCAGAATGGACGGAGCGCCATTTCTGAGGCCAATAAACAATATATAAAACACATAGTAATCAAATTGAGATATTGTTCATTAGCTTATGTAGGCTATAATCATTGCTGTAATTGTTTAATAATAATCAAGATGTTGCATTATAACTTTTCATTTATTAATGATCAGTTTTCAGTGTTTCTGCAAAACACACACTCAACTAAAACATTCAGGTATGACAATCTTCTTGACTACATAGCATAGTGAAACAGTGGAGTAAAAACAGTTACATTCACATCTCCATTAGCAAAAAAGGTAGTTCTACAGCCATCACTGTTAAAACACCACAAAATGTGTTTTTGGCATTGGCATAATGCTACAGTTGTATTTCCAGTTATTATTAACTTAAATGTTTGAATGTAGTGACACTAGACTTATACACATGGAAAGGGTAACAGCCATATAACTTATCAGGTAGATACAATTCTCAAAAAAACACAAATGTATAAATGCTCAGGCTGGATATTATGCATATATCATACCATAACAGACTGTTTATAGCAAAACACACACTTTCTAAACAAAGATAATACAATATACCATACATGTTTTTTAAAAAAGGTCAAATTACTGAAATACTAAGCTTTTCATACACACGCAACGCACACACAATGGAGAAGAGCTGAGTAATAAGTTTTTCATTTTGATGATATATTGAGTGTAAGAGGCAGTTTGTCACATGATGAAAGGTAAAAATTAAAAAAAATTAATTACTGAGATGCTATGGCATTATAAATCAATAGTCATCACATTTAAAACACTATAGGATTGCAATATGTGAGAACACAAAATTTTTTTAAATCACAGCTTTTGTCAATTACTAGGTAGGTAGTAAAAAGTATGTGTAGTGTCTTACAGTTGGTAGCACATTTGTTGCAATTTAAAAAACAATTTAAAGCTTCAAGGCATCTACACCAAAAGGCTAGTTTGAGAACATAACTCCAACTACACAACAACAACATGCAATTTAAACTCCAGTTACAGTACTCTTTCCACAACAAACTATAAATACATTTGACAGCTATTAGTATTTTTTACTGTCAAATAAATATCCCTCTTCACGCAATACATTCCAAAAAATTAAAACAGGTTAACGGAAATAATTTGGCGAGAGGCATTGTTAGCGCATGCAACTAGTACGCCCATCAGTGTTGTTAATGCATCGACATGTTAGAACGTCGGCAAAGGAAAGTTCAGTATTACTGGAAGTGATCGAGAGAAGCAAGTAGTAAGTGGTGAAAAAATCTAATATTTCCAGCAAACATGAAAAAGCCGACAGTCCAACATCTCAGTTGAGACTTGAAGCTATTCAAATCGTATAAAGTTAATTCACAAACTACATCAGGTATCATAGCTTTGATGCTGGCAGTTTTAGACTAAACAATTTCGTTCCAATGGCCATATTCTGTTGCCGTGTTGAGCACTTCATAATGTCAGCATGTTCAGGCCCTGACTGACAACCGTGTCATCAGAAATTCTTACTTAGACGTGATCACCTCAAGCAAATGTCAAAACAACTTAAGCATCAGCTTTTGGCACAGCAGAACGTGACACAAACATAATCAAATAAAAGGTATATAAATACAAAAAGTATATAAAAGCTCAGAGTTTTTTCAGTAACTGAAGTATAATAAAAATCGAAATCATAGCACAAGATGACAACAAATGGGACGGGAGAAGAGCAGCACACAGCAGGGCCTTCGTGTCAATGACATATCTTTTGGGAAAACCACTAACAACGGACTGCTTTTCCCAGGTAGCAACATGTTTAGATGTTGAAATGGCACTATGTACATGAACCTTACATTGCCATGTGCATTGTTTAAAAAAAAGGGAAGAGGGCAACTGTTACAACTATTAAATCAAGATTCACAGAATTTGTACTGCCCAGATGAAAATACAACAGTAGCCACATCACTATAGAGATATCACATATGGGAAAACCTTCCAGGTCGGCCCCGAGAGCAGACGCCTCGTTTCAGCAACCATGTTGTATTCCCAAGAGATTCCTCATCGACATCAGTTACAAAAAAAGCGTGGCTTCAAAGGACTCACGCCGGAACACTTTATGGAAATAGCCACGTTAATGCTTTGTTCAGAAATTGTATTGACGAGGTGCAATATAGGATGGATGGGATCATTAAAAAAACACAACTTCAGTATGTAGCAATGAGCTGTAGTAAGTCAATTATATTCAACCCACAGCAAAACCAGTGTGAATAAATAAATGAGTACACTCAAAAAGTTATAAATTACATTGTTTAGTGAAGTACTAGTCTGGTACTAATTTGTTTTGTTATAGAATATAATTATCACTGTAATCAGTCATAGATTAATGTTTTGGATTTGAGAGAAAATATGGCACAATATCCCACAAAACCCATTCTGTAAAGTGTTCTTGAGTTAGTAACAAATTATCGCATTAGTGTTGATTTCTTAAATCCTTTTTTAATCCAGTTTCTTTCATTGAAACGCCCCAAAATAAGAATATTATTTCATTAAACCAGAGGAATTAAGAGTTGTTTGCTGTTTTTATTTAATATCAAAATAATGAATATTTATAATTTGTTTTAATACCAGTTAGTACTTAATCAATGTTAACCTCTGATATTTTACACAAAAACCACTGCATGTGCATAAGTGCTTAATGTGAGGCGTTGATGTGATTTAGCAAGTTGTGCTGGTGTTTTGTTTCCATCAAGGGTCACACACACACAACCCTATGCTTCAAACGTGCCATTCGCATCAGAACCTCAGTCATTCGCACACAGCAGTAAAAAAAAAAGAAGTAATAAAATAGACAGTTAATAAAAACAGCTCATTCCTCGTTCTGTTAGGGGTAGATGGTAGATTGTTTTAAATTGGTTCTAATTAACACAAGGCTCTCATGGAAAGATGAGTCCTATATTTCAAACACAACGTGCACACATTACTGCTCAGATTCTGACCTTCGATATCTGGCTCTTCTTGGACCCAGCGTTTTGCGAGTTGCCACAGCAGCGGCCAAGCTGACTAGGCAACATAGGGAGACGGTACCAAGCTTGGCTGTGTCCATCCAGTCCGAGGTATCAGTCAAGTAGCTCTCAGCCAGGTGGAGGCACAGGATGAAGAACCACAGGACGGAGGCTACAGCATCAATTCTCCTCAACCTGAAAATGAAGCAACAACATGAGCTTGAGAGTTTGTTTTAATTTAACTTGTCTGGGATGACTTTTCCAAAAGGCAAACAAAGAGGCAGGGACTACTTACCTAACAAGTCCAGCTAAGAAGATAGCAGTAAGACAAGTCAGCAGGCCAACGGACACTACAGCCAACGGGTTGTCCTTTCCATGTTGCCAAACCAACAGCGCATTTTCTATGACCTTGTCTGGAAGCAGCCCCAACAGACCCTGCCATACAGGCACATCTCCACTGCTTTTGTTGTTGGGGCTGGACTCATTGTGAGATTTAAGCTTTGGAGGAATGACCCCACCACTTAATGTCTGTGGGCCACTAAGTGATGTAAGCTGGTATGGAAAGTCATACAAAGATGTAGCAACTAGGAAAGTACATATCAGGAAGGCAAGGGTCCGTAACAGTATGACCCCAGTGGGAGAAGACGCAGAATAGGAGCTCTGTGGGAGAAAGAAGATGTTTTTATATGAATCTTGACATGTTTACAATATACGGAAATCCATTAGCTATGCAAAGACTAATGTTGACAGAAAATAGGAACAGACAATACACAATGGAGGGGGACTCCGATTCATGTTTTCACTTTGAACCAAGACTACAGCCAAATAAATGAAACAAACTCGTTTGTTTCAAACTCAGATAGTGTTGGGGGCTTTAATTGTCAAAAAAAACCAGTAGTACTTATGAGTGCAATGACTACTGTTGAGGTGGAGGAAAATCAAAACCCTATGCACTCATAAATGATATACTTTCTTAACCAAAAGTATGCAATATCAAGATGAACAAACCTCCCCTTGAAAAAAAAAAAAAAGTCCCATCGCAAATTCACACACTTTGCTTGCTAAGTGTCTGCGGTGTTGGCCTTTGGATTGCACTGACCTTTATGAAGCCCTTGTCCGTTTCTCCGCTGCGTCGAAGCGGATGGTTTAGGAGCCTGTTTCGAAGTTGACGGTTTTGATATTTTATGTAGTATTCTACCACTGTCTGACACGGCCTACATAACTTATAGGTCTGCTCAAGGTGGTGCTTGTAAGCCTCAATTTCCTCATCGTAGTTCTCCTACAAAGAAGACAAAAGAAAATTATAGATCTTGTGTTTACAGTCAGTTAGGGTGACAATAAAGACGGAAAATGGAAAAGAACAAAGTACATACATCATCCCGTGGGGCAAAAGAGGCCAACTGCTTTACTACGACAGTCTGGTTCTTATTGCACTTTCTGCACAAGAGCATCTGACTGTTAACCCCTTGCTGTGTCTTGGTTGTCGAGGGAAGGCTACCAGATACTCCGTGATTAAGATGCTCCATGTATTGAGCTGGGATGGGTTTGTTGTAATCCCCATTCTGAAAACAAGACAGAAAACAAAAAGAATAGTATAAAAACACACATCTTGCAGCAAAAAATATTTAATTGCAATTTATTGACACCCTAACAAAATAATTCACAGGTGTGATGTACTTTTAATACAAACCTCCTGGAAACCATTGTATTGATCACAATTGGGACAGTCCCAGCAGTTCCTGTTCCCAAAGGGCACCACAGAATTCTGATTACAAAACCAGCAGTTCACATCTGCGTGGGATGGCTTCTTTCTGTAAATAAGACAAAGACTTCTTACACAATGCAACATGATGCTGGTAATCAAACCTGCTAAGTATCACTACTATATGAATGAGGCACTACTTGTTTTATATACCGAGTAAGTGTATTACATGGTTGAATAGTATGTGAATCTGTTTTTGATGAGCAGGAGTTTGGGAAGCCTGATGATACTTTGGAAATACATATACTCTAAACAATCATGTTAGTTCAAATTTGTTTATTAGGATTAAAACCCTCGAGATCTACCATCTCGTTTTCAAAGGGGGTCCCAACATATAGACCAAAGAATGCATAATAACAGATGTGTAATCTCCAAATACAATCAGGTACCAGATCAGAGGACAGCCTAATGTTTAATCAGTGACAGCTTCAATGGGAACATTACTTTGAGATGGTAAGTCCATCTGAGCAGAGTGGCTTAACGTTACTTGGTATGTATGCACACACAGTTTTAGATGAGCATTCAAACAGGGAAACGATATTCGTCTTAACGTTGGTGTCGCAAAACTATCTAAAGTTAGTTAGCAACACAGCTAGCAAAGTCAGCCCTCGGTCCAGCGTAACGGTAAGAAATAGACGACTCTTGGGAAATGGAAAACATATCACATTATTCCTTGAATGTCCCAACTGTGAAACACCAATGCAAATGTTGAATGTTGTTTGGTAACCTGCACTAACCGTTAACTAAAGTTAATCTAGCTAAAACACATGCAGAACCTTGAAGTTACCTGGTAGCAATTTTGTATATCAGCGTCCCAACGGCGACCGACGCCGTAGCTCCGACTCCACTGTACATTATTTCAGGATACTCCAACAGAAGCTGGCTTAACGCCTCCATTTTTGATTAAATGTGCAATAAAAGCTAACAAATGACGATAAATATAACGTTCGGGTTCGGTATCGCAAAACACGGCGCGGGAGCGCACGCGGCAAGCGATCCCTTTTGTTCACGCCCATGGAACGGAAACGGAAAGCGCGTCACTGCCTGGACGCGTTCCAATATTGGTTATTGACTTGGGAGTCCAGACTCCAGAGGACGCGAGGACGCAGGACGGTCTTTCTGCAATTGGAACAGGAGCGAACTTGATGACGTCCCCACGTCAGCTGTTCTTGCTCATGAGTTTACTCCAATTATTCACTGTAAATTATTTTTACAGTCAAACTAAATATGTTTAACATTTTAACATTTCTTTATATGCAGTCTGACATCGCAGACGATCTCGGGTCAAATAGAGCAGCAACAGTCCCAACGGTGTGCTGCATTTTATCACCTGAAGACGATTCAGGGACTTTTATAATGCCCCGTACTGCAGGTGGAAGCATTGAGCATCCCAATTTATTCTAAAACTTCCTTTCTCTTTGCACACAATTTAATATAAATGTCATTGTTTTGCACCTTTTTCAAGGTTAACCTTTGGATTTTGTAACATTTGTGTACCTGGTGCCACATTCAGGCCAAACTTTAATACTTAATTTTATTTCTATAGCCTTGTTTGCTAAGAATAGCAATGTTTGTTTCCCCTCTATTTTCATCAAGTGCTCTTTATTCCATATTCTTCCAATATGTTTTATTAAATATGATACTTTCACCACCAGCATGGGTGTATTGTTATTACATTTAATGTTTATCATTCAAACTAAAATCAATGAAAATTATTATAATCAATTATAATTAAAGCATGTCACCTTCTCATAGGTTTACTTTATTTTGAAATACAATGTGAAAATCACAGAGATCTGTCATAAAATGTAGATGCTCCAACAGAATGGCACCAGATATATGTGTGGCTTGGCAATTCAATCTAATCGCATAGGCAAATTCATAATATGTATCTCCTAATGTATATTTAAGTCATACATAGTTATCTGATGTCACGTCGATTTGAGACCAGTTTACTCTTCATATAGTGTGTAAGGGAAACATGCAGACCGTTGTTTACACCCAGCTCGACCGCAGCTGTCAGATTAATTTGTGATACAACACTTTATGCTGTCTCACATCGCTTATGTCTTATTTTCAAGACTACGGACATTCATCTCTATCATCATAACGATATTCTACCGTGTGCAGCACACATTCATCCAGATTAAACACGACTGTTAACTGTCATTGTATTATGATAAGGACCTAGCTGTACATTGAATAACTAAGCTACACACAGGAATTAGCTAGTCTTTTGAAACATTACTATAGAGCTGCTTGCTGCAGCATTTTAACTCTCCTCTCTTCCTCCTTCTGTTTAATGGATTGTGGAAATCTGGATCATGGTCCATGCCTACTAATTATTCACAAATGTCTGTCATATTCATTGAATGTGTTGTAACTCTGTAACGTAGTAAACATTCTGTACACATGACATCTATTGCGTCTGTCCATCCAGGGAGAGGGATCCTCCTCTGTTGCTCTCCTGAAGGTTTCTTCCCTTTTGCCTGTGAAAGAGTTTTTTCTGTTTTGTTTGGGAGTTTTTCCTGATCCGATGTGACAATGTTTATATTTTTATTCACATTTAGCCCTACAATAAATCGCTAATTCTACTGCAGCATCAATGATGGCATGTTAAATATAGTAGATAACATTAAAACTGCTCGTTGCTGAAGAAAAGACACACATATTAAAATGCACATCTAAACACATTTTTCTCACTTTTTCACACCTTAGATGTGGGAACAGAAAATCTGATATCCAAAAATCTAAATGTGTCCTATATCACTGAATGTTGTTTTCCATGAAAGAAATAGGGACATTTTAGGAGAGACAGCGAGTGCGATTACTGACGGTGGCAAGTCTGTAGCAGGCGTCAGTGAGGTGTCGGGACAGCGGCAAGCAAACAACACTCAATCAGCACCCCTGGCTTGTTAGTTTAAATGTATTTACATTTATTTTTCCTTTTGGCACTTTATGAAATTGTACATGTACAATTGTTGAATAAAGAATGAAATAAAGAGTGGGTGGAGCCACATTTCCTGGGACCACCCAATGTTGTCACCACAGGTCAGCTGCCGTAAATCGATATTTATGATTTTACTTGAGTCAACTCCATCCTACATCCTTCGAGCAACCTCATTGTACTTTTTTTCATTAATTGTATCTATGTATAATTCCATCATACATGGTGTCATACATTGTCATACATGTTTAGCTTAGACTAACAGTGCAGTCTCCTTAAAGTAAAGTATCATAGTGGTGGTATAACAGTATGACATTATATGGTAAAAATTGTAAAAGAAATTTAAAAAAGGCTGGTACATTCTAAATGTTATGGTATATGTGTAATATATTACGAAGTAGCACAATAATATTTAGTATAGTACAGCAGTATTGTGTATTGTAATGATAAGGCCAACTTCTATTTATCGAGCCATCCATTCATTTGTACACTTGGGTATTGACAAAAGAAAATAAAGCAGCTCCTCTGTGACTGAACTAAAACACATACTATGATAATACCACTGATTTACGGCAGCTGACCTGTCGTAACAACAATGGGTGTTCCCAGGAAATGAGGCTCCACCCACTCAGTTTGACAGCTTCTTGGCGGGTGTCAAACGCGTGCGGCTCACTGTACTGACACCAGACTGACGCCTGCCATTCAATTCAATCCTGTTTATTTTGTATAGCCCAGAATCACAAATTACAAATTTGCCTCAGAGGCCTTTGCCACTGCAGTGGAGTGACACAAGGAGGACATTATAATTCTACTCCACTAGCAGTCAGAATCAAATATTGCACATTTTACGCCATTACATTTGTTTTATAACGTTACTATTTTCTTTGCAAATTCAGATTAATATAATAATAATAAACAACCGTATGATCATGAGTTAAATAAAGATTTACAAAAAAAGGTAATTCAATTGAGCCCCACCATAACTAGCTGCTACGTCAACTTGATGTAATGTATCAATAATTATAGTTCAATATCATTGTGCATTATTCAGAATTTTACTTTTGGTTGTATTATTGATATTAATACATTTTAACTTTTACTTTAGAAGATATTTTGAATGCATGATTTTTTATTTCTAGTTCTAGTACTTCTTTCATAGTGATCGTGGCAAGATACTAATAACGTTTGTATAACAGCTTACTAGCGTCACAATGGATGAATAGATGGAAATAATGTACAGTAGAGTAAGACAAAAATAAGAGCATTTGATGCAAAAATAACAATTTATTTGAACAAAGATGATGTATTTTACATCAAGTGACCATAACTCAGTGCTTTGATGTCTCCAACGGTTGCATAGCAGCACGGAGAATTGGATAAAACCAGAGAAAATAAATAAATAACATAATTACAAATAGGTTTTAAACATTTTTAACAAATGTTTAAAAAAAACAAAAGTTTGTTTGGTTCCAAAAGAGGCATAAACTAAACCTCAGATGAAGATCAACTGTCTTCTTTAAGTTTACACTTAAATGGTGATATTTCTCAAACAAAATGTGATGAGTAAAGTTGACGTCACTGACAGAAATTCCTTGGCATTCGTAACTGTGGCCTACCGATAAACTTAACCAACAACTTAATAAACAGTTAATTCACACAATTATGTACCTTAACAAACAAGCAGTGTCGCCTGGCTGGTTGAGTGACAGCTCAAAGTGAAACAGATGAACCTTGAATCTCTGGCTGTCAATGGTGGATAACTCAAAAACTCTACTGGTCGTATGAATACGCTCGCGGCGCTTCCGCTCGTCTTGCATAGGTGGCGAGCTGCTGGTAGTTGCATGCCACCGAAACGGTGCCTCTGCTGGGGCTCATCGACTGGGTCACTGCGCCGTAGGGACACCCGTTGTGCTGCACCAGCACGGGCGGGTGGTGGTGGTAAGCGCCGTAGTGGGAGGGATGGAAGTGGGAGGGCGAGCAGTAGGAACTCACCGGGCCGCTCGGGGACACGCTGCGGGTGTGCCCGGGGATCACCTGGTGTGTCGGGTACGCGGTCGGTTGGGACAGGCTCCAGGAGCTGCCTACGTAAGGCTGCAGGTAGAGCGGCTCGGGATAGTCCGCGGAGCTCCCGGGCAGATAAGGCACGCTCGGGGGGTTGTAGGGTCTCCTCACCCTCCTCCGGCGCCGGTAGTTCCCCATGTCAAACATATCCTCAAACGCGGGATCCAGCATCCAATAGTTGCCTTTCCGGTCCCCTCCGTAATCCCTGGGGATCTTAACGAAGCACTCGTTGAGAGACAAATTGTGCCTTATACTATTCTGCCACCCTTTTTTGTTCTTCTCGAAAAAGGGGAACTTGGAGATGATGTAGTCATATATCCCGCTGAGCGTCTGTCTCTTGTCCTGGCTGTCCTTGATGGCCATGGCGATGAGAGCCACGTAAGAGTACGGTGGCTTCCCCTGCTGGCTGGTCTCCTCCTCACCTTTGGGTTTAGACAGGGGCGAGTTGGAGCTGATGTCCAGAAGCTGCACTCCCTGGTCGGCGTGGGGCTTCTGCTCCGCATCCATGGCTCAGGTGTCCGCGTGTGCGTCCTGCTCGGGCAAAAAGCTGCAATCTGCACCAAATCAAGGCAGCGCATGTGAGTGTGTCCGCAGGTGCTCACACTCCTCCCACAGGTGGAGAGGGCAGCAGTTATCGCCTTCTTTCATCTCGCCGCGTTTCCCACACTGTTTATGCCACTGTATGTGGCTGGTGTGCAATCTGTTTAGGTTGAAACAGGGGTCACGGGACTGTGTTTTAACAGTCATCGACATGTAAACTTTGGGGCGAGGCGATCAAAGACTAAATTGAGTTACATTGATTTGAGTTCAGTATGGGAAAAGTCATTCTCTGCAGTCTTTTTGAACGATGTAAAACATGTTGACACATTTATTAACGTATTAAGTTCGATGTACAGTGCAGGTTAATGCATTTAAGAGATTATTTCATTTAAAGATGTACACCGACAAAACAAGAAGAATCACAAATAGTATTTAATTTAGGGTAAAAAAGACGATCTATATTTAAACAAAACACGTTTTTTTGGAACACTTTTTCTTTCCCTCCCAAATTTATTTATTCGCTTCAGTAATATTATAATCACCATATTACTGTTTACAGTTAAAATAAAAGGAAAACGTACTATAAATAGAGACATTATATAAATGACAATCACAATAAAAAATACTTCAAAGACAATAAAAACCAAGGGGAGATATGATAGAGGAAACTAAAATAAGTTAAGTTTACAAATAGTAATTAATTATTTTTTTATTTAAACAAAGTAACTTAAATGATGAAATACTAGTCGAGTAAAAAGTGCAATATTTGTCTATTGTAGTAGAGCAACAGAAAATAAAACACTCAAAGTACCTCAAATTTGTACAGCTCGGGTAAATTCTTTATTTTTCTTATTTTCTTAACAGCTCAGAGGTGATAGTTGGGTATTTTCAGCTTAATATGTTACAGAGAAGTATTGAGACTTACAGGTATCAGAGCAGCATACCACCCACATACAGTGAGGCATAAACAGCAGGCCTGCTGTCCGCTGAGGATGGTAGATAATGATCACCTGCTCTCACCAGACAGTCTGTCTGGCCTGAACTGATTGGGAAACACAGATCTCAAAGAGTCAGCAACAATTGGAAAGGCAACTACTTATTTGGGATGTTTTAAAGCATTTTGGGTTGTCCATAGTAATTACTGTAAGGGTATTAATTGGAATTACACTGACTACCTTTCTTAAACAATACTAGTATTGGAAATGAATCAGAGTCAAAGATAAAGCCTTGATTGTTTTTTAAATAAAGTTCAGCACAAAAGAGAAATAAGGGGACCATGACTTTGTCAAACCTGGCCTTCACTAGTTCATCATTTTTAACAAAAGTTTATGAAGAAATTAAAACTCTGTTATGCAATTTTGTTTTCCATTTATCATGCTGACATTCAAAATAACTGCATATAAAATGATATAAAAGACATCTGGAGTTTTCAGTGACTTTATTGGTGCAGTCGTAAAAACATGTCAATTAAATAATCACTATTCGTCAATATAAGAACTCTATATAAGTGAAGTTTCAGGCCACACTGAACTGTTAACTAAATTATTAACAAAAAGCTTGTCTCATGCGTGTAGGTAGAAATTATGAAAATGGTAGTCAATCCCATGATGTTGAGGACCTTTCTTTTTTATTAAATGTAGACTTCATGGCCAGAGAGAGTCCATGATTTTCTTTTCTTGACTCCGGAGCAAATTATGCTCACACACTGGACAGGAATGAGTCCTGATAGAGTCAAATGTCTCACCTGCTCCCCTGTACTTCCCTCTTTGATTTCTCAGCTTTTTATGAATGAAAATGATAAATAGAAACTGGACAGCCATCTGTCTTTTTTCTCACAGAGAAAGATAGATTTAGCTCCTGATGTCACATGAGCGAAGCGAGGCGCCAGGCTAAACAATTCAATTCAATTTTTTTCAATTCAGTTTATTTTGTATAGCCCAATATCACAAATTACAAATTTGCTTCAGAGGGCTTTACAATCTGTACACATACGACATCCCTGTCCCAGGACCTCACATCGAATCAGGAAAAACTCCCCAAAAATAAGCTTTGACAAACCTTCAGGAGAGCAACAGAGGAGGATCCCTCTCCCCGGATGTTCAGAAGCAATAGATGTCATGTGTACAGAATGAACAGCATTTACAAAGTTACATAAACACATTACATGAATATGACAATGTATGAATGGAACTCCAATCCATGAAACAGAAGGAGGTAGAGAGGAGGCGCATCACAATCTGTGTAGTTTAAGTTATCTGAGACTAAAGAAGAATGCAGTAAAACTGCCAAAAACAAAGGTCATGAATGCTGGGTTTTGACAACGTATGAAATAATAAGGAGTTGCAGTCCTCAAACATCCTCAAACAGCCCTAAAGTCTGACCCAGAACAGGGGGGAACAAGCTGGTTTCATGGCTGTTTCTACTGTATCCATGTTATATAGTTATATAGTTATACACAGCATTCACATTTGGACTCATAAAATGAAGATGTCAACCAAAACCAATGTCACTTTATCCTGATCATTACACAATGAAATGCCGATTGTTACCACTGGAACACTTTAACTATAAATATAATTGGACACAGTAACACATTTATTTATGAAAATATATTATGTGGGATAAGTTCCTTTTTTTAGTTTAAAAAAGAAGAAGCACATTTTCTGCCGTTTCATTACATTGACTAAAGTACCATTTTTAAATACAGTTGAACACTTTCATTTTGTGACAGCACACCTGCAAACCATACGGTATGACGAGTTCAAAAATGTTGTTTATTTAAAGTAGCTAACGAGACCACCTGAGCAAACATTGTAATGCCACTCACACTTCAATGCAGCTTTCCTTTTGATGTACACTTTTAATTTATTCTAGAAGTACATGTGTTGCGTATTCATGCACAAAAGTAAATATATTCTATGTGCTTTTGCTTCTAATTGTGTATTTTTACAATCAAGTATTGTTTTAGTTACAGAAAAACATTGACAGGAATTTCCCTGCACTAATGCCACAAATACCTTTAATGCACAGACGGTGTCTACACAGCCGCACTAGTCCAGAACTCCTCTTAACAGATCAGGTGGCTCAACAGCACCTTTGCTTCTCTTCTTCCTGCATGCTGTCAAGGAAAGACATGTTGAAGGTTGTGTGTGCCACTGAGGGCGAGGCAACAGGATACCCTGCTGTTTGTAAGTGCCGAGTGATGTCCAGCTGCAGACATCTTCTCGCCTACGGGCTTTAACATGTTTGCTCCTCCGGCCTCTGAATAATCTCACTACACAGATTACATTCCTGATCCTGTCACTCTTTTACAAATTGATTTGGAGTCATTACAACACAGTAATGACATCGCTAATTATTTCACAGTAATCCTTCTTCACACCCGACATTCTGACTCGTCATAGGAGGAAATGCTTAGGTGTTACTCACAACATTGACTATGGCTCCCTTGCATTCAGATGTCCCAGTGAGCCATGCCAGTTTGACAGTGAGCCAGCGAGCACAATACAGAGGCCTTTTTATACACGCCTGTGCTTTTCAAAATGTCTTCTGGCTTATTACCTATCATCCTATCCAGAAAGTCAAAGAATTCATACTCTGCAAAGTTGGCAGGTAATCAATGATTAGTGTTTTCATTATGAAGACACTATAATTGATTGTGAGGAATTCAAACAGGGTTATGAGTTAATGCTCATCAATAACTGTAATATAAGTAAATAAATATTTAAATAGCGATACGTTACTATGGCACTGTTGTAACATACTACAGTATGAAACAATCAGTTTCAATAATGGGTTGTACTTTATTATATATTTTGCAACTTGACAAACGCTAAACATTTTTGTTCCACTGGCTTTGAACATCTCACACACCTGTAAAGCTGCGATCGGTGATAAAAGGAAATGCCAGTATGTGTTGTGGCTCCTGTCTAAACACAAGTGCATGAGGCAGACCGCAGCCGACTCCTTGACGTATAGTAGTCATTTTAGGCACCACTCCCAAACCTCCCTAATCCATGGATTACAAGAGAGGAACTATGTTAATGACAGAACAAAACAACACACTTGATCTAATGAAATGGGCATCAGACAGAAAAAAACGTCAGAGTCAAAACAAGTATGAATGTGATAATTTCCTTGACTCTTCTGGCTCGGCTTGTTGTCTAAATTCCCATACTAGGTGCGGCTCTCTCTCAGGTGATGAGATGCTCTAGTTGCCTGCTCAGTTCATGATACCAATGACCCATGCCTCCTCATACAATGCATGCCTTTGTACGGTTCTACATGACGGCCTGTCAGCCAGCACCGTGCCAATCCGGCCCTGCAGCCTCCCAACGCCAACCTCCTCCTCTCTATTGTTTGCATAGGCTGCCTCAACTTAGTTTATCACACTAACAGAGACTCCAAAACTCATAGAAGATGAGACAGGTTTAGTGTGTGCCACTTCATCAGATCTTTCTTGTTTGACATACATCTTAAAATGTAATCTTTTTTTTAATACATAAAACATATCCTCTGGATTGAAAGATTTTATTCTGAAAAGATATTTGATGCCAGCCGTTATCTTATACTGATACTTGCTATCATAGTGGAGACAGAGTGTCTCAGTCTATAACAATAACATTGTTGCTCTCTGAATCTGTCAATTGCCAAAATATAAGCTCTGCCAAGATAAAGTCAACAAGGATTCCTCAGTGACAAATTAAATGACAGCGTCTTTACTACTTGAAGGCTTAAAACCTCAAAGTATCATTTCATGGTGTGTTTTCTTTTGCTAATGTTCTCATTGAAAGAGTCTTATTCTGAAAAGATCATTATTACTGGACTGAATCAAACTGATGAAACTCCTGTCTGACTTGTTTCCTCCAGATCAACCTGTTGCCACACGTGTGTTTCCTTGAAGGTATGATGCAAAGTTTGTCCAAAGAATGCTTCTGCCCCTTTCCACAGAACAGTACTGCTGTCAGATAGCAGTGAGGCTTGTGACACCTACCTGACAAATTATCCCCGCAGCCTCACCCAGTTAGCACGATGAGTTCAGATCCATTTATCTGATAAAGACATTGCCAAATACCAACCCTGCCTGAATTAACACGATGCACTATGTTCTCTCATGGGCATATTTCTCTATTTTCTATTTTGTCAGCTCCCTCATGCTTTGTTACTGTTATTGCAGTTATTAAAAACACCCGCCTTTTGTTAGGGTATACGACTTGGGATATAATGTATCCTACTTGGTTTAATTCTCCGGGAGGTAAAACCTTTAGTATTCAAAGGAAAATGAGAGGTTGTCTGTGCACTCAAATGTTCCACGCTTCTAAGAATTTGATTGACACAATGTTTCCACCTCCAAAGACTTTGTCAGGCAAATACTCCGGCTAACAAAAGCAGATTAAATAGTACAAACTCTGACAATTTCTTTTTATTGTATATGATCCAATATAACACCTGTAATCCCCCCAAAAATATATACGAAAGAAAGATTGGAGACCCATGCAGGTCATGTGATACACACCATTTATATTTATATATCTATACATCTTTTCATGACTTTTTTTTAATGAAGAGAAATATGGTTTACAGTCCTTTCAGTACCCAACTGTGGTTTAATATGCACACTATTCACTTTCTGTGCTCTAGAAAACCCAATGCAGTATGCACTCAGTAATTGTCCCCTTAGTTCTCTCCTGTGCCATCTTCTGGAGGTGAATGGTAAACACAGTTATCATTCATTTGAGGAAGGCTAGAATTTGAACATCCCTCAAGATGATAAGTGATACATGAAATAACGATCATGAAATACAATAAATTATCATAAAAAATAAATGTTATCAATAAGATAAGGATGCAGTCAAGTTACGCCTGTAATGATCCCCAGAGGGGAAATGTGGGTGTTGCAGCAGCACAAAGACAGAGAAGTACAGATTAATAGAGAAAAAGTATGAAATAAATAAATATGAACTATGATTAAATAATATTATAGCTAAACCTAGAATTAAAAGAAATAACTTTCCAAAGGCAAATATTACAAGACATGTTATACAATCTCCGTACTCACGACCAGTAATGCACCTTATGAGCTTTCTCTCATCAAAGTGACGTTGTGTGCTTAAAGCAACAAAATATATGATACTAGACACCATGTGTACTAGTCGAGTATGATGGGGAAGGAAGGGAGGATCACACATATTATATTACATATATTATACATCTTGATGTAAAAATTACTGTCATGTATCACTGCAAAAGTGCATGCAGAGATATATTAACTCTATGGAATTCATTTTATTTATTTATTTTATAATTATGTATTAAAATTCTGCTTCTGTAGTATTTCTAAATTCTGGCAGCAGAGGGCAGCAGACTGACACTCTTCAAGGCTGCAGAAGGAACCTGTTGATGTTGAATGTGAGGATGATTTGACACTAACATGTGTTTCATATATTTGAAATATAGTGTAAAATGTCTGTTCTAGTGTAATGCATGAAGTTTGTTCTTAACCACACAGCACAATAACTCCAAAAAAAATCATAAAAAAGCTAATTAAAACATTCAGAAACTGAAACACAATGGTCATTAAAATGCATTTTGTCATTACTATTATCGTAGTTTTGGTTCATCATGTGGTATCATACCAGTGAATAGTGCATCACAGATATACAATATATTAGGCAGATTTTCCTATGTTTATGTAGACAATTTGCAGGTTCATGCCCTCTCAACCCCATAACATGACCACAAGAACAAAAACAAGGACTAAGTAGGCTGGATGATACTTTACATGCTGATACACTGTGGGGTGTAACCCATGAATTTAAAGACCATCAAAACTAAGGGGCCTGCTTTTAATTTAAGCAAAAGCAGGAGGAATGTTTTGCCCCTTACATGATTACAGCCCTAAAAAAAGGTCAATGCTTGAAAAATGTTTTGTGCAGCCCCGTGGTGACTCCATCATTTTTTATTGTGCTTGTCTTGGTGAGATGGTTGGTAAACAACATCCAGAGCTGGACCCTGTGACCCATCAGTTTTGTCATTCCGACACGTCCCGTTCCAGATAACTTTGAAGTCAAAGACAAAAAGAGGAAAATGTATCCCCAGGGTCTTTGGAATTCATGTGAGGAACCACAAAAACAACACTTCATCAGGGGCACCATTCAGAATGGTGATCAGCAATATATGGGGAAATTCAAATGAGAAGCATTGTGCGAGGGAAAAGCCAAAGAGATTTGTCTCGTCCATGGCCCCTTCCTCCTTTTTACCATCCTCTCACGAGTGACTTTGATGTGGACAAGATGATTGAAAAACAAAGCAGCGTAGCTCGATTTAATTCCAGTGAAGAATGGGTTAGTGGGATGAGTGGGTGGGACTGGGAAACGAGGGGGAGAGTGCAATTTCATAAGAGAGATACAAGAAAATCACATTTCAGCCAGTGTATCAGTCTGCCATGTAAAGGAGGGGAGCAGAGAGTAAAGAGGGAGGGAGAGGAGGAGATACAGAGCAGGGTAAAGTGAGCGGGGTGTGAGAAAAAGAGCTCCAGTTGATCGCTCTTTAGAAATGGCCCCCTACTCTCCTGCTGGGTGCTGCTCAGCTCTTGTCCTCCTGGTACAATGCTGGTGGAGGGGCTGCCCCCATTACCACCCCAGAACCCCCACCCCATGTGCCCCCCAACTGCCCTCCATGTGCTGGAGCAAGGCTGACAGGCTGGACCACAGACCCCAGCATATGGAGGCCAGACCAAGAGGCCAGCTCTCCAGTGTGCTCCACAGCTGGGGCTCTGCTGGAGTGGGCAGTAGAACTTCATGCAACCACATGCTGTCTTCACTCACAATGTTAAACTTCTTGATTGGAGAAGACAAGACGAAAAATGTGGGGAAAGCCTTACTTCTTGTGAGATCAGGTCATGAAGTTGTTTTTTGAGATTTCTACCACGTCCCAAATACAAAATTTTTCTTTTTTTTACAGCAGACATTTCAACATGTCATAGAAGATCACTGGATAGATTACACTCCTGGGAGCTCATTGCTTTTGGTTACTTTAATATAACGTATTATTTGAGTAAAGGTTTTACAGCATTTGGACTTTTTACACCTGTGCTTTTCCTGAGGTGACATGTCAAAGTTCTGTGAGCAAGAGTGTGAGTGGAATTTTGTTTATGGTGGTCAAAACATTGACAAAATAAATGTCCTGTTACTGTCAATGAACATAACATATATTTGTTTGATTGGAAGTTCATCTCCATTGTTGAGTAAACTGTGGTTATTGTTCAGTGGCATGGAGGTATATTGTTGACAGTACAGTATTATGTCAGCCTCTTCAACCCCACTGACGCAGCACATACAACCTGCATGAACAAGAAGTGGTCAAATCTATGATAGCTTATTGAAAATTCTGGTCCCAAATTTGTTTCCAATACTTTAATTGACTGAACTTTTAAACAACACATGCAGCATTTGAGCATTTTTCTGGTCAAAGCTGTATCCAAGTGTGGGCCTCATGATTTAATATGTAACCTGTGTTGCTATGCATGACCTGCCTGCCAAGACTGAATTGAGTCCAAGTCTCAAGTCTCAAGTGCACAGCTGAAAAACATGTGTTAGTCAATAGCCAAGTGCAGCCATAAAATAAAAAAATAGCTTTCATTTCAATATCTTGCTCAATATAACTTAATTATGGTCTCAAATGGGCAGAAGCAGAATAATACACTACATTTTGTGAATTGTGAAAAGTTGTCCCGCTGAATCATTGTCAGTGAAACTTTGAGGGAAATATCCGTAATATTTGTCTTAAATAATAATATGCATAGAGGTCCATATTCACTTAAAATGGAAATTACTTTCATGTAGCCATCACTGATACAATCCCTAAGAGGCCACAGGACCAACCCATAAACTGAGCTCTTTTATTGACACTTTACACATTTACAAATACTCTAAACCCCGTGAATCAAACAATGATCCAAGGGCAAACTATATGAACTAAGTCCACTTGCCGGTTGCAGCACCAGCTTTAATTTTTGGCCCGTCCTCGACCCCTCAATTCTGACATGAACTAATGTTGACTCATGGCAGGAATATGTGGCCATTCTGATGCTAATGGACGCTTTAACCACCTACTTAACCACATAGCCCTCACACTCTATACAACTCCACTCAACCTGATCCCAGTGTGTGTGTGTGTGTGTGTGTGTGTGTGTGCGTATGTGCGTATGTGCGTGTGTGTGTGTGTTAGTGTCAGAGAGAGACAGAAAGAGAGAGTGAGAGAGAGAGAGAGAGAGAGTGTGTGAAATAGATGGCGAGAGCCAATGAAATGCCACTTTGAGAGGCAATAGTTAGAGGAATTAGATCCAACATTCTTTTTTAACGGAATAAATATTAAAAGAGCGTCTATGTACTAATAAACATATAAGGAATACTTTTTAGAACAAAAGGAAAATTGAAAAAACTTTCTTGATAACAAATATAATATATGTAATAATATGCTATAAATTCCTTAGACTGTCAATTTATTAATCCTACTGGACAAATGTCACATCCATAAAGCCAAGTTTTTTCCATATGTCACCCATCTTTAGAATAAGGTACTATGAGTCAATCCAAATAATAGAAAATAAGAATTGTGTTCATACACTTGATTCGCTATGAATTTTTTAAGAAAGAATTAGCAGACAAGGTATTGCCTACCTTGAGAGAGAAAGAGCAGAGATTAAAAGGGAAAAGTAAGGTTTTGTGGGAGGAAGCACTTGTTAACTTTTACTTGAGTCGCTATTCAGAATAAAGCTATATATAATGTGTATTAGGCAAGCAGAAGACACTTTTGTTCATTGTTTTCATCGCACAAAGGATAGTGGTGATTGTGCTCGTTACCTGTCTGGGTGGCTTTGACTGTCAGGCTTGTGTTGGTGGAGACAAGGGTCACCAGTTAGCAATATGACCCTTTAATACCATGCGGATGCTTGCTGCTTGGCCTGGCATGGCACAATACAGTGCTGGAGCAAGGACAGGTGGTCATTAAAACTGCTGTAATCCCCTCACGGGCAAGAAGACGGAGAGCAAGCGAAGGAGGGAGAGATAGAGAGAGAAAGACAAAGAGACAGAGACAGACAGAGCAACAGGGAGAGGTGAGGGTGGGGTGCGTTTGATGCTTGGACCGTGGGGCTCTTTAGCACAGTCTGCGGGCCGTGCTTCAGAGCGGATGTGTTAACAGTTTCAGGCTCAATGGAGGGAGAAATCCCCACAAAGGGAGGTGTACAAATATTGTGGGAAATCCGTCCACTCTTTAATATTTCATGAAGGCCCACAATCTATTCATGGGACTCCATTCCTTTGGAGGGGCCCGTATTCAGGCTCACTCCGCAGGCTCAATGGGCAGCCCTTAATTGAGTGCCCGCTCATTCTTCATCTCCCTGGCAGATTGTTCCCCATGAAAGCCCTTGCCTCTTCATCCTCCTCTTCTTCTCCCTGAGAGTGGCCAAAGAAAAGGGGGCATGCCTTGCTGGTGGTGCATGTGGGAGGGTGAAATGATTAAGGTGGGGTGGGGGAGTTGTGGATCAAATATGATAATAGGGCAAGAGGGGATGGTAGTGCGTAAAGAGGTGGGGGTAGGGGGCTAATTCTTGGGGAGGATGATGGGGAGAGGGCGAGAAGAGGGAGTGTCATTCCCCTGGCAGAAGAGTGATGAGTGTGTGTGTGTGTGTGTGTGTGTGTGTGGCGGGCAGGGTCTGGTTAAAGCTGTTTGGCACAGAAAGAGCAAGTTGGTGTCAATTTTCGTATCTTTTTTTCCTCGACTAGATAAAAGAATTTTGCAAAGGGTGTTTGGGGTTTTACTTCCTTTGCACGTTTAAAAGGGCACTCCATTGATTTTATACTTGGTGATAAGTTTACTTAATCTTGCATTATTTCTAATGATCAGCAAGGACGAGCCCTCTTCTACAATACAGCATGATGTTCAATTAATAAATTAGAATCCCTTTTAGAGTAAAATAGACGATAAAGCAGGGATTCCTTTAGGGCGTGGCTAACTTGGGATTGACAGCCCACCACAGCGTTTACCAGTCTGGGAGTTCATGTTTTTGTCTCGCAACTTTAACCCTTTCCCAGTGGGTATTCTGTTCATGAAAGATAATTGTATCCTTTTTGGTCACCTAAAAATGTCTTATTCAGCGTGAGGTTGAACTTCACCCTCTTGTATCACTCCTGGTTGCAAAAAAACAAGATGATGTTGGCCAAAAACCAAGATGGCGACGGACCACATGCCGGACTCGAGGATTCAAAACCGTTGTCCAGAAATTTATGGTTGAATAATGACTACGTCAACTTCCTTATATACAGTCCATGGTTTGGAGGAGCAGTACTTATTGTGTGAAAGTTTAATAATGCCCTCTGTGACTCTGGAGGGAGTTTGAAAATATAACCATGTAAGAGGTGGGCATTTCAGATGCACTGAATAAAAGACGGTATTGAGCCACGTTATAGGGAGGATCCATTGTTTTTAAGCTTCACCTATAGGTATACTAATGTTGCAGATTAATGTTAAGACTCCATCATAAATGTACACCTCATGCCTGCACTGAGCGATTCATCCGGCCTAAGGCTGCCTCAGTGTCCTGGCTCAAGGTTGCAGCCAGCTGGGAGTGTGACCTGGGGGCTCCGGCATAATCAGGGTTCCTTTGGGCCTCCAGCTGCAGCCCAGGCTCCTGATCCCTGATTAAAGGTCATCCTGCTCCTTCTAAAAGCCTGTAAGACCCTGGGAGCCTGGCTAGCTCCCAGTGACTCCCCTCCACCCCTCCGATGTGTGTCCAACAGGCTTATGCTATAGCTCATGAAGGACGGAGAGGACCTGCAGAGAGGAGTCCAAGAGAGAGGAAAATCCTCTACATCCACAGCACAGACTTACATTCAGACACACACCAAACACAAGCAAAGATATACACACACACAAACATGCATAATTTATCCCAGTGGTACCACGCCTTGGTATCCAGCCCGAGGCACCCCCCTGGTGGAGTGTGGCAGAACCATGCTAAATGGATTCGGCAGAGGAAGAGATTTAAAGCTTTCATAGCGCTCAGTGTGTTCCAGGCGGCCGCATCTCAAGGCTTTGATGGATTGTTCTCAGGTTCATTTCTGGATTTTCTGAGAGATTTTGTAGTGGGGACCTGGCTGTGATTCAATGCTGCCTGGGTTTACTGGGATTTGTTTGAACACAGGATTCAAATTTGTTTTAAGTGAATGTCCTGTATGTAATCTTTAAAGGGTCCAGACACACTCGTAGCGGTGGAATTCTTGGACTCTTTGAGGTTGCTTTCTTTACTCCATGCACCTTCTTGCAGGAGGAGTAAGGGGAAGTGGGAAATGTGCCAGAATTCCTCGTCCTACGGTTCTTTATTGTTTGTTTTATCAAAGAAATTGCTGAATTAATGCAACGTAGCTGAGCTTGCCTGTTAAAGGTAAACATAGCTTAATTATGATTGAGAAATTCAGCTGAAATTTGAGTTTTTTGCAAGCCACCCTTAAAAATACTGGATGAAAAATATTGTTTTTACATGAACAATATTGAAACAAAAAGTGTAATACTGTGAGCTAAGGTCTAGGTCTGAGTTTGCTGCTGTGCAAGTGCCTGGAAAATGAAAGGACTTTAGCTGAAACTTGTAATATGATTGTACTTTTCTTGTTAACCTAACAAGTGCAGATGATTAAATTCTCTGACATAATCCCTGGCGGCCCATGGGCTCAGGAGGAAGTGGTTCAGAAACAGTCTAATCCAGTCATCTCCGGATATGGGACACCCTCGCCATGCCGCTCCACTGGGCCTTTGTATCAGCAGGTATTAACGCCACAAGTGCCGCCTGAGACTGAGATGGGCACATGATTAATAGAACTACTGACCGGCTTTGCTGAAAGCTCTAAGAAGAGGGAGTTGGCGGTGTCTTTCATTCATCAAGGCATAACTTTGCACAACTACTATTTTCCATGACTGCATTTTAGAATATATTGGAACTCACCAAAGCAACACTTTTAACTTCTTATTTCTCTATATATCCTCTTCTGATTTTAATAACAATATGAAAGCTCAACCTTTTAATTGCTCCAAGTGTTAAAAAGCTTGAACTGCCTGGTCTATAAATTAATTCTGCTAAGTGGCGGCATGAAAGCCCACAAATTATTTATACTTTTACTATTGGTTAGGGTGTCACTTAGATAAACACAGCGGAGGTTCATCTCATCTGGGCCACATAAAGCCAGAGTGTGCCGCTGCCAATGGCTCGGCTGAACTTTAACCCTGATGGGTCACAGAGAGCATTTGTCCCTCGGTAATTGGACAGAAGGGCCCTTTCGCTCTTCATTTAACCTTTGGGGTCCAAATCTTTCTTCCCTGACTATTATAAAGCCCCTGGTCCTGACCCAGTGTTTTCAGGCCTATCTTTCCACCCCCATCACAGGCCTTTGAAAGCCGGAGAAAAGCTGGAGTGTGCGTGCCCTGTCAGAGACAATGGCAGAGTTAGTGACCCCTGACCCCACAGGCTGAGGCCTTTCTTCCTGGATCAGGCACTGCCTTTCGCTACGGTAGGTTATTGCTCCACAGCTTGGCAACAGAAAGAGGGTAAACACTTGTTAAGATTCTTCTTCTCGAGGCTCACCCCCTTCTTTTCTCTCTTGGATGCCTGTCTTATATTTTGTTCTCTTTTGGGGGGTTTGGCGGTCTGTTTAAGGATGGACGAGAGTTAAGGCTGGTCCCTTGTTTGAAATTCAGACAGCAGCTTCATAATCCATCATTCTGACAGCTCTTTGTCACTGGTCAAAAGGAGACTGGAGTCACAGTTGCTCTGAGCTTTGAGGAAAATACACTAGCTAAAGTAATGTAAATGGTTTAGACATGCATCTGCTTGTGTTTAGAAGCATTCAGACATTTCTTGAAAAAAATACTCTTGGACAAAAGCTCTTGTAAAATCCCAAAAGGTTAAATCACTAACCTCTTACAGGATCAATTTATATGATATTTTAAATTATTGTATATAATGCTGACATTAACGATACTTGTGTTTGTGGTAGATTGTGGAATTGTGTACAATTGCATAAAAATTAAAATCTGTAATGGTCTACAGGCTAATACTGGTTAGATAGTTCGGAATTCTATTGAGTAAATATCACAGTGTTAACTTGTGTGATTTCACATGACATTCAAAAGGCTTTCATTCAGGACAATAGAAAAATACTTTCTACAAAGGGTTTAATCGATGCATTGGTGAGCTTTTTTGAATAACCCAAGCTTGTTAACCACATGGGGTTAATTCTGGTCCCAGTTTTTCATTCCTGGTGGGACTCTAAATCCAACAAAATTGCGATTTCACTCCATCCAGAAGTACTTCCTTTCCTTAATCTCTTGAGTGCTGCCCTGAATCCTTGTGTATCACTGCAGTGTTACCAGGGAGACCCTGTTGCCCTCCCTAATGCTGCAGTGTTCACAGTGGAGAGACGGTGGACCTCGTGTGTCCAGATGCTGAGCATGCGGCCGCAGCGAGAGGAGCATCCTGTGAGGTGGCCACAACCATATGGGTTGAAAAGGAGGACTCCTCTGGAGCTGCTGGCCTTCTCCTTGGGGACAGAAGCCTATTGTCCCGGCCCTGCAACTCCATGCCACTTAATGGTGCAGAACAGCGCTGTACAGTATTGTAAGCTGCTCTCTGCTCCTTTTGCCCTGTCGGACCCTCAATAGCAGGGCCCTCTCCCTCTTTCCCTCTCACTCAGTGGGTGTTTTAGTGCCCTCTTCTTTCATCCCTTTCTTCAGCTGCCTCTTCCTTTTGCTACTTTTGCTGGGTTGCTCAATGTTTGCTTGAGTGATAGTCTAATTGTCAAGGAACAATTAAGCCATCTGATTTCTCCCCTCTCCTCTTGTCATGTGTGCTTTGTTTTAGAATGGGGCCGCCTGAGTACAGGAAAGGGCTGGAGGTCACATCAATATCAGTCCGGGCTTTAATGTAAAGCTCCCTCCATGTGGTCCTCAATTACACAAAACTTCCCTGAAAGAGGTCCATCGAAAATATGAGACATAACCCATTAATTTCTTCTTGATATGACAATTTTCTCATGAATGACCTGCTCTACTGATGAGCTTACAATTCGTATTCGTATCAGTTCTGCCCCATCAACAAGCTTGTGGCGACTCAAACCTCCCAAAACAACAAGACAAGTGATTTATTGTCCCTTGTCTAATATTCAATCCACTTTAAGGGCTGCCCCTTGTAGGCCCAATAAACCTGTCTCCCCTTCTGTAGCCAACAAGAAATATGTTCCCTTTTAATAGACAGGTGAACCAAACAGCTGGGAGACAGCTTTGCCCAAGATGGGATGTCTGCACACGTTTATCCCCACCACTTCTATTGTTAGTGCAATGTCACATCTGTGACCCTGTCTGCTCCCTTGTCCCGTTTTCTCTTTCATCCTCTTCTCTGCTCATACCTTCCGCTCCATTTCATACTGTCTGGGTTCCTCCCTCCGCATGGAGACAAGGCGCTGCATCGTAGTACTGCAGTAAGACAACTAGACCCTCATGTTAAATTCCTCCTCCACAGACATGCATTCCCCACATTAAAAAACAGGGGGTTGTAAATCCACATTTCAGACATTATGCGACTGCACACGTGCGGTCTGGGTGATATTTCCGAACCATATTTTCATCCTGCAGCTTCAGTTACACACACTCAAAGCAATACATTGTGTAGGATTTATTTGTAGATTTTCCATCTTGGGATGCATCACTGAACCAGAGGCGCAAACACTTTCTGTAAAACTTTGTCACTTGGCTAACAGGTCTGCAATTTTGTTGCACTAATACAGGATATGAGAAACAGAGAAGGGATATAATGTAAATGCAGATGCTTCCATACAGGGCATGAGGGGTTAGATGGTTTGATGGGTATAAAAATGTTGTGAATCATATGCTATGACCTTTGTGGACTCCATATCTGCTCACACCGATGGGACAGCCGATTGGGAAGAGTGGTGTTGATCCAATAAAGAGCCCCAGCGACGTAAAGAATCTAAGACAATGAGCACTTATTTTAATACATCACCCATCTGTTATACACTAAACACTGTCTGTAGGATTTGGATTTTGGAGTCCTTGTTGTTCTTGAAAGCAATGTTGGAATTTAGATTTTAGATTTTAAATGTTGTGTTCTGATATCGCATATTTCAGCTCTGAACTTTTGGTTTGGACTCTTTTTTCTTTCCAGCTCTAACGTATGCTTAAAGTTAAAGAAAACAAATGGTTCTGATGATATCAAGATGTAGTCGGCACTGCTGAAAGTCAAGACATCGAACGATTTCCTTGGATACGTCGATGGGATTATGTTTGCTTTATTTGCTAAAGTTCAAGTGATAATGCGTGGTATTGTTATTCATCTTTAATTTGGTTTGGTTTGATTCATTTTTGGGATGGTGAAGGTTTGATTAGGACAGGATGGGTTGGCTGGGTAAAAACAGTTTTACGTTTTGTCTAAAATTAAACCGGGTAGGAAGGTAAGTTTTTATCGAAAAAAAAAAATCTTTGTAGGATTCATGTATTTAATTCTTCTTTTGGGAAAAAGAAAGATAATGCTCTTCTACAATATTATTGTGGAATACTCCTATAGATGCAGAACTGCTGATCTCCGTAAGCAACGAGAATAGCTGGATATAATGGGTAAAGTTGATGTAATATTCCTTTTTACAATCCACAGTTGGTTATGTTTAAGATGAAGCTATTCCAACATAACCACGCTTCTATTATCTGTATTTAGCTTTTATATGCGCCATTTTAGACCACGGCCTGATCAAAGTAAAAGTAAGTAAGTAACCTTGATAGCTGAGAAATAACCTTTTTTTAATGTAATTGTCAGAGTATTTTTCACACCCCAGCTAGTGATCAGCCTGTGAGGGCTCGCTGTGTGACAGCCGTGCAGGGCACTGTGGTGCTAATGAGAGAAGAGGACGGCCAGGCCTCCCCTACCACACATACAGCCCTTTGTCTCTCCCTCTGCCCCCCATCATTAGCTTAATGTGGCCCTCTCTCTCAACTAAAAAGGCCACTGTCAGTTTGGGAAGGGGTTCACAGATGCAAATCTCTGCCCAGTGCTAATGGAAGTAAATGAAAATTAATTGATTCTCATTCAAAGACCTTTTCAGTTGCCTGTTCTCCCTCCGTGTTTTCTTAATATGCAGACCTCGCCTCTTCAACAATACACGCTTGCCCCACCACCTCAACAATTAAAACATATTGCAATATGCCTGCCATTGCTATGCAGAGTGGACGACACAAAACCAAGCCAGAGAGCACATCGTTCTGACACCTCGGTATGTATGAGATGTGTACCTTCGCTCTTTGAACCAGACCAAAGTCTGGGGTGTGGCCCACTTCTCAAACAGTTAAAGGGTTGTTTCTTTTCGCTCACCTGCAAAGGGATAGCAAAGAACTCACAATAATAATTTTGCATGCAATCGCCACCACTTACAGAGTTATTTCTTCATACTGTACTGAATGTTGCTTTTTGCACATCGAGTTCGTAATCCAACCAAGAGTTAGATTAAGCAAAGGCTTTGACAATTCATTTTTGCAGGGGAAAAACACAGGTGTAGGTCATGAACAACCAGGAAACACACGGGAGGCAGAGGAGTGGCTGAGGGCAGGTGAAGGGAATGAACAGTCAGGGCACACTGGGAAGACACACACACAGGAAGCACACAGGGTGTTACAATACAGGATGTGGCAGGCAGTTGATTTATCCATCAAAAAATACTTTTACTGACATTTTGCAATAGTCAAATGCTAATTATAGACACTTTCATCATGCAGTATCTATGAATACCATACACATGAAAGCAAAAACTCTCTATAATTCTCAGGCCTTTCATGGTTTCCCTAGAGCACATAAACACCTGCTTGTTACCAAAGTCTAAAAATAAGTTTCTGGATCCATAAGCAAGACATTAAAGGAACACACCAAATGTATGCATGAAGCTGAACATTACTTCCAAAGTTTGATAAAACAACACTGAAGATGTCATCAAAGTTATTTTGGGCTCAAGACTTAACAGAAAGCCTGCATTTCAAACAAGAGCTGTGCCCATTTAGGCAAGGATGGTCTAATTAAAGATGTTATCCAGTTGCATCATAGGCTCCGGCGTTTTGGAGCCTGATCCAAATTAGAGACCAAAGGTCAGGATAACAGGATAAATTGGCTTCTTCTTCTCTAGTCTGTCTATTGTGAGTCCCCAAACTCAAAAACGTCCTCCTTTTTTTTTAACATCTCGAGATTTGATGGCAGGCAGGTAATCAGCCCCATCAACACCTTTTGATACGGCTGTGATAATGAGGTAGGATGGATGGCGATGTCACATGTGGAAGATAAGGAAGCTTGGCTCATGGGTCCCTCCTGCTCTGCCTATCCAGCCTGTTTGTTTACCAATCAATCGATCACCTCCTGTTTTCCTTTTGTGATTAACCAAGCCTCATTTTCCTTCTCCCCCTCTCTTACAGGCTGAGGAGCAAAACACAGAGGACTAGTGAAACATTAACCAGACGGAGGAGGAGGGACAAGGATGAAATGAGCCTGGAGGGATGATGCTGTTGTTATCTACCAATGGGATGATTGTTCCTGAGCCTGTAAAGTGCTGCCCGGGGTCAGCTGAGAGGTCGCAGTAGACTTTCAGCCGGCTTTATCTTCTGGATGAGACAGGGGCTCATTATGCTGATAAACATGACCATATTAGACAAGTATATGACTTTCAAACTAAGGGTCCAAAAGTAAAAGCAGGGGATTTTATGCCTTTTTTGAATGAACAGTGACCAAGTTTTAGGAAGCCTGAGTGCATCTGAGTTGACAAGAAAGGAGGCATAGCCCTTATAACTGCATGAACAGTTATAACTGTGTATCAGGTTGAATTTATGGAAAGCTGTGAAAATTGCCCACATGGAGTTTATCTCACCAAGTGAAAAACATCACGACCTCCCAGGAAGTGCTATTCATATAAAACTGAATCACATTCCCTGGCTTTGGCCAATGACAGATAGCTTTACATCATTCCACACACCATACCGTGAGACCACAGCGCCCATCAATTTAACAAGCAAAAATGTACAAAAATAGTCCCCCCCTCTAAACACCACACACACACACACACACACACACACCCTCGCCCACCTCCAAAGTGCACACATACAAAATCACACAAAAACCAACACGTTTCAGAATCTCAAACCAATCAAACCCAATAAAACTAACAAAGCTGGGCAAGTTTTTTGAGTAGGGTATGAAAGAAAACGAGAGATGGCCCTACAATGAAAGCTAGTGAAAGGAGGGCCATTTGCTAAGCTATCATTCATGAGGTATGGGTCCCATGCCTGTACAAGCTTGCTCCCAGCTCTACACACTTGTTGCCATTGTGACACACTGGCAGAGAGAAGCCTCTGTAGTCCCGGGGATCAATTCAAACCCTGACAACACCACACTAAACCAGGGTGCCATTTGTTCAGAGGAACCCCCCGAAACCCCTCTCCCCATCTGTCAGGGGGCCTCCAAGGCACTTTGTGTCCATGTGTATGTGTGAATGTGAGTGGGTGGGAAAGGGGGAGTAGGAGAGGAGGTTAATCAAGATTTGGATGCGGACGGGAGTGGGAGGGCCCGCACGGAGATGGAGTGTGTGTATGTGTGCGTGAGAGAGTGCTTGTGTGGAAGGGGAACACGGTCATTATGCTGATTTTCCTTTTTCTTTCAAGACGTTAGAAGAATACTTTCTTTTACATCCCCTTTTCCTTCAGCCAGGCGGTCCTCTGCCACCTATGCTGCCCACTTTTATGCTCCCGCAAGGGTGGTCAGAGGGAGAGAAATCTGGGAATCAGGTCAATTATGGATGGTAGCTTGCTGATAAGAGAGAAAGAAATCGAGCAAGAGAATGAAGGAGAAACAGGGAGAGGGAGCAAGACTGCTGCTTTTTTATCGTTTGGTTGAATACTGCGCAGTCACAGCAGCAAGTCTGGCCTGACCTAGTCGCCTGTTTTGTCAGATCTGTTGTGACGCTCCTAACTAGATCTGTTCTCACACAGACCTCCCCCTTGAGTGCCACATAAACTTTTCTTTTTTTTGCATGGTAGTACTCCCTCCGGTAGTTTCACACGCATCCATGCACACCTGCAAATTCTCAAACCACAGCTTTGTTTTCTATTTATGTCCATGCCATTGATGATGCAGAAAAGACGCAACAAAGCAGGACAACTATTTGTTCTGTACTTAATTAAGTAACCGTAAGAGTCCCTTTCAAACGCTTCCGTGCGGCAAGCTGCCTCAAAGCACAGCTCCTGTTTAGTTCACACATCCGTGGCCCTAAAAAACAACCGGCACTGTTTCCCGCTGACCGCAGTGTTCGATTGGGGTTCATGTTGGTTCTGGCTCACAATGGGACAAGTGCTGAACTCTGGCCTTGGTACTGACCCTCTCTCTTCCAGAGGTTAGGTGCTGAGACAGATGTGGGTAAACTTCCCTGTGTGAACAAAAGAGTGGGGCCCACTTGTTAAAGGACTCTGTTTTCTTCCTCATCTTGGAGAAAGTAAACCTCAGAGTGGAAGGTGGGTCTAATTGGGAAAGGTCTGGATATGAGGGATCAAATAGCAGTGGACCAGCTGAAGAGTACAATGGATATTGGTGAGGAAATGGGAGACTGAAAAGGTGTTGGTATGTCCATGCTCCTAATTGGCAGAATGAATGTGTAATGAGCATCAAAAGAGGCTTCTACTAATAAGTGCAACTAATTACACAGCTTTTTATTGAACAAAGCAGGAGCATTCAGAACTGAAAATATAAATTAATTGAATTATATAGTATACATACAAATGTATTTAATCAACATTCCAAATGCATATTGTACAATTGCATATATTATATTAAGGATCAAACTAAACTCCAAATAAACCTGGTTTCTTATATCTGAAATGTATATCTTGAAATGTATTTTAAACTCTGAATCTGAACAACTGTTTTCCCTGCATGCTTTTCTGATGAGGAACCAGTAGGTGGCACTCCTTGTCTGAAGGCTATTAGGTCACATGAGTGAGTTAGTCTCTACTATGGGTCTCAACACAGAGCTGCAGGCTGAACGATGCTACACACACTATCATCAAACAATGAAACAATATCCACTAGCATTTACAAACAATAGATGATCAAAATGATGTTAAAAGTTGTCTCTTGTGTTGTAAATATTGTTTATTTCACGTGCCAGTCTTTTGCATAGTTGATGCATGATTCTCCGAATATTTAGATTACAAGTCACTTGCATTTAACTGTAAACTGAGTCATGTTAATCAGTTCCAACACAAAGACAAACTGTTTTGAACTCTGGAAAACATTTGCAGATTTAAAGATAAAGTAAAACCCAAATGGGCTGTGAGGAGGTCCACCCATCTGTTCTTTTATTTTAATTCATAAAGCTACAGACTTTGTTACAGTTTTTGCATAGCAAGGAGAAAACACAGATGATCCCTCTTGTTATATCGTTCCTCTCAATTTACAATATTTAAGTGAGTGCATTTCTCACTTCGGTTGCCTGGGTTATCACTAGTTATTTTAACATGCCAGTGAAATACCTGTCTAATGAGTGCTGGTGAAACAATTTAATGCATCATACCAGTAGAGAGACAAAGGCTGAGAAAGGTAATAACAAGCCATTTAAATCACCCCAAATGGGACAGCCTGGCTGGATTCAGGGGAGACCTTTTCTTCAGCCTTTCAGACACAGCCCAAAAATGTGAGGGGTGTCTGCACAGAGCAGCATCTCTCCCAGTGTGTCAGTGGGAGGACGAGAGCCGTGAGTGTCCTGAGTGTGAACCTTTAATTTTTCCCGTTGCCGAAGAGTCATAAATGTCTTGTTCCTATTGTGTGGGAACTCATCTTGGACATTGTCCCCGTGGCTCTGCCCACCAGTAGCCAATAAGTGGAACATGGTCTCCTATCGAGCAGCAGTCTAGCATTCCTGGCATTGCCAGCCGGCTGTCTGGCATAAGGTCGGAAGAGACACCGTCAAGCCGAGAAACCTTGTTTTGGTCCCTTTTCCTGGTGAGGAGGTTTTGGTTGTCTCCAGAGTGGAATGTCATTGTCTTCAGCAAAAAACTAAACATACTCATTTTTGACCTGATGCAATCACATATCCAGCTTCTGACCAACAACAGTACAACAACTATCAATATAACCACAGAAACAAGCCTGGCATAACCCCCTGCTTACATTTGTGGCACTTTTTCTTGTCATTTGTAACATTGCCTTAGTGTGCCCACAGATGCCTGCTGTTTGGATCACATTAAGAGGACGATAGTTTCTCTCAAAACTAGAAACACAAATACAAGGCTTGAATATTTTGGTGTGTTCAAATGGAAATAATATAATATAAAAATGAATTAGCAAATCCAATCTGGTCTTACAGAATACATAAAATGACCATGACCTGCTAATAGCGCATTACATGGCGTTGGCACGTAAAACATACATAACACTTTATATTGTTGTGATTAAGACCGGTGTTTGTGTCCTAAAGCGCTTGTATTTTGTTATTGTGATTAAATATATTTGTGATGTTTTTTCCTAAACCATACAAAGTTTGTTTTCTTGTGCTGAATTTAACACATTTAAATGGCTTACATGGTGCAGACATGTCATTTGAACACAATATGTGCCACCACCATGTAATGCACTGTTAACCGGTCATTTCATGTATTTCTGTGGCACCAGCCAATCATTTTACATATATTGCATAAATACATAAGTTATCAAAGTGTGATTTTGACTAGATAACAAAGTGGTCCAAAGTTCAAAAATATCTTTTAGCAGTTTTGCCAGTCCTTATGCTAAACTGAGCTAAGCTGGCTCGAGCTTCATATATTCTTATACAGACCAGAGAGTGGCATCAATCAGGGTCACTCCTCAGGAGATTACATGTTGGTTATACATGGAGCTTGCTTTGTCTGAAGAGGACAAAATGGTTGGCTAGTGTTCAAAGTCAAAATATGATTTCACTACCGATGAAGCAGCTCCAGAAAGACCTTGGTGATCACAAGAGGCTTTTGACTGATTTCTACCTAAGGGGAATTCTGTATTCAGGGTGGATTTCCTATTCAAGTCCGCCACTCACAGTCTAATATCTTCCATCGCTGGGGTCCCTTCCTGGCTCCGCTACTTCAGCTCCAAATTAAATGAGTAAAGGAGAGAGGGTGCAGCATCGCAGGCTGTGTCGAGGTTGGCCATGAATTGCAGTCAATGAATCAATTGAGTCCCTGGAGGGCAGGAGACGGGCCTGACGTTCAGTCCTGTAGGCCAGTGAAGGCGTCTGCCTCATCAACGCTCCAGTGGGAGTCCTTGCTTCATCGTGAACTCAACAGTGATTCCCAAGAGAGGTAACCAGGGGCTTTCTTGTCCTTGTGTCAGTATGAATTGGGGACTGATAACTTTCTCAATGGTGCCATTTTGCCTTGGCTATTTTTAATGGGAGGTACTCACAGAGACAAGATGTTGCTTTTATCCTTTACGGCACCGTTTGTCATCACATATAGAAGTTACAAAAAACACACCAGCTACATAAAAGCGTGCATAACAAGGGTTTCTTTTGTAGCTTATTGTTTTCATGATTTTACGGCAATGATATTGCATTTTGTGTTTTCTTTGTTTTCTGGGTCATGGAATAAGAAGTTTGTTTGCTCAGGCATGATAAAAAAGAAAACAGTATTGCAATATTAGTGAATGGTTTAAACACTTGACGCTCTAATTATTGTAGAAGGGGAGCTGAGAATGCTAATTTAAGTTGTGTTATCTCTGCAGTCTGTTATAGTGAGAGCATGTGATATTATCATCTGAGACAACTGTGTGCAAGCAGTTCAATCCAGAAAACTTCTTTGTCAAAGTTGATGAGGAACATTCCCTTCTTACTCACAGTCATAAACACTGCAAAGGCACCATGGAAGGTAGTTCTCAGCTGTGTAAAGCAAAACCAAAACATGTTCTGTGTGATTAATGGGGACAACTATTTTTAATTGGTCCAGTAGGCTGCAATATAATCGCTCAGAGCAACTCCTCACCCACAATTTAAGGGATTATTGTTATTATCACCAACTACAGTGGTTTAGATAATCCAACCTAAACTGTTCGCTGTTTACAACCAAAGATAGCGGTCTTGGTTAGTTTGGTTTCTAGATCTTAGGGATTACTTTGGTGAGCACAATCTCATCGCTACCATTAGAAATTATAGCTCAAACTACTAAAGTCGGACTCAAATAAACTGGAATGGCACTTCAATCTCACAAACTCCTAAATGTAAACTTTATTTATTCTATCTTCAGTGGTTTGGTCCTCTAACATGCCACACAGATTCAAGTCACTACATTTAGGGAATCAAATCTTCCTCTTTGCTCGCAGTTGAGGGGAAAGTCGATGAGGAGCATTAACTCTTACTTGTAGTCATAAAATAAATTGTTAAAAGGAAAACAGCATGCACTGTGTGTAAGTGAACCCCGAGGCCCAAAGATACCACTCTGGATTTAAAGTCTCGTTACTGGGAGATTATTAGACTTAATCTAGTAAAGAGGAGCGTGAAGTTCCGATCACCCTGAAGGCCTCTGAGAGTCTTTTGAAACAGTAGGGGAATTCATCCGAGCCTGCCATATGCTGCCTCCCTCGTGCCTTCTCTCTGAGGGGGAGAGGTGTGGCTAATTCTCAAGCGAAGCCCATTCAAACATCACCTGAGGCTGTTAGCTGGCAGGTAGCACCTCAGCTAGCAGTCAGAGCCGTTCTATGTGTTGTGAATGGGATGAGATGTTGATGACGGAGCACCGGGTCACCCGCGGTGTGGAGGAGGGTGAGCATTGCCTCAGGGCAGGTGGTGGCTGCATGGCAGTGGAGCGGTGAGGTGCAGAGGGTGACTGTCATGGGAGCCCTTTGAACTGCAGGCTGCAGGTGGAATGTGCTTAGTCAGCAGGTCACTTTTTTCATCCTGCTTAAGGGGTGAGCCTGGAGAGTCAAGCTAATGCTAATTGTCCTAGATGTGGTGGCCTGTGACTGAGATTTACCAGTCATCATGACGAATCCATTGTCCATATTCCACTGTTCCTCTTTGATCTGATAAACCAAATGCTCATTATAACCCAGCACTACATCAGAAGGTTTACATTCAACAGATAACTAATTGTAGAGAAGGTTAAACAAACAGGTCTAAAACCATATTCTAACTCTGCAACCAGGATGTTCTGAATCTTCATATATATATATTCTAATATTGGCTATAATGTATTCATTTTAATGTAGGTTATAGGTCACAGTGATGACCCTCAGGGGTTTCTTTCACTTGACACGATTCATGCCCAGGACCAAAGATCTGAAATAGGAGTGAGCCTAAGGGCCACAGCTGCTGTTTTTACTAGCTGAATAAAACCATGATGTCCTCCCTACTGTTTCCTTCAACATAAATGTCAGAGCATGTAATCCTCAATAGAAAATAATTTTGCAAGGCAAATGAATGTTAAATGAGTGGACAAAACCACTTTTCTTTCAGGCATATTTGCAAAACCCTATATTTTACAGTATAATTAGAATAACTACAAAGGTTATTGTTCCTAGTAATTGAGAGAAATATTCTGACGGTATTCTCAAAAAATCAGTGTTAATGGTTTTCTGTGATCTGGGCCTCATTAAGGATACATTCTCCCGTGTCTGCTATGTGAAAAAACTAAAACAAAACAATAACTAAAGAGTCCAAATGTGTTTTGATTGTCCAAAAGTATTGTTGAAGTTGTGTGTCTTTACAAAGAGCATGGCAGCTATGAAAGAGTGCCCAATATCCTTCATAATATGAAATTTCTGTCATGTAAATTTTAATTGGAAGCGTCAATTATATTGTTTAAAAGGGGTCCATGAATTCAAAAAAATCCGGTCAGGTATTATTCAGTTGGACAGCAGAATTTAATTTCCGAAAGTATTTTAAAGATTCTCTATGTTTCCGAAAAGTTAAATTCCATGAGAGAGGATGTCGTTCAGATACTGTGATGTCAAACAGCGAATGCAGTCGGCTTGACTGGAGCCACATGACTCAGGAGACCTGCTACTCCTTCATGGGAATCCCTTTGTGTCTCCGCAGACCCAGGACATCTGACCTCAGGGGCTCCAGACCATTGGAGTATTGCACGCAGACACACCAACATGCCTCAGCGTCACCCCCATGAATAAATACCGATTCACAGCAAACAACTGCCTCCAAACAAGGGTGTGATTTGTTAGTCAAAATGAAGATGAGATATTGAATTTGCATCAGACAGCTAGACTTCAAAGAAAGCGTACACCAAAGGTACTCGTTTCCATAATTGTTTTACTGTGAGATACCATCAACGCAAACAGTTATAAACTTTCTGTCTGACTTTTATGAGAAGGGGTCTGTGAAAGGGTTCTCCTGGTGGGTTACCGGAGAGAGGTGTGCCTTTGCTCAGGGAACAATTAAACAGATTAAGCTGGATCAACTCAGGACTGTTGGAGCATATACTGTATATCTGATGGTGCTCTATGCTGTCCACTGCAGCAGCCCTGTCCCCGCTGTGTGTCACACTGCTGCTCACAGCCAACACATCAAGGACTCAGCCCCCGTGGTCCCCTGTTAGCCCCCAGCCAGCCTCCAGGTGGGCTCTGCTAATGAGCCCCAGTCGTAGCTCCAGCGTGGGCCTCTTCTTCCCAGGGTTGGAGGGGCCACGGAGGGGGCAGAGGGGGCAGAGGGGGTCTGCTGGCTGGGTCAGCACCAGGCAGGGGGCTAGGGATGGGACAAGGAAGAGAAACACAAGAGGGAGAGCTGAAAATCACACGTTTCAGACCTTATTAATGGTGAGTTTGTATATGAGTGTGGGAAGATGGAGTGTGAGGGCCTTGTACGCCAAAAGGTTGTGCCACATGGTGCATTAAGAAACAGAAGTCCATTTTGTGCTCTTTGATCTGTGTTTATTGTAATTGACTACACAGTAGTCCACTTGTTTCTGTGCTTGTTGAATGGGCCAGGCGGTAGGTTCTCTTTGCCTTTACAGTGCGAGATACTCTAGTAAACAACCCCTCCTTCGTCCGCGATGTGATACACGTGAAAGAGACTGCAGTGACTAATGGGAGTGTTTGTCTGATGCTGCCAGTCCCCGCTTTTGTTTCCTGGGCTTTTGATGTGATTGATATATGATGTTTTCAGAGACACAAATCGTCTCCTCTGCAATGTTTGGCACTAAATAAAAGTTAAAGGGAGGGTACGCGCTGTGAAGTGTGTGAATCTCCACATCAGAGGGAAAAGGAAGGGTGGCGTTTTGAGTTTAGAGGGGACTTTGAGATGGGATGGTGTTCGAGGTGACCACAAACATGGAAACCCCGGCAACCCTTGGCCCTTCAACCATTGTGTATGATGGTCATTGCTACATTCAGGTTGATCTAGTAATGACCGACCGACTTAATAGGTTTCTTTGCCATTTTATCATGGCAACTTGTCCTGCTAGTCTGTGTCCTTTGTTTTACCTCTGGAATGTGCTGAGCTCAGCAAGAAGACCGTGACATAAAGGATGAGTCAGGGATTGTCACTCCGCCAGCATCTTGCAAAGTCAGCATCTCATGCGCTCAAAGGGGTGGAGAGGGAATTCTCTGTATAGTTAATCAGAGTGCTGCCTTTTTCATGCAGAACTCTGTTCTTATGTTAATAATGAAAACTGTATTAGGTGTGTGCCAGAGATAAGGAGCTATCGTTAAGTTAAAGTCTGGAGCTATTACCGGCCTCTGAGGACAGAATACAATGTCTTGATTTGTCAAACACACAACAATCACTGCTGACAATTAAATACTTTGGCTCCAAGCACTCTCAACAGTGCAACATGCTTAAAAAGTAATATCTAAGCAAGTTAATACAAAATAACAAGTGTTGTGCTCAGTAGTTCTGCACGTTCTGCAACCTGGGCCTTACATCAGCCACAAAGCAACTCAACCACACACTTCAGTTGGAGATTCAGCTGTGTTATGCTCGTAATAATGTGTCTTCGGGCTGCTAGCCTTAAGCAGAGATGAGGAGTGGACTACACATGTCTGGTAAGATCACTTCGTTCTAACTCCACATCAACAGATTTTTCTATTTTCAAACATCTATCCAATTTCCCGCAGCTGTCTACCTCTGGAGCCACAGAAAGCTTCATTCTGAAAACTGATTTTTATGTGTACAGTCATTGGAGTTCCCCTTAAAGACAACTTAGCCATACATTTCAATAATCTAGGCACAACATGTTAAATGTAAAATGTAACCACTTTTTGAAACATTCCTCACCTGATATTAAAAGTTAATAATAAATCTGTGTGTGACTGACACACTGCCACACAGCCTGCAGTCTGTCACCTCGTCCCTCAGCGTTTTGTAGGTTCTCTAAACTCTATTATGGGTGTAAAAAGAGTTTGTTTTATTGGGGCACCATTTTTGCACATGTTGGCTCTCCTGCGGTGCTGGTCAGTCAGAGTGGAATAGCCTTGCGTCATGGGTTCACACCAACGCCATAAAGGAGTCTTTGTCACCGATGAGCGGGGTCATCTCTCTCTTCCACTGGCCAATAAACGTTCACATTCTCCACTTTTCTTATGATTTTGTTTAGCTCACGGCCTCCAAACAAAAGTCCAAAGACTTGAGTTATTCACAGGGAAATGAATAAAAGATTAATTTGCATTGATTTTGCTCCTCCACAAAAGGAGACATTTTTTTGTCAGAGATACTCGAGAGAAAAGCATTTCTTGGACCAACAAATTGAACAAAAAGATCAATGGTATCTTTTAATATGGCTATCAAGGAGAGACATCTCAAAATTGGAGCTTTGTGTTATATTAGCTTGAGAGATTTTCCACTTGGTCTGCAGGCATAGACTGTGACTTTTGTGTGGAACCTATGCTTAGCGAACAAATTGAGAAAACATTCGTCTTAGTCCTGTGAAGGTTTGGAGAGATGCTTTGGAAATCAAAACTGATTGAGGAGTTGCTGTGTTAATGCGGCGAGAAATGTGTCTTTTTCTGCTCTGTGTTGGCCTGTTTGACTTATTCAGCAGCATTCACCACAGCCTGTGAAAAGTCTTGTTCTCCTTTTACACGTGTTTGGTTTGGCTAGAATGGATTAGACACAAATTCAGTTGAAAGCAAAGGAGAAAAAAGCTGATTTTCTGCCCGGTTTTCTATGTGAATATTGGTAATTTGCCATCACAGTGACAATTGGTATAAAGTGGAAAAACGTCAATAAAGCATAAGAAGCTTTCTTAAAAAAATATGTATACATGTAGTTTTCACAATTACACATTTTTGTATTCAATAGGCTGCAAACAGATGGGAGGATGGATTCAGTTAAATAAAAACTCAATTCTAAAGGATGGACACAGCATTTGGTGTTTATACTGCATATCAGTAAGCTTGCATTTGTCTTTATTTAAACTATTTTCTTGGCTCCATGATATCATTTACAAAACATAAACATGTTCAACTTATAAATGAAGCTGTAAAATATGTTGTATGTCATGTGTAAATTGGACCAGGAATTAAAATGAACAGGACAAATTAAGGTTAACAGGAACATATGCATATTGTTGCACTCAAACATCACTTCTTTGACACTAAGTCGATTTTTAGATTTTCCTTGCCCTCCACGTTTGATCCTTTGTCTTCGCAGTGCCCACCCTCTGTTTTAAACCCAAGAACTTGTATGCAGAGGGATGAGGGGGTTGCCAGTCCCATGGAGCGCAACCTTGTTCAAGAGTGCCCAAGAGGGCCATATCTGTCATAGCACATTCCACTGCGGAGCTATGATATGAATGAAGTGCTGTGGTGTGCCCAAGCTGCAAGTGTGGAGCTCAAAGGGCTGCTGAAATGCTGTAATGTAATTATGTGGACAGTCTCTCAGATCCATTAGCTTGAAATGGTTCTACAGCTCCCATTCAGTCAGTGGGCTGCCATGTCTTTTCTCAAGGGGGGCTCTGAAGTCATCTGAAAAGACCTCCTCTGTACTCATTGTGCTCATTGTCTTTGTAAGCCTGTTATTAGTGGGGGAATCAAGTTACGGCACACCACTGATGAGAACTTCAGAGATTTTACAGTTACAGGTGGGGGGTTTATTCTTAACTGGGCATCTATGCGTATTAATCAAATCAAATTTAAAGAAAATTAATTGATTTCACCATGAGAGTCAAGAACTCTCCACACTTTTTTCTTCCTTTAATGACTTCCTCCAACTATTAAATCTGTTTAAAAGAGAATTATTTAGAGTTATTTTTTGAAGACGTATGCCATTATGATTAAATGTAGTTATACATTTGTGTCACTATACTGTTTTTGATCATCTGTGTTAGCAAATGGGAATAATGAATTGTTTAAAACAACAAAAGAATAAAAAAGTTTTACAGCTTGTAATATTTTACAGACATTAGTTTATATATATATATATATATATATATATATATATATATATATATATATATATATAAATTCATTTTAATCACGCAATTTCTAGATATTCTTTCTTGAAATGGAAAATATGGTCACAAAGACAGTAGATATTTTTAGGATTCTATTCAAGAAAAAACAAAAAAATGAATCTAATGATTTATCTTGGTAATTACTGTTTTCTTTAGCCACTGTGTGTAACACTCACATCTTGTTAAATCTAAACAATAAAAATGTATTTATTCCACTTAAAAACTATTTAACAAGTTGGCCGTGAAAACTCTTCTCTCATCCAAGTTTCTAGATAAAAGTGTAGATTGCATTAGCGTTGTAGTTTACAAAACTTTCCTAAAACATTTATTTAGGAATTAAATTAAAGGTTCCAGCAATTTCCAAAAATTGATTTAGTGCTTTGTGTTTACCTAATCTCCTGCATTCACACAGACACCAGTGGAAATGTCCAAATGCGTCACTGCACAACTTTAAAGGCCTTTTCCCATGCATAGCAGTCTAGTGACCCATTCTAAATAACCTATATCATTGGGGAACTGTGGTTTATAAAGGAGTCCATTGGGACCTCTGCTGAAAGGTTTTTTTTGGGTGGAAGCCTGGATGAAAAGTGCAAAGAGGAGGATAAAGAAAAAGTATAGGAGATGTCAGGACGCCTTTGGAAGGAAAACAAACTGCAGAGACCAATGTGAGTTGACTTAATCTGATTAGACTAACCTCATCAACAGCCCACTTAAAAGGGAGAAGAAAGCCCTGAATTGGGGCGAGAAGCAAGAGAAAAGGGTCCCTCTCTGTTCAGAAAGCCAAAGAGGCTCCGTGAATACACCACATTGTACTGGACATGCTGGTCTGCAGATGGCAAAATGACAACAAGCCGCTTGAAAAGTGAGGCAAATATAATTGATCTCAGGGTTTTTTTCTGCAGGTATGAAAACAGCCGAGGGAGTAATGAGATTAAGGAAGAATAAAGTGAAAGTGCATGAAAAATACCACTTTCCCTCACGTTTGTGGTGCAAACATGCAGCTTTGAAGCCTTTGACTGAACACACACACTCCTGCAATGCCATGAGAAATATTTCCAAATTCATATTAATTTATTTAAATTCTGACCTCTTTTAAAGCACCCTGCAGTCTTGGTAATACATCAAACACAGAAAAGTTGAACAAGAAAATAGCTGTTTTAATACCAGCACAATTGATGGGTGTAAAAAAATGTTTTAATACATCTGGCCACTCCCAAATTTAAGAAATCCCCAGCAACAATGCATATGAAATATCTCGCCCTGGCAGGGGGAAATCCCCTCAGATCGTTTGCCAATGTCTGTGAGTGAAAGGGTACACATCTTTACGCAAATATTTGTTCATATTTAGTTTAATTAGTTTCCATAATGAACCATCAACCATGCGTTTGTGGTATTCTGCAAATCCCTACTTAAAGTGGGAGCTGAATGCAGCAGCCACAGGTGTCCTTTCACTCAGAAGCTTAGATCTGCTGGTGTTGGGTTTCTGGCCTCACTTGTTTCAGAAACCTCGCAGCACTAACTGGTACTAGCAGGACCTTTGAAGTCCTGCTGTCATCTCTGATGTGGAAACAGAACATCACATGTTGTGCCCTGATCGCCATCATACATCTGGATTTTACTTTGTGTCTCCAGTGGTGGAGGATGTATTCAGATCCTTTATGGAAGGAGGAGTTAATACCACTCTATTCTCCATTATGAGCGCAGGTCCTGCAATGAAAAAGTGTCTTAACTAAAAGTACATTTGTGTTATTAGCTAATGAGGACCCTGAGGTTATATGCTATATTCTTGGAGAACTTTGTTACATATTTAAAGTTGACTAGTTTTAGATCAGTGAGTAAATAAATACATAATTCAGCATTGCTCCACCTGAATTGTGAGTGTTGGCATTTAGACCTTAATGATGATAAAAGAAAAGTAAATAGAACTAAACAGATAACATACAAAAATAAATCTAATAGATTATAGTATTAGAATATTATTAGGGATGTGCTAATATGTAAGCTGTTATACAGTTGTAGTTGGTAGAGGTGGAGGTAATTTAAGTAAATAAGTTCAATATTTCTCTCTTGAATTAAGTGGAGAAAAACAATGAAGTAGCACATAATGGAAATGCATTGCACCTCTTTGTGTTACCCACAATCGACAGCTTTTCAATAAGATTTCTGCACCAAAGTGCAGTTTTCTCACGTTCAGCAGAATTCAGATTGGTCACTTTTCTGCTTCGCTTCTTTGAAATAGCCACAGTGTCTGAAACAAAGCAAAAGCCACCCAAACAGGCATTGTGACTGCTCGGTGTCTGGGATTCATCGAGGTAAACACATCGACTAGCACTTGATTGGAGAGTGTGTATAAAGGGATTGTCCAGCCGACACCAGCTAATACAGATATAATTGACTCTCCTTCTGCATTCTGCACATGGATTTGGAGAAGTGCATGGGCTCATTGTACAACAACAAATTAAGAAGGCGGCATTCAAAAGGAGCTGCTGAGCATTCACCAGATCTGGACAACAGACTACTGAAGTCTGCAAACACAGCTTCTCCCTCCTTTTGGGCCCTTTCATCTTCTTCCGCAGACCTCCACCTCATAAAGCTAAGTCAAAAAGCAAGTACTTTTGGCTCTTGTGGTGAATGTTGATTGTCTCTTATTACACAGCAGTGATTTTACATTCCCAGCGATGTCGGCATCAGCTTTAATGGTGCTCTAATGATGGAGTCTCTCAAAAAGTTTCTTTCAGTTGAAGGGGAATTCCTACTCTCTTTGTTGTCTGAGCCCGAGATCTTTGAAACGCAGGAATGAAGAGGGGGGAATTATTGATAGATAATACCAAGAGTTGTCAGACTTGTTCTGACTACAGATCAGGTTCAACAGGTGCCGCTTCACCTATACAGAATTATTAAACCGAAATCGCATTAACTCCACTGCTGCAGGGAGCAGTTGTGTAATCTGTGCGGAGCTCTGTAGAATTAGATCTGCATCATTTGGGCCGATCCGAAAGCAAATAAAGGCGATGTGAGCCCAAGCACACACAGCTGGCTCTTGAGACTCAGGATCCTGGGTAAACAAGGGTCCAGCATGCCTCAGCACAGCTCACCCCTGGGGAGGCGGGAGGGGGGGGGGGGGCACTGAACAATGACTGATACTCTACTAGAGACTGGACTGAAGCAGGGCTTAGCAAAATTTTATTACATTTGGCCTGTTTCAATAGACTGCTGACCAAAAGAGGATCACAGACTTTGTCATCAGTTTTAAGATTACTATGACATCTACGACTCCTTAGACTTTGTAATGCTCCTATTGTTGCGGTACACCTACTGATTTAACATGGAAATCTGTTGCACTCTCACATAAAGGTTTCATCTGTGTTCCGGTTGCATATTTTATGAAAGGTCACCGGAAATTGTGTTTTAAGAAGAACGCCTGGTATCAGCAACTTCATGTGTTACTTTATCTTCTTTTTGAGAATATCAGTGTTTTTGCATTACTGGGACAAACACAGACTACAAATTAGATTTCTTCAAAGCTGTTTTTGTTTTTGTTTCTGTTTTACAAAAAACTGTAAAACAGGCTTATGTTAATATTCCATCATGTCTGCTTTTATGTTTGTAACAGACTCAGTGTTTGCTGCATTAAAAATGATACGTATAAAGTACATACATACATTATAAACTTTATTTTGAATAAAAGTTGATGAAAATGGCATGGAAGTAATGGCATGTATGTCTGTAAAATAGTTGATTATGCAGTTGTATATATGTGTGTATTTTGTATGTTCACATATATTTCACATGCAGGCCACACATATGCATGAAATACATAATAAAACATGTATATATACAGCATTTTAATTGATTTTTCGGGCATTATAGTTTATATAAAACATCTTCAGCACATATTCATTTTTGTAATATAAATGATTTATTGTATTATTTCCTTGAGTGGTTTCTTTCAGATCTTGCTCCCACCACTTCATTTCTTACCTGTTCTCCACTTTGGGGTAAAATAAAAGAAATTTGATCGATCTTTGATTTGTGTCTGACTTAATAACCATTAGTCAGATATAAGAAGAACTATAAATTCACCAGATTATGATAACATTAGGTGCAATATATACTCTTACTATATAAAATAGCTTTTGCATTTTGCTAAATTTTTTGTTTCTTACACATTTTCTTTTTTTCCATTCGTACACGGATGTGCCACCTTGTGGTCATCTCAATACAATGCTCATAACAGTTCGTTGGTCCTTCAAAAAAAAAAAAATCTTTATTTTTCCTAGTTTATATGCCACAGTAAACAAACAAAACAAAACCAGAAATCACAAACTGTTTTAGAAATTGTAAGGACACTAACTGCTGTAAATAGGAAAACTATTTGCAAAGTCCAGACAAGATAATCATTACATCCCAAGTAAAACATTAATACACACCTATTCTATTAGGCTATAGTTGATGTGGATTTCATTGAAAATTACTTTATTATTGCTTAGACTTTGAATGTTTGTATTGATGTACTTTGGTAAATGATGTCATCACGTTAAATTGATTAACGTTTCACAAATCAGTCGCTAGATGGTGATCTTCTCCTTCAGACATTGTAACACTCGCACATAACTAATGAAAATGACCTTTAATGTTTGGGGAAATATCTTTGTGTTTTGATAATTACACATGCATCATACTTTCTTTTCTTAAATATGCATCACATGAAACGCCCTGTCACAAAAGCCTTACATTCGAAATTGACATTGGTGGGTTACTATTATTTTGTTGAAACTTACTTTTATATGCAGATATTTTTCGGTGATTTTCCTTTCCATAAATGTTATTATGGAATAGGGTTACGGAACAACTGCCTCTTCTTCAAAGGAAACTAAATATATTTATAATACAGCCTAAATGTAATCCATCGTAATGATTCACATGTGCATGTGAATAAGTATACTATCACTATCACTGTATTCTACTTAAATATAATGTTAAATGCTCCTTGGACTCCAGGATGTAATCTGCGAGTTTTGGCACGTGTTCCGCGTAGACCGGAGAAGACTTTACGGGAACGGCACGCGGACAGATGTGCCCCCTTCTCTCTCTCCCCCCCCCCCCCCCCCCCCCCCATCCCCCCCTCCTCCTCTTCCCCTTTGAGCGGCTTCCGCGCCGGGATGATTGACATGGAGCTGTTCACACAGCCAATCAGACTGCGCTCTGCTCTATTTGCATAGCGATGCCGCATGCCATTGGCTTGGTGCGTGCTACTGCAAACCGCCTCGCGTGCCATTACCGACGTCTTCTCCATGGAGGCGCACGATGAGTCTTAAAAATAGATAATGCGTTGTTTTCATGCAGGGCCAAGAACATGTTTGTGCTTGACAACGTCTATTTATTGACTTTGTTGCTATTAGTTGCCGCAGATATTTTAAACTTAGAAAAGAAGATACATTTGAACAAAATGTTGGATTCACTCATAGGTATTCTTGCAACACACGCGCGCGCGCGCACACACGCACACACACACACACACACACACAGACACACACACACACACACACACATTACACCACTCATATAAATATTCCCTTTACTTATTCTTTTGTCAGAAGCATGAATCAATGCAGCCATAAAACAGTGAAATAATGCATCTTTATAAACACAAGTATATGCTACTGCACTGTGACTTACTCAATACAGACTCTACATTCTTCAAGTATACACACACAAGCACACACATATACACACGCGCACGCGCACGCACACACACACACACACACACACACACACACACAACAAGCTGAAGCCTATAACATTTTTGACGCGCACGGAGCAAAGTTGGAAGCAAACATCCAGCGCATTCCCTCCCTTATCACTTCACAGCCCTGCCGCCGCTGCCCGCTCCGCTTTGTTGTTTGTCCCTGCAGGGCTGATTGAGCAGCGCGTGACTGACGGCCCGCGGGGCTGTTGTCCAATCAGCGGTCTGCCCCGCGCCCAATGGGTGAGTCCTCTCCGCTATTGGCTGAGGCGAGTGTGGGAAAGAATGCAGAGAGGGTTTCACACGAAATGGGAGCACGCGAGCCGTCTATAAGTACCGCCGCGGCGTGTGTCGGCGGCAGAAGCAGAGACTCGCCCCGCACGGCGCAACGCACGCTCGTGAACTCAGATGACAGCACGGCGATAACAAGCGACGTAACGCAAACTAATCGGCGGGACTGTCAGGCATCTCGTACTTGTCCCGCAGCTGCTTAACGCATACACGTTCAACGTTTTCCTTTCTCCCCCCGCCCTCCCCCCCCGGAGCTTTGAAGAGGATTTACTTCTTTACGCTTTTATCTGGTTTGGTCCACAATGCCAGCTGACACTATGGAAAAGCAGACGGCATCCCCTATTGCCGGTGCCCCTGCAAACGGAACACACACACCGGACAAGCCGAAAAATGCCAGCGAGCATAGAAAAGTAAGATTCTTTTTTTTTTAAGTGAGAACTTTGCAATGGTTATTGTTCGTATTGCAGTAAAACACGTGTGTTATAACATGACGTGCGCAGTGTGCAAGTTGATATGTGCACATGGAGATCAAGAGATTAATGAAGAATTGTTTATTCTTTGCAGTCATCCAAACCCATCATGGAAAAACGACGGAGAGCGAGAATAAACGAAAGCCTTGGGCAGCTCAAGACTCTCATCCTGGACGCACTTAAAAAAGATGTAAGTTGAGATCATTTTGATGCCTTTAACTTCCATTCTGTGTTCATAGATCATTTCGTTTTCAATTGAATGTATACTCAAGTGTTCGTGTTATGTCCTATGCAGAGCTCCAGACACTCCAAGTTGGAGAAAGCAGATATCCTGGAAATGACAGTGAAGCACTTGAGGAACCTGCAGCGTGTACAGATGAGCGGTAAGTTCAATCAAATAAGTGGAATAAAAAAAACGCATGAAAGCATTAGGAAGATGTTGAAAGTTGAGTCACAAGTGCGTCTCTAATATCCGCCCTCTCTCTCTCTCTCCCAGCAGCTCTCTCAGCAGATGCCACCGTCTTGAGCAAATACAGAGCCGGATTCAACGAGTGCATGAACGAGGTCACGCGCTTCCTGTCCACCTCAGAGGGGGTGAACACGGAGGTGAGGTCGAGGCTCCTCAACCACCTGTCCAGCTGCATGGGCCAGATGATGTCCATAAACTACCCGCAGCAGGCCGCGTCCCAGCAGGCACACCTGGCTCAACCGCTCCATGTGCAGCTCCCATCCACGCTTCCCCTCAACGCTGCTGCTATGTGCTCCAAACTCGGTCCCGGCGAGGCCCTCTCCCCCAAAGTCTTTGGTGGGTTTCAGCTTGTGCCCGCAACTGATGGACAGTTTGCGTTTTTGATCCCGAACCCGGCCTTCGCCTCCGCCACAGCGCCCGTCATCCCCCTTTACGCAAACGCAGGAGTGCCAATTACGGTCAACGCCAGCCCGGTGCACGGAGGCTCGGCATCGACTGCAGCTTCACCAGTCCACGGAATGACGTCTTTCTCCGGGGGGTCCCAGGCGGTCAGTCCGGTCGGAGTGAGCGCCGGCTCGGAGGGCAACGAGCCTGTGTGGAGGCCATGGTAGCGCGAGGCACAAGAGACTCATGTCAAACCAGTTTGCATTACTTTACCAGTTTAGACATTTAACTGACTGCACATACAACTTTTGCGGGGATTGAACCTGAGACTTTTTGGCTACGGGACGGTAACTCTAACCACTTAATGCCCCCCCCCAGTAGTTATCATTGTTTCGTTTTATGGAACAAGGGTTGCCTTGCTTGGCACAAGTTTTTAAAAATATAATTTGTTATCTGATTCCAACATTTGGATGTCGGTGATAAATATGCTGTACTTGTGGAAGATTTATAGGATTTTTTTTGTTATGAAGTACTTTTTATGAAAAGGTTTTAGTTTTGTACAGATGTGTTATTGATTGTTATACCAAAGCTGTGTTTTATATTCTTTGTGGTTTTGTGTTGAAAAGAAAAACTGAAGTTGGGCGATGGCCCATTGTTTGAATAAATTACTTTTCACAAATGAATGTATTGTCTACCTGTTTCTATCATCTCCATATTGCTTTAGTATACTATTTAAGAGTATTATGGGTCATTCAGTAGTTTTTGAAGTCATGTTTAAAAGGCACAATTCATGCGTAAACGGCACAGGTGAAGTTCGGGAATATAACATTTAAACAGACTCACCGTGATTACAGCTAAAGCCAAATCGAAGCTGCACCCTATCGATTGTTCCCAATATGAACCCATATCGATTAATATACCAAGTTTTAAGTTGCCACCTTGTCACCAGTTTGGCGGGAGCTCCTTACATCTGGCCGGCTGGAGAATGGTCCAGCGGACAATGGGGGTGTATTTTTCTATTGCTATAAAGGTAATTAAAAGTTTGAAAGGGGTCTCATCCTGTATGCAGCGGGAGCTTTAAGAAGTCTTAAACCCTATTCATGAGCCTGGGAAATGTGCTCAGGGGTTAATGTCACTAACAGATTGCCTCAGTGAAAGGAGAATATGGAAGGATCCTCGCTTCCTTTTGTGTATCAATTGTTCAATTCCGCTCCCAGTGGGCCTACACCGCAATAAAGGAGAAAACGAGGGAACTTCGACTTTGTTTTGATGGCAGGGAAATTCGAGGAGGTCGGGCAAGATAAAGAAACATATTGCAGGATGAATAATATTTTTCAGCGATTATGACTTCCTCTTGAAATCAGTCGCTTTCTCTCGCACGCAAACTCACTGACAATATCATTTGTATTGGTCTTTTATTTGTATAGGCTACAGTCCGCGCGGCCACATATGGCCAGGCACTTTTCCCAGTGTATTAAAGGTCTCCCTTTCAACCCGTCCCTCCCCTGCCTCTGTTTATCCCGGGTGTAAACTTATCTTGCTCCGGTGAGTGAGGTTCGGAACTGAGAGCCTCTCTCTGGGCCGGGCGGCGTGGCGCTAGCCGTGTGTCAGCCACATGCAGCCAGCGGGCCCCTTTGCTCGGGATTAGGTTACAGACTGTTGACCGCCGCTCAAACCCCCAGAACATGTAATACTCCACCGGCGCGCCGTGGGTGCGCGTTTCTGGCACAGGCCAACATGAAGTCGGTTTAAACGTGTTTCTTCGCCCTGACCACATTGCGAACACACGCTAAACATTCTCAGTGCTTCCTTAAATTAAAATTATGTAGTGTTCAAATGTTAAGTCGTGCAGAAACTATATTAAATATGCCCCTATTCTGTCCTGCAACTTGTCCTGCGTGACTTGTGATTATTGCTGTTTTGGCACTGATAACTTGCCCAACTCCTGATATTCATCTTCCTTTAACAGTTGGACTGTCTTGTTATTAATTGCGTTCTCACTTCCCCCGCTGAGTGCCAGTGCCCTGCAGATGACACCGTCTGTAAATGGCACACTGAAACCCACCGCCAGTGATGCTGAAGCAGCTTCCTCATACTGAAACACCAGTTGGCAGCGTGTGTGGGTTCTGCGGTCGCTTCTCCTGCCTTCGTGTCTGAGTTAATGGTTCAGAGATGCCTTTGTGGAGCTGAGGTCGTGAGAACCGAGCGAACTAGTCTGCTTGCGGCCGGGCACAGCGCCAGCCAGTAAATCCCCGCTGGCAGGCCGGGTCGTGCAGCCGCTCTGCGGAGGTGAGGAGGCGAACACACACGCGTGGCCGACAAGAAGCGAGCCTGGTCCGGTGTATACACGAGGGAAGTTAACTCTAGAGACCATCCTATTTAGATACGGCAACGTGTTGCATGCTGTTAGCCAGCCAGGTTCAAGCTGCGGAAGATGAATAAATCACACTGTTTGCACCGCATTAGGTATAACCAAGCAAAAACAGTGCAAGGCAAGAAATGTAGTCATAAAGACAAATGTGTAAGAAGAGAGAGAGAGAGAGAGAGAGAGAGAGAGAGAGAGAGAGAGACAACACAAAGCATGGGAAAGAGTAATAATAACAAATAATGACACATAATGACTCATCAGAGCATGTATTTAGGCTGAATATCATGACATTATGCAGATGTGAGCTACGAGTGTAATTTAGACCTATATATCCAGATGTGGGCTGGTTGGATTCTCAATTCTTCATTGTTGGTCTGCTGCACTGCGGTGCCGGGTACAACAATATGACTTTAAAAAATATTCAGGAAATTCGTATATTATCAATTCGTATATTATCAAGCATATAGAGAAAGAAACAAGCGGGAATCCATCCTCGCCGATGAAAAGGATTCCTATAGAGGACTGAATGTCCCTCGGGGATCTGCGCCATCACGTCCCTTGGGAGAAGCTGCTATTGAAGGGGGTCGGGGTCGTCCGAGGAGCCACAAATTATCATTCTCATTAGCGACTGAATGGAGAAACGCGCGCACAACGTTCCGCCAAACGTTTATCGTCAGTTCTCCCTCCAAATTCCCAGTTGCTCTCGTTGCATCGGGCCTTTTTTAGCCAGAACTTCATGCTGCTACAGCATCTTTCATGCAGGACTGCAGCACTTCGAGCACACAAGGGGAGCCACATGTCTCTGCCTCCGGACTCTAATTAATCAACTAATATCATCAAATGAATAAACAGATACATACATATATATATTGACAGACTTTGGTCGATTTTAACTAAATCAAAAAAGGAAGTTGTGCAAGAGTTAGCAAACTTCCTTTTGTTTCTTCTTCTTTTTTGAAGGATTGCCTGACAGTGCTATGACAATTACTGTTATATTATTTTTGAGAAAAGTATTGCATTTTTGAAAAGTATTTAAACAGAGGTGTGTTTTCTGGATGAGCCTTATAACACAGCTGTCCTTAAGGAAAGTATAACCTTTAAACTGTGAGGCAACCATGTGCCATTGCAATCAAATATATAATCATAGGATTTTCCTGGCTAATTCCTTCTCACTGGTTGAAAACTTAAAAACTCCTCATTTTGCAGATGACCTTTGTCCGGAGATACATGCTATATTAGATTAGGATTATTCTCAATATCTCAGCAGATCACCTCAAGCACAAAGAGCCTTTTTGCTGAGAACAGTTGTCCCCTACTCTGAACATGAATATAGGAAATACGCTACCCTGTTGCCCGAGGATTGTTTGAGAGCTCTACTGCTCTCACTTTCACACGGATGCCCGGCTATATTTGTTCCTCAATGTGAAGACGCTGCAGCTACGAGGACATAAGGAAATGTTCTGCATGCTTTGGCCACAGGTTTTGCTCAGGGGAAAGGCGGGGCTGGAGCGTGCATCAGGCATTAAGTGTTTTTATGTGTCAGCGGGACACTCCTCCTTGCACCTGTTTTTTTTCAGAATCAGAGGGAGTGATAGGGAGAGGCATAGGAGGAGACAGACAGATTGAGAGGAGTGAGGCCTGATTAAAATGTGTTTAAACTATAGTCAAAATGCTTCCCTGACGTGTGTGATTTAACAGTGACTTATGTGCAAGTGTTTGTTTTGAAAGGGCGTTGGAGCCTGGAGATTAAGTCAGCAGCTTTTTAGTGTCACTTCCCATTGGACTCCATGACACATTATTATCAGGTGTTCTCTTTTTTATGTTTTAGCCACACAAGCTTTCCTCCTCCCACCACTCGCTCTTTTTTGGCTCCCTCCACGCTTCAGTCCTGTCTCGGTATTTATAGCCAGGGACCACTTATCCCCGGGACTGGGTGTGAGGTGTTGGGTGTGTGCAGACGGAGGAGGTGAGGCTCAGACGCAATGGGACGCGTCGAGCCTGATCAAATATCACAGGGTGCCGTGTGGGCTCCGTTGATCCTCTGCGCTTGTCCACAGAACGTATTTCTGAGGCCAGGTTTGGCTTTTCAGCCGCTTCTCCTGTTTCAAGGCAAGAGGCTTGTGGCCGACAGCCTTTGCAAATGGTGCAGATTCCACAAGAGAAAGTAAAGGGTCCTCTTGACAGGGCTAGAGGTCATCCTGCAGACTCCTCGGGGGCCTTGAAGGAGCTGTGTCTTTGAATGCGGACACATTTTATTTATGTTTTTGTCTATTGAAAGGGTCATCCCTGTCTTTGCCCTGCATCTGTCGCTCTATTTTAGCTCTGGGTCAGAGTTCAGCAGCACAAGTCTCAGAGGTAAATACTGTTGGGGATGTAAAAATGAAACAGCGAAGAGATATTACAAGATTGTGGACCATGAGTAAAGAGACCATTAAGACAGTTTTCCATTTCCCCACGATTATCAGGGATAACACTGTACTCATGGTAACATTTACTCTGGGATTTGTGATTATGGGATGTATACATATAATAGACTTGACATACCTGGACTTATTGTTCTGTGTTATTGTTTGTTAAAAGATTGTTGTAGGTGATTCATTAGACTGTTACTACTTTACACTATTACATGTTAATGTTTTCAGTTATAGAGGATATGACATACCTCCCATAAACAAATTAGTTTAAAACAAAATGCATGTTATATCATCAACATATAGGATGTGTTGAAGTCCACATTGTGGCACAAGCAAAAGTAATTAAAACCAATCAAAATCTCACATGATTAATAATGGTGTATCATGTTCATTGTCGTGGTTAATATGACTATTAATCGGTGATCAATGTGTCGATCTCATTTGATGTTTAAATTGATGAAAATAGATAACTCAATATCACCACCTAGTGAAACCCCCGAGGACTGCATTCAAGCGTGTGAGCGTGTGTTCGTGAGTGTGCCTGCGCGTGACTCACCCCGTGTCTCACCACATGCACAGACTTGTCCCCAATGTGACACTTGAACACATCATGCGCAGTGTGATCTGACTCAAGTGTGTTTTTTCAAGATGCCACCGCCTGTTTTTGTGTGAGTGTATTTCATCATCTTCCTCTCCTTCTCTCTGTGTGTGCGTGCGTGCGTGTGTGTGTGTGTGTGCGTGTGTGTGTGTGCGTGTGTGCGTGTGTGCTCATGTGTGTGTGTGAGTGTAAAGTATTCCATTTGTAATACTCCACTGAAAACCTCTGTTTCCCATCTCAAACACTCAACTCTGGAGGCTTGGAAAGCAGAAGCTGTCGCCACCTTGGATTCAAAACAATTACAATGGAGCTCAGGCTTTTGCCATCACCCATATACATAAACCTCTATTTAATTACACATATTCTTGTTGTTGATTATACAGTTAGCCATTTACATTTGTCAATCTTCTGTTCATGACCAACATGAGCAACTTCCAAATGCATGCAACTGAGATGCAAAACCTGTATGAAACCATGCTAGCAAATAGAAACGGTGTGTGCTTAAATTGTGCTTTGTCTCTCTCTTCTTCTATTGAGTCACTCTCTCTTTATGTTACAAAAGATGCACAGTAAGAATTTGACACAATTTCCTATACGATTATTACAGGAAGATCACAGAAACTCTGTGTCTTGTATTCAGCAAATGACATACAAGTGTATTTGACAGAAGGATATTCCACTTTGGGAGGTGTTGAAATGTTGTATTTCCTGACCAGCTCTGCACGGAGCTGAGCCCTGTGCTCCTCTCTGGAACCTGGCTGAGAGGTGGTGACAGCAGCACTGTTGCTGGAGCATTATCACTTTAGCACAGTAGAGACGGGGGCATTGTCCTCTAAACAGGATGTCCTGGTCCCATCTCGTATGGGCTATCCTTTGTTTGTGTCTCTGTCTGTGGACATCGGGGCAAAGCCTCGTCATCGTGTGTTTGCACTGCGTGTGGTAGGGCGTTGGAGTTATGAGATGAGCCCTTGTCTTTTTATTTTCTTTTTCTTTCTTCTTCTCTCTCCGCTTCTTTTCATGCCCTGGGAAGGTAAACACTCATCCTCTTTGCTCGTGTTTTTCTTATGGTAACTGTTGAACAGTGTGTGCTCCACTCGTGGTTTTATTGCCTTGATTGTCATGCAAGAGGCGAGGGAGACAAGTGTCAATAACTGGATGGCCTCACTCCAAACAAATGCGCCCGGAGAATGGGCAAAGAGAGCTGAGAATGCAGCTGGGTACACACATGCACAAACGCACAAGCACATGCACACTCACACACACACACACACACACACACACACACACACACACACACACACACACACACACACAAATGCCCAACTCCCTGAAGACATTATTCGAACAAGATATATTAGGCCAAACACTGATCAAGTGGCTGTAATTTCCATTTATTTAAAATCCCTATGGGACATAACACTTTAGTTAAATGTCTAGATGATGCTTTTACACCTATTGAACACTAACGTCACAGTTATAGGATTCAGTTTTCAAAGATCTGTTTAAGCTGCACAGATACTGTACCTCATAGCCTTTCTTTACATACTGTATTTATTATAAACCAGACTTGTAGAGGAGAAACAAAACCCTCTGGAACACAACAACCCACAGCCCTCAATATAAACAATATACATCTTCCTTTTATTTAAACATGTATTGTAATACAGTAAGTGTTAAGGACTGAGCATACCTTTAGCTAGATTGGGCAACTTTATCACAAAGGAGCTTTACCTTCATACTGTTTGGTCTTCATTTTTTATATTTGTGTTATAATTGTCCGACCAGCAATTTGATGTTGGCAGTAGACAGATCTGGTTCGGCTATTGTTAAGTGGTTGATTATGCACTACCACGTTCCAAGTTAAAGGAAAATACTGTTGAGAAATCACGTGTTAGTTTGAATAATACAACTGACATAACAGGAAATGTTCAAACACATAATTTATCCCCACTTTCAAACTAGCCTGCAGACATCAGTCACCCCACTGTCAAGCCCTTATCTCTGTAACAAACAGCTTTTTAGTGGTGCTTGGCAATGGACTGACAGAAGGTAAACAGTGCAGCCGCTGCGTGTGTCTCTCTGTCTGCTGGCGGCGATCGCTCCGGGATGGATCCCCTTCCGCCCTGCACTCATCTCCATGTTCTAAGTAACCGGGCCTCATGATGAATACATGGAGCCTTGATAAGATTAGCACGGGCCAAACACACACACGGGGCACTGTCTGGCATGTTATTCTCAGTCGCAGCCCATTCATGGGGGAATCCCTCCCTCCGTGAGAGTCTGGCCGTGTGTCTCTCACCAACACTCCTCATGTCTCTTGCATTATTTGGAATGTTTCAGAGGGATGCTCCATTTGTTTTCCTTGTGTCTGACTCGTCAAAGAAAGCTTGTTCACGAGAACTACTTTCTACTTGATTGATCTTGTTTTGAGAATCAGCACTAACGTCAATAGAACAGATAAAAACATAAAAGATAAAGAATTTAAACAGATGTTCTGGTACCACATTCTGCTGCATTGCTCCCCTCATCTCTCCACCAATGAAATAGTCCCTGATATCTATTCACTGTTCTAAAATATTTTTTTAATTGTGTGATAAAAAGGACACATGTTGGTGACTCTTTCTAAGAACTCTAGTACCTCTAACTCACTGTTGAAAGGTCTGAGAACAGGCGGATCAGCCTAATGTGAGCGTCAACGTCTCTGTGTGTGTGTGTGTGTGTGTGTGTGTGTGTGTGTGTGTGTGTGTGTGTGTGTGTGTGTGTGTGGTGTGAGATGACGGCCACCCCCTGCAGTGTTGCCCTGCGTTGACTGACAGCACCAGTGCGGCTGTACAATAGCTGATCTTTGCTCTGTGTCTGACTGTATAAACACAGAGTGGGATGGCTCCCTCATGCAGAACTCCAGTATTGATCACTTCAGCGAGATCCCACAGCCACACTCATTGTCCTCGTCCCTTTTCTCTCCTGCCAATCAATAGCTCTTTGTGTTGATTTTTACCCATTGACAAATCACTCTGCTCCACTGCCTTTGTTAAGCTGTCAATCAAGCAGAAGGTATCGCCTTATTTCATCCTCATTCGGTCCATAGTTTCATACTCCAAGTGGGAAGAGTACAATCAGTATTAAATGGTAGGAATGGTCTGATAACCGAGAATATTAATGTGTGGACGTTTTTTATTTTGGAAAAGTTGTTGAGGCAAAAAGGTTAAACGTTTAAATTTATGCATATGCTGTAAACTGTACCATTTACAGTATGAACTTCATGCATTTGAAGAGTCAGTCATCAGTTTCCACGACTAAAATGCTTACATCCTGCATGTACCAGCCTACAAGAACCAACACTTCCCCAACAAAGCAAACTGCGAATTAATAGCTGTTATCATTACCTTCATCTTCTCTCTCTGACAATGCCAGCGCCCGTCTAGCTGTCAGCAAATAAAAGTCCTGTGAGTCATTAAACCCCATTGTTTAAATGAGTGATCTCTGTTCACGAGAATGTGACCTGAGGTCTGATGAAGTCGGCCACAGAGTGAGATTCACCATAAGCACACTCCTCAGCTTCAGAGAGCAAGGCAAAGATGAATCTGTCTGATTCATCTGTTCATATGATTCATTCAAACAGATTCTTCTTCTCTAGGAATAATCCTCAAGTGTTTTCCAGCAGAAGCAAACTTTTGTTTGGATGACGCAAAACACATTCTGCAAAGATATTAGTTTTAAAGTCTGTGTTTTCAAAACCTTTACAAAGGTGGACAAAATGCAAACTACAATCTTGGTTTTGCCTCTTACATTGTGCAAGGAAAAGTAACCGCTAATTGGGTTATGTTCACTGGGTCCATGAAACACATATTAGAGTACTTACCCTGGCACTGTAAATTGTTGAGTTCCTTCAATATTGGCCAAGTCATTATGTATGAATGCTTATATTTTCACCAAAATGGTAGTTCAGCTTTTATAAACCATGTTTGCTACAAACTGAAATGTTGGTTAACGTGTATGCCATCCACACAGCAAAGAAGTAATGCCATTCCATCTGAACAAAGCTTTAATAAATGTGGTTGTTATCAGTGTTTATATTCATGGTTTTGTAACATCCAAAGAACCAACATATATTGGTGAACACCCCCACCCTCAACATCTCATTCAAGGAACAAATAATTAAATCAATACCTAAGAGGTTTAGTATTTTTTTATAGGTGTTCGTCTGTTTATTGATCAATTTCACTAAATTTCACCCAATTCGCGCCTGATCCCTTTCCAGGAATTTCATAAAAGTGTTCCCTCTAACCACATGGGATTATTTCTTGTCAACATCATGTTTAAATTAACGCTACTTCCTGACACTGTAGTCAGATTTGTGGTGTGGTTCAGACTATGGCCATTGTTTGATGGAACAAAATGAACACTCATGACTTAACTTGCTGAATATCTGCCTCATGGGTTGGTTTCTGCTTAAACTAAAGCTTGATAACAGGTGTGACCTCTAGTATCAGGAAACCCCTCAATGCCTCTGGGTTTCATGCTTTTAACATCTTTTGCCTTTCTCTAGATAGGTTTGTCTCATTGTGGAAGCAGGTTGGCTTCCACATATGTGTTTATGTCATTGTGCAGCCCATTCTTTCACATATGGCCAGTTGCCATGAGTCAGCGGCGGTGGTCAGAGGTTTCCACTCCTAGACACAACAGTCTATCCGGGAAAAACAACTTTCTGATGCCTCAGTCTTCCTATATTGTCTGGGACGATTCCGAGTCGGGAGAGGCTTATTGTTTGGATGTCTTTGTAGTGTACGTCTATTGCTGCGGAATGTGGGGGTTTCCTCCCTCGCGGGTATTTTTAGATCTCTGTGTGAATACAAGGGAGCTCTGCATAATGCTGTGCAGTGTGGGGTCTAAGGGTGGGGTCTGTTCACCCGTATGTGTCTGCTCATAAGATCACAGAGGGATTGTGTGTGTGTGTGTGTGTGTGTGTGTGTGTGTGTGTGTGTGTGTGTTGGGAGCCGTGTAGGGTATTTTTGTGCAGAATCATATCCATGCCATTCAAAACTAGGATCAGGCTCATCAAGCCAAATGCTCTACAGACAGAAGCATCACGCTCAATGGCTTGTTGATTGAGACGGATGCTCCGCCTGTGTTTCATTGGAAATTTCACGGTGTATTTACTCACTGTTTCCGGTTTGACAGCTCCAGATTGGCCTGCCGAGTGTCAGTTAAAAACAGGTCTGGACTGGACACTGCTTGTTTGCTGAAGTGTTTCGATGGGGCTTCACCGGGTCACCTGGGGGTCTTTGACCTCCCAGGGTAATGTTCTCCTGTGTGACAGCGATCAATGGAGGCGTCCATGCAGGGACAGCCAGGCGGATGGCTGGGGTGAAATCAGGGAATAGACAGGTCACATCCAGAAGGACCTGTCACCTCCGGCTCAAACCAAGTGAGATCTCCTTCCGGGTCTCACTCACAACTCGTCACCTTAGCTGACATCAAGTGACAATTTGGCTTGACCTATCTTGTATATGTGTGTGTGTGTGTGTGTGTGTGTGTGTATGTGTATGTGTGTGTGTGTGTGTGTGTGTGTGTGTGTGTGTGTGTGTATGTGTGTGCGAGAGTGTGTGTGTGCGTGTGTGTGTGTGTGTGTGTGTGTGTGTGTGTATGTGTGTGTGTGTGTGTGTGTATGTGTGTGTGTGCAGCATCAACAAAAACAATTAACTGGGCAGATAATATGGCCGGCATCTTAACAATAAATATTTGGCATCAGAAAAAACATTGTCCATCAACTTTGACTTTGTGTGATCACCAACCAGCATTGATGTAAACACAGAGTCCACCTCCTCTCGTTTCACCGGAGTCCTTTGCTCTGCATTTCAAGTGCAGCTTGATCCAGGACGCCACGATAGAGCCAGGTCTCTGTGAAGATACGGGCACAACAGTCTGCTGCTGCTGGGCTAGTACGACACCTCGCTAGCAGCTCTGTGAGGCTGCACTGCTTTGCACTAAATGCTAATGTCAGCATGCTAACATGCTGACAACAACAATGCTAAGATGCCCGTGTTTAGCAGGCCTATACCCTGTTCACCATCTTAATTTAGCATGTTAGAGTTCTAACATCTGCTAATTACCACTAAAGATGTATTGGACAAATACAAAATTGTATCAAAGAGAATTGATAACATTTTATATTTTAGACATCAGAATTGAGGAATGTGGGGCTGCGATTTACAATCCTTCATATTATCTGTTTATCAGTTAAATATTCTTACATCCCTGTTAATTAATGGCTAGGCCTAATCTATCAAATGTGGTGTCCTCAAATTGTTTATTTTGACCAACAGTCCAAAACCAAATAATTAATTTCCTACAATGTCAGAGAAAAGCCGAAACTTTGAGATGCTATAGCCAAAGAGTGATTGATAGTAGCCTATTGCTTTATGAATTCCTTCAATATTATCTATGAGCTCTTGATATTCTAATCACGTAATCAATGAATAATTTCAGCACTAATACTGATAATATTGCTTGGTTGTTGTTGTTTTTTTAAATTAATGTCCCATACTTTTATACAAAATTATATCACCTGAATGAATTAGAGGAATTTCTTCCATGTTTCTAGAAGAAGAGCATGCTGGATTTGAGAATGTGACCTGAGGCCCCCTCTCCTCACCATACAAGGCCTATAATGACATCATCACATATTTCAGTGGTGAGTAATGAAACAGGTCAGCTCTTAAATGTCTTGTTCACGCACTGCTTATCTTTCCTAATGGAAGTAGGTCTCTTCTACCCACACGCCTGTTCTCTGAGGGTTTTCCCCTAGAACATGTTGGCAGGTCTGCGTTGATGTCCCAGTGCTGATTATCTTTATCTGGTATCTTAGAACCAGCAGATCTTTATCTCACTACTTTGGCAACAAGCCCATAAACTTAGATAAACATAAATGATCTAAGTTGTAAAATAATGTACTTTTGTAAATTAACTTTGAAAATATAACTTGTACTCATTTTGTTTCCATTTGTATGATTATGTTTAGACTTGGTCTCTCTTTTTTTCAGTAGATTTGATCAAGTTGCACATTACTCCTTGAAGTTGAAGGAGTCGGCTGTTTCAGCCATTTATCCATTACCTTTAACTTTTCTGTTTGCCTGCCAACTAGTTTTTGCAGCACACAATGTTAAGGTGCCACAACTGACTGGTGACAAGCACTGTATCGTATAAACAGTGCTTATACTATACAAAGAATATACCATTTAAAACATATAGTACGCTATTATCTTACAATCTTTCCATATTGAATAACAAGATTCTAATAAATTATTATTTTCAAGGTGGACAGTTTCCCAACCTTTTCACTTCTGGTTGAATGTTGAAAAACAACTTGTTTAATTGTTCCATATTCTGTATCAACAATTACAATACAAGTATTTCATCAAATAGCCGTAGAAATAACATTCTTCAGCAGAAATAACATTCTTCACCAGAAATAAGTTCCTTACAATGGGAGCAGTACGTAAAATCCAGCAGCAAAGTTTTGGGTCAGTAGATGTTGAAAATACTGACATATGCTTCATTCTATTATGTCTTTGAGTTAATGCTTTTTCACCTTAAACAAAAAGAGGGGCCTTTAACGTCCGTATTAATGTAGAAGCAGGTGGTAAAGAAGCCTTTGTTAATCACTTAATGATGAATTCCCCCCACTTTACATGGTGGCTTTTTCACCAGCCGTTTGCTTCTTGTGCTGTGGAAACTTTATAAAAAGTTTATCTTACCATGAAATGAGTAGGCACGGATAAATGGCTACTGTGGGGTTTTGTCCTTCAATGCAGTCCGCCTATTGGGGGTCCACCGACTGGGCAGGTTTGGACCATATGTCATCATTCCGACCCTTTGTGTGGGCGTGTCTCTGTGGCAACCGCATCAGCTGAGGCCATTGTGTGCCAGGATTCAATGGCCCATATATTCATTGCAGGGCGAGTGTGGGCCCCGCAACAGAAACAAATTGATACATACAAGCCCCAGCCCCATTTGGCTCGCATGACACATTTCAAACAGACAAAAAAAGGACATTTTAGTCTGTTGAAAATCTTGAGAAAAGCTTGGTCGCCATAGTGACTGGGCAGTAAAAGCGGCCATGGGCCATTAAACTCCAATCAGATGTAAATTTGGGCTGCCCCCAGGCCCACGGACGGAAAGCCCCCTTCACACAGCAGACACAAATTAAACAGTTTGTTTGCCAATTCACATGTCATCTTAATGGGTTTTTATTTGTTTGCCCTTTGTTTAAATGAAGAGAATTACAAACCGTCATTGATTTATAATATAGGACCACTTCAGCTGTCTGCACATCTATTCATTACTGACTCTGAGTCAGATGGTTAAAGAAGATAAAGAACACTTTAAAAACTTGTGAAATGTTGAACCAATCAATGAACATGATATCTATGACAGGCCAGTTGTATTTTGTACTTATTCCCTAGTGATGAACAAGTAATAAATTATGTTTTCTTTTTATCAATATGTCAATATGCCTGGACCACATATGTAAAATGTCCAATAATTCAATTTCCTGTCCAGGTCCACCAATGTTCTCTGCTCTGTCAGCTGTTTTAAATACTGTAAACATAGCATGAATGAGGGCCTCACGTGCGAATGGATTTTTGCCCTGTAACACAGGAAACATGATTTATGGAAAACAAGGAACCATTGGGTGACACTGTCTCTAGGACAGGAAGCAACATGCCCATGCGATTGGGCAGAGAAAATATTTTGCTTGACTAGATGGGTGGGGATTTGTCCGAGCCTGTCATGCCACTGGATTTGGTTTGAGGTCTCGTGCGGCGTTTGATGTTATTGTAATAATCAGGATTATTATGTTTCACAATGCCTGGCATCTGTCAAAGTACAGACCAACAAAGGGTTACAATGTCTGCAGGATAAGTGTCCAGAATGAACTCTGCTACTGATTGCTGCACAGCTAGTCAACACACACATTCAGGCTACATTGGTATTATAATGATTAACAATCATTAGGATGGGTGGATTCCTCTATTCTGTAATCACTATTACATACATATAGCCGTAAGAAATATGGCAAGAACAACAGAACAGATTCATATCTGTATACAACTATAATTATGTGCAATAATGCACACAATTACTTGCAATGATTCCTGCAATCAGTGATGAAAAACAAGTGAGGGAGTTGCAGTGTTACAGAGAAACAAATGATACAGTGTTACTTTGATTAACTTGGATTATCTATATCAAGTTATCACAATTCATTTGATGATTGACTGAGAAATACACACACAACTGATTCAAACAAGTAACGTCTTATATCTCATCTTACATCTTCAGTATTTAAAGCTGCCTCATACACTTCCTGTTGCTACACTATATAGGTTTATGTCAGAAAATATGAAAGGGAATAAAAAAAGAACTGGACCACAACTGCTGACGACGTTAATGAGAAACGAGTGTGTGGTCCTGTTGTTCTGTCCGTCTTCAAGAGGCTGCAACCTCGTCTTGCCTCATACAGTAAAACTGCTCTGTTATGACAATACTGGACAGGCAGAGCGCAGCATGAGCTTCCACTGGCTCTGGACCAAGCTGACCTGGGACCTGACATTACCAGTATAGCTGCAGCCTCCCCATTGCTAGCTCTTTGTTGCGCAGTGCGGCTAACGATGCGCTGTCTGTCTGCTGTGGTGTCTTCCATGCAGACGGGGGGAATGCTAATTTGACAGAGGGATGATTAACTACAGCAGCCACAGTAGCAAACAGCCTCATTTCATGTGTAATTGTTTCCAGTGTCCCACCTCCCAGAGAGATTTGACTGCTCTATTAACGAGTTATCTCGCGTCTCGAGGGGATATTATTGTGGCACAGCAGCTCAACAGCTCAACTTCTTGTAAGCCAGAGAGGACCACATTATGTGTAAATGTACGCCTTTTTAATTGAAGACACATAACTTGATATTTGTTTTGAAATGTATTCCTTTCCAAAATAAAATTACATGAAAATCAAAAGAACTTCTTAGGAACTACTCAAAATATTGTTCCTCACTCTGTGTCAGAATGATAGGGGCCATGAGAGAGGCGAGGAGAAAGACTGAAAAGGAGGCTGGATGGTGTAGTGTCTGGCTGTCTGGTGTCCACACAGAGCTGTGTCTTGTCCACTGGTGGCTGTGGAGGATTCATTAAGCTCCACATTCACTCCCCCTGCACATGAGTGACAGGCCCCTACAGCCAGTGTCATCCCTCTCAAAAGCACCAGAGATCATCCCACACCTCTCTCGCCCATCTGGCTGCCTGGATCTAACAAGGGGTGTCCTCCAGTTATAAGAGGGTATAGAGAGATGGAGAAAAAGTTAAATACTCCAAGATCCCATCAGATTCTCCGTGGTCTGGGGGCTCCAATTATTCACAGCTTATCTTTTCAGCTTGGCTGATCTCCAAATGAATAACGTGCGGGCCGTATTACTGCCGACCGGGCGGACCTCTAAAGAGGCTGAAGCAGGATCAGGACTGTGGGTTATGGTGTCAATCTGGCCCTGACCCCTGGGGTTAGGGAGGTGACGTTATGTAGTGACAGCACTTAGGCGTCCCCTTGTAGCACCTCCATTTGGACCCCATCTGGATAAATGGAAAAGGGCAATCACATTAGAAGAGGTTTCTTTCCATTTTAAAGAAAAAGAAGGAAAAAAAGAAGAAAAAAACCTAGTCACAAAGTGACTGACTCTTGACTTTAAAGTCAGCTCCTGCTCCTGAAGTCAGAGGGTTAAGCCGGCACAGTGAGTGCTGTTGCTGCTGTCGAGCACTGCATGGAATGGTTTAAGAAGAAGCCTACAAGCACCACAACAGATGGCTGACATGGACTATTTTAACATAAAAACACACTGCAAATTCAATGTTTTAGTTACCTGAAAATGTCAAAAATATGTGACCTTCATGCATAGGCTGAAAGTGAAACATACCCTGAGGTTTTAACAGAGAGAAAAGATAAATCTTAAGTTTACAGATTCCACTTGGAGGCCATAATTAAATATAAACCACACCGGTGCAGCATCCAAAGATGAATATTGACCCTAAACTATGTATAGCCCAGTGTGAAATAGATTCCAATTAATGAATGGTATATCACCAGTAACTATTCTGGGAGGGTTTTTGAGTTTGCTAGAAGCTGGGATTTTGCAACACCTCAGGGTCAAATGAAGTGAAACCCCTGGACAAATCCAACTCTGCACTTGGCACAGAGCCGGGGCACAATGGGAGACTGGTGGTCCTTCATTTCATGGCAGCCCTCCCATCCCTGAGAATCTTCAACTCTCAGATCTTGCCGATGAAGTGTTGCCGATGCCTCTCTTTTCTTCTGCCTTCACAGAGATGGCTGGGAGATTCTCATGCCACCACACAATGCCTAAACAAGCGGGTATGTCTAATTCAATTAAGTCTACAAGGCTGTGCCAAGTGGGCCCTGGTCCCGTGTGACAGGGATAATGAGCGGGCAGAGAGGGGGAGGAGGGGGGGTTGTAGGGGGCTGAAGAGGGAGACCTGCACTCATTCAAATGTTCATACTTCTTTCTTTTTATTTTCCACTCAGGACTTTAATGTGTCCGGGATGACCCGGCTCATTTAGTGGTAAATGGAATATTTTGCATTCCAACGTTACTGTTCAAATGGGCTTGATGAGGGACATTGAGAGTTAAGGAATTATAAGTAGCGTGACCTCTGAATTCCTACAATTCAGTACTTAGAAATGTTTCCAAATCAGGATTCTTTCCCACTGCTGAGGATGCACTGTGTCACACAAATGGTGTGTGGGAGAAGGAAATCTTACTCAACGAGTGACCCAACAAACAAACAACTAACCTGGGATCTATACAACCTTTTGGCGCCTCAAAGTTCAGCTAAAACTCCTGTGTGTATCCATAAAACGTGTTCTCAATGTTGTGAACTTAATTAAGTGCTTTAAAACCAAGCACATAGAATTGATTGATCCTCAACTTTGGCAATATTTTTGCTATGAGAACAACAACGACAGCATCTTCAGAGAAACCTTTAATATGACAAATATTAGGAGACGTCTTTATAGACGCAAACAACAAAATGTTTGACTGCTGTTCATTTCCTATTTCTTTGCCTCATTCAACATAAATCACAATCCTTAAACGAGTACTTGTTATTTTAACCATATCGATGATGGTCCCATAACCTTAACTAATTAGTCATTTTAACCCAAACTACAATCTTTTCCTCACCCTGACTAACTATTTTGTCCCTAAACCTAAACCAAATCAAACCTTAAACATAGCGGCGTAAGAACAGAAAAATAATGATTTGCAACGCTTACACAGGCACAGACACACATATATGTTTCGTTCTGGAAGGCAATGACAAGTTGTATTTTCGTTGTTTCATTTCCTGCAGGTACATTCTCCTGTACAGCAAGAATATCCTTCTCATGTTTTATGGAATCAATAAAAAAAAGACAAAATAATTTGTATTTGTGTCTGTGTAGATATGATGGGAAGGGTTTGTGACATCCACTTATCCCGTGTCCAAGAAGATAGTTGCTAAATAGCGCAGCAGTCATGGTTGACAGGGAGTTATACATTGTTTAAGAAAACCTGCTTTTCTGCATTTTCAACACTTTTGACTTCAGCTGGGAAGTATCTCAGACCTGAGAGGCCTTTAGTTTCATTGAAGTTTCCAAAGGACTCCTGCTGCTCTTCTTGGACCCTTGTTCTCGACCGCCACAAAAAAGCCCCTTAAACGTTTGACTTTCTCACAGAAACAGCTTGCTAAATGGTATTTCTGTAATGGACTCCTGCTAGGGTTCATATGCGTTGTATAGCCACGTTGCACAAAGTTGAGTCAACATAATTACCATGAGAATGCTTCCTAAGAAAGGTCCAAAAAGGGGTTTTTGAATAAAAATCTTAAACTATAGAATTCTTTGTTTTCCCAGGAAAGAAAGATGAAAATCAAAGACATCGATGGTCATTTTTTCTATTGGAAAAGTGCTGCCGAATGAATGTCTTATTTACATGCCAAAGGGAACGGCCAAGGTTTTAAAAGGATGGGAAAACAGGGCCTCTATTATGGTGGTGCTGGTCGCAGAGGCCGTGGCTACTCTGGCAGCCTCCCTGCCAGGCAGCGGTTAACAAGGCCTCGGCTGAATTAAAGAATGGCAATGAGTTTTTAATTGGTGACACATTATATTTATCAAGCTGACAGCGGAGTGACTGCGCTGCAGCCTTCTTGTTTTGTCCTTGTGCGTGCATTACTTCCCCCTTTGTGCCCCTGCATGATACCCCCTATCTGCCGGGGTCCCTCACGTGTGAAGAGAGAAGAAAAACATAATAATCGAGCATCAAGTTGAATGATAACACTGAATTATTCATTAGGGTCCCTTAAAGTGTTGGATAAATCAACCCCTCTCTCTTCTTTTTTTAACAAAAGCTTCTCTTTGTCACTCTGTCCAACCATGCCAGTTTAAGGCTTAGCATAAAGACAAGTCCCTTTCAGCCCTTTTTATCCATCCTGACAGAAGTTCTGCTGCAGGGCCGGAAAAGTTATTAACAAGTGTTTAATATTTGGATGGGAGTGTTTGGTCACTTCTTCTATACATGTCATTTATGTGTGGCCCTCCTATACACAGAGCAGCTTGTGACTTCAACACTTAATTTAACACTCAATGTTGCTAATGTGACCATATGTCATGAATATATTTGAATTTCAATAAAGTTGCCTTATTATCAGGTTCAATGTACTCAGACCCTCTTTAAAAGGTTCATTCACTTCACTGTCAACTATCTGCTGCTGTTAACCTGATTTAACATTTGAACTGGTGCATACAAAGTCATATTTCTGGTGACGGACTCCATCATCCATAATTTTATTCAGATATATATTCTGTATTCAAATCTATATTTAGTGATCTGTCATTTAAATCACAATACCATTTATAAGCAATAAATAGCCCATAATAATACATTATCAACAAACATTCATTGAAGTAGCAACCAAATCATTATGGTTGGATGAATTCAAGTTTATTACAGTTGAGATGAAAAAACGTGTACAGGTACAGTATATAAAACTGACAAAATGCCACACAAACCAATTAAAGCATCCAGACAAAAATGTAAAATATGATTCAATAAAATCTTAATATGTTCAAATGATAATGAAAATATAAGACAAAATACACATAAACATTCACATGCACACATATACAAATAACATAAATATAAATGATAAGAATATAAATGGTGTGTTTATGTTACATAGTTGAATGCTGCGAGTTTGTAAAGAAGAAAGTCAGAAAGTCCCTTATTTTTTTATATTAACTTAGATTCCTATACAAATTAGAAATTGTGTATATATATAATTTGATTCATAAACAGGAAGAAAACGATGCATGCTTTTTCTAAATATATAACAATGACATAAACAATGATTGTTTTTGAGTAACAGCAGGTTCCCAAAACAGTTTTGGATGAAATCCTTTGTCGTCTTCAGGGCGGTGCCCAAGTGAAAGGGGGTAAAGAGTAGAGGTCCCAGTGATGCTCTTCAAAATGGTAGTGAAAGAAAGGGAGCGGGACGAAGGAGGCCTAATGAAATATTTAAGATTTAGGCTATAAAGGAACTCTGAAAAAGTTTGCAACAAAGGGGTCTGCCGAGGGCCTCCATTATCCCGGGGTCTGGCGGAAGCAGGGGCCAAGTTGCTACAGATATGAGGAGGGCCCATATTGAGCAGGGATGTGTAGGCTCTGCTCACAGCTGTGTCGCCGCACTCCCGCCCCAGCCACCAGCCCCCTGCCTTTGTGAGCCTTTGTGTGGGCCACAGAGCGGCGATTTTACACCAAGCTGATTGCACAGCAACGGCTTTGTGTCGCCAACAAGAAGGCCTCGCCCATTCCTGACCATCGGCGCTCACTCCTTCTGCATCGTGGACACACACACACACACACACACACACACACACACATTCATCCCAATCCCATCAGCCTACACGGATGTTCAGCCTCATAGGTTTTTATTATTTAAGGATGACATGGTGATGAATCCTCTTTCAGTGGGCTGATATGAACTGTGGTGGCTGGTTGGTCGGGCGAGGGGGGAGGACCACTCGTCCTGGTTCCTGCAGGATCTGCCTATTTAGTGCCTAACTGCTTTTGATTAATGGAGAGCCCATTCTTTGTAACATATGCCATTTTCAGGACCCAAAAGAGGACCACGATCTCTGATGTTTCTGAGTAATGATGTCACAAGGTCACAGTGAACCGATTAGACACTGAATGAGTGAAACGAAGGAAGAAATTTAGCCTTTTCATTTGTAAAGGAGCAGTCAATACAACATCTGTTGGGAAGTAAATGTGTTTAAGTCACTGGTTATGTGTTTTAGGTGAGAAGATGAGAATGAGTTTAAATAGGCCATATAGAGCAAACAAGTTGTTTTCATCTTCTCTGGCAAAACTTAAGTAAAATAAAGACAACCTTCTCACTTTCTAAAGACTAAAAGTCTTGGATCTGAGTTTTATGCATCTGGTCTTTTATTGCACTCATCTGCTACATATGCTTTGCCTCAGAGATGACTTGACCCCTCTAATAAGAGTGAAACCCTCCTGAATGTTGGGCCAATCCCTCTAAATCCTCTGGTGTCACTCAGAGCACCGAGGCGAGTTCAGGCCTGAGCACAAAAAGGGCGCAGCTGCTTAACACCAACCTTAACACATGGCTCACTCCATCCAAGCTCAGAGAGTCTTCTTCATGTGGCTAAAGTGATGGACAATATAGCCAGGCCCTAGAGAGCGACAGGGTCAGGGACCTGGAATAAAACAACTCACCTCTAATGAAACTAAATATTTGGAAGACTTTACCTGTAACTGCAGAACATAACTGAATTCAAGCATGGCAACATATTACAGAGGCCATTACTGTGTATGAACCCATGGAAGTATGATGTAAATCACAAACTATATTCAAAACGGTCACCAAAACTCAACATTTCAACACTGAACACCATAATGTTGTTTTCTTAAATATGTTTCAATTAGTTATTAAGCAGGTTAAATGAGCAGTATAGATTACCTACAACTGATGGTATTCAGCCATGCAGATATTTTTAACCAGACATTTCCATTTAAAAAGATGTTTCTATTGATTTATATCTCTTTCTTTTAATTTTCAGTAATTCCACCACCAATTAAATTCCATTCGCTTGCATTATTTTTGGAGTGATAACAGATATCTCAGAGATAGGTATCTCAAATCAAAGTTGAACCATAACGTTCTTTATTGGTATTTATTTGTGTTTTCCACCAAATTAGTATGTTGCACTGCCAACAAGAGGATGTGTGGTTGTGCAGCAATGACATCACTGAAGCTGGAAAATCTTACCTCTAATCATCCTGCTATATTATGTCTGTTTGCATCTGCCCTGCCAGAGTTACGGCTAGCAGTATAGACTCACTCCACTGGGATCCTTAATAGCCCCTAATAGATCTGAGGCTGTTGAAGCGAGTCATGCAGCACAGAGCACTTGATGCAAACCAGACACAAGACTAGCCAACCTGTTAGCCTCCCCTTTATTTGAGCAGCAGTTTGCTAGCTGCACCTTCCTGGGTTTGTCTCTCTGTTCTTCACAAAGACCTGTCACGTTTAATGGCCTGTTGGCTGAGTGGGCTGCTGTAGCCCCATAGAAGAAAGCCCCATGAAGAAACGCTCATGGTCAGCTAATGCAGCTTAATATTCTTTAAAAAAGTTTGTGGGACAATTAAGAGTGTTTCCCATGGTTCTCCCCCAGCGGTGCTCGGCTGCCTGTGCAGCAGCTCGTCTGTTTGATGGACTCTGAAAGCATCTTATTGATGGGGGTCAGAGATTAGAAGCAGCCGTGCGAGGGGAAGAGAGTGAAAGGAGGGTCCCACACGGTGGCCTCAATGTGGCTCAGACACACACACACAGAGAACCACTAACAGCTCTTCCACTTGTCTGTCTGTGAATGGTATTCATCTGAGCTGAATGAGTGATTGAGTGTTGCGTGTCCTCTCATAGAGATTCACAGAAAACTCCTCTATTTTTCTTTTTCTTTTTCTTTCATCCAGCTTCCTCATGATCATGAAAACTGTCATGATGAATTTATTAATAGCTACCAGTCTCCACGAGAAGTCCCCAAAAGTCGGCCACCGACACGTGGACATCATGCTGTTTCATAGTGTCTGTCTGCCCGTGTCTGTCTGCACATGCCCTGTCGGTCGTCTTGCTGGCGGAGCAGCGCTCTGGCATGCGTAGAGATGCCACATGTGTGTGTGTGTGTGTGTGTGTGTGTGCTGGGTCACGACCCCGACAGCAGACGCATGAAGCAATCGCCAAACCAAAAAGTCCAGAGAAACCACACATTTCTGACTGAAAGCATAGAGAGAAACTGGAGGATAGATGACCGTGACACACTGTAGATTTGTAGGCTGCGATTCATGTGAGTTATTTCAACATGAGCGTTGCGTTGCATTTGTTGCTGTGGAATTCACAGAGCACGGTCGATCCAAAATAATAAATGGAAAAAATACCTGCTTGCACCTGCATCAGGGAAGTGGTCGGACTCACATACCGACCACCTTCCTGTCATCTGACTCTTTTTGCAGGTATTCCATTGTTGGCACACCTGTGTGACACTTATGGAGATACAATGTTGCAGCAAATGCTAAAGTATAGAAATAATGACGTTCTTCCCCCTGATGTATCATTGTATGTTTATCTTATAGTGCTGTGTGGAGTTTTCGGTTCCTCTACTTAAGGATATTCCACCTACAGCTGTAGCTGACCATGCAGTGGCAATTAGGGGAGTGTTTTGGGTCAAGGAGAGAGCAAGGGTTTTGTTTGCCTCTATCTCATGATTGAATGACCATGTATAGGACCATGAAAGAAAAGAAGCCAATTAAGTGCGGCGCGGTTTGATTTTTTTGTCCCGTGTTGTAATTAGGCCCAGGCTCCAAAAAACTTCCTCAAGTACCTTTTGGGTTGTTTTGTTGTCAGGCCATATCATTAGGGCCAAAATGATCCGCCCAGGTGCTCACTGCCTGAATATGCTGAGAGACTATGTAAAGAAAAACTGCCGTCCGCGAGCTTTTGGGCCCTGTAACACACTCCCTGGCTCATACACAGCCACATGAGTGGAGTCCTTAAATTCTGCCAATCAACCCAGTTCAAACAACGACGAACATTATTCACATTCGGGTGATCAGAGAAAATAAATGGACTTCTAACATCTGTGATGTACTTTCCGCCTGAGACTCCATACTGAGTGCATTCTAAATAAGATGGCCTACAAATGAGAGTAATTATTTCTGTTCCATTGGACATTTCAAAGGCACTTCAGAGCCGTCGTTATGTTTGATGGTGCAGAGCCAGGAAGTGAATCACATGCAGGGGCTCTGAATGTCTTGTTTCTTTCACAACCACATCCAGTCACTCAAAGGTTTTTTCCTACTCCACCACAAGTTTGTGCATTTCACATTTTTCCACTGTGTGTCCTTACAGCCACTTCAATAAAAACACATTTTTTCTGTTATATTTCTCATATATTGACAATAAATTAACCTGTTCCCGTTACAGATTGATTGATTGACTTTCTGCTGACAAACTGTGCCCTAGATTTGTACTGATAATGTTTCCAGAGCTTTGCTATTACACAGTCCCAGCTGTGTTGAGCGATTAGAAAAATCAGCCTAAGCCACGACAAAACAGGAACCGTTGGTATGCATATCTGACCAATTAATCAAATACCACAACCCCATAAAGTCCCCACCCCTAGACACACTCACCCACACACACACACACATGCTTACACACTCCCTGCTTCCTGACTCTGGGAAACCGAGAGTCCGGCAGCTGCTGTCAGAGCGGGTGGTTATGGGAGGGGTATCTGGGGGGAATGGGAAAGATTTGAGTGTGCCATGTTAATAACTCACAAGTGGCCCGGGCCAGTGGTCACTCTTGTTATTAATGTGCCACCACACTCCTGGCATCTGACCCAGGGATACATTCCTGGTGGAACGGGCAGCAGCTGGACCCAAGTTTCCGGGAGGACAGCTGACAACAAGCGTGGGCGATCGTGGGGGAGCAACCCCCACGATCGCCCCGAGACCCAAACCTCTCCCAAACCTGCTCCCAAATTGCCCACTGGTCCCTCCCGACCAGGAAATCATTTCAGATTGCCTGTTGATAGAGGAAGACGAGACGTAAAAGTGATTATTTGGAGTAACCTCAGTACACAGTGGGTATACTTGAAGAAATATTAGCTTCTTTGTGTTCAAGGCAGCTTGAGTGAAGTATGATTAGGGATTAGTGGACCGATTTCTTTTTTAAGTCAACCCTTCCCTCCTAAATATGATTTAAAAAACTGTTTTAACACTTGACAAACAGAACATTATAGAAATAACATAAAACTGACAAGTCAAATATGTTAACATGAAAGTCAAAAGTAAAGAACCACAGCGGATTGCACATTTCAACAAGTTAAAAGCTTGCAGAACCTGAAATGTCAAAGATAAAAACATTGGCATTGGCAGTTAAATGAACCGCTTCAGTGTGCAGTCATTCAGAGACCCTGAAACTACTGAGCTACAGTTTGGAAAAATTACCCAGTGGGGAAAAAAAGCCCACTGTGGTTTAATTCAATTGCCAGGAATATTTTTTTTCAAAAGCAGCTTCCTTCAGTGTTCATGTGTACACAAGAAGTGGGGGCTGACACACAGACCTCCGTCTTGGCCAACGACCAGCGGCCGGAGCAGCGTAGGCAGCGAGACCGTGAGAAACAGGGGGGCGACACCCAAATGTCATCACAGCTGCAAAACTGCTGAGCATAAAAGCCAAATTACAGAAATATGTAACCCGAGGCCTCCCGACAATGAAAACAGAGCCGCGTTTGAGTGGCCGCTGCCCGCCGAGTGAAGTGGAAGTTGTCCTGAGTTATGTTTCGTGGGATTTACTATGAGCAAGAAACTCCGGATTCCACAGCTGCTGGCAGACATCAGGGTGCTCGTGTTTGTGGTTGATTCGGAAATTCATCAGCCTCACTATTATCGTGTTTCGTTATTGCTCATCAAGCCTGATGCCTAATGAATGTACTGTTCACATGCTGCATGAGGGAGGGCATGGCCGACAAATGGCTACATTACGCAGACATTTGCTCGAATGGCAGGGATGTTATTGATTCACAGCAGCTTGAATGTCTTAATCACCAACATGAAGACTTTTAGGGAGAAGCATTATCTTAAAAGTGTATTTTTGTTTTATGATTACAAGCTCATTGAACCAAGCTTGAGAGCTGTCATCATGTTCACTGCCCCTCTTTGGCAGGTCGTTGTTGTGTGGTTTTGAGGCCATGTAAACACTGTGTGTGCTTGTTGGGGGTGGATGTGTGTACCAAAACATGCTGCATACTGCTCTTCAAACTGTTCTCCCTTATCAGATCAAGCCTTTCAAAGTCTTGCTAATATTCATATCAGAAGGGCTCTTTTACCCCAGCATAGCCTTTGACCTATAAGGGAGCATGAATATTACAATAAATATTCACGGTCGTAGTAACTGAGATATTCTTGAACACACCCCAATTTTCTATCAGATTGTTTTACAGAATAAATAAACTGATTGTTGTTCCTCGTGAGAAGTTTTCCCATGAACACTATTTCACTCTGCCCGGGTTTGATGTAAAAGATTATCCAGGTTTATGCATTTGTAGAGCACAATTGTGCCTTTTTAAAACATATTTGAAAACTTACCATACAAGCACATATGGTCCAATTTAGCCTTGTGCCTGTGCGATCTTTTCTGCTTGTTTTGAATGGCCAATTCTTCCCACAGTGGCCCTTGTTCCTGCTAATCTCACTGTTCGCCTACTGTAGACAGACCAACCAGTAGGATTCTACTACTCTGTAGCCACGACAGGATCCTCCCAACCCTACCACATACCAGAACATACATCTGAATATATTCAGCGGCAACGTTGTGTTACATCCAATGCCAACATCTTTTTAATGTTCTGTTCCTGGCAATGGATGAGATTTGTGAAAGGTCATGATTACGGTAAATAAAAAGACAAACATCAATTTTGACATGCAAATTCCTTATACAGGGCACGCTATTTCCTGCATTGACAGAAAACGTTGTTATTTAACATAAGAACGATTAATGATTCCTAGGAAATTGGGCTGAACTTATGCACGCTGACAATTGTGTTCAGTCAGATTAGAAGCTGCTTCCGGATCATATGAAGCTCATAATTCAATAATAATTGGGAGGGGCTGCTGCTCAGGGCAGATGCCCCTCGATTACAAAGGCTGTCAAGACTTTATCATCACACATCATCTGTTAATTATAATCAAGTATCGCATTGAATAACACTGGAATAAACCAGAAACTACTTTTCCCATTTATGCTGGCTCAAAATTCTTCTGAGGTCCATTTTATGCATGTTATGAGGTACACGTGGAATTTTTGTTTGTTTTCTTTACAACAATTGACTTCCCCTATAGCTCTATGTTTGTGTGTGTAAAGATAATCCTGCACAGTTAAAACAGCTACGGCCCAGCTGTCACAAAATATTAGGCTTGTGTGTATTTACATATACACAGGTGTGTGTCAGTGTGTTTATATACGCAAGTGTACAATAGTAACACAGTACAGGTTGGTGTATATTTTTGCATGAGAGCAAAGCTGGGAAAGTTTTAATTGTGGCAGTAGCAGGGCGGGTGGCTGCGAAGGAGGTAGATTTGTGGTTTGGTTGGGTTGAGGGTGTTAGAGATGTGCGCTTAAGGAGGCGGATGAAGAGAAGGGGTGTGCAGAGAGGGAGAGAGGGCCTGTGCTTGTGCCTTTCAAGGTGTGTTATTTGTTCAAGGCTGTCCAAACATTTACAGAGTGCTGGCAGCCCTGGAATGCAGAGGCAGGGCCTAGGCGGAGAGCAGCAGCCGTGGGAAACCGCTGCTCTCCTCAACCTCTGCAGACTCGTTCCCCTTCGGGCAGAGTGTCAACACAGACAGTGCCAGAGATGTGAGGGCCTGATAGTGACAGGTCCCGTCAGCAGCCTCGCACACACAAACACACACACACACACACACACACACGCAGTTCCAGAAGCCACGCACGCACACACACACACACACACACACACCCACACACACCCACACACACACACACACACAGACACACACGCCTGCACACACACACACACACACACACACACACACACACACACAGACACACGTGCCTGCACACACACACGCAGTTCCAGCAGGCACACAGCCGGGCTCATTGCCTCGCTTGCAGACTGACACATTAACAGAGGCAGAAGCCAGAGGCACCCGCCCTCCCTCCCACACACATACGTGCTCTTGATTATTTAAGTTCAGTAAAAAACAAACAGTGGAGTTCAATATTTCACCACAGTATCGGCCATTTAGTATTCAGAAAATATATTTTACACCCACACATACTCATTTGGGCTTGAATTGTGCTCTTTTTATGTCATATTACAGGTGCCATGAATAAACGTCATGGTGGCAAACCCTTTCACTGAACCAAGGGAGTCCGAGGGATCAGTTGTCAAGGAGAACAACTTTGTTCAGCTATAATTAAACACAATACTTTCTGATCATGAATAGTAAACAGCACCAGAACAAATTATCTGGGCTGCATCTGTCCCACTCTTTTTCAGATGCTGACCAACACTTTACGCCCTAGAAGTAGAAATGTAGCAAACAGATTTAAATTTAAAATGATTTAATTTATTAATTGAGTTTTTGGGTGGATAGGAGAATTTTGAGATCACACACAATGTTTCTTCTAACCTGAAAATCACCATCATGTGCCACTAGCCTCAAGCAGAGTTGAGAGGTTGGCTACAGAGGTCTGGTAACATTCGTCATTGTCTGTATGCAGACCCAACCGACTCAAGTTAGGCAATTTATCAGATTTTGCGCAGCTCCCTCCCCACTACTTTCATAAATACCTCCTAACACCTATAAACAGTTAAAAAGATTGAATTGCGTCTCGCCTGTTATTGCTGCTTGTCAGTCACACTGAGGTGAAAACACCTCTCCAGGTGGGGAAGAAACCATGTCTTGTTGAAAGCCACACCAGGAAGTCACTATTGGCTGCTGATGTGATAAGAGCTGGCTTCAGGAAGCTACCCACAAGTACATGACGTTCCCAGGTGCAGAGCAAGTTCAAGCTTGTACCTGTTCCTCATTCAGAAAGTTACACCAGCCTCAACTGAGATAATGCGTTACTGAACTGTTGAACCTCACACGCAGTTTTTTCTAAACAAATATTCCTTTAATTTCCATCAATGCCACAGTCATGTTCCATTTTACACAAAAATACACAGTGGCTTAATGATTCGGCTCAATACTAAAACGGAAACCTTGACAAGCTGGTCCACATTTTGTGATTTTGTGAAGTCTCAAGTTGTCAATCAAATTGAATGGTTTTCTCTTTTCCAACCGTGCTGGCATTTTCAAATAATTTGTATTTAGACATGTAGATATACATATACATATAGATGTCAAAAGGTGAAGGAAAACAGAGGAAAGTACTGGAAGTCATAATGCCAGCTTAGTGAGGATGGACAGCCAAAATAAAGACAAACTGACATACTTGTCTTTACCAAATCCCTTCTAAGCAGTGGTGGCTGGCCAATAGAGGGCCACGGGGCCTGGCCCACCCACCTTGAGCCACAAAAAAAAAAAAGTATATAAAAAAAGTATACAGAAATTATAATAATAATATTAATTATATTTATAAATTATACAAATTGTCAATATTTGTGTTTTGGAGATAAAATAGGATATCTGCGCACAATATATGCTTTTCCTGCACTTCCTGCACCTCCTCTCTGCCTGTCTGCATGTCTCGGCTGCAGCTGAGGCCGAATCGTTTTGGCCCAGAAGAGACGGGTCTAAGAAGCAGTTTAGCCTATTACTGATTAAATATATAAATGAGTGATATACAATTTAGCCTATACGCTTCCTAAAATAGGTTCAACTTTGGGCCAAAGTCATCTGGCCCAAAAGCTGCGCGTTCTCGTCAGGCGCTTTTTTTAACGACTTGACAACGGCCAAGAAGACCCAAGCCGTTAAAATCAACGGGGACAAAACAAATTCCACCAGCCGCCACTGCTTCTAAGGCAACAGTGATTTCTGTGGGAACCATCCCCATTTGAGACTAATTTGCCTATATTGGCAAAATATCCATTGTTTGTGTACACCTGTCAGCTCAGGTTGGTGGAGCAGCTGCTAAACACAAAGGGGAGGCTACTGCTCCTCCCAAACACAAGGAGCTCAATAACGCCACACATGAATGATACTTTGAGAGTGTGAAGGTATGACAAAGCTTGAGTGAAACTTGCTCATCACCCTCCTCCTCCTCCTCCTCGTCCTCCTCCTCCTCACACATCTCTTTGTCCTCGTGTCTGGCACACACTTCCCAGCTCCTCGGGCCCTGCAGCCTCATACACCTGCCTGCACTGCTGCGAGAGTGTCGTGTTTCAGCGATGAGGCAACGTCTAACCAATGAGCTACGGTGAGAACGGTTAGGGAGGTGGTGGGAACTCTCCTCCCATCTCTCATCGCTCTACCTGGGAACCAGCGCTGCCTCAGGGAGGGGCCCCAGCCGCCCGCTGTCTGAATGAACACCAAACAAAAACTCTCACCAACAGGTGAGTTACACGAGTCAATGTTGGTTTTTCTGTCCCCCATCATTTATTGTCATTCATGGCTGGCACACTGCTTTACATTTTGGCAGGAATGAGAAAAGAAAGGACAGAAAGAAAGAGAAAGAAAGAAACAAAACAATCAAAGTGTGGGAACTTTTCCGATTTCCTTTTTTCTTCTTCCAAGAGCTTTTATCAGTATTAACTCTGCTTACACAGGTATTTGTGCACCTGTGGCATCGGATTAGTGGATCAGCTTCTTCTTTGTGTGCAAAAATAAGCACTGTGAGTTATTTTTAATTCCAGGTTTTTGAGAGAAAACACATTTAATCCTGTGCTCAATAGTTGTAAATGCTTAGATTTTCAAAGCAAACTGTGTTCTTGTTTCACTTTAATAAACTGCTTCAATACGTCGAGGTAGAAAGTGAACTGCTGATGCAATCCTTATACTATATTTCCAGTTAGTTGTTTCTGAAGGTTTTATATTCAAACAATATGACAAGATGAGTTATGTCTGCCAGCTGTTTAAAAGGCTGACATTTCTTTCTCTGAGCTTAATCACCATTTTGGAAATACCTATTTATGGACGAACAAATCCAACAGTGCCTCCCTCAGTACAGACACGAGTAATGCCTTAATGAAATAACATCCGGCTTTTTGCCTCTGCATGTTCTGTTAAAAAAAACGTTTTAAAGTTCAGAGACTAAAGGTTAAAAGGAACACAAGTTCTTTATTTATTTATTTAGCATCAAACAAAACACAACATAAATCATTCACCACTACTGTAGAGCTGAAGTCATTGTTCTGCTGTCAAGTTTGAGTCTGTTGAATGCAAATAAATGTTCCTCTTGTAGGACTAATTTAACAGTTAAAAAGCAGGTACGGGCAAGTACAGGCTTCTCTTGCACAGTTTAGGCTGGGACGCATAAAGGATTATTGGGCTGATCATAGTCCTATTGGCCAAATCTGCTTGGCCTGGATCATCAATTAAATCATCTGGCAGACCTCAGCTGCACCAAACATATCAAACATGTTAAATACACTATGTGCATTTCACCATACCATCAATATGCTCTTAGGCTAGATTAAAATGGAGGTAGTGCATGTCTCCCAAATCTAAATGAAACTAAAGTGCTTTTCACAGAATAGCTACAAAGTTGCTGTCTATCTTGCTGTTTCATTTATGCTTCAGTAGCTTATTTATGCATAGCCTGATCAGCTCTCAGCTGACTAGTAAAATCCAAAAATTGGTTGGTTTGGGCACTTGACCTTTATCAGAATATCCAGACTACTCTACTATCACCATCCCAACGCTCAATCCCAAGGCACAGAAGTATCCCGACAACACCAGCCTGTGTGTGTGTGTGTGTGTGTGTGTGTGTGTGTGTGTGTGTGTGTGTGTGTGTGTGTGTGTGTGTGTGTGTGTGTGTGGACCCTGCTACTGCCACCACTGGACACTTCCAGCATTATGAATGAGCCTATTAACAGGATAGACACCTTAGTGTGAAAGAATCTTCCATCCTCTTTTACTGCAGCCCCCAACAGAGCTGCACCATCCACTTGGCTGCCCAATAAAAACAAGTAAAGGCTGACATTGCACTTCATTTAACACTGCATGCCCTTCACTCTGCCTCCTACTTAGACCATTGTCGTCCGCAGGGACTTGGCTTTGTTGAGAGGTTCATGTTGTCCATAAACCAAAACACCAGACAACAATAGATACAGCTGTTTCCTGGGCACGCAGTGTGTTTGGTGTCCTACAAGCAGGTGCCTTCTCATGATGTCATTTTGTGGGATGACAAACGTAGCTCAAGTTTCCAGGTGACTAATGCCATCCTTCTCTTGCTGGACTTGAACGAAAGTTAGCAGTGGCTCTGTTTTCACTTTTCACCTTGTGTTTTCAGCAAGTATATATGTTTTCATTATGAGGACCTTGATACATTCCCTTACACTGATGCTCACATGTCCCACTCTGGTTTAAATCTAGCCTGAATCTGACGCTAACCAGGAACGCAAATAATACTCTTCAAGTGATTTTCAATGAAATATCCTCACTTCATAATTGTAACAATGAATACAGTTCTCGCAAGGATAGAAAAATAAGAGTGAGTAAATGGCTCGGTTGATTTGGGTGAGGAGGATGTGCACTCTTTAGAGGATCATTCACAGTGAGGTGTCAGGTGTTAGAGTCTGGTTTTGTCCAACCATTCCCCCGGGCAATGCTCACAGTGGGCAAAGACCTCAGTCCACATGCTAGCTGGCTTTTCACTCCTTTGACTCTATCTGACTGAGGACAGTCCTCAGAGAGGAAACACAGGAAGCTGAGAAGACACAAGCACACAATGATTATCAGTTATTCTGATAAATAGGTCTTTTATTGGCTTAGAACATTTTGAAGTTACTATTGTTTGTGCTATATTCGCCCTTTGTTTTACTCTGCGGCTGTAAAGAGGTATACGCCTGGTATCAGTAGCAGTGGAGTCAAACAGTCTATTTATCGTTCTATTTCAACTGTGATGCTTTCAAACTTCACCCCACTTTTCTTTACCATTCTGACTGCTCTTTTCCCCTCCTTTTGTTATGCGTCTTTCAGTCTTTGGTTTACAGCAGGTCCACAGGGGAGAGGGGCATGTTTGCTCACTCTCTCACCAGAAGGGGCTGGCAAAAAGCTGGCAATCACAATGAGCAAATATGTTCATGCAAAGTCACCCCCGGCTGAAGGGAATTGTGGGTTGTTTGTTGGCGTATGCGGGGCGAGATGGGGAGTGGGAGGACGTGCCGTGACCAAATGGGCCCCCCTTTTACAACTGATATATTTATTTTACATGTGCTAACTCACAGTGGTGACGGGTGCCTTTTTTTTCCGCTCTTTGCACTGTAGCTTTTTGTCCTCTTGAGTCAAACAGGCTATGCTCATGCTCATCCACCACGTCTCTGTCCTGGTGGAGAAGGAGGGTCTGTCCAGTGTCAAACAGAACATAGAACGGACCGACACCACGGGTCCCTGAAGAAGGAAAAGAACATGCTGATGTACCGTTACGTCTTCAGAAAATGCATCATTTTAGTACAATACTAACGTTTGAATCTTTACACTTTTTCACAAAGCATGATGTTTTGCAAGCCATGCTCTGTTTGCTGTTGCTCAGACTTACTGATATGTTTATGAGGTCTACAGAATCAGTTCCTTTGAGACTGGCATACATTGATACTGTTGCAAGCAGAGCATTACAATCAGTGATTGAAAAAAAAGTCACTGAATGAAACACTGACAAAACACAATTCTGGAGAATGTATCATCCATGAAAGCTGAGTGAACTACATGATACTCCTTGTTTTCTTTGGTGCTGACCAGGAATGATACAAAGCAATCAAGACAAGTTGCACAAACAGGTACTCTATCTTGTCCAAGACTTCTCTGTGTTTCTACTGTCACTGCTGCTCTTAACCTGCAACACTTCTTCAACATCTTGATTTTTGCAATAAGGCCAGAGTTCTAAATTACCCGACCCTTGAGCGGCATTATGTATGAATTCAAAGGGTCACGGACAGTCGGACTTCCAGTAGGCCGTCAAGGTCTCCAGAGGCGGAATAAACCTACTGACCTGGTTAGAACAAATGCTTTTGTCCACAACACACACACACACTCACACACACATCGTGTATGTATGCATCCCTTTTGCCCTTCTTTTTTCCCTTAATAAAAGACAAATGCACAAAACCAGGACTTCATTAGCTGTAGCAATAGCACTGAGGTAGACAGCGATGTTTATCTTTCCTCTACTTGATCTGTTTGATCTATTAAACTGAGATCTTCATCTGTCAATTCAAAGACGTAGATTATGCCTACTCACACTTACATGCAATGGACATGTAATTTGCTTCGAGAAGAAGGGGGGCAAAGTCAGTTTTGTTCGACTTCTTTACTGCCCAGTTAAGAAAGACATGTCAGTAAGTAGGTGGATTGCTCGCTTCACTGCACCTTTATTGGTTGAATGGTAGCAAATGAGAGAAATATTTCACTTTGCAATAATGTTTAATTTCACACACATTGTGTTTCCAGTGTGACTGCATTCATAGTAATCCATTAGCAGTGATAACACTCAATATAACAGAGGCAATTAGATATATGTAAAATACAAGTGAGTAGATAAACATTAGAAAGATAAATCAATTCAGGTTGAGGAATGGACTTCTGTTTCATAGTCAAAAGTTAACTTTTTACTTTTAAGAGTTGCCCCCGAGCCTTTTTGTGCCTTTCCCTGAGTATTTCCATGTTCCCTCCCTGTCTGCCCATAGAGGAAGTGACTTGTTGCAACAGCACAAAAGCCTGCACATAATAAAGTTAGGGGGGAATAGGTAAAAGAAAGCAGGGAGTACCAGAGGAAAAAGCAAAGAGGAGGAGGGTGTGAAAACACTCAAGCGGGAACAGTTTTATGGCTCCATGTTAATGGAAGTGATTTAAAAAAGAATCCCATGATCCTGGAGGGCTGAAAGAGACAGGAGAGAGCTGAGGGCAAAAGGGATGTACTGCTGGTAAACAGCTGCTCCTCACTTTTACCCTGTGGACCTCTGAACAAAGACACAGTGGAAAAGACAATACATATGGATGATACTGAAAAGCATAGGACATGCTTGCAGGAAGAGATAAGGTAAAACATGTGTGACCCATGTAAATATTAAATCAGAGACTACAAAAAGTCATATTATGTATTCTCTTGATATGTACCTTTTGATAAAGTAACTAAAGAATGTTAATAATCAGCCTGAAGCTCTTACAGACAGGTCTTTCCAAATGCCAAAAAGCCCTTTCAGCGGTCAAGATGGCATGCGTACTGCAACAGTGTCATATACGGAAAAAAGGTTGTCTTTGTCATTTTAAGGTCTCTCTTCAGCCCCACAGCTCAGCCATTTTTAAGCCACACCAGACCCTCTATCTCTGGGTTTTGTTTCATGAGCCTCCCGCTGGAAGCTGAGCCCTAAGACAAAGCCCTGTTTACACTAATGGCCCACTAGGCCTTTTGCCACAGAAACAAATAACAGTGGGGGGGAAGTCAATAGAATTTAACATTTTGACATTTTTCCTTTAGCTCTCAAAACCAATATTGACCCAGCTCCCCTGCATGGCTGTCTTTGGTCCAGGACCTTGGCATACAAATCAAGCCAATGCAGCCAGAACCACAGGCAGCCAATCGAGGGGTGAGGCCAACAATAGGCAGCCCAGGATGGGGCTCTCCCACTGGGCAGGCAGAGTGGCCACTGTCCCCGCTCTCAAGCTGGTCCACAAGGCCTGATGTATGAAAGAACTCATGCTATCCCACCCGCTTTAATGATTACATCTGAGAGGGCCGATTGTGTGTGTACTGCAGACCCTGCTGGTGAGTGAGGTGGACAAGTAGAAGGGACAGTGGGGGCCCTCACATGTGCAGAACAACCCCATAGCGGGCCAGTACTTCTCAAAGGCCAGATTACAATCAATTAGAGCCTAATGAGCGGGAAGCTGGACTTGTAACCTGTTGCAGCAGGGTAGTTGTTAAGAAACCTCCCAGTTGGCGAACACATCAATAACCTCTGAAATAGCTCCGGACTGAAAGCAAGACGCAGCAGGGCGTGGCCGTCTATATCTGAGTCCTACCTCTCTGCCTTCCTCCAACTGTGTCGTGCCTTGGCCGAAGGCAGAGAGAGGGAACGCACAGCAACACAACATGTTATTCTAAAACATACTCTGTATTGTGCACTTTTTACTTGCATGGATTCTTCCTTAAGTCATTTGGCCATGATGATAAAGCTCATCCTAGCAGGGGGGTGAGCCAAGAGCACGTGCAGAAACAGCAAACAGCAAATATCACAGGCATTCATAAACATGCCAGTCAACAGGTTGTTTTCTTCAAGTATGTGTGAGAATGCCTGCCTGATTGCATATGTGCCTATATAACACAAATAAATCTTTAAGAAAAGGGTTACGCTCTTGCTCCTACGTGGTTGGAATTAACATATTGCAAGGTAAAAGCTTCTGCCAAATAAATGCAATGCTATGTCGAAGAAAGAGGTTAGCTTCCAGAGAAAGGGCAGAGTGTGTGAGCATGTGTCGCGGCCCAGCAGGAGAGCTTGTCCTCAGGCTGCTCTCACCTGTGGAGCCCCTCTTTCCACAGAGACGGTTCTTTACATGGCAGGTTGGCCCACAGCAGGGGAACAGGGGATGGTCATATAAGAGAAGGTGAAACAGCAGGACGAAAAGAGTAAAAGCGACATTTTGGCCTGAGGTGAAATCAGGAGGGAGTTGAGTGGTGGGGGTAAGTGAAAGCAAATGTCCAACAGCACATATTCTTCTGTTTCTGCAAGAAGAGAAACTGTTTGTTTGCAGACGTTCTAATTCACCTGTAAAAAGAGTGAGCCAGTTGGAGCCAAACCAAATGATACCATTCAAACATCTTCTCACCTTTGTGTTATGTTACAAGCTTTAAAACTGTAAGCATAGCTGGATTACTTATCAGTCTTTCATGCTATTTGCTTGAAAATGTTCATCTGGTGCATTCTGAAAATCATAAGCATACTGTAGAGTTGTAATGTTTTTTATATATACTTGCACATGTAAATAGGAAAGTCCATGTTTTAAATTAATACATAAGAAGGATATGATAATCAATAAGGTGATTGAGGGATATTATGAAGAATATTCTGAAGGAATGTGTTAGGAAAACATGGGAGAAAAGTCACTGTCACTGTATAAGTATGTTACTGTAAAGGTGTAATCACTGAATAAGTATTATTGTAACTGTATGCTGATTGTTTTATGTTTTATAGTTATCATAACTATAAAGATGACTCAGGTATGAATGGAATGTATTGATCCAAGGAGGCGTGGTCAAAGTAGTGGTCTCCCTAAGAGACTGGAAGAGAGGCATTTATTTTGAAGGAGCCCATCTTACTGTTTAGGGCCAAAAGGGAAGAGATAAGGGAAGTAGCATTGTGTTTTATTGCTTAGAGAAGTCCTCCTCCTTGTACTGATAGGCAAATAGCATGCTGTGTAGTTGAGGTATATGCATGCATACCTGATACTAACCAATGGAGAAGCTTTATGCTCAGTGTATGGATTGTACTTAACCTTTCGAAACCCTGTAAGGCGTGGCATTTGTCCTCTCACGTGAAGGCGGTGGACAGTTAACTATTTTAACAGATTTTGATTCATATAAATCGTTATTATAGTCTGTGGGCCCAACGACACGTGAGCGCGCCCAGCTGGGACAGAAATATATGCTTATGATCCTTATTCTTTAAAATATAAATACTTTATATTTTAAATTACTGGTCTCAGGACATCTTTCAGAATTTCGGTTGAACTTAACAATACAGACCAAAACTGTTCAAATTTAAAAAAGCAAGGGGTTGTTTTGATTGTAGTGCATTGCTCCAGATGCTGTTGAGATGATAAATATGATCCAGGAAGGCCAGTTGCACATAATAGCATGTTTCCAAAAGTCTTTACTATTTCTCCTGTGTATCAGTCACTTTGTTATGTGTTATGTTTATGTCTGCAAACGTTCAACACCCTATGTGCAACAACAACAACAACAACAACTTTGGTCCAAATGCAACACATAGCATACACAGGTAGGCTACAGGCGAGGCAATAGGTTTCCCTGTTAACATAAGTTTAGATTCAAGTGACAAAGACCTCTAGAGAGCCACAAAGAACACAGCAGGGTGAGGTTGGGGTGGTTGGATGGGACAACAAAACATTGGACTTTGACATGGGAGACTGCTTCCTGTTTCTTACAGTCAACACTTGTTTATTTTAACCCTGAGCACAGAGTGTGTCCTAACCTTAGCCAAGTGGGCATTTTAACCTAAACCATGATCTTTACTTAACACTAAAAACTTAGCTTTTGTTACCATAGAGGTATCAGATCAGAAAACAGTATTCATTTTTCAACTGTGATTTTTAACCATTTTGAAAGGCAGTGACACATGAAATAGTCCTGCTGATAGGGGCATCTTTATATCTCCTATCTCCTATTAGCAGGGAGACCACAACACATCCACACATCCTGTCCGACATCGACTATCAAACACCTCAGGTTATAGTCCGGCAACTATAAAAAACATGTAAATGTCTTAACTGAACTATTACTTTCAGTGTTTGGAGTAACCAAGCTATGAGCTCATACACTAAAAGCTGACAGAGACTGACTCAATCCTTTCAGTGGGACAATATTAAAAAGACCTCACCCCTTTAAATCTCCGTCTCCACATGTCTTATGCTCAGATTGTTGTGGGAACGCTCATAAGCCCATACTGATCATTGTAATATACAATGCCGTTAGTTTCCTCATTGCAAGCAGTTGGGTACCACCGGTCACCACTGTGTTGAAACACTTTTAATCAACCAGAACCTACTGTGAAAGCCCGAGCCCCACCCGGCTCCCCACCTGCCAAAACCGAGCGGTTCACCTCAGCAACCTCAAAGCAACAGCTAGTATTTAGTAATATCGTGTGGCAGTCCAGCAGCTTCTACTATAATGTACCCACTGACAGCACTAACCTCTCACAGCCCTGGTACCCCCTTCTAAGGTTATATTACAACACAGTGGGAGCTCTGAGCGAGTAGATGAGGGGAAGGAGTGATTGTTTGGAAGTTCTCAAGACAAGCTGGCTTTTTCCCAGGCTACAGTGGGGGTAGGCTCTCTCTCCCAGCATGCCATGCTCGGGGCAGTTTGATTAAAATTGTGAAGTACACAGAGTGGCCCAAGTACGTGGTCTTTGTTGGCCCTTTTCGTCCAACTACCCATCATTCCATTCAAAAGTTGCCACACATAAAAACATGCATTTTGACCCTTGAGATCCTTTCTGGGGTTTTCCAGCGTGATTATTCTTAGACAGTGTAGGCGACATTAAAGCAGAACTGTGTTTGTGGGGAAACATTACATCGCGTGGTTGGACTGACGTTACGCTAATTTGTGAAATAAGCCATGATATCGTGACAATTAAGTATTTTGTCTAGGAAAAACACATACAGCTAAGGTTACAGATTGCAGAAGAAATGCAGACCAGAATATTTTGCCTGGGTGCAGAGGCGTCGGCCAGTATAACGACTCTGTAGAAGCCCGCTGTGGTTTAATAATCAAACAAGATTAGGTGAGTGAACCCAGGGAGAGTAATGACATCATCAACAGCGGCACAACCAAAATCTGGCAGGTGTTTATTTCTCCTGGCTCTTCTTCAGCCTTGAAGGAAATCACTGATGTCAGGTGAAGCTTTTTTATTTTTTTACTTCAGTTGGTCATTGATTAGCATTATTTCCTAAAAGTCTTGGGTTTCAACCCTGGTCCTGGCTGGTGTGTACTGATGTAGTGCAATGTATGAAGTGTGTGTGACATAGCATATTTTCTCTTATATCTTCCATATGTGAGTTTGATATGTAATATGATCCAGTGTATAATATGCCATGTAAAGCCTTTTCAACCATGAATGTGACACAAGTTAATCTAGTGCATGTTCTTCTAAACTTTCAGGTTCAAGAAACATTTTAACAACAAAGTTATTCAAATAAAAGACATATTAAAGTAGGAAATATATATAAACAACAAGAAATACAGATTTATATTCACCAAATTTGCACCCATTCCTTCATTTGCTTTAACAAGGACATACAATAACTGAGATTACAGGCAAGTTGTGGAGAAGGACTATAGCTAATTCACTTTTAAGAAGAAATGTCTAATTCGTGGGAGTGTTGTCCAACGGTCGCAGACATTCTCGGCCACGTGAGCCGGCGTCCCACTGAGTATTTACTGTAGTTTAGTGCAGAATTAAGACTACTGTACAATAGGGACTGAAAGCCTTTGTCTTACTGTTGAATACCTAAAATAACTTCCATATAGTTATTTTGGTAGTTTAATGGAAAAAGTCATCCTATGTAAATTACAGCATTTAAATCCAAGCTGTCAAACTCAGCCAATCATTCAAAAACATATCCCTGTAGGTTATTCTGAACAGACATCCATAATGTTCCTCACAAACTGTGTGCACATTAGTGAACTCAGTAGCACCCTGTAATTTTTCTCTGTTTACGATTGAACAAAACAAGAAATTACTATGAAACTAGAGCCAACTAAATACTACTGGAGCAGATAAAAAGGCATGAATTCACATGTTCAGTGCATATGACTCCTGGCCTCATCGCAAGGCGCAACAGATCCAGTGATGTCCAGAATGATTACTCCTCCAGCATTAATGTCAATGTCATCATAATGTTCAGCTTCTCCTCCCCAGTTGTTGATGACATGTATGCGCATGGTGGATATCTTCAAGTCTCAAGTGTCTAGTGACATTAGGCTCTCAAAACATTTTCTGTAATACAAGACAGTACATGTGGCTGGCAAATGCAATTACACTGACTTCCCATATACTTCCAAATGAGATGCCCATCATCTTCCTCAAATGGGATGCCTTGAGAAATATCCCTCAACATATCAATAATTTAAAAAGATTATGAGAATGAGTTCATTATACGTTCTCTGAATGGACTGCTCTTTTTAACTAAATTAGTTAGAGAGTATAAATCGTGTCATTATTTTCATGAAATGTCAGATGTCTGAATGCATACCACTGTTTTAAATTCTACTTATCCAGTTTCACTCAGAGCAATGCTGACTGGTCTGATCTGCTGGCAATTCCTCCACCGAGGGATTGAATTGGGACCTTTCCAATCACAAGCTTCTCTAACCTGAATTTCACTATTGCCTCATGTTAGGAAAATTTTACTCGACACAGAGTGTGAAATCATTAATCAGGTAATTTATTCTTGCAAGAAGGAGCAGAGTTGAATCACATGTTTATATTTCTCATACATCTGCCATTCACGTCTCACACATGCTCACTCATTATTTACTCCATGACATCAGCTGTTTAAATCAATGGGTCTCCTCTATGCAGTAAGTGCAACGAAACGAATGGCTTGATCTATCGTCTAATTAAAAATGTGAAGTCTGTAACACGTAACACAACAAAGTAGCTACTTTATTTATCCGTGTATCTGTTTCGCAGTGGGGTCACCATATTAGGAATAATGCAGGGACGCTCCCAAGTATGAATAAAGGGACGTTTTTCTGTTCTTCACATTCTGCCGACAATGTCCAAATGCAGCATTGGCCTAATATTCTCAACACAGCATTGTGACCATTCAGGCATACAGTCCCGATAGTCTATGTTGATTATTCTGCAGTGTGAAGGACTTACAGCTCTGAGGGGTTTTAGGAGCTGACAGCATTGGTAATGCTGACCTCTGACTGTTTGCTTTTGTTGTGCCTCATTAGGCAGCGGGAACACATCAGCCAATACTACTTATTACCCTTTCTGTTATGGCAACTACCAAGCAAATAAGCTTCGACTTGCCTCTTGTTACCTAAGCTCTCCGTTTGGCCTCTGGCATCATACAAGTGAAGAGTCTCTTTCCTTGGAGAGCTGCCCTCCCCGAGGCCCAGACGAGGACTGGAGCACTTGTCAGGGACCTGCAGTATTGTAACGTGAATGGTGCGGCCTCAATGCAAATTCTTCCACACTCTCAGGCGGCAAAGGCCAGCATTGACTGACTGGTTGTGTTAATTTAGCTGCCTTTCAGTCCTACTTGATCCACAGTCTTCTGGACCTCAATGGAAAAAGAGTAAAAAACATCTGAAGTGTCAGAGCAAGAATGTGCCATTCAGGCTCCAAGCGATGCACCATTAACAAATGTCAGCCCACAAACAACCAGCTGTGGTTAAACAAACCAGGGAGGTAGGCTCTACAGTTTACCTCACTGTTGAGGCTCTGTTGTCAGCCATTGATAACCTTGTACGTTGAGTGGTTTCAGGGTAGAGTCGTTTTAACACGGTGGGTGATCCACATCAACAGGAAGCAAACAAGCTGCAGATTTGGAGGCCGAATACGTGGCTGTTAAACCACAAGGTCGTGGAGTTGCAGCATCTTTACTGTAGAAGGAGGGACTTATGCCCTCTTTCCGTCATTCTACCCAGTGACGAAGCTCAGGCTGATGTTACTCAGGGGGACGGCCCATGCCCTCAGCAGCACAACGCCCACTCTCACCAGCCAGGCTGACTCAGATCCAGAGGGCAGCCAGGAATCAGCACAGTCAAACAGGCATTTGACTCAGATTCACTGTATGTAGACTGCAGGCCTGAGGGTGTGCACTGCAGGGCTGTGCACTCCAGCTGTGATTTACAGGCTAGTTTTGACAAGGTTGCAACCTGTGCACCATGCCTTACCCTTACTGGTGAGGAGACACCCTGAGAAGTGACTTCATGATCATGTTACATCCCAAATCTAAAGATGTCAGTGTTACAAGGGCCGAGGTGCAACTTATTACAATCTCTCTTGATGCTAAACTGACTCCTGAAAAATGACATTAAAATCATTTTAGACCCAAAGAATATAAGATCCCGTCATCGCAGTGTGTTCATCTTTTCAGATGAAACATTAGTTCTAAATGCTAAATGCTCCACAATGTTCACCATCGAGCCTCTAACTGCATCTAGTGTAGTGTTCAGTGGGTTTTTAAAGCTTTTTAGCTGAATACAGCAGCCTGATGTCATGAGAGCTGTGAGAGTAATTATTCAAATGTAAGTATCAAATGTAAAGGTACTCATTGTGCAGAAAGCAAATAGATGCTGTAGCTGGTCAAGGTGAAACTTCTAAACTTAATATTTGCGTGAGTTGTTTAAATCTGCAACAATACATCATATATTGGCTGCTCATACACTTTTGGTTAGATGTCTGTGTTTAACATTAGCTTTTGTTTTGGTTGATTGGTTCACGTTTAAAAAAATCATAGAAGATTGTGTTGATTTGTGAAGATTATCTTGCTGAATAGTATTATAAAACATTTGTTTGCCATAGAGCTTATTTTTTTCTTTCTTTTTGTCCAGGGAACCAGTGTGACGCTAACATCTGGGGTTGGCCTACAAAAATACCACTTCCTTGCAGCGCTCTCTATACTTATGTTATCTTTCACTGCTGCTGTTTGCAGTTCTGTAGAACACAGTGTGTTGATCCACACTGTAAAACATGAAAAGTAATGGACATACGCTTGCAGATACTTTGATTTTATTATCATTTACATCAGTTGCATCTTCTCGACTTCTAGACATATAGCTCTGGAGATGTGTGTCAAGTCTGCTGTCACTTTCAGTAGTTTCAAAAGTCTTGATGGGTCATGCGCCTGGACAGGTCATGTCAGGCCATAGTTGTTGGCAGCCTCAGACAGTGAGCGGTGGTAATAAATGGGAAGTCAAAGGGCTGTACCATGCTATGTAACAGCACAGGAGCCTGAGTGTATCACATGTTATAAGCGGCGGAAGGACAGCTCTGTTTCCCATGCAGCAGCCGCACTCTGCAGAGTTGTGTGGAGGCATGTAGGAGGTGAGTGACAGTGCTACGATGTGATTGGTCTTACCACTTCCTATTGTTCCCCTGTCACTGATAACCCCCAGTGACCCGATCCAAAGGAAGGAAGGCCATCGCTCGGTTTGTGGTGGTGGGCTTGTCAGCTCTTTGTCCTCAGATAACTTATTAACCCACCGAGTCCGCCGAGAGAAGAATGATTTCTCACACAGCTCGCCGTATGGTTAACCCAGGGTAAACAACTTTTCAGGAGTCCGTCTGCGGAGGAGCAGAGACAGAGACCAAGAAGGAAGGAAGGGTATTATGCGGTTTACAAGAAATGTGAGCACAAACCTGCCAGGATGAAACTACTTTGAATTAAAATCAATGGTGGCCACGGACACATAGACAAAGATGCTGAGTAGGAGCCTTGCATTTTGTTTTAGATTTGATGACATTTTTACAAACCCTGTGAAAAAACATTAGGTTTTGCAGGAGCAAAGGAAATCTAAAATAAAATACTGGAGATGATTATAATACATGGAAAGGTTCCGATCGCATAAGAAGAATCTTATGGTCTTTGTTTCTAATGCAAGATGTGGATGTCTTGTCCCATCATGAATCCCAAACAAAAGCTTAATGACAAAAGAAATGATAATGAACACTACTTCACAATCATGAAGAGGTCAGGAGCTGAGGAACACTTGATAAGAACTAATGCATGCAACTTTGATTCAATGCATGTACACAGTCCAATATGTGAATATTGTCACTATAACAATCAAAATATGGTGTTCAAAGCAGATAAAGTGAATAGCAGTCTTCCACTACTCAACCCAGCAGATGAGGCCTGCAGGGATGCATGTGGTCCGGACAGACAGACCACAGACGGACCAGAGTCAGCCCGGGTCACCACGCACCTCGGGCACATGGCTGATGTCACGCGTCTGCTGCCTTAATTATGCTCTGTTCAGCTTCGCTAATGTGTAGGTCTCAGTCGTCTCGCTTTACAATCACTTCAGCTGTCTCACTTCAAGGAAAGAAGTAGGGATAATGAGGGAAATTGTTTTATGTGCTAAGAGTCAAACAGCCTTAAGCCTGGAAATTGAAAGAAGAATTTGACTCGGTATGCGGAGGTCTAAATTTACCCTGACACCAGCTAATGTGGAATGAAGTGGTTGTGTGCATAACGGTGAGGGGGGAGGAAGCAATGGAGATGGAACCAGTAGACTCGAGCATTGGATTTGTCAATGGAGGACTCTGCACACTATGAAATAATATTTTATGCAGCTGTGAGTTTAAATATTTCATATAGCTGTCAGCAAGTGGGCTCAGTTTCTTATTAAAAGCAATATGCAGAGAAAAAAAGATTATTGAACTCCACACAGCATGTTGATTTTCGAGCAATATCTTAATAATTCTAAATAAGTTATTTATTGCACAGACAAATGCAGCCTTATGTTCGCCTGTATACAGTAGTGAAACATACTTGTGCAAGTACTCTGAGTACTTTCTTTTTGGTACTTACCCGACTTAACTCAACTATCTTTCTCCCATTTTATGCTATGTTCTACTTAAATGTAGTACTTTTCCCCTGACAGTTACAGATGACGAGTTACTTTGTAGATGGAAAGTCCTGCACACGGGGGCTCCTGTTGCTGTTTCGACTGTATGTTGGAACCATAATCGAGTAGTAAGCTCACCGAAAATTAATGCAGGTCAAATTGACCAGGGCAGGCGAGTCAAACACGCAGTGTGCACTCCTCCACATACTAAATAAAGAAGTCCAATCAAATAGGTGAAAACACCTGTATGCGCATGTCATGGCTGCTTGGCTTTAAGGAGTAAACGGCGTGTCCACGTTGTTAAAGTCTGCTCCCCTCGACCGGATGCAATGCATCAGGAACGATAACAAACACTGCCGTCAGTGAGTTGCCTACTTTGACTTACTTTACTACATTTTGCTGAATAACTTTCACTTGTAATTGAGTATATAACATTGTGGTGTGACATGTAACTATTTTATTAGGCTACTTTTTTTTTTAATGTCCTCGAAAGACTCCAGAGGATCTGATCGGGTTTGGTTGTCGGTGGTCGCCATCTGGTGGTTGACAGGAAGTACTGCGTGCCTGCGTTGACGTTGTCGTCCCACGGTCAACAAGCACAGTGAAGGCTCAGTAAGTTCAGTTATTTTACTATTTTCAGGCAGTAGCGGCCTTAAACACCTCATTTATGTGTTCCCTTTAATACAATGCGATATGGTGGTAAAACGTGGAACACGAGTCCGTTTCTAATACTCTTTAAACCAGTTGTGTGTCCTCCATTATTGAGGCCTGTGGCTGTGATCAGGTGGTGCAATCTAAATACCGCAGTCGACTTGGTGGAGTTTGACATGACCCCGAAGTAGCTCGAGCACTGATACAGCCGTATTGTCGGTGACATTTGAGTTGAGGACAATAACGTTTTGTTATTGCACATGAATCAAATCTCACTATTGTCTCCCGAGTGCCTTCAGGCGCTGAGACACTTCTCACTGAGGTGAGGATGAACCAGGCCACAGGTGCGACCGTTTCAAATGTGGGACGAGACTAGTTCCTGGTATTGTGAAACAGACGACAAAGACATTTAAGAGTACCTTTTTATCCGATGCGTGTTAGTCAAGTTTATGCAACCAAAGTGTTCCTGGATGAATACTGCGCTTTTAATATATGGGTATATGGACTCATTTTGAACTGATACAGATTTGCTTCAAATTGGGCCTTTAACAGAAGCACAAATGTGTAGGATTTACATTTGAACAGAAGATCAAAAAACAAAGCAAGAGATAAGGAACTTATCCGCATGATAAGCCAAAGGAATCCTAGGCTAATGTGTAATGTATCATTTTGGAAGAAGTCAAGATAAAATGTTGAAATGCAAGGAAATTATTAGTTTGATTTATATTTTGTATAAGAGAAACAACTCTCCTCACTCCTCATTTAGCCCCAGATACTGCACCACATTTCCACTGAAAAAGAGAAATTATGCAAGCTGTGTCAAAAACCAGCTTTCAATCAACTAACTAACCTGGAAAATGAGTGGATATATTTTTAAACATCAAATCATTAGTTCAATTGTTTACACCTTGATGTTATGTAATAGAACGCTTCTTTCCTCTCATTGTATCACATTGTTTTGAACTCTTATTTCCAACTCTTTGCAGTTAAGCCCTTCTGCAAGTAGCCTACATCAACCTGTGTGGCATTTGTAAATGGCGAAACAGGCTGAATGTTTTGTAAACACTCCCAAAGATCAGAAAAAAATACATCTTTGTCTCCCGTTTTCTGTTTTTCTACCCTTTTACTTCTCTATACTTTGCGCCCCTGTTTGACACATAAGATGCCACCAATTTAGGATGCTTAGTAACGGGGCCGTACACAAACTCCCCTCTGTTTAAACGTCATGTCACTGAGCTGGTGCTGAATGTGTCTGTTTACCGGGCTTTGTTTAATTGACGCTGAATTGCCAGGGCCGACATGGTAAACAATTAGGGTGAAATGATGTCGCTTAAGCCACTGTGAGGCAGCCCAAACAGATTCCAATCTTAACTCCAAGAACTGACTCATAAGAACTTAATCCTGTTGATGGAAACAGAATCCCACCCGTGTCAAAGCGGCCCGCTGCCCCAGGTGCAGAAGCCACACAGGCCCTGGCTTGTATCCCTTTATCCCAGCTGATGAATTGAGAGGGCTCTTGGGCACACAGCCCAGGCTGTGGTTTGGCTAATTAGAGGGTCTGTTTTCTCATAAATATCTATAGTGAGGAAAATTAGGCAAATAAAGGCCATAGTTGCAGCCTGTGAAAGTGTGAGACGCAAATTCTGAATGTAGAGTGACGATGTGAAGGAAAATCTGGCTGACGTGTGTCTTTACAAATGCAAGAATAAGGCGAGCCAAATGTCACAATGTTATGTTCTGTGATATAGATTATAACATGCTGCAAAATGGGAATAATCTTCCAAGTTCACCACTTTTCATATGGCTAATTCACAAAACAGAATATGTTGTGAGGTATTTTTTTGTTCTAGATGGGATGCCTTCATTGTTTATCAATACCTATAACTGCAATTAAGACACATTAGGCATCTGTTAAGTACAGTTTTACAGTTGATAATGAGATCAGGACTGATAGGTTATCTTGGTATCTTTTCGGGTCATTGACATTTTGACAGTAGAGGTGGACCCGTAATCACATTGTCTTTGCTAAGTCTTACTGATAGCTGTAAACAAAGGCTCAAGACCTCAGATAAGCCGTCCTCCCTAATGATTTCACATCCGAGCAGAAATAGGCCTTTTACTTTAGCCTGACATCTGTGCCATAATTGCAGCTACCCAAGTGGCTCCCAATGTTCGCCAGAATGTTCATTTGTTCCATTTAAAAGTTGAATTGTGATCAAGTAAATGTAGGCTACATATCAGGAAGAGAAATCGACTGAAGGTTCCACCTATCAAATGCAAAGCAGACACGAAACGAAAAGACCACAAATATAGCAGGACAAAAAGTCAACTTGTTGGGCCACATAGTAAAAAGAAAGCGAAACCATTCATATTAAAAAACGCAACTTGGAGGACTTTTGAGCTTAAAATATTCTCTTCTACATTAGACTTTGGGTTGCTGCCTTCAAATAAGGCATATTTAAAATGGGTTTAGAGGGTCAACAGATAGCTTGGGTTTTAAATCATCCATTAACGCTGTATGGATTAGCAATAATGCATTAATAAGGAAATGTTTGGATTGCCAGGTTGTGAAAAACTTGGCATAGGGGTTGGCATAGCTTCTGTGGTCTTTGTATTCAACTATTCTTTCAATGGGAATACTTCTCAAATGCACCACTTACCTTCTGGAAAAGAGCTGCATCCATTATGATAACTTTTCAAAATTTACAGTCCCAAATATAGTTTCTTATTGTAAGTGGATGACAACTTAGTGACATACCACTATTTACAGTTGAAGACCAGATGGTTTAATTTTAGAAACTAATGAGCCTTAACGACTTTCAAAATCTATAAATATGTTTTTTATTTTTTTAAGTGCTAGTTAAGACATCTCCTCTTTCACAGAGATCCATTTTCAGTGAACTAGAGGATTCAATGTTCGTGTGTTGAACTCTAAAATATGTCGGAAATTGAGATGAGCACATAGAAACATACCCTCTTCAGCAGATGTATTTGAAAACAGTCTTTGAGGGTCAAACTCAAATATCGTTCTGCACACTGAAGCTCAAATATCAAAGTGAAATAGACATTAAAAAGGGGGACTAAGATGTAATTAATTAAAGTGTTTTAGAAAGTAGAAACACTTTTAATTAATTTTCTCTCAAATTAAGTCGATATGATTTGTTTAATGGTTCTTTTGTCTGTATTTCTGTAATTTTGGTTTAGGTGGGTCACGTGATGCAGCTCCAGTCTCATCCCCCAATCGTTCTGGCCTCCTGCTTTGCCTGGAAACATTCAGATCCACTATCGCCCCACGACGTCACAGCAATGAGGTATCAGCTGACTGACTCACACTTCACATGAGCCCCACATCTGCTGAGAGGGCCAGCCCGTGGATTGAATCGGAAGATATATAATTAATAAATCTATATCTGCTAAATCATCTAGATCAGCTATATTACAGCTATATGCATCGACTCAAACAATAGTAACATCTGAAATACTGTGTATCCAGTTCAGCAGTTTGCTCGGGGAAAGTCTATTTAAAGTTCTGAAATGCTATGCCTCTGTTGGAGATGGCTGCTGTAAGAACATTGCGTCTATTACGTGATCAGAAGCGCTCTATATTTATCAAATCACATGGGGCTCACCAGAGGACACACAACATGGTGCTGCTGAGACTCCAGACTTCCTAGACTGTCAACTCCTGTAGACCAGGGTCACAGCTGAAGCAGGACAGGTAGGAAACTTGCATGGATGAACAAGTGCATACAGCATGCAGACAGCTAGAATTACAGAGAAAAGTAGTAGTTTGTGTTGTCATACTTCCAAATACTTAACCAATAACCAATGATAGTTTCAGTTTACTGGCTAGTGTTCAGTGCGGCCTTAAAATTGTATATTATATCGGATAATTTTGCTAGAAATTATATATATTCTGAACATATCTATAATGCCTAAAGAAAACCATGAAACTTTTTGCAGGTTATATTGCAAAGTCAAAATGGAGAACGTTGAATACAGTGTGGAGACCTGTCACCGGGACTGGGAATGCTTCTTTGCAGAGTGCGAAGAGTGTAACCTGCTTCCTCCCTCATTAGCAGGTGTGGATTCGGGGATGAGTGACATTGATGAGACCATTCTTGCTAAGAGGCTTCAGAAAGTCAACCGAACAGCAGGCCATTCAGAGGCTGACCGCCCCATCGATGGCCCCCCGGACTGCGAGGGCTCTCCTGTGGATCGTTACCTCAGCAGACACGCTGTCGGTGGAATGGAGAGCGTGCTCTCCGGCAGCGAGGAGGATATAGACCTGCAGTCTGTCAATATATTCTTTGAAAGACTGAACAATCTTACAGAGGCTGAGCCAAGCCAAGCGAGGGATGGAAAAAACAGAGAGGCAATGCAAGAGGAGGAGCGGTTTAGTGATGGGAAAAAAACATCCCCTTGGCAAAAAAACATCCCCAAGTTAAACTCTCTGTCAGCCAGTGGTGAAACGGCAGTTGGCAAAGAGGCCACTGAGCCTGTTGACACCATCAGCAACATAAACGCAATGAAAAAAGATGCCCTTGGCTCCAAGATTTCCCCTGATCCTGCAGCCACTAACTCTGTGCTCCAGACTAACAAATCAGCAAACCCTGAAACGAGGTTATTCACCAGAGAGGAGGCCTGCACAGAAACCAGAATAAATGACGCAACACAGCGGAATCGGTCTCATGACTCACCGGAGGGCGTTGTCTTCTCAGAAACAGCACCTCACACTGACGGTGGGACAACCGTGGAAACGCGCACACCTCTAAATGATGTTTATCAGGAAGATTTGTTGACGAGTCAGTTCATTTTCACTAAAACATGTCGCACTGATTCATTGATTAATCTCGAAATGGTGACGCATGTTAAAAGGAAAGGAGACCAAAACGCTGATGTTTTACAGTCGGACGCAACACGCACCAACAAAACCGCCAGCCAAGAATCGTCTCCATCTGCCTCTATTAAACGAAAGAGAAGGAAAAAGAGACGGCTTAGTGTTGAGCCAGCCGAGGGTGTGCATGGATATGACAGGCAGGTTTTAGTCAAGCAGAGTGATTCAGAGGAAGAACAGCATGCATGGAGAGGAGGAACAGGTCTGTGTCTATCTCAGGATATGAATTTATCTCATTTAAACAAACCACAAAACAAATGTATTTCATCTTTAACCAGTTATTCAGCCGCCAGCAATCTCCCAGTGAATATATCTGTTAAGGAGATCAAACTAGATTATCTTGCTCACTACAATACACACCAATATTTACAAGAGAGCATAGTAAGGAAGGGAATGCGTAAAGCATTAGACCTGGCTGAAAATAATGCAACTAACGATGGGTCAGTAAACCCCCTGAGTCAAACTGATGGCAGAGCAATGTCAGCACCAAACGACAGCGGTAATGTGGCAACCAATTTGCAGATGAGCAGCAGATTACATACAGTTACAATTGACGGTTTAACTGGTAAATCATGCCTGTCCACAGAAACGGCACACTGTGGAAGAAAGGACACTCATGCAGGGAGTCTCCAGAAGTCTGACAAAATTAATCATTCTATCAATTGTTGTGACGATGAACAAAATCCACAGTCTTGCAGAGCAGAGGTCAAATCAATAAGTATTGTATCAAGCGCCGAGTCAACTGATCTCGCAGTGAAAATCAGCCAAAAGGACAAACTGTCTGCTGCTAAGTCGGTCCTGGCTGTGGAGGCGGGAAACGCTGGCAGAGACAAGCACATACTGTGTCAAAGAGAAGCTGAGCCCCAACAACAGTTGGGAATTGACTGTCGAGACACAGACGGAAATAGATCTGCTCTGAAAAGGACTCTGTTTCCTCTGTCTGCAAGCAGTTCTGATGACTCAAAACCCAAGGAATTCAAACCTAGAGCCTGTCCCTTCTTTGAGATTTCCAGTCAAGTAGGCTGTGCTAAATCGACATCAGATGCCAGCAGTGCATTGCCTGATGAACACTTTCTGGCTCAAAGTCCTACCACTTTTGATATAGATACTACAGCACAGCCAACGGAACATCCTAACACATTATCCAAACGTTATGTTTTGTCAGAGAAATGCACAACAGCTGAGGGAGCTGAATTGGCAGCATCACAAAGAATGGCTTTTCAAAGTGGGAATCCCCTTCTATCTGGTGGCATCACAGTTAAACGTCAGAGAGAAGCCAAACCGTCCATGTCTGAAGACTTGCCAACAAGTCCACCAGATATTACCCCTGTATCTTCCTGCTGCACTCTGGACACAGAATCTGTCATGTCAATCTCAAATGGAAATATCACAGACATGTCAGGAAGTTCTTGTTTATCTGTCAATCAAAATGGCCATGGACATCAAGAAGAAGCATCATCACTAATGTTGGAAAAACACCAGGAAGGAGATGGCACATCTGACTACAAAAGCCAGTCTGTATCAAATGACACAACAGATTTCAAATGTGATGTAGGGGTCAAAGCCGAAGGCATCATCACAGCATTTAAAGCAGAATGTGAACCTCTGAAGGCACCAGATTCAAAGCATTCAGTGTTCGCTATGTCGTCTTTTTGGACAGAGATGGAGAAGCTGACAATAAATGATATTCTGAGTTTAGGAATGATGAGCAAAGCCGCTTCATCCAGCTCCCTCCCACCTTTACAGGAAAGTGAGAAGATCAGCATGTTTGCTCTGACGGATTCAAGCTTTTTTACTCAACTGGATGAGTCCAAGCCTGAACAAACCAATGAAGACACAGCGAGCGATTCTCACTGTATCGAAACAAGTTCAGGTTCTGTTCTAACAGCCAATTCTTCCTCTTCAAGCGGTGTCATGTGGGAGAGTCTAGGGGCTGATATTTACCCTGAGAATATGATGTTGACATCTGTTGGGGACATTTCTCAACCAGCTCCCTGTGAAGGTGCTCAAGCGTGCCTCAGAAATATTTCTAAGAATGTAACCGTGTATAATCTACACGCCCTGGGATCTGGGTCTATGAGATGCACAAGGAAAGTCCAAACTTTACAAACCTTAGACGAGGGAGGATTACAAAACGTAGAGTATTTCACTGATGGACACATGCCTAAGCAAGAAAAAGACACAGACTCTTTAGCTTCATTATCAACAGACAGCTACAGAATATCTTTCTTGGATATATTTCGTTATCTCTTCAGTGGAAAGCAATCAGTTCCCAGCCAATCGGCCACAGATAACATTACCAGCTGCTACACTGAGGGAAATTCTGTCCCTGAAACTTATGACCATTTCTTCTCAGAGTTTGATACAGAGAGCTTCTTCTACCCTCTCATCCCTGCAGACGATCAAACCAAAGTTCCTGTCTTTTCCTATTCTCGCTCGGCGAACAGAAGTCTACAGTTTCCTGAGGCTTACGATCACTTCTTGGCATCCTCTTCTTCTGACGAGTCTTCTGTGGAGTCTGATGATGAAGATGGTGGCGGTCCTGTGAGGGTGGTGAACAGGTTTAACCATGCATCAAGCACATCTCAGATTTCCACAGACATATATGAGAATTTCTTCACAGATAGCGACCTCAGACAGAATTTCTTTTGGAAAACCACACTCTCCTTCAGGAATATTAGTTTAACTGGATCTACAGCCCAGAAGCAGACTCTCTCAAACCCTCAATCTCGTCTACCTGTGAGGCAAAGCGGCAGATCCTTTGGAAGGACAGTTCCTCCTCTAAATGCTCCGGGGAATCGAGACGGGATGTTTCCTGATCCCCTTTTGTGCCAGCAGCCTTTCCGAAACGAGGACTCGCAGACGGCTGTTTCCAATCCAAGTGAGTCCAGTTTCACACAATGAACACAATGAGGTGTCATTAAAGATCAGAATTAAGTTTTAACAATAATGTTACAGTCATTGAAATAAGGCCTGTCAAATATTTTCATACTGCATCAAAGTATAACTATTTACCACAAATTATTTATTATTTATATTTTAGAAGTGAAGTTGATTGTTATCATGGAAGCACACATCTTAGATCAGTTTTACTTTTTCGGCATAAAAAAATAGTGAATAGTGTTTAACAAAATCTATGTTGAGTTGGATGATTCTCAGAACAAAATAAAGACTAGTCTATCACTGAACCAGTCTAGCAGTATCTTTGTGAAACATGGAGGAATGTCGGTCTCACAAAGCTGACACAGATGGCTCTTACTCTTTAGTTGTATGTACATATATATATATATATATATATATATATATATACCTTAACCTTTTTAAAATCCAAACCTGTACATATGTCACTGCTGGATTTAAACAATCGTGCGTATTAATCGTAAACTATTCAACCTCTCAGTTAAGCTCTTTGTGTTTTCCTCACACATGGACAGTTGTAATGTAGGATTTGTCATCCACTCAGTCAGCTGTTACAGTTCGGGCATCATCCGTCGGGACGGACTCTCTAAGCTCAGCTGTCAGAGGACACTGGCTGGACGACGGGCACGCGGCGGTGAACACCTCGGGGAGAGGCTGTACGTGATAACTTGACTTCACTCAATGAGTGTCCTCTCTAAGCTCCCACTAGACTGCTCTAGTTTGTTTGGCTGTGAAGGAAAATTAAAATGCGTTTAATATATTTTGTAAATCCCTCCTCTTAAACGTTCCCTGTGCTGTAATTCAAACTTAATTACCTGACAAGCTGCTAATATATCACCTGATGTTCAGCAGTATCCAGTTAGGATTATCTTCAAGGCCACCAAGTCATTATTTTAAATATCAGTAGCATCAAGCAGCCTTATACGTTTGCATAACAGTAATCTGTGCAGGGGCTGGGAATTGATCAGGTCACAGTGACTGAACAGGAAGCACCAACATAATAATGTGTACTTGTCCTCAGCTGTTGGTGTTAGTGCCAATTCCAAAACCCTTGATCTCTCACTGGACCTCTCCGTGGATGGTTATTGTCATTTTATGTTTTCTATGATACTCTGTCACTTTCTTTGAAGGGTTGGATGCCTCCCTTCTGCCTCTCAGACAGTCTGACATGTGTCTGGTTTGTATTGCATTTGCTTCGTGGGTACTGAAGACTGCAAATCCACAAGTTGGAGACACCTGGAAGGCTGGTATGTGTATGCAGTATTAATGTACTAATGTAGATTTACTCTTATTAGAGTTGTTTTTTTAACAACTGAAATTAAGCATTTTGTTTAATATGTCACCGTTTCTAACATTTTACATTTTATTTAGAATTTCATATTGAAATCAGTTTATTTTCTGCTTTTTAAGGACTCATTTTGATATTCTAAAAATGTGTCTGCCATTAAATATTGAGGTAAAATTAACAAAGCTCTGAGATAAAATCAACCTCAAGAAAAAGTGGACTTTGTGAATGGATGAATGTTGCGTGATGACTCACTTTTAATATCAATTCTCATACAGTTCTGCTGGCGAATGTAAGTGCTCTGTCAGCCATCCTATACCTGCGTGAAAACGTCAAGACGGAGTCTGCAGCCAGTGAGAAGAACATGAATTACACCACCCCGTCTGATTCCTGATGTCTCTAATTATGTCACACTTAAAGGGAAACTTTCTTCCTTGAACACCTTATACAAGCCAGTGCAAGACCTCAGTCCGTCATGGAATTTGTGACGATATGCTGCTACATGTTTGCTTTATGTATTTGCACTCTAATTGCTTTATGGATCTTGAGTTTAATTGATCTTTCCATTGAGTGAACATGGAAAAGGATTTCATTTCATAGGAGTTGTTTTAGTTTGTGATTCTAGATTAATTTGACACCTTGATCTTTAACTTTTGAAAGCATCCTCATGAAATATGAAACGACCAAGAAAACACCCTGACAAAAAAGTTTATAATAATTTGAGGGATTGTATTTTGTGCCAGTATCAGTTTTATATTTTATGAAGGGCATTTTGTTCCTCATAGATGATTATCTAGATGAGTGTTATGTCGTGTAGATGTTCTGTGAGATGTTTCAGTTTAACTATAGTGATATTTGCGGTCTAGTTTTTCCAAAAGCACTCAGACCTGAATGTGAAGCGTTTAACCACTAGAGGGCAGCATAAGAGCGACAGTTATTGCCAAAACTTTTCAGTAAAACTAGTAGTTCAAGGTATGAATTAACATTATGAGTGGCAATAATGTCCTCTTCAAGAATAATACACATTTCTCTCCAGCAGATGGCAATGTTTAGCCATAAAATGATGTGTGGATTGGGTTTTGATACAATTTTGTGATACAAAGTTGATACAAACAGCGTTTGTTTCAACTTGGTTATGCATTTTATAAATTTCACTGAAACACTGACACACTTGCATGAGTTTTTGCAGAATACAGCTGCAGCTGCAGAGCTTCACATTCAGATGATGAATCTATAAGTTCATCACATTGTTTGCAAATTGATGACATTTTTTATATCGTCACCCCAGGCGAAAAAAAAGTATACTAAGTATATTTAATCTTAGCATACTTAAGTACTTGAAGCCCTACTTATCATAAGTAAAAAAGTTAAAGTGTGTTATTTTGGAACAACTTATTTTGTACTTAATATATTTAAGTAGTATTTAAGTACTATTTGAAGTATATTTTAATATATTTTTTGTGCTAAATTGGGACTACTTAAAGTATACTTAGTACACTGTGTGTATGTGCTAATATGCATAATTTATATTTTTATTGTATTTTAAGTATATTTGAAATATATTTTGAGTATATTACAAATATGTAAACATATTCTAAACATATTTATAGTGTGCTAATAGTATACTTTTGGTGTACTATAATCGTATTCTAAATATATTAATATTGTGCTAATAATATACCAAAAGTATACTTTTAGTATACTATAATCACATTCTAAATATATTAATAGTATGCTAATAATATACCAAAAGTATACTTTTGGTGTAATATAATTCTAAATATATTAATATTGTGATTATAGTATACTAAAAGTATACTTTTGCCTTATTCCAATTACTAAGAAAGCCCACTTTGTTATTACTATGCTATATTACTTTGTACACTACATACTATTGTCCATTAAAATATTATAAATGTACTACCAGTATCCTAAAGGTATCAAAACAAAGAGAAACTTGTTGACGGGTTTTAGAGTTTTATTTCCAAAATATAAATAAACACCTCAAACAGAAATACAAAAGGGAGTCACACAGGTATCAGTACAGTACTGCGGTAGTAATATTAGCACCTTTTTTAAGGCAGTCAGTTGAAGCCACATCTAATTGCCTTGATTATACAGCATAATAAAATAAATCTACATTTACAAAAATATACATTCTTTACTATATAAAGCCCTGATGGAATGTTGTTTTTAGTTTTAAATAAAATAAAATATAACTAAGTAAACTGGACAGCATGTTACAAAATACTGTTTTTGCACTACATATGAAACCTTTAGTGCAATGTCATAATGCATTTAAAAAATAACGCTACAGCGACACAGTATATACACTGTGCTGTCCTCCATTGAATGCTACATATTGAAGTCTGTCTGCTATTACTGTTTTTAGCTCGTTCCTCTTCATTCCTGCACTCATCGTTCCTCTGCTACCCAACATCTAACAATGCAGGTGGTGGGATGTGTTCATACTGTATGCAGCAGGAGCAACACAGGCTGTGCTTGTTGGCTTTTTATTATCCCTCTGATAGAGATCTGTTGTTTGCACACGTCCACACGAGTGCCGGCCTATTGTTTTGTTTTATGACCATCTCTGCTGGGTTGCCATGGCACCAAGGCCTCTGGCCCCAAAGTCTAATTCTGTCGAAATTCTAGACATCGGCTGAATCATTCTAGTATCACAGTCGTACTGCCAAATGTTGTCATAGTCCATTTCCTGATCATCTGGTTCTGTGTGTTCAAGGTACGAGTTGTGATCTGTAAGAGCGAGAGAAGATTCCCAGGCTTTTAGTTTCAAACAATGAGAGACACACCTCGCCCTGAATACACGTGGACAAAGTCCCGACATACATATGGTGTGATTGGCCTTGTACCAACATATAATCTTACTGTAAAACCAGTAGTGTAACATGTCACCACTACACCACCATCATTTGTTATGCATGTCCTCTTTCTAATGGTGTAGCAATATGCAACCTGTCAAATGAAATTTGCCAGGTTAGAATCACCGTGTGACTCAAAGTGAAGCGCAGGTTAATTCTAGTGTTGTTTTCATCTGTGATCAAAGAGCCTGTAGGTACAAGTGTAACCCCACACAGTTGTGTGCTGTCAATCACAGAGCAGGAGTAACCCTGGTCTGTGAAACAGTGTTCTCTTACACTGGGCTCTCCCCCACATGGGTCATCTGCACAAGTGGCATTTGGAGCTGCAGTAAGCTCCATTTCATTGGCATATTTATGCATTTCCTGCACTTTTACTTCTTTAGCCTTCTGTCTCGCCGCTGACAGACCCAAAAGTTCAATCAATCCAAAGTGCATGCAGTGTTTAATTTAAGGTGTAATGGAGTGTGAGCAATGTCCTGTGTCCTTGGTGGTATTTAGGAAGGCGGCTGCTAGTAATGAACTCCATAACTCACACTTGATTACGGAAATATGATGCCGCAGTGTTATAGCTACGATTTAAAACGGTGGCCATTGTTTCTCAATAGAAATCTAATTTAAATATAGCCATGCCAAAATAATAAGCAATGCCTTATTTAGTTTGACAAAATGAAAACTTTTTTTTTATTAGGACTGGAAACATATAATCATTTATTCTAAACTGTGCACACAGGCCGACTATCGATAAACAGGAATGTTTCTGAATGCATGCCTTCACTTCTTACCTGGTGAGTAACCATAAGGCATTTGAAGGGTGTTCCTCACAGAGTTTAACGGGAGGAGGATCTATGAAAAGATGTGAAATCAAAACAAAGTTACTCCCCGTGATCAGCCATAACAAACATTCTTACATTCCCAAAAATATCTGTTCCTCTGTGGCATCTGTTCAAATATCACCTGCAGAACAAGTATATACACAAGCTCTGCCCTCGCACTTTGTTCGGCGTGGCATTCCAGAAACCAAAGTGTCCTGGGAGATGAGTATCTCGGTGTTTCTCACCTGCTCTTGGACTTGGCTGGGCACAGGCAGCAGCTTTAGCCTCGACACGGCCTCGGCTCTCTGCTCTGCTTGGCTTTGAGCGCCCTCCATGTCCAGGCTCAGAGCCTGACCCTGGGAGTTGGTCATGACCAGGCTTCTCCTGCAGTGCCTCCCCATGGGAGGGGTGTGGAGCTGGAAGGAGGAGGGTAGGAGCTGGGCACCCTGCTGCTGGTGGTGGTGATGCATTGGCTCTTGCCAGCTCTGCTGCTAAAGAACAGAGCGAGATGTGTCAGAGAAGGGAAGCTATATGCATGTAAAGCAGCAGTTCAGATGATAAACATGGAGGATCATTTTACCATGAAGTCAAATGGATCTTTAAAAAGGGTAAAACTGAAATGAATACATTTAGCTATATAATCATGGTTCGAGGTGATTTAACCTTAAGAATTGTGAAACATGTCATCTATGGATTTTAGATTTAGTAATGTTCAATCTTACATGCATGTGAATGAGCCCCTCACATTTGAAGCAAGCTTAGATTCCTCCATGTAGCCTCTGCATTAACTAACCACTCCTATTCTTTCACTGAACATGTCCATGTGTGCACTGTCTGATATCAGACAGGCTGCCCGGATCTAAATTGAAACTATGGATCCAGTATCGTTGACCCACTTACCACTGGCCTGGCATCATTCAGGGAGTAGATTTCGGGGCTGCTGGGCTCATCATACAGGGGCGACAAGGGCTGTCGGGGGGCGCACATGTCCGAGTGGCGCTGGGGGGCGTTCAAGGAGTAGTTCAGGGATGTCTGAGGGGTGCTCCAGCTTTTGGACTGATCGGAAAAAAATCAGTTAGTTTAAAACACTAAACAATGAGAGGAAAATCCACTGCCCCTTTTCCCTATGTCTCTTTGTCTCTATCTGTATTTATCTATATTTCTCTCTCTCTCTCTCTCTCTCACCCTCTCTTTAGGTTCACACAAGGCAATCACATAAACCACACTGTAGGATCAGATTACAAAATGCAGGTGTTGGACCAATGCCAGTCCTGATCTGCAGCATTGCTGGTGCAACAGCAATATGTTGCCTTGAAAATATGCTTTAAGCAGTCAGTGTTGTGCAAAACCTGAACTTCCAACTGCTATAGTGATGATAGGGATAAGTATAGTAAATGTTTTCTGATTAGAGGCTTAGGTTTTGTTTATGAACTATAATAGAGCTTTCCTCATAGCCTCGTCAAAAAGAGTGATCTTTTGACCCCATGTCTGCACAGATGCAACTATTACCCCATATGTCAACACCATATGTATGAACCCTCTCAGCCCACTGCTTGGTGTGCCTATTTTAGTTACTGCTCACATGACATGTAAAATAAGTCGACAGTCTCAAGTGGAATATTCGGTTATCAAGTTAGACGCCAGACTGAATTACCTTGACAAGCGGGGCTTTCTCCAGCCGGTGCAGGGCAGAGTAGGGTGTGCTGTAGACCTGAGACCGCACCGAGCTCTCAGCGGGCTGGAGGTAGGAGCTGCGATGGGGGGAGGAGTAGCGCAGTGACAAAGGTCGTAGGTCGCGCTCTGGCCTGCTGTGTGAGGACACGCTGTTGGTCCGGCTGCCCAGGCGGGCTGTCTCAGTTGAGGAGGGACGACTGGAGCTGTACTGTAGAGAAACAAACACATGCAGTGCAACAGTCAGGCAAGGGCTGTGGCTTTTAAACACAGATGGCATCAGGTATTATGGACTGTTTCTCCTCTCTGCAGCTTTAATTTTCAGGATCATCTTGTGGTTTTTATGAACACAGTCGTCTGAGTGCCAGAGGAAAAAGGTATCCATCAGTTTAATTGGGAGGGTGGCGATACAGGTCAGGAGCTGAACAACATGTCTTCTGGGCACATTTTTATCTTTATGGGGGGGAAATTACTGACTTTGTTTTGATTATTCTAACTGGAAGGTCTGAAGATCATCACCTAAACCTTTATAACGGGAGCAATTTGGTCTCCAGACTTTGCTTAATAATTAACTTTGAAAAAGAAAGGTGCTGCTGCTCAGCTCCACCAAAAATAAACACAAGGTTTTCTTTAGCAATGTATAACTAACTCCTACCACAAATATTGTATTGTTGGCATGGTTGCTTTGGTTTATTAGTTCAATAATACTTGAACTTGAGGAGTAGCACACAGATAACTTACACAGAGCGGTTCGGTGTATCCCGGGGAGAGAGGGTTGTCTTCCTGAATGGGTAACTGAAGGTTGTGGGTCCCACATCCACTCGGGGAATGGCTGAACTTAAGAGACTCAGTGCGTCCATGGCTGTTTCCACTCCATCTGTCAAACTGTGGAGCCTGTTGTGAAAAAATACTAGAAGTTAAACTATTTGACTGAGAACCACTGAGCATCAGACTCGTCTTTTATTAGACTTCTATTCGACTGTTGACCGAGTAGCAGTAGTATTTGTAGAAGTAAATCATAGCCATGCTGAATGTTAATTTACAAAAGGGCCAAATAGTCTTCTCTTCGTCACTAGTCCTCGTACTTGAGTCACGTAATTGTTGAAAGGAAAGGGGCGGGTCTCACCTCACTGTGCGTTGGGGTGTAGATGATGTCATACACAGGGGGCGGGGGGCTGAGAACAGGCACGTCAGCACTTTTGAAATGTTGGATCCAGTTGCAGAACTCTGCCCTATCCAGACACGACACCACTATGGGGTTGATCAGCTTCCCTGGTAAGAAAGAGAGGGGGGGGGGGCTGTCATTCAGTCCGTTTGGTCACTGGAATGTGCAACAGTCAGATTGTCATTCACTGGGGATAAAACCAGCTCATTCATGGAGGGTGACATTCTGTGACGCTAGCGGATTCATTGAAAAGCGTAAAAACATGCATACGATTGTACACTCATTTAAATCCCTCTAACATGTGTTTTCAAATAGCAGTGTGCTAAATAGACTGCAGTAGAGCAGCTCAATCACTCAGTGCACTTACCTTCGATCATGAATGTGTTGGGCTTGACGTCTTGGCAGGGTGTGGTCACAGTAATCATGTTGAGCGGAAGCTTTCCCTGTAATCATAATGACTCTTTAACACAAGTCTTTGATGCAGACATGCTGTATGCAACCAGCTCAGGATATGATTCATGTTAAGAGTGAAAGGTCAGTGGTACCTTATAGAAGAGCCCATTATTCTCCTCTGATAGGATGATCAGCGTCGATGGGTACAACACCAGCAGTCTGTCACTCTGTTCCTGTGGACACAAGATTACACCTGCTAATACGCTTACAATCATATTACCCATGAGCAGAATACTGTTGTCATTTATAGAGGATACCAGTTGACCATTTCCTAGGATGTGTTTGTGTTTCACGTTTTGATATTGCACACAAAGAAATGTCACCACATGCTTTCTTCTAAAAAGAAAGAAAACAAGCCGTGATAGTTCCAGCTATTCTGACCATGTGAAGATGAGACTGAATTATACAAAGCTGAGGACACCGTGAGACCTGGTGTGAACATTAAAAAAAACACCCGAATCATTCTTTAATACTTGGTTGGGAGGCACAGTTAGTCGAAACCAGTTTAGTGGGGCATTTAAAGGTGCAGCAGTTTATGTTTCCTCTCCCTCGCGGAGGGTGTGTCTGGACAGACAGCTGACATTCCAGCTGTGAGGTGAGTCGAGTCACTGCGTGAGCCGGGCAAATGCCTCTCACACACCCAGGCCCTAAATCTCACACACTTCAATCGGGTTGCCGCAATTTCCCACAGTGCATTAACTATGGATATCCATGCAAGCCGTGTCATGACTACTGTTTTTATTGACTTTCATGTCTGTGTCAGCATTATCTATCTTATTGTTTTGAGTTTGTACTCATGGTTGAATGCACTTATTGTAAGTCGCTTTGTATACAAGCATCAGCTAAATGAAATGTAATGTAATGATTCGGTTAACAAGAAGTCATGTGTTTGGTTGCAGGTGGCTGACGCTGTCTTACACCTTGACAGGAAAATAAAGGTAATAGTGTTAAATCGGGAGGAGAGGTACCCTTTGCCAAAATACAGACTCCACCCTTTCCACTGACTCCTTTCATGTGTGTGTTGCACAATTTCGAAACTATGTGAGTCACTTGGACTTAGAACTGATGCTGATGTTATTCATCATGTGAAAACATGTATGTGTGATGAGTTACAGTATGCTATACTATATATCTCCATAAATAGGCAACAGCAGAGATGTTTTAGCTCATCTGACCGGTCCGAGTGATTCACTCTTGATAAGCAGCAGTGATGTCTTACCTGACAGGGAAGGTGCTGCAATTGGACTTTAGTAACATAGGTGATGATGCCCAGGCTGTCCCTCTGAGAGCCCTCCCACTCGTAGATGGGTTCTCTGTTTACGGAGTTCCTCAGCTCCTCCCTGCCCTCAGAGGACCCGTCCTCCTGCTTTAGCTACAATAGGTACACAGGGGAAAAAAAGGTAAATATGAACAGAGTTTAGCTCTTCAGCTAATATAAACATGTTGATTTGGATATTTCTTTTTCTCAGAATGTCACTTGGCTTTGTCTGCTGAGGCTCCTAAACTGAGGCTTATAAATGCATCATCAGCTCATTTGTTTTCTTCTGTCGTGACACATCTAGGGTCATGTGTTTCATCAGCCATTTGCCCACCTGTGGGTGGGGAGTCGGCACTTTAGCCCTTTGCAGATGTGATGCAGCCATTGCCGCTCCCTAGTATCCAGGCCTCAGGGAGAGCCAGCAGTGACCTACTTGACTCACACACACCCTGTTTCTATCAGTTTGTATGCAACTTGAAGCCTGTTTGAAGAAAGGTAGCATCAACAAAACTATGACTTACTTTCACTCTGGTGTAGTTTTCGTGTACAATTGGACTGCCCCCATTGGCCTCAATGTTTTCTTTGAGCAGGCCAAACCACAGGTCCATGTCTTCTTGGTTGGAACAGTAGATGATGATGGGGTTAAGGCTGACACCTGCAGGGTTCAAAAGTTTCACAAGTTCAAAAAGGGAAAGTGTCACCAAGGCTTCTCTTTCTGAGCCTCTTGGCCATGGTGGATCATTAATGGAGTTCCCAATCTGTCTGTTTAGAACACGTGTGCAATAAACAATAAACGTTAACACATGTTCAAGACTGTAAACAACATGTAAGACCTCTCATGGAAGATGCCCCGTGACTGGCTTCGTTTGACATTTAACAATCATAGCAGACTCTTCCTCCCACAGAACTGCTTACCCAGGAGGAGTTAACAGGTCCTGGGATGAAACGAGCTGGAATCCTTCTCTATCTAACAGGGCCACACATACCAGAGATAAACAGCAGAGATAGCCCCATGGCTTTGCAACTGTAATTGCCAGAAACCGTAGGCTGCTGACTGCTCCTTAATCAGCAGCCTCTCTGGACTCATCTGTTGACCTCTCTATTCATCCCAGCTCTTAATTCAGATCTTGACCATAGCACTCTTGAAAGGGTTTTTCCCCCCCATTTCAAGCATGTGAGTGAAAAGTCTTGGGACTGAAAGCCCATAATGAGATAGTCAATAACCTCTATACACTTTCAGTTTACAGAGGTTATTAACAGTTGTTCAGAGTAATTAACTATCATTAGCTAACTAATTATCTAACTTTCACAGCCACATTAACTCAAACTTAACACAAATCATCTGAAGGCTTACGGGAATTGTTTACAGACCGTCTCATGCTGTGTTTGCTTCGTCACGCTATAAAACTCAACAAAACCACTTTACACTAAAGCTGAATCATATTCTCAGCTGAACGAAAAGAGGTCGTAGGAGTAAATCTCTCCATGAGCTCTTTAACTTGACTCAGGATATCGTCATGTTTCTTCGATACGCTTCCTGTCAGTGATGCCTCCCATAAAGTAAATAAAGGTTCACACTGAACAAGGAAAACAACTGCAATGCAATACCACGAAATAACAAGCTCAATCCGGGAAATTGCAAAGTTGAATTTGAGAAAGCAGCACCAACGAGTGTCAACATTATGACAGATGTGTTCAGATTTCAGTCAGATAGTAATGATAAAGAAACATAACAACAGAAACCTGACACGCTTCCTGATTTGCATTGGCTTTTCATTTTTTCCGTTGTGTAATTATACGTTAATCCCTGACTTTACAGATTTATTGTTTCCCAGGCAAGGACAAAAGCCCTTTTATCCCGACAACAGCTTATTCCTCCTTAATGAAAAGAAGTCAAGTTTCAGATTGTTTTTGTTAATTCCGAGTTTGTGTGAGTGGCGTTTCCACTGGACATCAACCTGAGCAGTTGTTGGAATGTGCCGTGGATTAAATGCGGTGACAAGGCTCAGAGCTTTAGCCGGGCTTTTCTTCACAACAGCTGGGCTGACTGACTGAAGTGCACCTGTTGTCTAACAAGCGGGGTCTTTAAGGCCAGTTTGCCCCCTGACCAAGGGTGAAGGGGGCCCCGCTCTAGTTAGTCTTGGGGTTGAGTGGAGGTGAAGATGGTCGAGGCACTTTTGAATCACTGGAATGTGATAACATAGGAAATGCTGCAGTTCTAAAATAGCGTGTGGTTTCCTGCTGGTTTTATATGCGGGGAGAATTATCACTTTGATCCATAACTGATGAGACGGCCAAACATAGCAGCCCACCAGCAGGGGTAAAATAAATAGTGACACATTATAATCATTGAAGTGTAAAGACCAGGACTCTCACTCCAGCTCTGGTTAGTCTTTTTTTTTTTTACAGCCACTTCTGGATTTGCTGGTTTTCAGTCCGAGTGATTTATTAGCTGAATTCAACACAACTAATAAAACCCAAAACTGTTGATTACAAAATTGCAACCCACTTGTATCCTCACTTCGAACTTACCGTTTATTTGAAAGGTGAATTCCTGGGGTTGGCTGTGGTTGCAGTTCTGTTGTAGGTTGCAGATGGTGATTTCTTTCAGCGGAAGAGTTCCCTGCAAACAAAACAACAAAAAGCTCTGTCATGCTTCATTGTAAAATCCCAAAAGATCTGACCCAAAGTCTAGACAACATCTCCCACCTCTGAATTTTAACAAAGTATTAATCACCTTGACACTGAGGTCAGCCTTAATGATGTTTTCATGTCTGCCTGACATCTGCCGTCATCTATAGTGTGACTAACACTGTATACAGGTGCTGCAGACTTTGACATGGAGTTGAGCTCTCAACAGACACAGTAAAACTATGATTAATGGCTGCTCATGCTTTATGAGACAGGTGAAGAAGCGTCGTCATGTTTAGCAACACAATGCTGGTTGACAGGGTACGCATGTCAGAAGGTATGATGATGACATAATGTAAAACTCTGCCCTTCAGGAATATTAAAACTATAAAAACCAACCCAGAGAAATGAGCTGATACTTAGGAACCATCGATTGGAAAGGAAGCATTGTGATAATATTACCTCAGTAAAACAACTCACCTGGTATGTCAGTCCAGTTGTGTTGTTGGAGACAAAATGAAGGTGTGTCTCGAAGAGGTCCAGGTAGCAATCATGTATATCCTGGAGAGATAATTAGTGAAAGAGTAATCAGGTAATAATCCAAATGAGCATTTATCTTCTTTCAATGGATCACATTGTGATATTGTGACATACTAACTACATTTTCTGATCTGGAATCTGAATTGACAATAACTATGCTTTTGGGAATGCCGCAGTGTAGTTTAATTAAACTATCGTTTTAATCTGTTTACTCTGTATTTGTGTGCTTGCACGTAAACAGTCAGTGTATAGCTGAACACGTTTATTTATTTATTCGCTGCCAAGAACCATGTACTTTTCATTTGTCAACTATTTTGTTCACACAGGAGTAAAGAAAAGATAGTATGTGTTTATTTCATATATGACTTTATTTATTGAATTACCAAACATGCTGTATCAGGAATCAGGTAATCGAGATATGAAATGACCTAGATCGTGATGGAAGATCTTTGCCTCATCCTAATGCGGATACAGTGTTCATAAAAATTAGTCCTGTCTGTAAGAATGAATGTCTAATCAGAACACTACAATCCTTGTTTTACTGTGTTCTAAAAACACCCATACAGTGTACAGCATACTTTCAATTAGCAAACTAATCGGTAAAATCAGCATTGAGATGAAACCTTACATGCACAGAGCCGCATGTCTGAAAGCCCATGCTGTCCTCTAATGTCTGTTCAGATGAGAAAAGAGTCAAATATGAGATGAATTATTCTCTCAATCCTTCATCATCGTCATGATCATGATTCGGTAGGTTTGGTAAGGATTCCTCACTGACCACAAAAGTCATGTTATATTGACAGCAATCTTCTCTTTCTTTAGTTATTCATGTTTAGGCTTAGTAATACATGATTCCCTCCTGTGTGGTAATATTGTTCTGTTTATAATACAATGTGTTCTTTTGCTGTAATAACGCTATACCGTGAGTCAATCTTTTCTTTTTGACAGCGCTGTTGTGTCACAGCTCTGACAAATTGCGATTCCCAGAGCGAGGAACCAGTGCGTCCTCTATCAGTCTCTGGGATCAGAGGAACTCTACCCTGAGGTTTTTTTTTTCGCAAATGTTTCACAACCGTAGCAAAAGTGAGCGTGTCCAAACACAGGCGGAGGTCCGCGTTGTGGAAAACGGATTGGATTATTGACAGCCAGCCACCACGTGAATACCGGCAGCGAGTTTCTGGTGGCCACAGAGCAACATCCTGCTCTCGACATGTTCTTTTGGGGGGGGGTTCGACACCGCTCACATTGTTCACATAGATGACTGGCATGATGTGTCATTGTAGGCGTGGTCTTTGTTCTAAGACCTCATTAACCACAATAAGGATTGTGCATTATTCGTTTAGATGTCTTTGATTTGTGCTGTCCTGATATTACAACATAGTCATTAAAAAGTGGTTTTGTTTCACTCACCTGGCAGTGAACGAAGCGGAAACGAACTTTGGAACTGTGAATCATTCGTCCGTAGTTCTTCACGTTGATGCTGCTCTTCTTCCAGCCACTGGACAGGTCGTAAGGGAACGAAGGATTCCATTTTATGTTGTCTATCGAGTGCAGATCTTTATGGGACATTTCCTGCAACAGGTCATAATGTTAGTATATAGACACATGACATAAATTAACCAGATAAACCGGCTGTTGAAATCGGAGACACCAATAAAAATCAAATTGCGCATAAATTGACATTTATATGAGAGCCGTTTTGTTTGGTATGCAGATGTTTGAGTGTCATGCTACAAGCTTTTTACCTTCCTGGGGGTGACGGTGCACAAGATATTGATGATGCTGTTCGACTTCTCCTGTCCCTCTTGGGGATAATTCTTGCGAAACAGGCGACTGCTGCCAGAAAGAGAAGAAAACCACGTGTTACCACTCACTCTCCATCTATTATGTTTGTTGTTCAGTTAACTTTCCAGTGCAGTGTCAACAATGAATATTTCCTGTTTATGGGAGTTGAATGTTGTCGACTTTTGTGAGATGGAGAGTTGACCTAAATGTCTTTTTTATTCTGTGTTGCATTTCAAAATTGGAGTCTGTGTTCCCCCATTTTTTCACATCAAGTCACACACTGAACCTTGAACCACTGATAGAGTACAATTTTCACAGCAGATTAATGACGAATGATAATTCGTGTCTCATGTTTTATAATTTGACCTGAGCACCTTCCTTTGTCCTCACTCCATCAATGCCAGCCATTTAAATATTAAGAACAATCAAGTCTAGTGTTTCTGATAGTGAGGCTATGCTTAGGAACATCAGCATTCAATGTCCCTCTTTGTTTTGCATGACCCCCATCTGTTACCATTAGTGTCACATCTCAAGGAAGCTCCCTCACTGCAATGATAAGGCTGTAGGACTGCTTTTACAATCTCAGCCTGTATCTTATCTGCACATACATGTGCCAGTGTCCTTGGTGCAACAACGCAGGCTTTTGTTTGCATGGTGGGAATCAAGGTCTGCCTAATCGGGATGTCCATGTCCAGCAACAATCATTGATTGGTGTTTAGGGATTGAAGGCTGTTCCACTACATCCACGTCTTATAATGTACTCATGCACAGGGAAACATTTGAAAACCATGCACACTGATGCAGTCCACAGTTGCAAAGAGAAATGTAGATAATAGACATGTAGTGGATTTGCACACCCAACATTCTCCAATTCACCGCTGTGGTATTCACTCCCTTTCTCTGTGGGGATTACCTGAGCCTGGCCTGGCCCTGGCCTGTTCACCAACACAATGAGTTAGTAGGGCACCCAGGAAACTTGAACACTGAACGTATTGTCCATGCGGAACCATTGACCCAACTTGGAAGGTGTATCAGTGTTCAAGCATAAGCCGTTGGGTTTTAGAGGGCGGCCATGCCTCTCCATTTATTTGAAAATCAAGAGTCACATGGCACATTTGACAAAACCAGACACTGAACCATTACACAGCACGGGAGTGAAGACTGGAGAAGAGGCTAATTAGAATCAGATGTGCTGGTCCAGCAGACTGGGCTGTACTAATCGGAACATGCCCACGCATATAATCCCATTGGATTAAAGAAAACTAGATAGAATACCAAGTATAACCCATTAATGTCAGTCAGCTCCCTTTATTCATGTTCAAAGCCTTCAGGTCAGCTCACTACAAGCCATTAACTTATATATCAGATATTATTAACTATAACTGCTCAAATGTTAAAGATAATGAATGGGATACAATCTTGATTTTGGAGGGAAACCAGATTCATGGACAGCTGGCAGATTATCTTCCCAAGGATGCAAAGAGGAGGCAAATGGTAACTGGATCATTGACACCGTTGGCCAGACAGGCACCGCTCAGACTCGACTCCGGGAGTATTCTGTATTACCATATGATCCTGACCCTGGCCTCACAAAATCCCCAACCTCTGTTTAACCCCACCACTCAAACCCTGAGAAATACCAAGAATTCCTTCCAGCTGAAACACAGTCTAAAATAACTAAATGCAGCCGAGGCCATGACACACTGACAACACTGGACAAGTTGGCGTTATCTTACCTGTTTCTGCGTATGAAACTCTTGCTGGAGAATCTGAAATTGTGTTGGGGGACACATGACATGCTGCTCCCCATGCTGCTGTGCTTTGAAGGTTTTTTACGCTTCGCTGAAGACAAACTGTACTCCTGTGATGAATGAGTGTTATCCAAGAGTGTGGTGTGCTCCCTGCTGCAGTTAGACTTATACTGAGGAAGAGGAGGGCTGAGTGAGGGCTGTGTAGTCAGACTGGTGAGAGTGTGTCTGCGTAAGAGGGGTGGAGTTTGTGGCTGTGTCACAGGCTGTGTGTGTGTGTGTGTGTGTGCCTGTGTGTCTGTGTGTCTCTGTCTGTCTGTGTGTGCGTGTGTGTGTGGTGAATATCCAGTGGGACTCACACCTTCTGTGAGTGGCCTCTGTCTGTTAAATCAATCCCAACAACAAAGACAGCGGGGCTCAGAGAGAAGTGTGCCATTTCACACCTTCCAGGAGCCAAATGGAGCTCATTCTTGGGTCATCACTGTGTTGCATGGTCACTAAACACGGTGGATGGTGTGTGTCAATCAAGGGGAAAATGGGAGCTTCCACAGGCATGCCCAGACATGAAAAATGCCTGCCCACTTAAGTAGTCTATTTATTATTTTTCTTTGGACACATCATTGTCATTTTGAAACTTAAGTTTCTGGGAAGTCTTATATTATGGTTGATTCCCTTGTTGTTTTTGTTCTAATTTCAAAAGAAGATTTTTAAAATAGATCAAACATAACAGGTTAGGGTTAGGGTTAACAGGTAAATGTATCACGTATGTATTTATCAGTTGGAATATTTTTCTTTAGCCTTTCATTCGTCTGTGGGATGGGAAGGGGGAATAGTTTAAACAGGACGTTTGGATATTCAAACTCTTCACAAGGCGAGAGGTGTATGCAAACACATCTTGTTTGCATACACCTCTTGTAAAGAGTTTGTTCCTAAATGAGATATCCACCACTTTAAAATGAGCCCAACATAAACTGTTGCTGCTTTTTAGTAGTTAAAATCAGCTTCTGTATTTACATTTTCCTCAAGGTAGTTATGGTATAATGTACATCTATTTGATAATACAGTTAACTGGGAAGTCAATCCTCCATCAGAATCATCATTTGAATTAAGTTCATAATTACAAATTTTAGGTTGCAACACTTGTGCTAAAACACGTAATTTTCCATGGACAGTGTCAAGTGGTTTTATCTATCAGGCAGACGAGTCAAACACTCGTAATCCTTTGTATTTGCTCAATAATTAGGTCATTGTCTGTAGTGAGCCGCTGTAATCATAAACTAAACGGGGGCTGCTTGTTGTCAGGTAATGCCAACCTGTTTAGCCGGATTGTTTAAACACCTGAGGCCACAACAGTCATCCGCTTGTTAAAATGAACTGTAGGGTACTCGTTGTCACCTTCCAGTCCTTAAAGTACCGTATTATTGTTCTTTAAAGCCCAGTGTGATGGGCCATAGAGCTAATGAAAAGATCAAGTAATTTAATCAATGGATAATTCTGATTGAATTCCATGGTGAAACTAAATACATAAATTATCTAGGTAAGTGATTGACAAGATATAAAGGCAACCAAAGATAATGTCTCTTATCACATCATCAGTTTAATTCAATTCACTTACTTGACCTGTTTGGTTTTTCCTCCATTACACTGAGTTGATGTCTGCCACTCACATGAGTTGCACCGAGTGGGGTTTATTCCATAGAATGAAGATACAGCGGGCTCAGACTTTTAAAATCCTAACAGATTTTGAAATTGGGTTGAATCGAACACAAAAGGAGAATCTTCACAGAAGTTGAGAGTGTGGCCTCAATAGCTGATGGTGATATTAAAAAGGTACGGCATGTAAAAGTGACTGTCAATACAATTCTTATTTTTTTCCCTGGAAAAAGATGAACGCAAGGACACCAAGAAAGAAATGGTAAAGCGTGATTTCTCAGGAACAAAAGTGAAATAATACAAACTGGTGACTGTAATATAAACTCAAAAGATTGGGAGAATCCTGTGTTCCCATGTTAAGTAACACAATACATTGTTTCAAGAAAAAACTGTATGGGAAAAAAAAAACCCATTTCACAACTCAATATGAACATTAAAAAGCATCTTTTTACATATTTTGGATCATATCTGTGACTCCCTATTGAGGGGAATCCTCTTAGTCACTATTGTCCTGGCAGTTATTTCAGGGCCCTGATTGATGTATACATTGATGTATTTTCGGTTTCATTTGGATCAGTTGAAAGAAATCTGATTATATTGGGATCGGTTTAAAATGATGTAATCATTTTCAGGGGAAAACACATTTATATTCTGGTTGTGCAACATCAAGATGAACTTACCTGCAGCCATCACAGTGACTCACTTCCCTGGAAAAGGAAATCGGGGGGGGGGTTCCTGTGAGGTCAATCCAGTTTCGGTTAGCTGCCTCAGGTTGGGTGCATCATCCATTTTTTTTTACCAAGATTACAATTATCTGCTAGAATGCAACTATTGCTTCAGTTCATCAGAAACAACCCCAGAGTGGGTTATACATCTGCCCCAAAAATACAAACAAGTATTCATCTTCATCTCATCTTAAACTTAATTATATACATACTTTTTGTCCATGATATTTAATGTCCTCAGAGGATTTGGTCACTCAACAACACTAATCTCAGTTAAGCTATGTGATGAGGCTATGAGGTCAGTGTGCTTCAAACCTGCACTCCCTTAAAACCTTTTCGATGACCGGGTTTGGAGGGTCCTTCTGACCATTAATCATTAGCCAATAATCAGACAAGCACATCTTCGGTAAAAGTGGATGGGAACTTCTCGTCCCATGTTTTTTCATTCTTCTCACAACTACTTCTATATTTTGTTTGTGTTAATCGGATACACATCATAAACACCACTGAGGAGAGACTGTTTGAAAGATCACACCGCTTTGCCCATTTAATTGTTTATCTCGTCTTTCCCCCACATGTGACCGGCTGTTTGTGGATCTAAACTCTTGGTTGGACGTGGTTGGACAAGGTATGTGGGATTGTGTGATCTAGCTTATTTAAAGCAATCTTTACAGGACTCTAGTGTGACCGTATACTTTGATTTTGAATAACGGCAAGTGTGATAGCTCACTTTGTGGGTTAGTTTACATAACTTCTGTAGATCTCACTCCTCCAGTTTTATGTCACATTGTTCAACGGGAAGAGGAAATACCGGATGCCTTGCCAAAAGCAACACTATATCTAGAAAGACAAACAGCCCATTCATTTTTTTCCCACTCAATTTTATATGGCGGGGGTCACAGTTCTCGAATGAGCTGTTTCCTAACAGCCCACATAGTTTCCCATTAAAAAGTTAAAGGCTTTAGTCAGACCATATGCAATTGTGCCTACTGTTTGTATATTATACTTTAGAGTTTAATTTGTATTATTTGTTCCAAGGAAGAGACGTAAAGGCCATTTTCATAATGTCATTCCCTCCATGGGTGGTGGGTTGAACTTTGGCGCTCCCCAAGGAATCACTCGCTTGTGTTTATCCAGACTCAGCTGGTGAGAGCAGCGGTGCTAAAGTCACACCTCAGGCCACTCAAACGGAGTCTGGACATGAGGCCCCCAACATCAGGTGTCCAACAGGGAATCTGACGTGCCAAAGTTCTCACAAAGGACGACCATAAAGGATTCTTAATTGGACCCCGGCCCTCCTTTGAAGGCAAGATCAGTCAAAGTCAGATTAACTATTTTTACTGCTCAATTCACTAGATCCCTGTTTGTGTCGCATAAAGTTTATATGATTATAGTTGTGAGTGAAACAACCAAACATAAGATTGTTTTAATTTTGAGGCAGCAAACACAGAGATGCAAACAAGGTATGGAAATTGGACGTCACACATTGGGTTGATTTTTATCAATTTCACTACCATAGAATACAAAAGATGATAATGTCAGCAACGAGACAGAGATGTGTTGATATACAATTTTGGACGAGGTTTTGATTACAGTGGGGACTGTCAGAGGTGTTGATTCAAACCAGTACGTGTGGTGTTGTTAAGGGTGCACTCGTACTGTTTGATTTTAACAAACAAACAGCGCTGCTGTCTTGTGTTGTGACCAGCATTTTCCTATTATTTGGTATTTTATTGTTTTAATTTATTGTTTTATTTGATAGGGCCAGTACACATTAATAAAACATCACTTTATGTGCCAGAGTTGTTCATCAGTAGTTCCTGGCCAGATGTCATCCTAAAATTACAAAGTTATACAGCATTTATCCTTTTATATGAATGCAGAAACAATAATAAAAGGATAAAGAATATTAATGTAAGTTGAAACATCATTCAAGACACCCTTATACTACATTGTCAAATACTGTTAAGACATGCAACACAGAGGCTCATAAAAAAACACATAAATAAATAAGGGACAATTATGTTAATAGAATAAGGACTAAAGACAAAATTATGCTGCATTGCTTGAAACTCAAAATATACCAAGCCGAAGCACAAAATATAAAAGCATGCAGAATAGGACAAATATATAACAGAACATCAATAAAAGACACGATAGACAGACAAGTCACAGTGAACAGGCCGAGGGAAGCTTAGCACGGACAAATTGAGGACAGTAAGGTGCAGTTATGTTTAATAATTTACTATCGGGCATGGATATGTAAGTTGCTTCACATTACTTTGAAAATCTTCTCAAAATTCTCTTTTAAAGCGGACACACAATATTAATTGATAAACAAATTAAAGGTGCAGTGTGTAATCTCCAGCCAGATGCTTTTACAGCCATCAGTTATTAAACAATACTTTGTCTTCTCATGTTGGACTGAGGACAGACTGGACGTGACGGTGACTTACTCCACAAGACAGGACAGGCTGAGTATGGCTGGTCAGTGTGCTACTTACATAGATATATATCTCTGCAGCTTAATATGTAGACATCTTATACATTAACACAACAACATCTTCACATTCTGTTGATGCCAGTTCATTTTTTAAATGTTTTAAACAAGAATTCTGGCCACATCTTGACCCTTTAAAATAACTTACTTGAGTAGCTTCCTTTTGAATTGTGAACTTTACTAGTTGCTACTTCATGGCTTTTGTGCTGTAAAGCATTTCTATTATTTAGTCCATCCTCTGTAGGTCTTCTCTTGGCTACACCTCTTGTTATTGTCCTTGCTTGAGCATTAAGGCCTTCCACATTATTTCTACTTTAAATGAGCTGTACAGTCATAGATAGTTTTAATGCGGTTGAGAGTTTTTCCATTTCAGGCCGGTCTTATCTTAAGTGGCCTATGGTAAGTGTCTGGTCTTTCACAGCCGGTGCAGTGGTCCAATTGACACTTCAGTCCTTCCAGAGAGGGTGACGGCGTCTCCGTGGCCAGATAAGGGCTGTGCAGAGGCCGACACCAGGGGAAAGAGGAACGGCTCCAGTGGTGGGAATGCTGGGAGGACAGAGAGAAGCAACTGGATCTCTCTTTTCCAGAGTGAGCACATGTATCCAGACAGGTTGTGAACTCATTAGCATCTTCCTAGTAGCGGAGGTGACTCACTGTTACAGCAATCAGAGACATGGAAACACAAACAGTGTTTTAAAGGTGTCCACGCACACCTTTAAATCCTAACACACACGTGCATACATGTGATACTCCAACCTCAATCTATCTCTTCAGTGAGCCAATAAATGTAACATCATATGAATGGACAATGAATACAAGGATTATGCCTCAGGAATGTTTTTTTAATAATTGTATGTGGACACTGATTGATTGTGTCTGCTGAGAAACATATTATTCATTTTCAATTTCTGAGAATCTGGCAATGTTCTCTTTTGTCACATTTAATTACAAACATAAAGCTGACTCCCTCTATATGCAACCACGATACATGCTTTTGTTTTCACAATCAAACACCACAAGTACAGCAAAGACCCAAACACATGTGCACAGATGTTGTCCCAAAAAAGATTAAACTCACTGTATGGGCAGCTGGAGCCTTTTTTCTCCCATTTAAAGCTGTACGTGTTTTGCAGCCTGTGTCTCTTTGCATTTTGGGAAAGTGGGAGTTTTTGTGTTAGCAGAGGCAGCCACAGGTGTGAATGCCATGTGACTGAGGTCAAGAAGGGTAAAGTGAGAGTGTTCAGCTGTCTGCTGAGATCACTATGAAAGAGGAGTCGGTTGGGAAGGTATCAAGCAACAGTGTATAGCGAGTCTAGCAACACAACCATATTGGTGTGTTTTTGTTTGTTTGTTTGTTTGTTTGTATGTGTTTTCATTGGGGATTACGCTGCATCTCTCTGCATCCAGAGTGAGTACAGTGAGGCATTTTGGCAGATGCAGGGATAAAATCTCCAGGATATATCTTGCATTTGGTCCCACCCAGTGTGTACATGTGTTCAAACTCGTCGAGGTAGTCATCACATCTGAAAACATCTTTATTTCTTCTTCTTTCTTTTTTTTACAGTGTATTGCTCCATTTCGCAATAGTGCAAAATTCAATATTTTAAAGTTCCTCATAAATAACAAACATATAATAAATAAACAATCATCACCACATTGAACACAAACAAAAAAATAGCTAGTCACATTGGAATTGCACACATGGATTTAAGATGACCACTTTTTGTATTTACAGTTCAATCAGCAGAATGGAGGCCAAAGTCTTTTGTGGTTTTGTGTGCACATCTCTTAAGTCTGGCCCTGAGTCACTGTGACTTGTCAGAATAACAGCATCTCCTTAAGACCATCACAGCCACTATTATACTGGGTGCACTCTAACAAATGAAAAGTAAGGTAGTCATAGATAGAGAACAGAACTGGATTAACAAAATCCTTCAACAGAATAAGGAAATAAAGGCAACTTCTCAGAAGTTGGGATTAGTATCACTGCGCTACATCAAATCTCAACTGAACCCGGGTATTGAGTCATGACTCAAGGTAATCCATTTATTTTCGACAATCCAAGTTCAGTGGCGACATCCCAAGTCATCCACCACACGTTATACAGCCAGTATATCTGCAGATAATTGGATAGTTGTTTCTAGTTCAACTTTGTTGCAATAGAGATGGATCCATTTCAACAATGAGGTAATATAACAAGACACCACACTTGATTATGTATGGAAGGAAATATGACAGCACCAAGTGTCAACAGCATTACTCATTCGTGTTTTACAGTAGTTCAACTGGTACTTGCTGCTTTAATGCCATTTTAAACTTGTCATGTGTCCAAGGATTATGTCCACTTAAAAGTAATTTGAGACAATATAGAGTTCTTTCATTGACTGATCAATAGGTTTACACGCAACTAAAGCCTTTTGCACAAATGTAGCAGGCATACGGTACAGTATTATGTGAGATCATGCTTGTGGCAGTGAACAAACGTTAAGAGAAGTAAAGGAAATGCTGCATATCAAAATGCAACAATCAGTCCTCTTAACCAGGAGAAACTTCAAATGCACACAAACTGAACAACAACCTCTCTCTCCCTTAGACATTCTCTTTGTCATTTCAATTGACGATATGCACACAATCTAAATAAATATATTAAAACACTCTTAAATAGACATAGGTCTGATCTGTTTTCTCCCTTTAAAACAGAATATATATTAGAATTTATCATTTTTTATAAATACATATAGTTCAACACAATTATTCTTTATTTTATAAAGATTAAACTCATATACTATATATCCGAGGGGCTGACTTCTCTCTGTTCTGTGTCCATGCTGTCCTGCAGTGTGGGAAGGGTTTATAACCTGTTACTACCACCTAGTGTGGCATGGCGGCACTACAACATTTTATCCTCTTGTTCGGAGTCAATCTGTAAACATGCATGGTATATATACACCCAGTCAAAAGCTACATTCTAAAAGTAAAATCATTCACTTTCTCTCCTTTTTTTTTACATTATTGCAAAAAATCCTGACATCAAACTAAAAAGTATTGCAGAGGACAACAACATCAAACCAAAAACATTTACATCACACATGACAGAATTAAGTGTCCACCATGTTTCCCGATGAGTGTGTCAAACACTGGAGTGGTGGGAGAAAGACAAGTGGAGCTCGAGGACATGTCCAGAATTAATGGCAAACTTGGTAAAGAGGAGCCAGATTGGTCAGACCATAAAATAAAAAATGTAATGTAATATCTTGTGGTGGATAAATAAGGAATCCTAAGTTGTCCCTTAACTGTTAATGACAATTCATAGTTACATGTGGATTTCTTTTTTTTGGGGGTGCACATTCACTTTTTTTATGGATTTTTTTTATTTATTGAGTAAAATGTCCCTAAACCATGGTTGGCCAACCTTTACCAAGAGTGCCACTTATTTGGGAGGGTACTAAATATCAATGAAGACAGGAGCCTTATCCTCTCTCTCTCTCTCTCTCTCTCTCTCTCTCTTCTCCCACCTCCATCCATTTACCTGTCCACTCCTGTCCTCCTCCCAGTCTCAAACCGAGCAGTTGCGTTTCTTCCCAGAGCCAGTCTGGGCTGTAGCAGCAGAGGCTGAGGTCAGCCAAGTAGTGACCCCGTGTCAAAGGCTGGTGGAGGAAACCGACAGGGTGGGTGAGGAGGGTGGGGGGAAGTTCAGCAGCTCCAACACAGCCACGCCCACACTGCTGCGTCGCGTGAACATGCAGGAGGCCGCGACCCATTTGTTGCTGCGTGGGTTGTACTTCTCGATGGAGTTGAGACTGGAGCTGCCATCGTTACCTCCCACTGCGTATAACCAGCCATCCATAGACACCAGGTCATGAGTGCTCCTGGAAGGAGGAAATAATCTAATTGAGTATATAAACTCAACATGTATGGTGCAGCCATATTTTGTATATGCCATGTTCGGATTAATCTATGGAGCACTTATCAGGAGTGAATAATAATCTCGATGCATTTATTACAGCGTGGTGAGTTCCTGCTCTGCCACACAGTTTGGGGACACTAGGAATACTTCTTATTCATTTTAACAGTGGACCAGAGGAAAAGTTAATGGTTTTGTTGGGACAATAAACGAGACAACAGATCTTTTTCTGCCATCACAGAGAAATTATTTTAAAAAATAGTTTTTGCACGCTGCAGCCATTCCACAATATAGTGAGATTATCTTGGCCAAGACAGTTATTTTCACATTGGCACGATTAGTGGTCAATACAGCATGATGCTTTGGACTTTGAAAAGGGATCCGAAAAGCACTCAAAGCCACACAGCCAATTAACACATGGGTTATTCATGGAGCTGCATAGTCCACTGTTGTGAGGTTTACCTGCTCCTACAGTATACTGACTCACACACAAAGTGTGTCTCAGAGTGTGTGTCACAGGGCCAGGGGAATACGTGAATCTGCTGATGTATCCTCAATTGCAAGACTGCTACATCTGTAAATCACCCTCTCTGATGCATAATCTCATATCAGTACACTGTTGCGAGTGTGTGCATGCACGCCTGCTTTGATGATCACCCGTAGGACAAGTTTATTTTTTCTAAGAAATAAGAAAGAGCTGACTGTTGTGTAAAATAGGTCATTTGATGTTTATGCCGTAAGAAGATTTAAGAAGACGTCCAAACGCCCCAAATCGTACGCCTTGAAGAGAAAAGACTTTCCACAGAGCTAAATAATCGCAGCAGGGGTACATTTTTTTACAAGCTCAACAGACAAGCTTGTTCATTAGCTTTTCAAAATAGATTTTATCTGCTACTTAGTTTAAGGCAAAACTAGGAGCACCACAGTATTTATATGGTTGTTAAGAAGCCTAACAAAAAGGATAAACTGAGTGCATCTGAGGCCTCTGCATTTCAGCATTTAATTACTGAGAGTTTAACCAGCACAGTTGGAATAGTAGAACCAGGCCTTATTTCCTTATCATACTATAACTGTTTTGAAAGACATCTTTGGTCACTGGGCCTGAACTTTACCAATATGAATTATGGGTGCAGGCTAACCTGCGTATGTTCATGGGGGCCACTCCCTCCCAGGTGTTGGCCTTGGGGTTGAAGCGCTCCACAGAGTTCAGGCAGTTGGTGCCGTCGTTGCCTCCTGCAACATACAGCATGCCGTCCAGCACGGCCACCCCGGCACTGCTGCGCCGACTCAGCATGTTGGCGATAGCTATCCATGTGTTGCTCTGTTTGTGACATCAAGAGACTGAGCATTGGTCACAGGTTCATAGATACATTTGTAGTGTATGGTTTTGTCCCAACAGACAAGTTACTCTGATGATAAATTGAACAGCATGCCATTTACCTGGGGGTCATATTTCTCCACTGTTGCGAGGTGTGAGGAGCTGTCATAACCTCCCACTGCATACAAGCTGCCATCTGGAGGGGAAATATTAGCAGTCAAATACCAAGATGGTAACTCCCTTTTGATTTCAAACATTAAAATACAAGCAGTGAAACATAGAACAGTATGTTTATGATATAGTTTTTCTTGGCAAGCCCCTACCCAGAGTTGCTACTCGGACATATCTCCTACGGGTGCTCATGGCAGCAATCGAGGTCCATGTACTGGTCAGAGGGTCGTAACGCTCTGCACTGAAAGGGAATAGAAAGACTTGCTTGTATTCCTAATAATAACACTGGAAGGCTGCCCTATTTAGAGACCCAAACTAAAAAACAGCACCAAGACTACGCAGCAACAGAGGATACAACAATGTTGCTTAAAGGTATCTGATTGTTTAACGTTAATCACCAAAAGTGTATACCTATTGAGGCAGGAGGCTCCATCATAACCACCAGCAGCGTACAGCAGGCCATGCAGGACGGCTACACCCAAACAGCTTCTCCGTATGCCCATAGAAACCTCTGGTTGCCAGGAGTTAGTGATAGGGTCGTAGGACTCCACGGTTGCGAGGTCCGAGGTGCCATCATACCTGAGGAGGCATGGATATAAATGAATCAGAAACAGCTTTTTGATGATTGACGGTGAAGCATATTGTCTTATATGCTCTGAAAACTAGAATTATTCATTCAAGATATTTTATGGTCAAATGCAAACAGTTACTCCGTACAATGAAAATCTTACTTTGCTAGGTCTTCCTTCCACACAGAATTACAATAACTTAAGGTAACATTTTAATTAAAATACTAAGAAAAAGGCACAGAAATGTGAGAACAGTATTGCAATCAGTTTCACAGTGAGTGTATATTACGCCATGTTGCAGTTTACATCCATGTCCGTCCAAAACGCCATCACTTTATCATTTAATCCCATTAGAAGTTTGTGTGTCAAAATTACCAAATACATTACAAATCCTGTTTTGTGAAGTCACAGTGACCTTTGACCACTCAGATCTAATCAGCTCATCGATGAGTCCAAATCACTCAAGGCGTTCCTGAGATATCGCATTCAGGAGAACAGACGGACTGACAACCCGAGAACATAATGCCTCGTCGGCACGGAAGCATAAAATGCAATAAAAGGCAACGTAAAAGAGTCACGTTAAAGAGGAAAGGGAGGAAGCTGTTCATTATTTTCCATGTAAATCATCCCCATTTCACTCCTGCCAATCCTACCAGATTGTGGGTTAACTAGTTTTTAAACTAGTTAATTAGCTCAAAAGACTGTCATGTTTACACTCACCCTCCAATGGCATACAGTCTGTTCCCAATGGCTGCCACGCCCACCCGTGCCCGCCTAGTGGACATTGAAGCCACCATGTGCCAGCGATCCGTCCTGGTGTCGTACGCCTCGCAGTCTCCGTGGATGGCAAACAAGCTGCCGCCACCTGCAGTCACACACACACACACACACAGACACAATATGGTGAAAAAACATTGATGTCAACCCGTAAAGTAAATATGGAAATATATTATTATAAAAAGGAACAGTGACTTTGGACAATTTATGGGGATTTTTCAAAGTTGCTGGGTTTTGGGATGATTTTGGCAAAAGCAAATATGACAAAAGTTATTTTAATTCAAGTTACCAACAGCTGCTTTAAAAAAGGTATAATATGCAGCATTTTGTCTGTTGGTGGGAGCAGCGTTAGCGTTGAAGAATTAGGAATTAATGCAGCCGAAGGGCAGCCTTCATCATGTGGGCTCTGTGTGGCTCACCTGGGCTCTCGGTCAAAAACGACACACCAATAGCGGCATTTTACACACAGCAGAGAAGAGAGAGGAGCAGGGGGACACTGGAGCACATGCACATGAAAACACACAGCAATGCAACAACCAGTTCTCATCAGTCCATCAGTTTTCAAATACAGCCGTTTTGTATCATACAGGCGCTAAATGGTGCCTTGTGCCTCGGTATCAGACACCGAGGGGCGGGTTTTGAACACCTGAACGGGTTACACGCCACATGGGGCTCAAAGGCTCTTTGCTGATGCATGGGAATGTCCTGTACACAGCAAAATAAGAAAAGAGAAAATACAGGTAGAGGCCAAGGTCTCTGTGTATTATATACCTTGAAATCTAGAAACTAGTTAAGCCATTAAATGACAGTGCTACAAAAATCACTTAAAATATCTCATCTATTATAGTTATATACTTTTTTTCAACTCCCAGCATAGAAATGCTGATGTTTGAACTGACGTTAATTATGATTTATTGAAGTGTGGCCTAGGTGTACCCTACTGGGTACCTCCAGGGGCACACTGACCAACTGCGAAGAGCACAGGGCTTGCACCCTCACAGCGTCGCAGGCGCGTCCGGCTGTTGCTGAGGACTCCCCTCTGCTCAGGCATCAGGTGGTACTTGAGAGCCTCGATCAGGAGGTCCTTGCACTCCGAGTGGTGTCGCACCAGCAGCTCTGTATCCACGTTGCTCATCAGAAAGTCTCGCCTCAGCAGTGGCAGCCGCACACACTTCATCAGCTAACGGGGACAGGAGAAGAGAAAGGAGGGGATGTGATGGGAGACAGTTTTTATCCAGAGTATAGTAAAACGATAGAAATGAGTAAGAACGTCTTACCCAGGGGACATGTTGCCTTCGGCCATCTACATCATGTTTCACCCAGCTCAACACAGCGCGGTACACTTCCTCTTCAGACGGCACGTTGAGATTGTCACTGGAGATCAAATCCAGGACCTTGATGACAAAAAAAAAAAGCAGATGCGCAGAGACTTTTTATATAATCTTTTACAAAAGCAAATTCCCCAAATTCAAACTCCAAGTGCCTTTAATTCAAATGTGAGCATCAGGAAAAGCACTTGCAGAATTTGCTTTAGAAAAAAAGAAACAGTGACATTTAAAAGCTCCCTGACCAAAAACATATCGACACACAGGAAGTAAATTGTATTGGCCAAGGACAGCATTGGTTACTGCACATTGTACTTGACTTTGTCTGATGAACTGTTGCCTATGTTCTCCCTGCTCTCATTTGTTGTATTTTTAGCCAGACTGATATTTGAAAGGGAAAGGCAACGCTCTCTCCAAATGACACTCAAACACAATCCCTCAATTCAAAATAAAGCAAAACACAATAATGCCTGTGTGTTATATTACGGTCAGTGTGTTGGGTAGTGGTCAGTGAAATATTTAAGTTACCCCAACGTGGATGTGTGAGGCACACCGAGTGCTGCAGTCTGAGTGTCTGTCTGGCACTGTTCCCAGATCAACCCAAAGCTGGCAGGGCTGGGCGGGGCCAGAGCAGCCAGCTGCTGCAGCTGTCTAGCCTGGCCAGATCAGTGCAACAGTTTCCCAAGAGCAGCCTGGCCTAATCCAAAGTTACACAGGAAAATGCTGCCACTGCTCCTGCACCGCCCCGCAGTTACAGTATGTGATGCAGTACATGCAGAGGTACTGCATAACATTAACTCAGACAAACGAATGTGTGCATGTGGAGAGGATTGGGTTTATAGGTGTGTATTAACGGTCCTTGTAGTATGGCACAAGAATGAGGGACGTAGGAATGGGTTTTGACTGCGACAAGATGCTTGAGATGTCTTTATACACCACGACACACAATAATTAGGATGCATCCATCCTTTGTTGTCTTTACAATGTCATGCATGTGATGCTAAATCAGACTAGTCACAACCTTGCCATGCCTCACCACTTCCTTCACAGAACATGGAAAGAAATATTAGACATATGTCACAGCTCCGTGAGCTCAGAGTCCTTCAGAGCAGCCTGTACATAAATCGAGATCCAATGCAGATTTACTCCAGACACGGAACAGCTGCAGACAGAATGGGACAGTGAGCCAAAGGAAATAGAAAATGATCTATTTTTAATGTGCCTTTCTGCAGCCTAACGTTGCCTGTTTTAATGGACAGTCCATTCACACTCCCGTTGCAGATTCAGTCTCAGGGCTTCGAAGACCTTGAGCCTGAAGCTTAGTGTTTACTCTCATGGAGCACAATCTCTTTAGTGCAGTAGGGATTGTTCCTTAGTGAGGCGTGAAGATGGCGGCAAAGTGAAGCTTATGTTCATTTTTACTTTCATTCTTTGCCATCTGGCAAGGCTGAACAAGGCATTTGTTTGAAACAGACATCATGTCATAAAAAAGATGATGCAGTTCTCTTATTTATTTAGACATCAACACAAACCCATCCTACACCTGACTGGAGGAACGATAGTATCCCTTGCTGCACTTTTAGATGTAGTCTGATATCTTGAGGCCAAAAACCAAAGGCCTAAAAAGCTAAACGTGAAAAGTGAAAACACAACCAAAACAATTGTTTTTTAAACTGTGGATTCTAACTTAGTGTTAATGTGAAATGTCTATATGATTTAGGTATATTCAGCTGACTATGGGCGGTGGGCCCTCCCTTTTGTTTAGGTTTAGATCAAAGACTGTGTCTATATTGTTTCTTTAGCCTTCATTCAATCGACAGTTTCTCAGTAAGAGGCTGTCAACCACAGTCAGACCTGTTGGCTGCTGAGCGGTTCTAATGGAGCAGTGGGTGTTATGTGCCTTGCTAAAGGGCACTTTGGCTGTTTATTTCTCTTGTCTGGGAATAAAACTTCTGGCCATAGCAGTCCAGCATGATGGCTAACACTGAACAAGCAAGACGAAATCTTCCCTACATTTCCAAAAACCTTGGCTGAAAATGTTCAAACACAAAAATAAACCTGCCTTGATACCTTCAGAGAAGTAAGCAATGCGGTTAACTCTATACAAAGCTGTGGTGAATGTCACTGGTTTTGCCTAATTTCCACTACCAGGACCGGGACCTCAGCATTGCCACTGCTGATGAATAAGTGATAGTTTGGCTAAGTTGACGCACCAGATAAAGTAGTCCATGTCAGCACAGGGGAATGAAAGAAACCACAAGAGACAGTGATTGATGCAGTTAGCTGAGGAAGAAAGAGGTATTTCTAATGAATGGTAAAAACAACAACAGGCAAGTCTGTAACCTGAAAAACATACACAGGCACATACAGTCAGCAATGCTCATAGTGAGGAAAGGGTGATAAACAAAATGCAGGAGCTAAACTGAGTGTTTCTGAGTATCCTGTATGCTTGTATATGATGTTTATTTGGCATATGTCTAAGCAATTCGGTGAATTGATCATGTTGAGTCGAAAGTGTAGTGAGCAGCAAGTGTGAACCAAAAAAGTCATTTTTAATTTTTAATAATAATAATAATAATAATAAGAGTCACCGGCCTGATTATGGTTTTGTCTGGTGGGCAGTGGCTTTTACATTGTAAAAACATTCTACTATGTTCCCCAGAGTTACTGAATATAACAACACTGCTAAATCAATAAAGCAAATGACTGGAAAACTGAGGTAGATAGACCTACCTACAACCCATTATGAATATGCCACCATTAAAACGACTTCATTTAAAAGCGCCAGTCGGCAGAGGTCACAGCAGGAGACAGAGAAAACATCGGCCTTACCTGTTTCAGTGGCAGCAGCATGAACTCCTCCGTCTTGGACACCTCCACAAAGTGCTGCAGGACATACTTGTGGGCTGACTTGAGCAGGTCGCTGCAGGAGTGCGTGTCAGCGAAGCCTCGGATGCCCAGGCAGTTGGAGGGGTCCAGCTGGCTGAGGAGGAACTTACAGCAGGCGTCCCGCACCCCGTTGAGCTGCAGCAGGCTGGCGGCTGGAAGCAGCGTCTAGAAAGAGGGCGATTACAGGTGGAAATATACCAAGTCAGTTTGATGAATGGGGTCAAAACAAAAGTCTAATTTAACAAGCTTGTCTATAAATCTGAAATCTTCTACCTGCACGTTGCCTTCCCCGACCACAATCTCTGCTGTGTAGGCGTACTGGACCAGCTGCTCCAAAGCCTGGCAGTCGATGTCATGAAGGGTCACATGGGTCTGCCGACTTTCCGACATCTCATCTGCATGGGCCGCACAGAACGAGAGCGGTTATAATTTTTCCTATGAATTCTAACCAGTAAAAACTCGGCTGATATAATTGCCTCCCTGTTCAATCATGCCGACACATGGAGGTTCCTAATGTATAGAACGTCGCTGTAAAAGTCTGTTGCTGCCCATTTAATCAGTTGTTTAATCGGGTGCTCCTGCATAACTATGTGTCGAGGTTCCACTTCAGCAGTCAAATGTTTCATCTCTTATTCCGTAGAAGTATGGTATGGTAGTAATGGGATTTTGCCATTTGGATGATCATGAAAGATCTGGTGGGCCAATTAGTGACTTGGTTCAGACAAGCCTTGCAGCCGAGACCCAAGCCAGACAAACTGAATGTCTGGAGACACATTGTACCCTCACAAAAGGGAGGACAAGACACGCAGCCACAACCCAGCCCTCCTCAGTATAAGTCTAACTGCAGCGACACACACACACACACACGCACACGCACACACACACGCACACGCACACGCACACGCACACGCACACGCACACGCACACGCAGGAAAGGAAGCGCTGATGCTGAATGGATGAGGTGGCATTCACTGCACACGCAAGTTGTTGTGTTATCAAACTGTGAGCAACAGAGCAAAAACGATGCAGTTTGATGCATGCAACATGCTGGGCTTCATGTATTTCAGGAATAAAGCAAAGCAAAGGCAGGCAGTGTGTGTGTGGACTGAACTTACTGGTAAACATTGCGTGGAAGTAGGGGCTGCAGGATGCCAGCACCACTTTGTGCGCCTTGATTTCTTTGTTGGAGACATGGAGCACAATGTCACACAGCAGGCCACGCTGTCGCATCCTGTTCATGGACACGAAGGAGTCGTTGTAGTGGCGCTTCGAGTTGTGCGAAATGCTGTGGCCATCGCGGTTGAGCAGCTGAATGCCCCCCTCCATCATGGTGCCTGATGCGGCGGTCGCTGGCTCTTGTCTGGCCGCACTCTGGCAGCTGAAACATGCAGAAAACCATTTTCATGTCTCTTAATACCAGTGTCATTAACTTGTAAAAATGTCTTGTCATTATACAAAATGTCACATGCGAGAGCTTAGTTGATCTGCTGGGAGGCAGGTGTTATGATAGGTGTCCTGAGCAATGATTGTACCTATTTATAGTTATAGTACCCGACCTGGCAGCTATGACAGGAATACTACCAGCATGACATAACTCTCAGTACCATCACAAAGTGTAGTTATTATTTATTATGAATTATTTGACATTCAGCATCAAGACTGAATAAATCACATTATGACAATAGAGTCAAGAAAGGGCATTATTACTTAAACTGGAATCAAACGAAATGCTGACTTCTCATCTATTGGACAGTTTTGGTTTATCTTATTACATTGACTCCTGAGTGGCCAGTTTAATTGCACCAGAATTAGCTGTGTAAAGCCCCCCACCCACCTTACCAGCTGCAGCCTCGGGTATGCAGGCTGGGAGTAGAGGAGGATGTAGCCTGAGTTAGCCCGAGTTTCCTTTGCACTCTCATCCGCCCTGCTCTTGGATGGAGAACACACTTCAGAATCTTGCATAACCGTCACGCAGCATCTTAGTAGTTGCTGTCTGATAAATATTTAGGATGAACTAAGGCAAATGAAGTTAACCGGTCATGAGCTAAATTAGAAACATCACCGGCCTAGAACAGACTTCAGGAAGAGAATTTTTTCACTCAAATATACTGAAATGGATGCTGTGATACAGTACATAGGTAGAGAAATAAGCGCATGAGCAGAAGGTAAGTGGTTAGAAAAGTGTAAAGCCAAATACTCAGAGCTTCCACATAATGTGTTGTTTAAAATATCCTTATTCTCTAGTGGTGTTTTACTTTCATTTTAAATTCATTATTCAGGTTTGTAAATGTAGAGGGTTGTTTGTGACAATGACACAATGTTATCAGAACACAATGTTAACAGGCAGCCTCATCAATGAATAATATGGATCAGTTGGAAGTACAAGACATGCAGCTCTTCAGGCTAAAAGAAAACAACATATCCATTTCAAACTTTTATTTCAGACTATTCTGATTGAGTTAGTCGAGTTTCACATGTCTTTCTGGCCAAATATCCAATGCACTTAGAATAAATGCATCATAATCATGTTGTCATTTGTTCAGAGGCACTGAAAATACTCTGTACCAACCGAGGAACATCTCAAATGTCACCACAGCTGCCTGGTGACTAGTTTTGGGTCCCTTTTTTAAAACACAATGGACCGCAAAAAAACACACCAACCATGTTCCTCTAGGAGGGGACAATCTGTTCTCATGTCCAACGGATGCTGCAAGCTGAAACATGGGTACACAGGAGGTTGAGGTGGAAATGAAAACACAATTGCCACAGCTAAAACTAACAGATTAAAGCACTTGTCTTGTCCATCCCAGGCTGGTCTCTCATCTCTCTGGCTCAAATCCTTGGCTGACATCCACACAAAGACTATGTGGCTCCTTAACAAACATGCACAACCTTGTTGGAAACACAAATGATGCACTGTTTAGACACCTGCAGGAGGTTTCTATTAATTGACAGCCTCCTTGTGTGCCTCGTATAAACCCCAACCCCCACTCCATCTATTTTCAATAACAGCTGCTGCAACAGCAATAGAGAGAATGAATGTGTAATTTCTTTACCGCTGGTTGTGTTGCGGGTATCCTCGGACGCAGTGGCTTCCTCAGAGTGATGGGAGATAAATCAGCCACTGTCGCAGTCAAATTGGTTTAAAACGAGCACCAGTGTCCGGCTATCTGTCCATAGTTCGACTCAAGCATACGAAATATGAAGAGAGCCTGTTTCGTGCTGTATGTGGTTGACGTCAATGCAAAAAAACTGCACGAAAGCCGACATCGTATGTTAAGGTGGAGCTGGAACTGCTGAAGATGAAAGTAGCAACTGCTCTTGCTGTTGCAATGTGATGCCGAGGGGCGGAGATTGCACGTTAGAAATGCGCACGTAGCGATTTCTTAAGCGCACATGTCAGACGTCCACAATGGATGTTTGTTTACTATTTGACGGGACATAAACGACCTTAAGCGCCCCCCTTTGTCTGGTCAGAGCCAGGAAGTGCGTTCAATAAATGAGTCTACGCGAGCGCGAAAGGCGGGGTTTTACGTAGAAGCGCGGTGATTGGTCAGCACCTGAACCTTCCCCCGCCTCGGTTAGCCCGGTCACCAAATCAAACAAACCGTGGACAAAACACATACACCCAGGTGATCAAGAATTAACCGATTCTAATACTCCTTTCTAGATTGGAAGCCGACACGCGCCTTTAAACTGTTAATTTGATAGTTTAGTATGAGGGTAAAATAAGAGTCAAGACTGTTCATGAGTCATAATTGATTGTATGGGCCGGTTGGCTAACGTTAGCTCTGATCGACGGAACAAGTAATAGCGGGACTCACCACGAGCCGTCGTCGGTGTCGATATGACAGCAATGATTTCTTCCTGTTTGTAGGCCTACTCAGCTTTGTGGCTGCGTAACGCAAGGCACAATAAATTAAAAAGAAAACCCCCTGCTCTGTGAATCTTCAGCTACCTGGGTCTCGTGAATGCTGCCGATCATTTCATTTAAACTCACATGTAGCATCAAAACACTGCTTGTTCTTGTACCCGGTTGTGACAGTGAAATATCGAGGTTGCAGTGCTCGCCGGCTTTTCTTTTCAATTGATGCTTCGATTTAGTGTTAACGGCGTCACATGTTTTATACTGTAGTGTATCCGCGTTAGCAAACACTAAACTAAAACCCATTCAGCTTTAGATTAAACAAAAAAAATGCTTATTTTATTACATTTGTAAGCTAATTTACGTTTTAGCCGTTTGGCACCCATGAAACATAAAACCAACCGCTTAGGTTTGCACCGGGGCATTGTGGGTATTGATGTTTGAGGACGTAGTCACGTTTCGGATCCAGCATGGCAGGGAAGCAGAAAAGGTACGTAGATATTGTCTTTACTATGTGCTCTATAATTAGAGTTTTAACGAGTTGCACGTGTTAGTGTAGGTGTTGTCGGTCTCGTTCGTGTGTTTTCAGGGGTTTCAAAGACTCGTTTTCGCTGACATTGTGGGCGAAAGTGTATTAGCCTCCCATGCTGTTAGCGCTAGCTTAGGTGGTTAGCTTAAATAAAAAACAGCTACATGTTCATTCTTTTATCCAAATGAAAATCTTGACTGATTTGACTCGTTAATCGAAAAGCCGGCAGTGAAAGAAACGTTTTAATGACACTAGAATGTACTGTAAGTAACTATATACTTATATACTGTAATACAGACCCCCCCCCCCCCCCCCCCCCCCCCCCCCCCCCCCCCCCCCCCCCCCCCCCCCCCCCCCCCCCCCCCCCCCCCCCCCCCCCCCCCCCCCCCCCCCCCCCCCCCCCCCCCCCCCCCCCCCCCCCCCCCCCCCCCCCCCCCCCCCCCCCCCCCCCCCCCCCCCCCCCCCCCCCCCCCCCCCCCCCCCCCCCCCCCCCCCCCCCCCCCACACACACACACACACACATGTGGCCAACTTATTTCATATGTTGAATTGTTGTCTTGTTTTTTTTAGGAAGTTAGAAGACCTCAGTGTGGATGAGTTCATGCAGTCAGGCTTTTGCCAGTGAAGGTGAATCTGATGAAGAGACTAAACAGCAGAATGGACTCAAACCGAACAAGAAGAAAGAGCTGGAATCTGAAGCCTTCACGACGTGGGTCTTTTGATATGGTGTCAATATTTGTACATACTGTATATTTGTTGTCATAGTAATAACGACATGAAAACCTAAGGAGTGCAGACGAACAACTCCCTTGTGTTTTTTGTGGGTGTCTTTTTATCCATAGGGATGATGGGAAAAAGGGTAAAGCCACTCAACACAAGCAGCAGCTGTCCAGGTTAAAGAACAAAGATCCAGCATTCTACAAGTTCCTGCAAGCAAACGACCAAACCCTCCTAAACTTTGATGACACAGACAGCTCTGAGGATGAGGATGAGAGAAAGTATCACAAATTGCCATCTGCACTGGAGGTAAGCTGGCTGCCGGTGTGTGGGGTCATGATGAGTTCATTAGTGAAAACAAAGGTCTTCATACCATGGTGGTTTGCATGTAGGAGGCCGGCTCGGATGACGACGTCTGTGACGATGAGGACGATAAGGGTCAGAAAGCTTCGAAGAAATCCAAGAAGGCAGTGGAGACCATCAAAGTCACAGAAAAAATGATTGCAGACTGGAAAGTTGCAATGAAGAAGGAACCCACCCCTCGTCTCTTCAGAGAAGTCACCCAGGCCTTTAAGGCCGCTGTGGCCACAACCAAGGGCGAAGGAGGGTCTCTTTGTCGATACAAAGTTGCTGACAGCTCAGGTAGGACACCATGTTTAATAAGTGTATTCAAACTGTTGCATGTTGAAAATTATTATTAGTACAGAAAGCTGGCATCAAATATCTATTGAGATTTATTCATTTCTGATAACAAAGATGATTCAATAGAATATTACGGTTTAACACCCTCAAATGTAATTAAAGTTTAAATTAATAAAAATTGCCCTAAATATTATTGGTGTCGGAATGCAGTTTGAGATTTCCAGTGCGGGGGTGGTCACAGTTTCATCAATTTGAATACCGTAAAAAGAGCATGTATAATAAAGAAACCACAGTAGGTTCGACAAAAACCAAACCAACTACTTGTTTCAACTCCACAATCTCTGCACTGTTTCTGATAACTTTAAACCAAATAAACAGTGACTTATTAGATGAATTTGAATGTATTGCATTGATAGAATTTTACTGAGTGATACAAACCAATTCAACATGTTACGCTCCAGACATATGCATAAATATATCTTTCCCTTTACTGTCTGCAGTGTTCAACGCCCTGGTCTTGTTCTGTATCAGAGATATTTTTGTGGCCCTGCAGAGGATTCTCAACTTGAAGACAGAAAAAGACCAAAAAAGTATGAATTGGATGTCACATTTTTTTCCCCTCCTGTTTATATTCTTAATGTAGCTGTTGAACGATAGTTCAGTTCTAACTTTGGTTTCTTTTATTCTGTTCTCAGGTTAGTGGTCCCATCGGCCAGTCCCAAGTGGCAGAAGAATCAGATTGACATCAAGATGTATCTCAGTGGAGTAGTTCAGGTTTGTTTTGCTCTTCGATTCAAGTGTCTCTCCTCTGTGTCCTTCTGTGCTTCTTTCCATTTAAGTCATTTAAGCCTCTTATATTATTGGGAGGTAGGTGGGATGAGATTTAGCAGAGAGAGTGAGGAGAAATGTTTTTCTTTGACACAGAACGATCAAGTCATAACAAAGCTGTACGTGCCATGGTGCATTCTGAAAACATCCCTGTGTTAACTTCTGTTTCCCTGTCTCTTTTGTCTTTCTCTCCTATTCTAGCTGTTATCCTGTCTGACAGAGGCTACAGTCATCAGTGCAGTCCTGCGCCACGCCAACCAGCTCATACCGTATTACCTTTGTCTCCCCAAACAGAGTCGTCACCTGGTAAAGGTAATGCGTAAATTATCATAGGATGGTGTGGAATGTCTTTCTCAATTTAACGCTGCAAAAATTGGTTTTCCATGTCAATTTAAGCTTATAAGCCATCTCATGTCTTTGTGTACAGCAATTGTTGAAGCAGTGGAGTACAGGAGAGGAGACAAGTCGGGTTCTCGCCTTCCTGGCACTCAACAAGATCTGCAGACACAAGCAGGACAAATATCTTAACCCTATTCTTAAGGTGAGCTTAATGCAAAGTGATACAGACATGGAAGCGCATTTAGCAGACCTGGATTTACAGTGGGCTAGAATTAACTGAGTGGTTTCTTGAAATACTAGAGAGTAAAAAGATAGTTCATTTTCTTTTGAATTCGATTTGCACTGCAAATGCTTAAAACCACAATTAGCCCGTTAGTATTTCCATTTGTCCTGCTTATGATGTTTTTCTTTCTCTTTGCAGCAAATGTACATTTCCTATGTACAAAATTGTAAGTTCACGTCTCCCAATGCACTGCCCATGATCAACTTCATGCAGCGAACCCTTACAGAGATGTACTCCCTGGACACACAGGCGACTTACCAGCACGCCTTCATCTACATCCGACAGTTGGCCATCCACCTCAGGAATGCCATGACCATGAAGAAAAAGGTAGGCTTTTGACTGTATGTGCTCAGGGAAAACGGTCTGCTTTTGTGCTTATGAAAGCTTTGAAATGGCATACTTGACATATAAAGACATATTTAAAATGCTCTCCTAGTTTACAGGGATACAGATATTCAACGATTCTAAATGGGATCCTTTGTTTTTGTCATCAATAGTGGTTATATGAATAAAAACATACAATTCATTTGATTAGGAAGTAAATGCATTTATATATCGTTTTAAATGCATTCTTTGATTGAAATAACACCCTGACATTTGTAATTTTAATTATGTATTATAAGTTGCCTAGAGCTAGTATTAGGAAATTAAGCAGTTAATAATTCCATAATGTAACTGTATTTTTCTCTATGTGATATTTTTTGCTTTATTATCTTCCTCCTTAGCAAAGCACATTGTCAAGAAGATAATATAAGAAGTAGAAAAAGATAACATTGAATGAACAAACAAAAGTTCAGATCCTATGGAGTTTCATGAAGCTTAAAGCACCTGTAATAAGACGCTGACCAACTGTCACTGTGTGTGTTCTGTAGGAAACGTACCAGTCGGTGTATAACTGGCAGTATATCCACTGTCTGTACCTCTGGTGTCGGGTCCTCAGCACCCTGCATCCCAGTGATGTCCTCCAGCCTCTAATCTATCCACTCTGCCAAGTCATAATTGGCACCGTGAAGTGAGTATATTTCTATACATTTTTATTATTTAAAGTTGTATGAGACTTGCATATGTGTTTTAGACTATATTTAATACAAATAAAAGGACCCCACAGAGCTAAAGACTAATTATGGTGTTTAGACATAAGATTAAGATGAGAAAAATGTATTAATAGTTACTTTTCTAACTCATTGTTCCCCGAAATAACACAAAAAGGCCGTCAAAGCACCTAAACAGTATGCTACCCACTGTGTACTTCTACTTCAGGGGAAAACATTGTTGTTCTGAACTTGTTACGATGCAGATTCAGAAAATAGAGCATTTGAAATATGATGCATATTTATTCATTAAACTATCAAGCATCATGTTAGAAATGAAAGCTCCACCTTCAGCAGACATTAAGTGCATTTAAGTGCTGACGATGCCTCTCTTTCACTCTTCCCGCGAAGTAAACATTTGAATGCAGGACTTTTACTGTGCGGTATTGATATTTCTACTATTAATAGTTTTACATTTGTAATCCAGGCTGGAGTTTCCCACGATGAGTAATATCAAAATAGGTTTATTAGTCTTTATTTATCTGCTTTTACATTAGCACCGTTGTAATAAAATAGAGCATGGATTTAATTAGTGACGGTATTTTGCTGGTGGTCACGTTAGTTTTGTAAATATCAGAGAGCTGGGAAAGTTACTCGCGGTGGAAAAACACCCAATACATTTTCTGTCAATCCTTCTGCCTAATTAGAAAATTAATAATTGTTAGTCATTGATTTCTCAGGTATTTTTGATCAAATCTATTTTGTCCTTGCAATATTCACTACAAAATACAAATCTGTGCCGTTTTGGTGTCTGATAAACCCTTAAACTTAGAGCCGGTCTTGAATTAGTTACATGGTTGGCAGTCGGATCTCAGACTTTATCTCTTGGCATGTTGAAGTGTACTTAAGAAAGACACTGAACACCAAGTGGCACCCGATGGGCAGGCCAGCGCCTTGCATGGCAGCTCCGCCAGCATTGGCGTTTGACGCATGGTAAATGAATGGATGAATGAGAGACACATTTTAAAGTCCATTAACCATTTGTTCTGCACATCCACTTAATATCAACACTAGCTTCACACATCAACATAAAGCTCTCAGCAGAAAATGAAGAGAGCATTACTGAGAATAAAGGGTGTCCTGCTGTGACGAAACTTAATGAGTGACAGACTGGCTGCTGTCAAAAATCGATAAATAAGGCAAGATTATGCACAGAGGACTGCAATGGTGCTGAACATTGACATATGGTGGATACAGGGACTTATGGTAATATAAAAACAGTGTAATCATCATTGAAATAATCTGCCTTCTGTACTTTATCTTTATCACTACTCTTTGATAACTAAATTGCAAAAAATTTGTATTTATGTATATCAAAATTTATATTAATACCCGTTACCCGTTTTTTTTTTGTGGGGGGGGGATTCACAATTAATGATTAGGGTTTCATCCCCCCAAAAATCTCTTATCATGTCATTTGTTAAAGGTGCTCAATCTGTGTCTGTGTGAAAACCACCATGTCATTACATTTTGCCAACAGCAGATGGAGACATTGACCACGGTTTTCTTTTCCTGAACAGACTGGTGCCCACATCAAGATACTATCCTCTGAGAATGCATTGTTGCAGAGCCCTCATCCTGCTGTCCAGCAGCACCAACACATTTGTACCTGTGCTGCCTTTCCTCTTGGAGGTAAGTCGTCACGTCATCTCCAATGACTAGCAGTCACAGAGCATAAATGTGGATCTGATGGGATTTATACAGCTTGTGTCAGGGTTCCAGTTTACATTTTTCCTTTAACCAGTACACTGAACTGAAATACCTATATTGGTTTTGAATTATGCATAATAAACAAAAGTCAGTTGGTTGTCTTCGGCTCAAACGGAAACGCTAAAAAGGGAGATGTGATGAAATGTTCCGTCAGTCGTTTGCTGTGGAAAACGTCAGTGGCGTCTGAAAGGCATTTTGGTCTCAACGGCCACAACTGAAGGAGTTCAGGGGGAAACGCATCGCAAAGATAGGACTGCGTGTGCGAAAGTGAGAGAGAGTGACACCTTTTGTTATCAGACCAATCACAGGTCACCAACTGACAACATTTTCTCTGGGTCAGGTGTTACGCATGTGATTGTGCGGTCTGTGTGTCTTTTGTGTGCGAATGTGTGCAAGTGTTTATGCATGCCGTGGGGTGGTGCTGGCGGCAGCGACTAGCTCGCCCCACTCTCTCTCTGTGTGTGTGTGTGTGTGTGTGTGTGTGTGTGTGTGTGTGTGTGTGTGTGTGTGTGTGTGTGTGTGTGTGTGTGTGTGTGGTGTGTGTGTGTGTGTGTGTGTGTGTGTGTGTGTGTGTGTGTGTGTGTGTGTGTGTGTGTGTGTGTGTGTGTGTGTGTGTGTGTGTGTGTGTGTGTGTGTGTGTGTGTGTGTGTGTGTGTGTGTGTGTGTGTGTGTGTGTGTGTGTGTGTGTGTGTGTGTGTGTGTGTGTGTGTGTGTGTGTGTGTGTGTGTGTGTGTACTGCGTGTGTGTGTACTGCGTGTGTGTGTACTGCGTGTGTGTACTGCGCAAGCAGTTTGACCAAAGCGATAAAGGCTCGGTTGTGGTTTACACTCTGGTCCTAACACGCTGTGCAAACCACATCCTCCCTGCTTATGACCCACCTCTTTTTCCCTGTATACACACTCTAAACCCCCTCCCCGAGCCCCCCCAACAGAAAAACGTGTTTTTTTTTTGTGATGCACAATATTTCCTGTGCTTTTCCTCCCTTACTGTTCCCCTTGTTAAAGCACTGTTAAAGGCAGGTTGAGGTACGCTGCTTCTGTTTTAATTAGAGCAGTAGAAGAAGCCCCTTCTCTGTGTGTGTGTGTGTGTGTGTGTCTCCAAGGGGGGTGTATGATTTGGAGCTTCCTGCTTCACTAGCTGTGTATTTATTTGTGTGTGTGTGCATGCACCAGGGTTGGCCCATGCCTTCCCACTTCCCCCTGGCTCCCCCGCAGACCGCCACCACATCCTATGTTTGTACAGACAGCACCGGCCAGGAGCGTTGCTCTGCTTCGCACAGTAACGACCACACACACACACGCACAGAAATGCACAGAGATATGGGGAGTCAGAAATAGCTTGATACACAAATACAAGACAGAAATTCACTTGCGCATTGTGGGCAGATGTGAAAGCTAAAGCTTGTCGACAAAAAGCCCACACAATGGCTAGAATGTGCTTTCACAGACTAAGATAGAAATTTGTCACCTCAGTAACACTGCAGGATGTAAAGTGAACTGTAGAATGATCATTGTCTCATGAAGGACATCAACATATACTGTCCCTGTGGTTGTTCACTTGGGTTCCCCATGTTGAACTTGTGAAAAAGTGAGATTTCCAGGGAAGAAGAAAATAGAACAATTGTAAATACTACATTCAGAAACTGAGCAGGAGCAATATGGAAGTTCTAATAAAAGAGTTAATTAGTTACAGGGCTTATTACTTCAGGACTGCTTGACCTTCTTTTTGTTATAGATTCCTTCAGTGTGTTAAGATTGGATAGGCGGGCAACAGGTTGAACCAAATACTGATGGGAAGCAATAATAATAAAGAGCAATAATCACAAAAGTAAACTAAGGTTATCAGGTCACATGTTCCCCCCATGTTTTGTACTTTGCTCTGGATCTATTGTACTACCCTGTTCTCATAGTATGCATTTCACTACACGACCAATACAGTTGAGCATTTCTGAACAGTTGGGTGTTGTAAGATTCGTGTTCAAAGCTCCGGGTCCCGTTGGCCGCAGGAAATTCAGGATTCGAGTTAAAGTTTAACAATATTTAATGGCAAAGATAATACTCATGTAGCGTTCACGATCGTGGGGCCAGAAAGGAGGAACTCTCCACAGACGGAGTGCAGCTCCCAGGGAGCCACAGACCGGGGCTGTCTCGAGTCTCCAGACCAGTAGAACCATCTCTCCCCAGAACAAATGCTCGGTCGTTAGTCTGGTCATGCAAATGAATTCACACCTAAAGGTTAGTTCCATTGGTCAGTTCAAAGGATGCCGCAGTTCTACTCACTACGCCAATTAGTAAACAGGCGAGGTCAAAGCTCACTCTTCCGGTCAAGGACAGGAAGTTCCCCTTCACAATAAAACCCTATTATCCTGCCTTCCGAATAAAAGCAACACATTAGGTTTCAATCGGCATCCATTTTAACTATTGTCTAAACAATAAAACATTCATTCATTCTCATGCATCATACAGTTAATCATTACATTTGTCATTAAAACAGAATAATAAAACAGTGATCCTCTTCTTATGTTTCATAATACATTCCTCCAGAATATTCCTCATAATATCCCAAATTAATTATCATATCTTCCTTTATGTATTAATTTAAAACATAAACTTCTCTTATCTACATGTGCAAATATATATAAAATCCACTACAACCTAACAGTGTGAACATTATTTTTCCTTTTATAGATCCTCCAACAGGTGGACTTCAACAAGAAACCAGGCCGAATGAGCAAGAAACCCATCAACTTTGCAGTCATCCTGAAGCTTGGCACTGTCAACCTAATAGAGAAAGCCTACAAGGTAAGATCCACTCCTGGTTGAGGGGAGACGCGGGACACATTATGTCCTCTACAGTTTTGTATGTATGCTCCCATTGGCTTTGGTGTTTCTGATCTTTGTTGGAGCAGCAGCTGATCAGATGAGTGGTTCAAATCTTAGTTAATGTTATTTTCACGTTGTTCCCTTCCACTGTGTGTTAGCTGCGTGTGTACATAAGGGGATTGAGGGCAGCACAGAAAGCCCCTTGTCAGGGCTCTAAACTGTCCCTCTGTCACCGTGCTCAGCACCGCAGCCAAGAGGATTGCAGCATGGCCGTCTGGGATTATCCCCCACACTCCGCTCACTTGAGCTATTTTCACTGCTGTCACCTGGGCAGCTACCACGAACCCCTGCCTCATAGACCCACAGTGGACCTGACTACACAAGCACTGATCTGTCTAAACCTGAACGCTAGAAAATCTTGCATTTGTATTGACAGAGAGGAAACGACGTGTCAAGTAATTTAGATGATGGCTTTGCTTGCTCTAGGTTTTTCAGTTACATTTGAATCAATCTATTTCAATTCCAGTATGTTTTATGGCTTCATGGATATGTATTTGGCCCATCTGTAGTTTGTTGCCAGGCACTGCTTTAACTTAGCTTGGCTAGGAGACATCGTCAGCTGATCAAAATAAGTTCTAAGAGTTATTTTAAGGCATGAATCTCATTCATGCTTATCACCATTTTATGTCACTGGTTTTTATTAAGTTAGCTTGGTAGCCAACCATCTTTTTGGAGGAATTTCCTATTTTTAATTCCCCCTTCTAGGCTCTGAATACTTATTTGACCGGAAGAAACGACCATCAGTGGGCACTCCACGCCAGACCTATCTGAATCGAGGATGAGTGTCACTTGCTAATTTTGCTGTTGTGTTTAGGACGGGTTGATTGACCAGCTGTATGACCTCATACTGGAATACTTCCACACTCAGGCCGGCACCATCGGGTTCCCAGAGCTCGCCCTTCCCACCGTCATTCAGGTAACACAACCTTTTAAACTGATCTTGGAGTGGGTCTAACTCCAGAAAGACCTTGGTCTGTCTTTATCTCCCCATTCTATTGTACACACACAGGTGATGCAACAGTACATTCAGTCTAAACTAATTAACATAGTTTAAAACTGAATAGATGATTCAGGATCTGGTTCAGGATCTGCCAGGCTGAACCTGCTCCCCTCAGGGACAACAACCACAAACCCTCTGCTGTGCCTAAATGCACCGTATGGGCAGACTGGTTTTTTATTATTTTTTTTTTATACGGGTTCTCTCTTTTCTCATACTTCGCCTCCATGTCCCTGCAGCTGAAAGCGTTCCTGAAGGAATGCAAAGTGGCCAATTACTGCAAGCCGATGCGCCAGCTGCTGGAAAAGGTACAGGAGAACAGCAGCCACATCACAGGACGGAGACAGAAGGCTGCCTTCGGAGTGGCTGATGCCACTGCTGTGGTAAGTGTGTGAAAGAAAGAAGGGAGGGCAGGGGACTGTCTTGTCCTGATTTTAACAGCCTGCTTTTCCAGAGTCCTTATTTAACCTCTTCTGTCCATTTGTATTTATTGGCGTGTGCGTGTGCGTGTGTGTGTGTGTATGTGTGTGTGTATATGTATATATGTGTGTAGTGTATATATATATATATATATATATATATATATATATATATATATATATATATATATATATATATATATATATATATATATATATATATATATATATATATATATATATATGTGTGTGTGTAAAATGTCAAAATGTAACGTAATACCCAAAAAAATCTAGCTGTTTTAAATTGATAGCAGACCTAAAGCGTAACAGAATCACAGCACCTGGTGACTGTGACTTACTGTTTACTTTTTCTTGGGTCATTGGTACAAACACAGGCAACGTCATGTATAGATGAACTAACACGTAAGTTTTTAACTGACGTGTATGGTTTCACCGGTTATGTAAAGATTGTATGATATCTAGTGGTTACAAATGCAGTAAAAGTAATATCATTTAAAAATGTATTGAAGCCAGAGTGATTTACAAGTTCATCCTTACAGCCACATGCTTTCTACTTTATTCGTGCATTCAAAGGGCTTCATACTACCTGGTATGTTTCCTCACAAGTGATCAATCTGAAATTGAGCACACAAAATCGCCCAAATCCGTAACCCGGACTCTGTTGAAATATTACAGAAGCGTTCTGTTAGACAAGCTCCTTATCAGGTGAGTGCCACTCATTTGGTCATGTGACTGCATTTTCCTATTGCAGTTTAGTTAAAGAGGTCAGAAGAAGCCTACAGTTTATTACTTTCTAATTAAATACTCGGCTTTGAACCATTTTATTTTTTGAATTTTAGCCCTTGAGTAAATTATTCTCAAATCTAAAAGGTAATGACTCACTTATTTTAGTTACAGTTAAGTAGGACTATACTGAATGTTTAGGTTTTTTTAATTTAAAAGCTTCAAATTAGGTTTTTCTATGAAGTCTTGAATGTCTGTAATATTTGAAGATGTCATCACCCTAAAAATCCATATGCTACATGACATTATTTACAATCTTCATCCTACCTCACCAACCGCTCTTACCGGGTAACCTGGAGAGGATCTGTGTCTGAGCCTTGTCCTCTGACTACTGGGGTCCCTCAGGGTTCAGTCCTTGGTCCTCTTCTCTTCTCTCTGTACACCAACTCTCTTGGCTCTGTCATTCGCTCGCATGGCTTCACCTAACACAGCTATGCTGACGACACCCAAATGATCCTCTCGTTTCCCCAATCTGAAACAAGGGTAGCAGCACGAATCTCTGACTGTCTGACCGACATCTCTCAGTGGATGTCCGCTCACCACCTGAAAATTAACCCGGACAAGACTGAACTTCTCCTCCTTCCAGGAAAAGGCTCTCCCACCCACGACCTTACTATTAACTTCAACAACTCAGTGCTGGTTCCGACTCCGACTGCCAGGAACCTCGGAGTGACGCTCGACAGTCAACTCTCCCTGACTGCCAACATTGCCGCAATAACACGCTCCTGTAGGTACATGCTGTACAACATCAGGAGAATACGACCCCTTCTCACTCAGAAGGCGGCACAGGTTCTGGTCCAGGCTCTGGTCATCTCACGTCTGGACTATTGCAACTCCCTCTTGGCAGGTCTACCTGCTAATGCCATTCGACCTCTAGAGCTCATCCAGAATGCAGCTGCTCGACTGGTCTTCAACCGACCGAAATTTACCCACACTACTCCGCTCCTCCGCGACCTTCACTGGTTACCGGTGGCCGCCCGCATCCGCTTCAAAACATTGGTACTTGCGTACCGTGCTGCGAACAGATCGGGTCCAGTCTACATCCAGGACATGGTCAAACCGTACACCCCAGCCCGTTCACTTCGCTCAGCTTCTGCCAATCTGCTTGTAGCTCCTTCACTTCGAGCTAAATCACGACTGTTTGCTGTGCTGGCTCCTCATTGGTGGAACAAGCTTCCCATTGACATCAGGACAGCAGAAAGTCTCTACATCTTCCGGCGCAAACTAAAAACACATCTTTTTCGACTATACCTTGAATAGGTAGCACTTAAATGCCGTAGTAGCACTTAAATGTCCCTTACCGATAGCACTTTAGTAGCACTTAAATGGCACTTACGGATAGTACTTTGTAGTTTAACTTTATTGAAGAAAATCTTTATTGATTCTTGTTGTTCTGAGTTTGGACTCACGGTTTAATGCACTTATTGTAAGTCGCTTTGGATAAAAGCGTCAGCTAAATGACATGTAATGTAATTTATACTATGAACGTTTTTTTGTATGGCATATTTGTGGCAGTATATACTTTTTGTAGCATTTGAGGGTCTCAATGAGTGTCTAAATCACAGTTGTTTACACAACAATATAACATGTTGTCATTTAGATCAGACATGTCTGCCTCGCACTAGTTACATTTTCAAAAAAGATAACTCGGTGTGATCCAGTTGCATGGTAAAGATAACCTTTCACGAGACGTTTCTTATTTGGGCTCTTGTCCAGTTGGACCAGAAGCAGCAGGCCATTGAACCGCCCTGACTGTCAAACCCTCCAGTCAGCGATTGGTAATGGAGGCCTCTTCCCCTTATAACTCTAAGCCTGGTTAGGAATGACCCTGTGGTTATTGGAAGCTCTTATGTGCTTTTGAACAGGGCCGCCTCTGCCTTAATGAGCAGCCATTAGTGTGTTTTCTGTGTTGACTCGCACTCTCTGTTTGCTACCTGTCTACACAAACATGCTTTTATGTGGCTTTGCTGCTCCTGAGAGTCTTGACATGTACGGCTGATTAATATTTAGGAGTGTTTGAGGAAGAAATTAAAGAGGTTGGTTTGTGTAATTTATCTGATGAGAAAATGTGTGTGCGTACACACATGAAAGTGTGTGTGTGTGTGTTAACAAAATACAACAGACAGCACGGCACCGCGACAGCGCCAGCTCCTGTCGCCACGGCTCTCTGCTCAGCAGAGGCTGTCGCCATGGCATCCACTCCCTGACATCGTAGAAGCAGTAGGTGTCACCGCAGGCGAAGGAGAGGGGACAGCCTTGCTGCTGCTGCTGTGGGAAAGGCCACAGCCTCCTTCCGGCCACAGCCCCCTGCTGATGTCATCCAAACTGAGAGCTAGCCTAATTAATGATTCCCTGCCTCCATCCAGGTTACACTCTGATGTCTCTTGTGTTTCTCTGCTGCCTCTGTGTAAATATTTAGTTTTGTTAGTTTGTGTCAAGGCAGAAGCTTTTCTAGTTTTCATTATGTTATCCTGTCTTTTTGTGTGTGCCTGTGCACACGTCATCCATCTTAATAGCGGCATGGTAAATGTGTTAAGCTAACTGGCGCAAGAGGCCGTGGCCTTTTTTCTCTATTGGATTTGTTGGTCAGATAATGTGATTGGGGCTAATCAATATCATCCACACAGACCTTTAGTGGCTGGAGAAGATCTTCAGGTCTCCCATTTCAGGCACCTTCAATCTGTCTTTTCCACATCTTCTGACTCTTGCCACTGACTCGTCTGTCAATACCGTTCTCCTGGTCAATTGATGTAAAGTTGCAATGGAAAGCCACATGTTATTAGGATAATTTTGGAACCTGAATAAAACTGCTGAAAGTCTCCTTAATAGAGTGCAAAAATATCTATCACTGTGCGCAGGAACCGTTAAATAAACCCACACACACACACCATACATTCTTGAACAAAAATATTGTCATTTTGTCTTATGTTAGGTGGCTTGGGAGAAGCAGATCTGTGAGGAAGGGACTCCCCTCAGCAGATACTACAGCCAGTGGAAGAAGCTGAGGGAGAAGGAGATCCAGCTGGAGATCTCTGGCAAAGAAAGGGTAACGATTCAACCAAACAAAGAAACAGCACAAACATTATCCTCATCCCACAAAGTCATCACCAATCACTGCTGGCTTTTTCTTTATAAATGCCACGGTTACACACAGTAGAAGCTTTGTTAAATTATGCTATGTAGTGGACCGTTTTACTGGCAGAACAGGTTTGTGTATTTACCCTGCTGGTTTTGTGTTCTGTAAAGATGGAAGATCTGGAACTCCCTGAGGTCAAACGTAGGAAGTTCCAGGAGAAGAAGGTGGAGGACAAGAAGGAGTTCAAGGATCTGTTTGATACCGACAGCGAATCAGATGGAGATGACGGAAGATTCAAACTCAAAGGCAAGCTTACTCGCACATACACTCACTCACACATTGAAATTGGCCTGCTGAGGAGTTTTACTTGTGGAACAGAAGGTTGTGATGTCTTGGCCTCTAGGGGGCTGTGTTTTGTTACAGCCCAGTGTTCTGCGGTGCATAAGCAAAGTTAGAGGTGAGGACGGTTTATTTCTTGGCAGTTATCTCTGTTTCTGAAACAGCCACTATCTTAAAGATTGGGCTACATGAGGCAGATCACCTGCAAAGCAGTTACCGCAAGGTTCTGACTTATTATAACATCCACAAAGGCAGTTTCTGAGGAACTACAAATAACATTTGATATCAAACTCGGGAGAAAATCACTACTTATCAGATGATTTGCCTCTGCCTCCGCATAGAAGAAGCGCCAGCCTGTTCTTTCTTTAGCCCCAGAACTTGTCCTCTCAAGGTCGTCCACAGGTCACAGGCAGCTGCATCCTGGCTTTTACAGCTTTACACTCGGACACGCTCCAAGCAGCATAAAGCCCTACGCAAGGTCACAGAGGAAAGGAGTAGGCGGCAGGGGGATTGTTTAATTTTTTTTTTTAATGCATCTGGACTTCATTGTCGGGAGAGTCCCAACAAACGGATGGGCAGCTGCCAGCAAGCAGCGAGCCTCCGCCTCTCCCCCGCTGTCCAGCCCTCCCTCCCTTTCGCTCGTCTTTCCTCCACCACTTGCGCACACATACGAGCTGAAACCCCCTGACAGGAAGTACAGGCTTGGATCCCAGCGGGGGGTTCCTAATTCAAACCAGCCCAGAGGTGGCCGCTCCCACTCTCCTCGCTCTTTCATTCTATTGCTCTCTCTCTCTTTCTTTCTGGCTCTGTGGGCTTCAACCAGCTGCCCCCGCATGTCCTCGCAACACGTGCGCACATAAAGACATGCACACCCACCACCCTGTCGTCCAGTCTTGAGGAGCCAAAAGCTTTTTGGGCGGCTCACCAAAGCTCTTTGTGGTCACACACACTTCCGGAAAAAACAGGGGAGTTTGAGAGAAGGGGGCTAATGATTTAGATTGATGGGTGGGGGGCGGGGGAATATATCTTACAGGTCATTTAGGGGCAATCTCTAAGGTACTACTGAAGTCTGTTAGTACCATGTGCGCACCAAAGAGTGGGAGTTGGTGATGGTATCTTTTTCATCGTAAATGCAGATGGAAAGCAAAATACCTGATATTTGAATAAACATTCTTTATCTGTGCGTGCGTGCGTGCGTGCGTGCGTGCGTGCAGTGTAGCAGACAGGAAGTAGCTCTGTTTTGCTTCTCTCTCCTCCGCGCCCCCAGCATCTCATCACCCCTTTACTTCAAAGCCTGTGGACCCCAGTTGTCCCTTTGGCTCGACAACACACACACACACACCGCACCCTAAGTATATCACAGCATAAATTCAGACAAACTCCCAACTTCTCAAGTGCACACAAACACACACACACGACTCTCCAATCATCCTCGTAGCTGTGCAACCTGCCTGCTATCTCCATTTGCTATATTTAGCCCGTGAGCATAAGATGTCTGAAATTGCCGGTAGTAAACTGTCATGGGTGTTTGTGCAGCAGCAACAGCGTCTGTAATCGACTCTCAGTTCCATCTCAGGAGGAAATAGACACTTCCAGCTGCCTCTGATGCCTGGCCCACATATAGGTGTCTCCAAAGTCCTCAGACGTCAGCGATGCACCAACGCAAACTTGGAAATGTCTAAAAGTAACGGTAGATCAAATTCAATGTAATGTTTTTCACCGTCTCTCCTCAGGGAAAAAGGGCCACCGTGGATCTGATGATGAGGATGATCTTGAAGAGCTATTTGACATGAGCAATGACGAGGGGGTGGAAGGCGGAGACTCAGGTTGGTACTATAGCAATATCCAAAAATTAGCATACCGAAACTAATTTGTAGTTTTCCAACATTTCTACTGTTTTTTGCTGTGTATTTTTTAATGTAGTATTCAGATGAGACTGTATTACCCGACATCATCAGTGCGTATATATAGTCATTTCTATGGAGTCTGACAGGTATAAGGGCTAAAATAGGATTGATTTTTTTTTGAGCTGCAAAAATTAGTCATTCAAGAGAAATTTCATCAGCAACTATTTTGATAAGCTCATCAATTGCTAAATACTGCCAAGATTTCTACCTGTCCAATCTGAAAATCTAGGTTTAGTTTAACATTATTGTAAAATACATATCTTTGGATATTAGCAAGCAATTTGATTTTTTTTTTTATAGATTTACCAATTAAAAGAGAAAATGATAGACAGATTAAAGTGCAATAAACCAAAGCAGCACTGATATTTTGCACAACATTCAATCATCAAAACTATGAATAATAGTGTGTCGTTATAATATAAGAGAAACTATAATTGTTGAAAATGCTGTACATTAATAAACACGACTTGTCCTCATTTAGAATGACTGCATTCATGTGCAGATTATCAAAATGTTTACTCTTGATACCTGCCATACCTCATACATTCCCATGTGGCTGAATGTGACGTTTAACTGCTTCCTGTCTTTATTCTAGATGAGGGTGATGAAATGGCCTCCAAGGCTCCTCAGCCGCTGTCCTCCTCTGCTCTGATAAAGCTGGCAGAAGGAGACGAGGATCTGGTGGAGGACCTGGAGCTGTCTGATGATGACTGAGGTTCATGGACGCTCACCTGAGACTTTTATGCTCTCCACCTTATCAAACATCTATAATTAGAATGTTATAGTATTTTGTATTACTAAATAAAAACATGTTCATGATATCATTTTATCGAGTTTTGTCCAAGTGTTTGCCTTGATTCTTTTTAATTTTTTGTTACGATGCAACTGATTTGAAGCGTCTACATGCATTTTGATGCATAAGTTCACCTGAAACGAGTCATTTGTGTCCTCCGTACATGTGCACACCTGTAGGCAGCCTCAGGCTTTGTGTGGACGGGCTATTTGGAGAGCGCTATGAGCCGGGCCGGCCAAGAGGAGGGGTACAGAGAGGCGGGTGTTGAGCCCTGAGGCAGCAGTGCTGTGCCAGGCTGGCAGGGTGGTGTCTGATGGTGTGCCAAGACTCTCTGCCCAGGTGGTAGAGCAGCAACACAGGCTGGTCTGTTTCTGTGCCAACTCCTCACCCACCCCCCGCCCCGACTACTGTCTTCTCTGTGTATTCACATGCTCAGACGCTGCTTTCCTACTCTCAAATGATTCCCCTTTCCTTCTAAACTTTACTGCGCCTTTCACCAGCATTGTCCTCTAAACTAGAAGGCTAGAAGGCCTTTATTGGGTGAGCGATCACTAGAGCAGAGTTGTTGTTTGACATGGAGTTTTGAAAATACATTTTGTGTCGTCACTTTTCTCCTGTAGTGGTTTTCAGTGAATGTAGAGGCCCAGCCTAAAGTGTGTGTGCGTGTGCGTCTGCTTCACTCTAAACTCTTTGAACAAGGAAGGTAAGTAAGTGGGGGCTGGTTCTGGTCTTGTGTGTGTGTGTGTGTGTGGGAGGATGAGGAGGGTCAGGTTTATCCCCACAGGCAAGAGAGGCCATGGCCTGTGGCTGAACCTCACACTCTGACAGCTGGTGTTGACCAGAACTGCCCCCCCCCCCCCCCCCCCTCATGGGACACCTCCCCTTCACACAGATGCATCAGGAGACTGCATACTCCCTCTTACATGTTTTTACAGAAGAACCACAAACACCTGAGGAGGAAAAGGCATATATACGTTGTCTGTCACAGGCCCACAAACAACGAGAGAGCACATGAATTTCTTAAGGATTTATTTCACCTGTGTGGTGAATAGAAAAATAGGATGAAGACAAAACTTTCGAAGGGAAATCTAGAGACCATTTTTAATTAATTGCTTGCGTAGTTTAAAAAAAAAAAAAAATCCATAACAAATTCCAAACATTTGCGATAAGAGCTTTGTGCCTTTCTTTTCCCTGCAACCAAGAGAAAACAAAGTTAAAGTATCTTTGGAATCCATCTTAAGGGCTAATTATAATACATATCATAATCTGCTTTACTACATCAAAAGTCCTATAAATATTTTTCCTCATATTTATATGCTGAAGTAGCATTCAAGATTGGAGCGTCTTTTAATATTACACTTTTTTTGAAATGGCAGAACAAAAGAGTATGAACAAAAGTACCACCAAAGTTCAGCAAGTCACATTTTTCTTCAGTAAAGAAAACCTTATTCGTGCAACTACGTTTAAAAAGTAAAAGTACCACGTATGTAACTTTCAGGATATTTTCATCTTAAGCATGATTCTGTACAATTTTGCATGTTTTTCCTACCTCCCACAGTAGTCAACACGAGCATACAATGACGTAAGCCGCACACACACACCATAGGCTTCTCCATTTCACTAACATTTTTTAACCATTTGTATGTCAGTAAATGACCACTCTTCCTGTGTCACATCATGTGAGACACTAGCCTTTCCCTGTTGGACCAGTCTTTCTGTTGACCATCAATGCAAAAAGAAGCAGACATGTTGTGGAACATGGTTTCAATTCCACACCTCCGGTCATCTTTGGTATCGGGACAGTGGAATGCATAGTTGCAGTGATAAGGGAGCTGGTCCGATCTGGTGCCGCTCAGCATAATGCTTCAACTCCAGCCTCTAAAAAGACTGCTCCACGCTGCTGTTGGGCCTCACGAAACAAGCTAGGGAAAAGAGGAAGATGACAAAAAGGGAGGACGTCTCTCTTTATTTCCTGGCTTCTTCAGGACTTGTGGTGAGAGCAATCACAGAGACGGAGACAAGAGAAAGAAAGTGAGTGAGCGGAGCTTCCTCCAGCCCAGGAAGGAAGGAAGAGTATCCGTTAGCGTCTGACTTGCAAGAATTTCACATTTGTGGCAGGCCTTCGCTCCTATTTTTTTTTTGGCAGGCTGTCTGTGACCAGCTGTCTCCACTTCCTCTTTTTTTTTTTCTTCCCTTTTTTCCTCTGTCACTTCATGTGTCTCCCGTCCAACCCAGTTTGTTGTGGCTTCTGCTCGGCTACAACCAATGCAGAGGAACTTATAAGCTGATTGTTTTGCTGGATACGGACGGTACAGTTGTCTCTTATTCCAGTCCAATATTTTTCCCGAAATTCCAGCGTCACGGTCCCAAGATGGGAAGAGTCTGGCAAATGGGGCCCGGGAGTCAATCTCCCTGGGTCAGGTTAGTTAGAGTCTGGCCTCCTCACCCCTGCCTGTCCTTTCCTACGAAGGAGTTTTGGCCTCGTATCTTCCAACTACTGTGGAGCCGTTACCATTTTCCTGCTTGGGGGAGGAGCACCCTGGGGTGGGGCCGCTGTATGGAGAGGAGCTGCTGCTGGTTGAGGTGGGTCTGTGGGGCAGGGACAAAGAGAGCTGCAAGGGGGTGTCAGATGGCGTTGTCAGAGAGTCCCGATCACGCTCTGGGGGGCGCAGTGCGGCAGAAGGCGGAAACGGGAACGCCAGCGGGAATCCAGTCATGTAGAAAAGCCTGCCAACGCGCCGCGCCACCTGAGGAGACAAGAGGAGACCATATGACTGTCAGTACAGCCTGTTGAGTATTGTATAATCGACTAATGCTGTATTTCAAACGGAGAGAGAGAGTAGAAGAGAGGCTGTGGGGGGAATCATCTATGCTACACTAGCAATTTGTCTTGGGCCTATGGACAAAAACACACATTCAGACACACACACACACGAGTCCACACGCAGGTCTGTGGTGTGTGTACCTGTGAGCGGATCTTGAGCGCAGGCCCCAGCTTTAGTCCCATGGTGTTGAGCAGGTGCTCCTCAGTGAGCAGAGGTAATGTCTCTCCATCAATGGCCTGCTCCCGAAACACCTGGCGGAGAGACAGCCGCTTCAGCCACAGCCCCGACATATACACACACACACACACACACACACACACACATACTCACACTCGACACACAAACTACATATTCATTCACACAACCGACAAAACAGTGTCTCTATTCCAAAATGTTACATATCCATTTTGAGAAATAGCCTAAATTTTCCATCATACCATTACCAATATAAGGGATGCAGTTGTTGAGGAAGTGTTGTCTAATAGGGTCTTAAGCAACACGTTATCTCTTAAAAGATGGGTTCACATTTTCAACTGACTCAATATTCACATGCCAGTGTGAGTATTATGGGTCATTGACATCTTTGTTCATGTCACTATTGGCCATGATGTTATGTTACTAGCTTGACTTCCGTGTAAGAGATGAAGGACAAATTCCAAAGCCTTAAGTTCATCTGCATCCAATAGCACGGAAAAAGGATTGTGGATTTTTTCATTACATTAAATTAACATTATGATCCACCACAGCCAGCATGATTACGGGGACTAATGAGTCTTAAAACATAAATATTATTATGTGAGTATTGTTTGACACTTAAAAAAAAAAAAAAAGAGAGAGATTGGTTTACTTTTCTCAAATTCTGGAAAGTACATTTTGGAACAATGTGAGCAATACACGCAACCATTTCAAACACACCCCCAGGCTACAGGTGTACATGCACCGCTAACTCAGCCGCAGTCACACAAAGCCCACGTATACGGCTGCACTTAGGAACATGACCATTCGTGCATCCACACACACATTCACAATAACGTTGAAACACACTGTTCTGTGCAGGTTTAGGGCTTCTACCTAAACTTAACGAGATGCCATTGAAAGCACTAGGGTATTTTTCCAGTATGTACGATATCTTGGTCACTGTGATTAGAAGTCAGGCTGCCCCTGGCCTCTCCATCCCCTCCTCACCCTCTCTCTCTTCCCTCTTTCCTCTTTCTGTGTCCTCACCTGTGTGTATTCAGCACATCCGGCCAGGCTGCTTATAAAGCCACACACGTCCTCCACACTCCACTTGCTGATGTCCTCCACAGGGTTTGCTGTGGCTGAGTCCTCCCCATCCATGAAAAGACCTCCCACAGAGCCTGGAAGCAGCAGCGGGTGAAAATGATGTGTCAATATAACTGGAGACAAAGTTGCTATTAAAACTGAGGATCTTGCTGCCATTTTTAGTGACTTGAAAACTGAAAGAATAAAAACTAATGTACGGCCAACAACGTCTTATGTCTCCATGCCAGCAATAGCCTGTGATGCGGTAATTCTTTGTGTATGACACACCGTACTATATACACACATATATATATATATATATATATATATATATATATATATATATATATATATATATATATACATACTGTACATTTTCAGACATAAAACCAAAATAGACATATTATTGAAAATGTTTTGGTGCAATGACCTGTTTCCTTTATTGGTGCAGCTGTTGAACTATATAGATGCTGTATAAATAAAGTTATTATTATTATACAACAACAGGAAAGGGGGAGAGCGAAAGAGGCAAAGGCAGCAAAGGCCTGCAGCTTGATATTGAATCCAGTGCCAAGGACTCAGCCTACATGGTGCACTCTCTATCAGGTGAGCTAAAGGTCGCTCCTATGATTGTATTTATAGAATGCAATAGCATCCTATACTATAACCTTTTTTTGGGGGCTTTTTTATAGAATATACAGGCTTATATGATATACTATACTGACTTTTTTGGACATACCTTAACAATTTTATTGCATTTTTATGACAATTACTGTACCATGACTTATTATGACATACACTTTTCAATCGCATATTATATTATGAATTTCTACGTCATACAACATTTTGTGACATCTTCAAGGCATACTATATTATATATATATACATATATTTTAAATGATATACTTGTATATGATGATATACTGAAATAAACTTTTGTATATATACATACTATACTATAATACTACTAATACTATATTAGTTTTTATATGGTAAAGATGTATTACTTTTTTTGAAAAAAATATATATATACTATGTCATATATACTATATGACTAAACTATAATTTGACAATCAATTGACATTCTTTTGGTGCCCAAAAAGAAAAATGGCATACTTAAAGACTTTTTATGACATACCGTACTATAACATGACTTTTTTCAAATGTTTTTATTTAATGTTTTGTTAACCATCTCCCAGACGTGGACTTCCAACAAAGATACAACCAGGAAAAGGGCTAAGCAGAGGATGTACTCAGAAAGTTGACCCTGCCTCAGCAGCTGACACAAACACTGCAATCCTCCAGTCTGTCCTCTGCACATACGTACATCAGTGTGTTTGGATCAGCCACCAAACAGGACAGGAACCGACTACAACGGGCAGTCAGAACTGCAGACAAAATCAATGGCGCCAGCCTGACCTCCATTAAGGACGTATGCACCTCTAGAATCAGGAAACGGGCTCGTAATATCACTGCAGATTCATCACTGCAGAACACCATACGCCAAAACAACCAGACACAAGCACAGTTTCTTCCTGCAGGCTGTCACTATGAAGAATAGTTCAATCAGTCATACGCTGCCAATGACCCTTTAACACTTAAATATCCACTGCTTCCATTATATATTATAATTTCAGTTTTTCATATACATTTTTTGACATACTATATCACTTTTTGCAACATATTAAACTTTTAAGTTTGTATGCCATTTTTCAACGTACTATACTGTGACTATTTATCACTTTTTACAACTTATCTTTGACTCTTATCTTTGACTCTTTTTTCAACATAGTATATTATGATTTATTTCAACATGAGTTTCTTGACATACTATGACATTTTATCAACATGCTATACTCTCAAAAGGAGTGATTAAAAAGCCAGACTATAGTATGTTAAAAACAGTCATTGTCTTGTATGTTGAAAAGTGAGATAAAAAGGTCATAATGTATTATGTTGAAAATCGTGATAAAAAATAGCATAAAATGACCTTTTCATACCTTTTTTTGACAAATATATATACTATGACATCGTTATCACATTTGTCTGCATACTATACGATTACCTTATCTTACATAGGCTGTAAGATAATTCATCTGAATTATTTTTGCATAAAATATTATGGTATTTTTAATCACATTTCTATGGCATAATACACCAAAACGTTGTATGGCATATACAATTACATATTTGTAATTACATTTTCCATGGTATACTAAACCATTACTTTTTTAATTACATTTTTATAGCCTAATATACGATTACGTTTTTATTCCTTTTATTACTAAATTGAAATAATGTAGTATTGAAGAAGACTTGAAACTAGCGATTTAGACCACAACGTCATGCTCACGATGTTTATACTAAGGGACTAAACCAAGTGAGAAGTAGGGTAATTTTCACATAGACTTCCATACAATCTGACTTCTTTTTGCAACCAGAGGAGTTCCTCCCTTATGGCGAGTAGAGAGAATGCAAGTTTAAGGCACTTCTGCATTGGCTTCACTTATCAGGACCGGAGGTTGCTGCCTGATCTGAACATGATGAAGTGATTAGATGTTGGTGATCAAATGTCAAAGGGCAAGGTCAGTGTGACCTCATGTCCGTCCCATTCTCGTGAACGTGATATCTCAGGAACACCTTGAGAGAATTTCTTCAAATTTGGGGAAAACTTGGACTCATAGTTCAAAGTGATTGAATTGGGGTGGTGAAAATATGCCAAATATAGCCTACACTTAAAATACTGGTTTCCACAACAGTATCTGTGTTGGCATTCCTGTCTGTTTCTCCAAACTGGAGGTGTGCCGACAGTCATCGACTGTAGATACAATGACCTCATAGAACCCCACTGCAAAAAACATGAATTATCCCTTTAAGCTGATCATGGTGGGAATGTGTACTCCTCTCTGTCCACGTGGTTGTGGTGCGCATGAGATCACACTAAGGTCAGATGCAGGGCCTCTAACAGGGAGAGGTCTTCACACAGGAGACACGCACACAAAGAGTGATGACGCTAATGGGCTTCACATGTCAGCAGTGTGTGTGTTGTGTGTATTGGTGTGTGTGGCTGAGTCTCTCACCTGTGTGAAAGTAGGGGTTGGCGTAGGGGAATCCAAAGGGAAGTGACTGAGCATGAAGAGCAGGCAGGGGTGGCATAAACCCAGGTGGCAGGTGGTACTTGACATCAGCCTTGCCCAGTCCAGGGGTGAAGAGGTGGCGACTGGGTGACTCCGTACCTGTTGAACTACAAGGGGCACTCAGTCTGCCTGAGCTCTCTCCGGTCTCCCTGGCACTGTCACACGCTGCCTTTCTGCCAGTCTCTTTACCCCCATCTCTGTCCCGGTCCCTGGGTTTTCTGCTCGACTCGGCAGCGACACTGTTCTGCCTCTCCTCACACATCTCTGCGTCACTGTCCGAGTCCTTCATGTCCTCATCGTGCACCTCCCTGTCTACAAACCTCCCTCTGTCCTCTCTTCCTTCTGTGTGATCCCCAGCACGGAGCTGTTTCTGGAGGGCCCTGTGGGGGGCCTTCCTGAATTCAGCATCTGGGCCAGAGGTAGATCTCTGTGCCTGGGTGTCTTTGGGTGTGGAGGGTGGTCCTGGATGTTGATGCTGGTGGTGGTTGAGGGTTAGGAGTGGTGTGGCAGCCCCATGGCGGAGCACCAGCATTGCATTAGAGCGGCGGGCCAGTTCCTCACGGAGCGGGTGGCCCTCTGGGATGTCGTGGAGGCTCCGCAGGGCTGGATGGTCTGGGGGCAGGCCAGGTGGAAGAGCTCCCAAAGGTTCAGAGCCCAGAAGACGCTGCTGCTGCTGTCGCTGGTGGAGACTTTCCAACTCTTTCTGTCTCAGCAGCTCTGCCGACATCTCAAGTCTAAGGCAATGAAAGACACAGGGACATTAACATACATGACAAATGTTTAGAAAAATAAACTATTTCACATTCACGACACTGCTTGTGGGTGTATATCTCTTTTCCTCAATGTTATTATGAAGCCATAAAACATCAATTTTAGCCATTTACACTATGGCCATAATTACACTATTGTCACATACTGTTGCATTCCCACACACACACACACACACACACACACACACACACACACAAACACAAACACACCTGGCCAGATTTTGCTTCCTTAGCATCTCCTGTTGCCGAGCAAAGAGCTCAGCTTGAGCTGGTTGGAGGAAACCATAACCTGTGAATAGAAACAGCAAGAAAATACATACATGTAAGCACAAAAGTGACATGGAAGCTCCCAAATGTTAAAAACAGAAATGAGACATCATGTTTAAAAGTTCACAAAAGGTACTGCGCATAAAAACAATTCTACATCCATTGTTGTTTACTGCAAAATGCTATCTTAAGAGTAATATCCTGCAACTACCGTCTGGTTTGATAAAGAAAACGCTGTAACATTCATCTCATATCCCTGCAAATGTGAAAGTGTATATCTTTTTTACAAGTATATGTCCATGCCATGCATCCCCATTGGTACTATGCATTACTATTACCAATTTAGCTGTAGCATGATTTATGACTCACCAGGGGCCTGGCAAAGAGCAGAGGGCATCCCCAGGAAAGGAGGCCGCAGGTGAGGTCCTAAGGCGATGTGAGATCCAGTTGGTGGGGACAGGAGGGGTGGAGGGTGGGACAGATCTCTGGACACAAATATGAAAAAAGGCAACATTAGGTTCAGTTTGGATTTCACTGGATACTTTGCAATGATGACGTGGAGAAATGTATAATGTTTGATTCCCTACATAACAAGAATAGTTAATAAGTACGTCTCAATTCATTTTTTGTGCATGTGTGGATGCTGCCACACCAATGTATGCAATGTATTTTTATCAGTGGAGCTCCAGAGGCCCCCATGTCGCCCCAGTGCCTCATCAGTCTTGTCACGCCGCAGCAAGCGCCGCTGGCCATTGCTGTACCCTGGACTGCAGCCTTTTCTTCCCCTGCTGCCTCACACATACACACACAATACACACACAGAGACACACGCAACACACATACACACAACTCGAGACCCACACACATAATGAGGGCTGAATGCACAATGCCAGTGTGTCATGCTCCGACAGCTGGGGCGGCCCCTGCGTCTTGACCGGGGCCACGGGCTGAAGGACCTTCTAATTAACACTCATCCCTCCTCTCTTCTCTCCCTTTTTTACGCCCTCCTCTCCGTTTCCCTCCCTCTCTCCCTCTCTCGCTCTTACTCTCTGGATTGCATTGAAACGGGTGAAAAGATGGAGCGTCCTGCAACCTCCGCTTCTGAAAAGGCCTCTCCATTATTGGCTTCGTCTTTTGTCCTCCTTGAGGGGGAAAGGCGCCTCTCACCTTGCTCCCTCTCTCGCCGTCTCTTGTTCTTTCTAAACCATCTTTTTTCTCTTCTCTCTTCTTTTCTATGACCTCGGAAAATCTCTCTTGTTTACTCCTTTATTTTCCTTCAGTTTTATTTCTTTCACCTCTCTCTATGTATTTTCTCTCCCCCCTCTTCATCACTTCATCTCATCCTGTCTTTTTACCCCAGCTTTGTCTTGCCTCTACGTCTTTCTTTCAGTTTCTTCATCCCCCTTCTTTGTTCACTGTAATCCTTTCTATTATTATTTCCCTTTTGCAGTTTTTCTCGCAGTTTTGTGCAGATCTTCATGGGTACAGGAACATGGTTTTGAGAAAGAAGATAAAAAAGCTTTCAGAAGAGTGAGGCATCTGCACCATGACCCATTGAAAGCGTCATGTGTGGAAGATGATGCTCTGTGCCTCATATCACAGCTGTTTCCAAGGCCTTTCCTGAGCTCACGAGCTCCACACACCTCTCCTCTTCCTTTTCCTGTCTCTTCTGCTCTCCTCCTGAGCCACTGCTCTCACACCAATCAGAGCTCAGCTGTGTGTGACTGCTGCAGCACAAAAGAAACAAGCTGAGGAAAACAACATCTAGCTCAACCAACACTGGGACGTATGCAACCGAAAATATTGTTTTGCAACTGTGTTCAAATTAGCTAGCGCCTGCATGTCTCCCGCCTCACTAAATGGCGAGGGGAAAGGAGAGGGAGGGAGGAACTACAGGGAGGGAGGACACGCACACAAGAGCGGAGAGATGAGATGGGAGGTGGGGTGGGGGGGCTGTAGAGTGGTGGTGGTGTGGGTGTGGGGTGAAAACCATTCATCGATCGCCTCCGCCGTTGAAATGTTAATGCTAATCGTATAACCGCTCTCTCCGGCGGTGCCTCGCACTCCACTGGCAGCTCCAATTAATCTTGGGTGAGGGCTACGGCGCGTGACCCCGGAGCCGCTAGCCGGGGCCCCACTCGCCGCTGCTTATGTAATTACACCGCCCAGTGTGTAATCACCTGGCCTAATCCCTTCGGGGCTAGCAAATTAGCCTTGCGACGCGCAGTTCCACTAGGCTACGTTTAAGGCGCCCGCAAAACTCCCCTCTACCTCGCCATGGCTCCCGCATGACGAACTCTCCTCACCCCCCCCCCCCTTTCTGATACTTCCTCCCTTTCTTCCCTCTCCGTGCACCGCCTACCCTTGCCTAGCGTTAGCCCGCAGATGAATAACGGTCAATTAAAGCTGCATGACTGGGGCTGCCAGGCGTCTGCGCCACCATAATTAGGCCTAATCACGGGGAGTGAGAGAGACAGAGCGGGAAGGGGAGAAAAAGTGTGTGTCTGACACTCCCCTCCACTCCCTTCCTCCATCTCTCCCTCTTTTTATAGGAGGCAATTTTAAGAGAGGAGTGGCAGACATTAGTCGTTTTGCTCTGGGGCTGTGTGTGTGTGTGTGCGTCTGCGTGTATGCGTGTGTGTGCGTGTGCGTGTGTGTGTGTGTGTGTGCGTGTGTGTCTGTCAATGTGCGATTTTTTTCTTACCCTATCTGTGCATTTTGTTGCACAGATACCACTAACATGCTATAAAAAGATGAGGTTTTTTACTTGAGACATGAAAATATCAGAAAATGAAAATAGGCAGATTCACAAATGCAAGGTTGGCTTATAACCACGCAAAATGAGCTCTCTCTCTCTCTCTCTCTCTCTCTCTCTCTCTCTCTCTCTGCCTGCAGTGAGGCCAGGGGCTCCTGGGGAATTCACTGGTGTGTGACGACCTGTCAGAGTGGCGACAGCAGTCCCGTCCCGCCAAAGCCCAGGCAGTGTGAGTGTGTATGCGTGTCTGTGTAAGTGTGTGTGTGTGTGTGTGTGTGTCCTGGTGTGCGTGTAGGGGTGTGTGTGTGACAGGGCTGCCCTTAATGACGGGAGCGTGGGGGGATTAGGAGCGCCGCGCGGCCGCCCTCGGCTCCTTCTCCGCAGGAACACATTTACACAGGAAGCTCATTAAAATGGATGAGGCTCCTTCCACGCTCGTTCTCTCTCTCTCTCTCTCTCTTTCTATCTTGCTCGCTCGCTCCCTCCCTCCCCTTATCTCTCTCTCTCTCTCTCTCTCTCTCTCTCTCTCCATCACTTCGTTCTCTCTTCTTCTATTTTGTTTCCTTCTCTTCATCCCCATTTAAGCTACAATGTTTTCCCCTTCTGCTCTCTCTCTCTCTCTCTTTTTCTCCACCCTTCCCCTATTTGCCTTGCAGATGCTTGGTGAGCTTTGCCATTTAAGGCCAGACAAATGGAGCGCCAGGCTCTAAGCCCATCGAGCAGCCCTAATGATTTGTTTTTAACAATGGGCCCTAATGGGCCCCAGATAATCAATGATGAGGGGTCGATGGAAAGGTGAGCCACGCAGAGAGTTAGAGAGGGGGAGAGCTTCCATTGCTTCCTCACATTTTCAGCCTCGGCTTTTTAATCTCAGTTTTCCGCTTTTATTCACCAATTACCTTGATTTTAATTTTCTCTTCACTTTGCACTCATCCCACTCTCACGGCTCTTCTTAATGTTCTCCTTCTCTATTTTTTGCAGGTTCTGTATATTTCATTAGGGTTGAGTTTGAGTATATTCTTTACATTTAGACACATACATGTACAATACATAGCCAAAAACACGGCCATTACACTGACGTAAGTTCGTTGATCTCATTCCAAATCTATATACATTAATATGCTGCTACAACAGGCTTTCCTCTTCTGGGAAGGTTTTTTACAAGATTTTGAAACCTGGCTGCAGGGATTTGCTCCCATTCACTCACAAGGGCATTAGTGAGGTCAGGCTCTGATGTTGGGTGATAAGGCCTGGCATATATTTTGCAATGCAGTTCACCCCAAAGGTGTTGGATTGGACACTATTTAGGCCAGCAAGTTCTATCACTTTCTTTATGGGGGATTGTCCCTTTAAAACACGAGGGGTTCTTCCCAAACTCTTGCCACAAAACACTTTTATCAAAAAAACTAAAGTACGAACAAGTAAGTATTAAAAGTGTGTGGCTACATGCAGCAACGTGCGCAATGTACCGGTGAAACATTATAAAGGTTTTGCATTCTCTCATTTAGACAATGCTTCAAATGATGGAAAGGGCACTTCAACATTTTCCTTATTAACCCCTCTTTTTTATTCACTCAAAAACATGCTGAGACTAAAAGCTTTGAAGAGGAGGCAGGTGGAGGTAAAGGGGGACGGAGTGAGGTAGAGATGGATGGATGGCGGATGGGAGGGTGAGGCCTAGTTAACTCTCCCTGCCCTGTGTGGCTAATTACTCTGTGCTGTCTGAGAACAGACGCCCCCCTGACTATATTCACATACTGCGCTACTGGATTCTCACACACACGCACATGCTTGTCGATGCATATATATACATACAAATATACATATATATATATATACACACACACGTATATATACATATATATATATACACGCACACACACACACACATAAATATATATATATATACATGCATACACACCCCCATAGCCTCCCAGAGCTGCACCGGGCCACTCTGCTTCCTGCTTATATCCCCACCCCGTCCCTTCACCCCCCTCTTCTATGTCTCACACACACACACACACACACACACACATACACCCTCCCTCCCCTGCTGCCGCACCGCCGGCCCATTATCGATCCCCCGCCTCTCCCCGCGCCACATAAATAATCGACAAGCAATTACCCGCCCACTCCCGCTGCCCCCGGCTTTGTTTGGGAGGCGCAGGGGCCAGCGCTGGGGGGAGAGGAGGGAGGAAAAGCCGGGGATGCAGGCGTGCAGCTCCACAGTGGTAGCCAAGAGGTTATTGGATCCTTAGTTTAACCATGTATGTGGAGATGCACACACACACCCACACACACACACACACACACACACACACACACACACACACTGCAGCACGACAAAAAAGCCAAATATGAGATCAGATCTTGCTGAGAAAGCTTGGAATGAGTGGAAGAATGGGAAGAAAAGTGCAGCAGTTGGCGATGCTAACTGGCAGGTGATTAACTCCTTCTACTATTTCTTCCATTGACACATTTTTTCTAAAAAAATCTGAACATTGTTTCTGAGTTTTCCACATTTAAGTGTGCTCACATCAACTGGGGCCTCATATGCAGTATATGAGTGTATGTGCGTGCGTGTGTGTGTGGAGGAGGGTGTGAGTGTTGGGCATTATTATTGATGAATAATGCTGATATTGTAAGCAGGGCAGGGTTGCCGTTTCAATAGCAAGCTATGGCCGGCCTGACGTTGTAGTGAGTGTGTTTGCATTGGTTTCTTACCTGTCGGTGTAATGTGCGTCCCGGTGCTGCGGCAGACCCTGCTTGCGTCTCTGGCTGGATGAAGAGGAGCTGCCCGCCGAGGGCAGGTGAGCTTCTAAGGCCGCTGGATTTCTAACTGCTGCAGCCAACGCCTCCTGGCGAGCACGCAGCATATCTGAATAAGGAGCAATGAAACAAAACAAGGAAAGCACAGTGGAGGGGGAGAGATGGAAGGATAGAGTTGATGAGACAAAGATGATGAAGGATCAAGTTGAGAAGAGAGGAGAAGGGATGAGAGGAAAAAAGCAGAGGGGATGCGAGAATTGAGGGGGAGGACAGAGAGGGGAGGATAAAAAACAAATTTAGTATCAAGCTCCTCATGTCTAGGCAAAGATATTACCAGAAACTCAGGTTGGGATTGAAACAGAAAATCCTAGTGACTATACATTTCACCAGCTTCTAGTTGATGGCTTATTTTAAGTGTGTTGTACAAAGTGAAGCATACTTAAAAACGTGTTTGTTGTCCTTTAGTGAAGTATGTGAGGCCTGAGTATGCAGTAGCACCCAATAAGTTATTTCCACAGTGATACTGAAAATGCATTTTTTAACCCCCCATCCAATGGTAAATGGACTTGTACTTGTGTAGCGCTTTTCTAGTCTGCTGACCACTCAAAGCACTTGGACACTAAATGTTATCATTTACCCATTCACACACAGAAATCTAGGAGCAGTGTGGGGTTAAGTTTAGGACTAGCAGCTCCGGGGAATCGAAAAGCCAATCCTCTGATAGAAGGATGACCCTGCTCTACCACTGAGCCACAGTCACCCCCATATACATGCACAGACACACATTAGCACATAAATGCACACATACTGTGTTTTTGCAAAAGCGAGCAAAAAAAAAAGAAGACTTCACACATCAGGGGCAAAGTGTTTTTACCCCCCCCTCCCTCCCCCTCTCTCTCTCTCTCTCTCTCTCTCTCTCTCTCTCTAAGAGGCCTCATCATTATCAGCCAGGCCAGGCCACACCAGGAGACATGGCTTCTAATGAGAGAAAAATCCATCCTGCTCTCTCTCTCTCCTCCCTCTCCTTGCCTCAATCTATCTATCCTCTCTCTCCGCCTCCCCCTCTTTTTTAATTAGACAGATCCCTCGGGAGCTAGGGGCCATTTCCGCCGCCGGTACGGGTGTGACGTGTGTTTGTGTGCGTCTGTGTGATTTAGGTGCTTGCATGTGAGTGTGTGTGTGTGTGTGTGTGTGTGTGTGTGCGTGCATGCGTGTGTGTGTGTGTGTGTGCGCTGAAGCAGTTGAGTGGGCGCCGGGGAGGGGGAGGGGGGTGAAGCGACAGATATTAATGCGGCCTAGCTCCGGTGTATCGATCTGTTTGCTGCGCCAGGCCACAGGGGAATCGGCTGGCGGCAGACAAGGGTGTGTGTGTGTGTGTGTGTGTGTGTATGTGTGGGTAAGGGGGGGTTGGGAGAGATAAGGGAGGGACCAGAGGGGAACTGGAGCCCCAGAGCACACATTCACACACAGTCTGTTGTGCACTTGCATACATGGTGCAGGGCTGACAGGCTGGAAGAGCTGACCTCTACGGGTTTCCTGTGGTCACAATCCCACCTCACCTATTATTTTGTATGACTGGGTCAGTTAAAGGGGTACTCTAGTGGTTTAGTATTCTACCTCCATAAAGTTTGGGAACATCCAAGCAACAGATTTATAAAGGATAGAATAGATCGATTCTGCAGAGCCCACGATATCCTGACTATATTGCAGCCAACATAGAAACATGGAAGAAACCCTAACTTTAGGCTGCAGACCTTAATTAGTCTAGCTCTAAAACACTGTAACCAGCAATTCCCATAATGCAACTCAACAATGTCTTTCTCTTGACTCTCCCTGCCTTATACAACTATTTCCACAGTTAACCAAAGTCAGAGCCAAGCCACAGATTAAGCTTTGATTTTTATTTATTTACTCACATAAATTAATTTCACTTATCAATTATATTTTCTGTAATAAAAAATAAAAAATGCTGCTTCTTCACAAAGCAAAGTATGTCATTCTGGTGGAGAATACTAAATAATATTTATAATAATATTTCAATCAAATATATTTAGTCCAAAAACATGGAAATTAGGCTGGAAGACTAAAATGTGAGTTTGTAATGGTAGTTAGGACCCTGACTTTGACGTGTACAGTAAAGTCAAGAGCTCCTTTAAACACAGACAATACAAACTGTATAAAAAAGTGAAAATACAAATGTATCTTGATCATTTCTCTATTATTTCTCATCGTATTCCATTCTCATTTTATCCAATGCGTGTTTGTAAAGCTTCACGCCAAAACTGCATCCATATTTTGCTCTCTCTCTATCTTATCCCCTCCCCCCCCCCACTCTCTCTCTAATTCTCTTTCATGTGAACTGAGAAAAGCAGGGTCACCTGGGGCTCTAACCTTCAGACTGTGTGTGTGTGTGTGTGTGTGTGTGTGTGTGTGTGTGTGTACACACACAGAGTGGGTACTCAGATTTAGAAATTCTCCTCTAAAACTCTTGGTGTTGCAGCTGCTGGAACACAAGAAGAGAGTCCCTTCATCTGCAAATTAGAGTCCTAATTGAAGACACACATACACATATTTCATTGCATGAGTTATTTTGGGAGGTCCCATTTTACCACTCGGACCCATCCTGCTTATCCCTCTTTTGTGCCATTCCATTTTTCTCTCCGCCATCATTCCTGGTGTTGGGCCTAAATCCCCTCGGTTAAGCCGGGTTTTTCTCGGCGCGAGAATGCAGAGGAGCGCCGCACTGATGCAGCTTTGCCAGCCTCTTGATGGATTTGGCGGACTAGCCGGTACACAAAGACCGATATCCATCCACTAAAACGCAAAATACATCAGAAAATTAAGTATCTTTTCAGGAAGAGGTATTCAGCCAATATGATAGGCTAAGGAAGCAGTACATATGCGGCAAGTTTGTCACACTGAATGTCTTTAACCACCAGTACTTTGACCAATCACGTGCTGGAGTTTTCAGGCTCTTTGGCATGATGATGATAAAAAGATGGTGTGAGTAAATCACACTAAACTGCAGGAGACAAAACAGAAGCACGCCCCTTCCATTGCACATCTCCTTTCACTTTCATCTGGATATCTACCCCCACCCCTCTTTTTCTTTTCTCTCTCCCTCACTCTCCTTTCATCATATGAAGAGGGAGGGAAAGCCCTCCTGGCCATTTCTACAATCCTGCTATCCCTCCACCGCCAACCCCAATTTCAGCCCCCCACTCCCCTTTCCATACTCTTCTTTTGCCCATCAGGTCCAGATAGAACCACTCAAACAACACCTACACATTCATCTACGAATCCACACACATGAACACAGTTCCTCCTCAGCCCTGCCTCTTTCACGCACACACACTAAAATTGTCTGTGCCCGGCACTTCAAACACATGAAAGGATGTTCTGCAGGGACCAAGGCTAAAGGGAAGGTTGGAGGTGGGGGTAAGGGAAAGGAGGAGGATGAGGGGAGAGGGTATGAAAGCAATGCTAGAGATGGAGATGTGTAGGAGGGATGGTGGTGATGGGGGCCCAAGAGGGAGGAAGGAGGGGGTCACAAGGCCCCATCAGAGACTAGGTCAATGTCAAGGGGCTCTTGCTGAAGTGATTCGCGTCAGCCTCTAAAGAGACAAAACAGCCGTCCATCTGTCCCGTCTCCTGGATTGTTTGTGTCTGAGAGAGTTTCTTAACAAGCTCTGACTGTTAATTGGCAGAAGGGAAGATGTGATGGTAGTGATATACTGAGTTTTCTAAGCAGTTGGTGGATAGGCGGAGGATGTTGCCAGGTGTGGAAGAAAAGGAATATTATTAACACCAAAGGTGTGGCCGTCAGGCAGTGTTGGCAAAGTCTCTGATTCCCATGGCTCATCATTCTTGAGAGGATGTGACACTCACAAACAGAACACATGTAAATACACACATCGCTAAGAGGAAATCTTACCATGAAGTTGTGTTTGAAATGGCAGTTGTATTTAAGTGTGTGACCTGAGCATCGTTAATAAACCATAAACTTGTATTTATGTATTTTTTTTATTTCTTGTTCCGGGAGAAAGTATTCCCTCATCTCTGTTCCTTCTTCATGTTCTTTGAGCATTTCTCTCCTTAGGTTTTTTGGACTTGTATACATGGTTTCTCTTCACCTCTGTCTCTACTTCTTCTGCACATAGATTGCGTTTAAGTGCAGCTTTGGAAGAGGAATGCATGCGTATAAAGAATAAAGGACGCCGTGTAAGTGAAGAAAGGGATCGAGTATGTCTATATTGCGCCAGAGCGTCTTCCTCATACCAGCAAGGTTTCTGGGAAAGAAAGCCAGTGATCAGACTGCACCCTGGGCCATAAAACCCCCACAATGCACTGCATCTTCCATCTAACTCCTCTAAGACACAGGGAAAAGGCAATTAAAGCGTTTATAGGCTTTGCCCCCTAGATTTGCAGCCAGCAATTAAAAATCATTACTAATCAAATAAAAATAAAAGTAGCTCAAACTACAATTCGGCCAGGGCATCAATTGGATTTATGCTACTGCAAAAGAGCTCATAAAGACTGGTAGGACTTAATGTTAAATTCTTTACAAAAATAGGTTGACATTTAATGGCAGGCACAGTGAAATAAATATAAGGCCAACTTGTAAAATTCAAGTGAGGCAAATTTTCTCATTTTCTTTTTTCCCCAACTACAGTTCTCTCAACCTACAGCCAGTGCATTCTATGTGACTGTTGAAATTGAGAAAAACAGGGACACGCTGGTGGTTTCCAAGGTGTTGGGAGATTTAGAGGGTTGGCAGGCAGCCAATAAGAGCTCCTAGATCAATCGCGGTGTTGATGCATGCACAGCCTTGTGGGTGTTGTTAACAACGGAGGGCCAGGGTGGTCAGAAATCACCCAGAGTGACACTTTGACACTGGGTGGGCAAGCACCGCAAATAGAAATGTCAGCCGTCTCCATGGCTGGGGTTTTACAATAGCAGCAGTGTGGCACACCTTAACTTGGTACCCTGATCACAGCGCAGCACAGTGACTTGGTGACAGGTGACGGAAGAGATGTTTTTATAGAAGCTGGTGAAGTGCTTCCACAGGAAACTCTTTTAGTTTGAAGTAAATCGCGAGTAACTTCAAAACAAACTCTGAAGTTATTTAAAATTTTGAAAAAAAAAATGAAAGGAACCTCTGGATCTTTCATCAGTCAATTCTTACTGGTAGAGCAGGAAACGCTATTCTGAATATAAAAATCAACTATGCACTGAAGTTTATACAGTAAGGTGTAACAGAATAACGAAAGCAGATATATGAAAGCCTATATAATGACAGTGAGAACGATGATGACGATGCACACACCTACAAATACGGAGCCTGTGGACTGACCATGGCCAGGCAGACCCATGCTGCTTGCCAGCTGGTAGAGCCGTTGCTGCTGCTCCTCATAGGACCCCTGCTCGCTGAGCGCTGACATCATGCGCCTGTAGTGCTCCTCGGGGCTCATGTGGCCGTGGCTGCCGCCTGCTTCCACCACTGGGCTGTGGGAGTTCTCTGAAGAGAGGAGGGACACTAATATCAATGACTGTCAATATCCACATTCTCAGGGGATAAATACTAACCTGAAACTGCAGGCTTTAAAACTCTGTCTTTTCACGTCATTGTTGTACATTGAATTAATCATTCATCCACCTCTACATTAATCTCCATGTCAGGCATGATTGTGAGGAATATACATCCATACTACATTTACTACACAGTTTCAATAGGAAGCCAGAGGTCATAGATTTGCTAAATTTGAAGTTGAATAGCCAAAATCCCATTTCACGACATGACTGAACTGAACGCAGAACACTACTGTTTAGCAATTCTGCAAAGTACATTACATTACATGTCATTTAGCTGACGCTTTTATCCAAAGCGACTTACAACCATGTTACATTCATACACCGTAGACCCAGCTACAGGGAGCAATTCAGGGTTAAGTGTCTTGCTCAAGGACACATCCCGTTTGAAAGACGGACCTGCTAACCACTGACCCACAGTCACCCCTAAGTACACTTATCCCTTACCCCAAATAGACAAGAGAATAACTAAATCTAATACTAGTGAGTCCCACCTTTTTTAAATGAGCTCACTCACTGCTGCTTATGCTCAGAAACCAGTTTCCGTTTGTTTGTTTTTCGCCATGAGGATCATGCAATCAATCGGGTGCGTGCATACGTGAGGGAGTGTGCGTCTGTCCACAGCTAAACTTGCATTAGCTGCAGCAATTTCTATAATATTTTGGGTGGCCAGGAATAGCTACATGCTCAAGGACCTCTCGTGGTTGAATGAAGGCAGCTCGATTAAATTTAGTTTTTAGCAAGATTGTCTAAAATGTCTTATACGACGACTTTGAGCCGATTGCCTGCATACGTCGGTGTTTTAGGACGCTTTACAGCCCATTAGTGTCTAGACCGGGGGGGTTAGCCAAATGTGGGTTGTGTCCATTCAATCACACAGCAGTGGTCATTGCAGACACACCTGCTGGAGAGCTGCACTCGTTGTAAACCATACATAGTAAAGATTAACCATAAATAAGTGTATGCTCTTTCTATCTTGGATAGTTTTTATTATTACTGCACTTATTACTGTCATGAATGCTTCCTCAAATATCAGCCAGAAGACATGCTTGTACACAGATTATTCATAAAGAAGTGCAAAGACAGCACTGATGGACTGTAAACTCTTTGGATGAAGCTATACACATACAGCCATGCATTGTTAATGGTCTGAGCCTGACCCGAGCATAAACTCACTATTTCTCTGACAGAAAGCACAGAATAACCATGCATTAATGTTCCCATAGGGTGAAAGGTTAAAAGTTTTGCTGTTGTGTATTTTAAATATTTTTTAATGCAGCCTACCAAAAGAGGCCCCGCTTCTTCCATCATGTGTGTGTTCATGTGGTGCATGATATCTATCTAGCTGTCAGTCCCCACACTTAATCTCTCTCTCTGACCTCCCTCCTCCCTCTCTCTGTCAATAGTAACATGATCTAAGGTATGGGTGGTGGGGGATATGGGGCGGTGTTTTGGGACTTAGAGGAGGGAGAAATAGGATGAGGAGGAGGGAGAAGCAGAGGAAAGCAGGGGTTATTTTTACCACCCTCCCTCTTATTGAAACCTGAGCCTGGCCCCGGGCAGGCGAGCAGGAGTGGCGCTAAGGAGCGGAGGTGGGTTGGAGGTGGTGGTGGAGGAAGCAAGCACGCAAGCGTCTCTGTCTCCACCGCCAAGTTCCAGCTAATCCACCCAAGGTCCTCAAGTGTATGTGTGTGTGTGTGTGTGTGTGTGTGTGCACGCAACTATTCTGTGACTGTCTGAAGTTTTCTCGCTCTCTAAACACAGCAGGGGGTGCCGATTTTGCAACAGAAAGCAAAACAGACATCATTTACACAGCGGCATCCAATCTCTCCTGCTCCATTCCTACGCTGTGCTACTCTTCCCCCCCCCCCCCCCCCCCCCCCCTCTCCCCCCCTCTCAATCTATTTCTCGACTTGCATTAGTCATTAAGAGGTACAGTCTGTCGCCAAACTTGGAGAACATGAAGACATGCATAGATAAAGAAACACACATGCAGGTGCAGAGTCGGGGTTTGAATGTGGATAGAGCTCAAGGTTAAGACACAGGATCAGCTGTGTTTTGAAATGGCTTAACTTCACTTCTCTGGACAGCAGGCTGCACACACACACTCACACAGTCTTCCTCATCAGTCACCCTGATGCAAATATACAGAACATTTAAAATATATGTAAGCCATATAAAGCCGTTGTTTGCTTTAAAAGCCAAAAAACCTAACACACAAGCCCCATTTGCCTTTAGAGGAAGCCAAGCCCGACTACACACAGAACTCACATCCACATAAAAACCCATGCATCTTTCAGAAGCTGAGTTTTGTCTAAATAAGACTATAATGGTCAGGAGTGAGTGCTTCTCTACTCAGAGAAAGAGGCTCCAGGCAAGGCTGATGTCGGTCAAAGATCACCCAGGGGGCAAAGGTCAACACCAGGCTTAGGCTGAGCTCTACACACCTAAATCTGCACTTACAAAATTACCCTCACCCATTGATTTTCCCCCCACAGAATTTAACTATAATAAAATATTTTTTAAATGGTGTGTGTGTGGTGCGTGCAAGTGTGCGTGTGTGTGTGTGTGTGTACATGTTGTTCAGTTGTCTCCAGAGATGAGACTGGATGTGCGGTGAGCTGCCCTTGGTTTCGCGGTTTTGCCTGCTGTATAATGCATCAGTCAGGAAGTCTTCCTCAAGAGCCCAGAGGGACGGTTGTGCCGGCTCCACGCTGGGCGCCTGGTTTCTCGCCACATGAGGGAAATATGAATAATAGAGGATGGCGACCGGATTGCAGCACTACAGCGGGGAATTGTCTTGCCAACGTATGCCTTTTTACGATTTTTTATTTATGTGGTTCCCATGTCATATAGAGAGCAGATGAAAAGGTAATAAAGTTTATATTAGTAATCAGCAGCAAAAATGATATTATTAAATACCCAATTACTGTGTGTTCTGCATTTGGAGCTACCCCTGGCATTTCCCTACCACCCATGTTCTGTTTTCTTGTTAAAATCATTGTTTTCATTGGGACTATTTTTTACTGCAGATGTAGTCACAAAATAAAAAAAACTGTTCAGTGAAGCCCCTGAGTGACCAGAGGAATCCAGACATTGTACATGGGAAGAAAAGTTTCTATAGAGTTTTTACTAATGTCATCTCTCAATGTTTTCAGCAGTACAAATTCTCCTTTTGTGGCACTCAAAACATCAATCGTATTGGGTTAGCAGCAGAATCTAGCAGGCAAAAACGTCACGGTTCCACATGTGTATCACGCTAACACTGACCACCAGCAGCTAAACCAGCACCACCTCATGTTTTCCTCTTCACTCCTCAGTTTACATCCTTTCATTTTAACTTTAACTCAGCCATTCTGTCTTCTTTCCCACGACAATTTTCACTGCTTTTCTTTCAGAAAATGTCCGTCCAAGCACATCTGTAAAGTCACAAATTCTCTGCATGGTCTTCTTACCTTTGGGGGATACGCTACGTGACTTCTTGCTGTCAGAGGGACACTCGCTGCTGCTGTTGGGAGAGAAGCTTCTTCTCTTTCCTAGAAGGTCATCTGTAAGCACACAAAGAGAGAAAGAGCGGACAGTTAAATGACCAAAGTAAAAGCTTGATAAAGAAGTTCTGCTCTATGCCTACCTCTATACATGGCAGCTGTTTTGGAAATGCAAATTTAGAAGAAAGGGAGTGAAGAAGAGCCAAAGAGAAAAAGAAAAGTCATGGATGGAGAGAAAGAGAGCAAGTAAAGCCAGCCACGGGTGTCTGGAGATTTGCTTGTTCTGTCAGATATGAGCGGGGATGAGTCCCGCCGTGGATGACAGATCTGCCTTGCTCATTCACATGTGTGTTTGTCTATTTGAACGAGGGAGGAGGGCTCTGTCTCCGTCTCTCTGTGTCTCCTCCAACGTCTCTTTCCAACAGTCTGTCTTAAAGTGTTATCACTGGTCTTCCTCTCTTCTCTTTTTCCAGATGTTGGCACAAAATGCTCTGACTGAACTTAAGTGCATGAGAGCCTCTCAGGCTACATTATGTCAATATCATATGTATTTTCAGTTGTTGTACCTCCACGACAGATACTCCCCTCTCCTGTTGCTGTCCTCCCTTCATAAACACACTTCCGATCTTTTTGCCTCATTTCTCATTTCTTTGTCTCTTTCTCAGATTGGTGTGTTTGCAACCTCCTCCCATTAGGAGTTCTCTCTCTCCTCCCATTTACACCCTCCCTGCCGTCGTCTCTTCATCCCTGTTTTCCCCCTACCTCCTCCCCTGCCACCAAAGAGGAGCATCTAGTGTACAATTATAGCAACCCCTACTGCCTCCTCCTCCTCCCTTCTTATCCCTCTCTTCCTTCCCACCCAATCGCCTCACCTCCAACCCCCTCATACACACCTCAAATCAATATGGTCCTAATCAGAGAGAGAGGGGATTCAGAGCACATTGCATGCAGTGCCGGCAGGAAGGCTGTTTGTCATTGCTCTCTCTCTCTCTCTCTCTCTTTTTCTTTCTTTCTCTATTTCTATCGCATACACCTTCCCGTATTACTCTCTCTCACTTCTCGTGCGTATTTATAAGGATGGGAAGTGTCCGTGTGTCCCGTCCCCCCCCCCCCCCCCCCCCCCCCCCCCCCCCCCCCATTCCTCTTTCAAGGAGAATGGATCCACGCTCTCTTTCTCTTTTTTTCAACAAAGCAATTTTTCATCATTTGCACAGCATGTGTAAACAGTGTGAAGAAACAATGAACAGGGGCACAAAAAAAACTATTTCTTAGCAAATTTGTCTTGTCGTGTCCATGTGTTACCTTAGCAACGCATGGACAATCGCCAACAGAGGAGTGAAGCTAGAGTGGAGTCTGACCTTTAACCCTTAACCCAAACATATGCTCTTTCTTCACTATATCTAGACCCAGATAGACAGGGACGGGAAAAAGAGACAGACAGACATTTAGACAGGACTCCGAGGATGTTGGGCTGCTGAAGGAGCCCCGGTGTTGATGAGAGGACGAGTGAGCAAACAAGAAAGGGAGAGAGTAAGGTTCACTAATGATCCAGTGTTTGATGTTGCCTCTTTGGTCCTGAGGAGATCCACTCCCTATACCATCCTAAGGAGACAGTGTAGGGGAGGCGGAAGGGGGGACGCTAATGGAAAAGTACACACACACATATTGAATGTCTTTCACAATTTTTACTTTTTCTGTCCAAACTTTTTATATTTAATTCTGTTTTTCTTCTCATTTTCAAATAAGGTTTAGTACACAAAAATATCTCCATCTATCTTATTGCTGGAATAATAAAGCGTGAACCCCTAATAGTTAAACCCCCTCATCTAGCACACGCACACACACACGCACAGACCCTCTCATGATCAAACACACACACACTTGAGTTGTCTTTTGAGCCGACCTCACTCAAGACACTGCGTCTCCTGAGCAAGTGCCCGAGGGCCAGAGATTTGAGGGCGGAAAGCTTTTAAAGCCAATTAAATGGGGCTTCTTAGAGCAACGGCGCTCCCTTTTAATGCCGAACCCTGAGCTCTGCTAGCGTCTATGCTAACACTTTTACTCCCACTAACACTGCTTACAGTTTGCTACCCCGGGCATTTCCCTACCACCTGCTTGTTAATACTGGTGAAGAATGAATGGTTATGGAGTCAGGAGTCGACTGTGACTTTACTGTCAAAAGAGTGCAATAATTAAGTCAAAATAGCATTAGCTGCTATGATACAGCCCCTTGTTTTTCCCATTTCTGGTCAATAAATACAGGCTAACTTTTTTTTTTGAGTTGGGTGGTTGAAAAAAGCCTCTGCTTCAGTTCTTCTTTGCTAGTTAACCTCCTCCTTATCTGCCGTTCCTCCTACTTAGAGAAAAGAGGGATGAAAATGGATAGAGAAAGAGGAAACAGCGGGACTTAAACCCCTTCCTCCTTCATGTGACACCACCAGGGCGAACCATCAGGCATGCATTCCTCTTTACTCTCTGATTTCCTCTCCTCCCTCAAACTTTAGTCCTCTTCCTCTCCACTCTCCATCCCATGGAGCGTGGTGACAGCTCAGACAGCCAGACTCCTTAATTCCTCTCTTACTCCGTTAATCTGTCATCTTTATCAGGCCGGTGAGGGGGGGCTGTGCGGAGAGAGGGGGGGGAGGAAGTGACAGGCGGGGACGTGGGGTGGGCCGCCAGCCGCAGCCCCCCGATCAATCTCCACATTACAGCTGACAGAATGGTGCTAATAACTTATTGATCCCCCCTCCGTGCGCCGGGGCCTCCGCCGGCCCTGAAAGCCCTGCCATTGATTGGCTTACAGGCCGATGCAGCTGACAGAGGGAGGGGAGGATGGGGGAGGAATGGGGGTGGTTGATGGGGATGGGAAGAGAGGCGCTTCTGCTCACGCTGAGGAGAAGATGCGCCACCTCCAACACGTGCAAATGTACACACACAGTAACACTGATCCAATGTTTGTCATGTTGTATGTCTTTTCAACAGGAAGATAGAAATAAAGAGAGGTGGAGAGAGAAGAACACAACTAAAGAAGAAGGATAAAGAAAATCACGGAGGAAGATTTGGAAGTCTAGTCAACTGACTAAAGTATGACTCACCTTAAAGTGAAAATCTGGGACATTGTCATATAAATAAATGTCCCCTTTGCAACGCATATTGTTGTGTAACACAATAAAAACTAAACCTACTGGCTATTTTTGCAAGATATTATTGTGTTGCTCTTTAGGCCCTCTGTCTGGTACAGTAGTATGTACTACCTGTAAACATCATCTGTGTACAGGTGGTGAAGAAGTGATGTTTCCAGCAACAGTGTTTTGTTTATAATAAGTCCGGGGCAGAGACAGACATTATTATGATAGTTATTAAGAAAAGTCATATCATTAGAAATCCTGGAGTGTTTGCTTTTGTTTAGAATTGCCTGGTAATATTTTAAGAGCCATCCTCATTCACAATCAGTTTGAAAAAGAAGGTCTTGCACAAACATGCTGCGCTGCATGCAGATTCACACGCAAGCAAACATCTAAAGCCAGGCATTTAAAAACCGCACACGGAAAGGTGCACACACACAAAAATGTGCTCAAACCCCAACCACCGCTACAACCCCCAACCACACACACACCAACAGGCTGTAACTGCCTCTGAGAGTCTGAGTGCAGGGAGCAGAGGAGAGAGAGAGAGTGGCGGTCCAAAAACACCTTATCTGCCCGTTTGAGTCTCCAGTCTGACCGCAGAGCCACGGTTTACAGTCTCCACAGGCAGCCAGACTCTCAGCGTCGGCGCCCCTGCTCTACCCTCCCCTCCTCCCTCCTCCCTCCCCCTCTCACAGAGCCTCTGAATAGCCAGCGGCTGGGGAGTGAGAGAGCGAGGGAGGGAGGGACGGAGGGACGGAGGGAGGGGAGAAGAGAAGGAGGGAGGCAGGCCTCCTGTCTGTCCCTCAGATTTAATTAACGGCCCACTACGGCGCAAAGACGACCCGGCAAGCCTGCTTCCCTTTCCTCCTGACCCACACACACAACAACATACAAAGCCGCCCGCCGCCATAGCTGCCGCCTGCCCTCCCCTGATACCACCACCGCACTCATTCATCTTTCTTTCGTCTCTCTCTGCTCTCCATTTCCAAATGTTGCTTGCATCAATGCATCTCGGTCTCTCTCTGCTGCAGACTTTTCCTTTATGTTATCCTTAATTTCTTTCCTATCTTACTCCTGTGCCTCTTCAATGTTCTCCCTCCACAGTGTATTGAATGACGTTCTGGAGGATAAGGCCAATAGGGGAGTTGACTGACAGAACAGAGTAAACAAAATATTATACAGCAAGCTGTCTCATCTATCTCAAAGTGAAATAATCCACTGCTTCATACACATTACACCCACCTTTATTTGGATGCAAATTTAAACATGTGTTTATTTTTGCGTTGCCACACATCTGTATAACTACGTGTTATTTGTGTGTAATTGTGCGTTTGTGAACGTGTGTGCGTCTAATTTCACTGGCAGACAGAGTTGGAGCCAGTGGCTGATCGGCTTGGACTTGTTTACAGACACAAAGCGAGCAGCTTAGGCAGCCTGTTAAATCTCCCTTTAGTGCTCAAACAGACAGATTTTAGGGTCTTAGACCCCCCTTGGCGTAGGACACACTGTGCTCACCCTTTCCTCCTTCAACCCCCACCTGCCCACCTCTATCCCCTTGTGTCTTCCTCCATTAAAATAACTACCCAGGGCTCGGATTTCTCCATTAAGTTTAGCGGCTGATTAGGCCGGTATTTGGGTGGAAATCCGTCACAAGCTGCGGTTTAAGACACTGGCTGGGTTGGCTGTTGAGCAGTCTAATACCCTCCACCTTCCACCCACCCCAGCTGATATCACAGGCACCGTATGGACAATTAATCTGGCAGACAGAGGAGATGAGCACACAGAGAGAGGGTATGGAGGTGTTGGGTCTGGACTGATTATGGTTCTAGCTGTGCCTCTGGCTAATGTTATAAGAAGGGACAGGGTCAAACACAGGGCAACATTGGAGCAAGGTATGGTCTTCACTGATAACAAGTCAACTCATTTGTTAATTAAAGGTGAATGTATTTGTTTAAAAAGAAAATATTTTTATAATTCAGCTGATTATTTTTTCATGATCAGTATTTTAGAATTTGGATGTCAGCAGATATTAAAAAGAAATATAAACTAGTATAGTTTACATTGACAATAATGTCTATAGTTTGTGGGGCGACTATGGGTCAGTGGTTAGCATGCCCATCTTTCAATCAGGGGGTTGGCAGTTCAATCCCCCTAGTCGATGTGTCCTTGAGCAAGACACTTAACCCTGCATTGCTCCCCGTAGCTGTGTCTACGGTGTAACATGTAAAGTGTCTTTGAGTATCTTGAAAAGCGCTATATAAATTAAATGGATTATTATTATTATTATTAATTCTAAACTGACTTCCATGGGTTAAGCGTTGAGAAAAGACATCCTGATAAACATTTCAAATAAAAGAAATTAATAATGCAAGAGCCTACAACATCAGTTGAGACAAAGTTTATAGTCATCCACAAAACTCATCCTATGTGTGACTGATATCAGTTCAAAGCTGTATTGATAATATAATCATTTTAAATACGCAATTATATGATAATGTGTTTGCGTTGCTTGTGAAGCCCTGTTGCACTCAATTATACCTTGTTGGGATACCGTACACGACACAAACATATATCTTGAAAATGACAGAAACATCCAGTACAGTAGCTTGATTGCTAAATAGAGATATCCACAGAGGCTGTTTTACAAACATATGTCTTTGTAGGCGACACAATATCCTCATACAAGCTACTTGACAAATAGCTGTGATTAAATACTGTCTGTGTTCTGTCTGTAAGCTGGAAGAAAAGCTCTTAGCACGTGCACAACATGGTTCCTCTGCCCATAAGAAACTGGATTAATGGCAAACAAAGCTATTTATTCAGAAGTAATTTAAAACAGGGGGTTTAACAAAAATCCTGGTATGGCAGACAATGTGGGAAGACCATTAAGTAATCAAATTGAGAGCGACCTCCAGGAATGAGTAATACGCTTATGTTAAGTTCCCTCAAAGCACACAAATTAGGGTAAATTAAATGGATAATGAAACGTTTACATATCTTACAGAAGATTTAAAGGGAGGGGTGTATATCATCAGTCTAAATGCAAAGACAGAAATAGAGAAATTCAAAAGAAAAGAAAAAGAAATAAAACATCCTGGCAAACCTTTAAACACACACACAGAGCGTCACTGGGGGTCCTACCTGTGTGTCCAGTACTGGTGTTGTGGTCGGAGGCTGACTGGCCCTCGGGCATGCCGTGCTGTCTGGTGTGGTGCAGGTTGGAGATGATTGTAGAGAGGTCACTGTCACGACTGTAAAGCACACACACACACACACACACACACACACACACACACGCGCACGCACGCACACACACACACACACACACACACACACACACACACACACACACACACACACACAAAAAAGGAGAATAAACACATTTAAAATCAGCTCCAAACAAACTTAATTCCACAACGCAATCCAAACCAGTGTGTGATAAATTCATAGTATTTCATGCACTATTTACCACAAAAATCCTCCATCCAGACAGGGCAGTCTAAACTCTCTAAAATGCATACCTCTACACAGACTCAGCAGCTACAAGTGGCTGTCCTATCAACTGGCTCTTAGCTCTGAGGTGTGTAATACACTCTGACAGACTACCGCACCCAGCACTTTTGGTTCTCATCCCAACTCATCTTCCACACTAAGATGTATTAACGAACATATTCACAACTCATAAGTAGTTCAGCTGCTTAAAACCTGATTATGGCTCTTATTAACTTGGGCCGCCAACTGCTGTTTTAGAGAAAAATGGCAATAACTTAACATTAAAAGAAAGATGATGAAAAACTGAATATCCATCAATCCTTGAACAGGTCTGACTTACTTATTAATAATAAAATATGTAAAGGACAATGCAAATAATCTGTGTGATATGAAACTGGGCTTCATGTCTTCCTTTCTACTGTCATATGCCTGCACTTCAACAGGTGGCCCTTCACAACAAAACTATGCACAAGAGTCTCTCAAACGCCCTGTCCTGTCCTTCAGCGCCCACAGGAGGAGCTGGAGGAGGGTTTACAGATTAGGCCCAGATCTGGTTGGAGCCCTTCCAAAGGCTTCCCCAGCTGCCTTTCTTACTTCCCCACACCAATAGACTCAAACAACTGTGTCATAAAGTATTTCATTTGCAATCTGATTACCATCCTGGTTGCATTAAATGGCAAAATGAAGGTAAATCAGTCCTTAGAGTTTGAGAGGAGTATAGCAGCCGCGCAATACCAGTGTAGCTACAATGTAATAACAAACAGCTTGTGTGGTCGGAACGGTACCGGGTTAAATATGTTTTAGGTAACAGTCTAAATATAATTTACTGTTTACTACATGGAATAACGTCCCAAAGCCCAAATGAACAGGAAATGTCATGCACACTATGATTTTGTCTAGTATTTAAACATGTCAGTTGGTTGGTATCAGCATCCTCTCGTGTCAGTCGGAATCTTGTTTAAAGAATTAACTGGCAACTTTATTGAAAGCAGAATCATCTAAGGGGGTCTGGTATGACATAGCAAGCACAGTTTATGGGACAGAAGCGGTGAATGGCTCTTAGCTGCCACCACTATGACGAGGCCACACCGTTTGTGGCTGCTGGATTTGGTTTTTTTTACAGTCCCATGATTACAGGCTCCTGCTGTAATGTCAGGCTGTCGGTTGCCAAGCTGTTTTTCACACGCTAACAGAAAAGATGGAGGAAAGCTTGGAGGGCCTAATGCCCGCCATGCTGGCTTCACCGGTCACCATTCAGTCACAGAGAACCAATGACTCAGAAAACGGTCTCAGACAAAACAGTCGCCACCGGTTGCTAAGCAAGTAGACGCTTGATTCGGTTGTGACTACAACAGACTGATGATAGACTTCTTTTTTTAGAGTGTAACTCGCTAAAATTAGTAGCTGTGTCTGAGAGCCCAATGTTTTTTTTCAAAAACAAAATGAGGTGCAGGGTTTAAGAGAAAAGGTTTAATTTAAATGTTTAAGTTTTTAATAATGTATCACCAAGTGACAACAAAGCACACATTGCAAACACTGCACACGCTCCACTGTGAGAAACTGCAGCCAAATTCTAGCTAGCTGCGTTATAACACCACCCTCTGTACATCATTTAAAGTGATCATGATAAAGCCATCCTGAACTTCTCAGCGAGGTGATGGGGTTATTATCTCATGGCGAAGTAGCCGCTCTAAGCCATGAACGGCAAGCACATTATTAGTAGGGTAATTAGCACACTTTTCCTGAGCTGTCCCGCCTCGGCTTGGGCTAATGAGGTCCTAGCCCTATCCCTGACCGCCTCTGCCCTCCCTCAACCCCTTCCCCCCTTCTTTCTCTGGGTGGAGGCAAGGTCATACTCAAGCACTGGAAGATGAGGAGGAGGGGGGGATTTAAAACCCAGTCACCTGAGTCAGCGCTCCCTAAGGAGCTCCTAGAGCCGGGGTTAGCAGGGAAGGACAGAAGCCTTGGAGAGGATGAGATGGGTTGGGGTGGGGGGTATAGTGTGGCTGTCGGGCCCGATAGCAAAGAAGGACATGAGCTGCCTTCTTATCACCCAGGTGCACACCGTAGACAATCATCTCATCCTCAGCTCATCCCTAAACTGGTCAATAACGCACCGCTCATCTCCAGCCACAGGACAGACACACTGACCCAGACCCTAGGAAGGCTAAGATGTGTTAATACTCAACGTCTGTCATACTACAGGTATGCAGTATTACTGAGATGATACCGCAAAGCCTGTATAACTAATCAAAGTTCTACAAGGGCTGGCAATCAATTTAAAAGACCAGAGTTTAGGTGCTGATACCAAAACAATACATTTTCATTACCTGACTTGTACCTGGGAATATAATTATGTTTTAAGTCCTTTTTTTATCGGCGGTAAATGAAGTTTGATTAAAGTGAATATATATAGTCTAAAGTTAGACATTTTACTGCTTTAGGTCTGGAAATTTCGGATCAAAGAATCAAAGGGAAAATGTCTACGAATCAGACTAAGCATTCAATGCTTGGAACTTTAATACTCGTTGCATTTCAGACAATAACTACCTTTTCAGTGCTTCTGGTCTATGAATCTAAAATACACTTATCACTTATTGTAGCCCCTACAACTCAATATTGAAAATGTTTTTCTATATTTTTTTCACAGTAATGGCAAGTGAAGTATGTATTTCTGAATTTGTGTTTTGATAAAAACATAACAATGACAAAGTAAAACTATTCCAGTATAAACTGATCAGATCACTTGTTGGGGCTCTTTCTTAAGAAAAGGTTGTCCTCCATTCTACTATTAAAGTACGAGTTACTTTTGAAAATAGTCCAAACAACATGAAAAAAAACTCTTCTCCTGGCAAAGGCTGTCGCCTCAGGAATAAATGCCCAGTAGTGGCCTGCTGTGGCATTGGCACGCGGAGCTGAGGTGGCGGGGCTGGAGGTCACAGTGTGAGCTGGCAGGAGCTGGCAGCCCAGGCATCCTGACGCCATGTCTCACACCACCACTGGGAAAGTGCTGACAGACAGACAGCAGGGATGTGAAGGAGGAGGAGAGGAAGGGGAGAGAGAGCAAGAGAGACAGAGAAAAGAGAGAGACAGGTCGCAAGCACTGTGTAACATCTGGTGCTCGCAGGTTTACTGCGAACCCTCCTCTGCTCTTAAGACAACAGCCCGAACACAGAGCCAACTCCAACCTGCACAGTTGGCCCACAGCAACATTTAAAGAGTACCAGGCAACATGTAATGTTCAGCAACCACAGCATGGTCAAATATGGACTTGGGCAGAATTCCGAGAAAAGGAAGGAATGAGTAAAGTTTGTTTGACGCTCTGAAGGGAAAAATATATAATGAAAGTCTTCTATTTAGGAAATACCTATGCTTTAGGCACGTAAAGCTTAAAGCAGGAATATTGATCTTTTCCGTATACGTTTTATGTTTTGTCTGATTCCTACAAGTAACGGAAACACAATTGTCATGTTGCTCACAGTTGGATCGAAAGGCAACGCGCAACTGGGAACCCTGCAAGCAGAGGGGGTAATGAATAAATAGAGAAATAGATACATAAATAACCAAGAGTAGCCTGGCTTCACTTCTCCTTGTTGTTCTTCTGCTGTGCAGGCTGACATGAGGTCGATAAGGCAGCCAAGGGAGGAGAGAAAAGTACAATATATTAGAATGAGGTAAGTCCGCCATGTTGCATTTACGTTCCCCTGCACTGAGCCATGCACACGCTGCTGGTTTTACTGTTAATTTCTCCTCTGGCTCACACTTGTATCTTCTTTTTTTAATTCTAAAAAAAATCAACATTTAGAAAAGGAAATTATCTGTTAGTTACAGTGTGAGGTAATCATTTTGAGCTTTCAAAGAGCACATTGTTGTACTATATGAAAGGCTAAAACTCTTAATATCATCAGCTGATTTCAACATACTGTATCACAGAACATGAATAGTATACACTCTGTTCTTAACATGTGGAAACGATGAACCTCATGCTTCAAGCCAATGCCAAATCTAAATTGCTGGAACACTGCTGACTTTCATTTTGTGTTCATGATTTTGTCATAGGGAGTTTTGTCTGTTAACTCCCTATGTGGAAACAACGAACGTTAGCTTCTAGCCAACGCCCAATCAACTACTAAATTGCTGTGACTCTGTTGCCATGGTTGCCACGCGTGTAAACAAAGCCAAAGATTCTTGAAGCGAAAGCTATAAAACCTCCAAGCTCACTAATTAGTGCTTTAGGGGAGGGCCATTTCCAGTAATTTCACACCGTCCGTGACCTCCTACTGGCATAAGGCAATGACACAGTTGTTCAATAAAGCCAGAGGACAGAATGTCAAATGCAATAGCAGCTAACTCAGCATCACAGCCTTTCTTTCTCTGTGGTTATTGCACAGATTAAGTACAGAGCACCATTAACTAATTCAAGCCAATGCTGCTCCGTGAAAATATCTATTTTCATGGAGCAACTGAAAAAAACCTGTGATAGTAAATAATAATATCAGATTCCTTTTCATGTTTGTGAAGACAAGTTTCTGTTTGCTTCAAATTTCACAAATCAGCCTCCTATCAGCATGAACTGCATCAAAAACACTACGGTTTTCTCTCAATGAGCACCGAAGCTCACAATTTTCACTGAGGTGAAACTGGAGAAACACAATCAAGCGGGAGACAATTCAAGGCTATAACCAGGTATATCAAGATTACGGAAACAAGGACTCCAACTATAACCTTGCTGCTGAAAATAGAGATGCCAATCTAAAATAATGAGATGGGATGGTAGTATGTTATGTTGAATTTAGTAAGTTGCTTGTTTCAATCAGCTTTACTCCCTGCTGAGTGGAAGAGCAGAGGACAAGATGGCCCTTATAAGGGGAGGCCCAGTGTTAGCCACTGATAGTCAGTCCATGTTGTTGCTATTGTAGGAGGAAGCATTTGTTTATGTAAGTGATGAAGCAGCAAAACTGAGAAACTGCCATTGCTTGTTTTGGTGAATGTTGATAATGGGTACGGTGGGTTCCTTCTTTCTTTCTACAAGGCAAAAGCTGAAAGACAGACGTCAGCGGGTATAACTTATAAAATCCACGTTGGTTGCTGGGTAATTACTCAGACTCTCAGTCAGCACTTTTCAATCAAAGGCTTGTTATCTATGGCCAACTGAAACAAACACTAAGGTAGTGTTTTGCCCTTGAGTAATAACAGATTAAAAGGTTATCGGTATGAAATATTTAGTCCCTGAGATGAATCCATAAATCAGTGTTAACGAAAGTCAGATGCAAACAATCTGCAGCACCGATACCAAGGCAACACACCAAAGGTGATAACAAAACTATATTTTGTTTCTACGTTGCAGTTGTTGTGTTTCACAGGCGCCACATTAGACTTTGGGTCTGACCCCCAAGGAGCTTCTTTAGAACTTATTGTGGTAACGATTATTTGGTTGGCTCCGTGATTTGGCAGCATTTCAGTCTCTATATGCTTATTCAGCAGTGGAGCACTAAGTAAACTAATAGTCTGTAAAGCCGGCGAATATTAACATTAATCTGGTTAAAAGAAGGTGGGCTGGTGTATAATGAACTTGAGAGGGCGTCCGGATGAGAATGCTGAGCGATGAAAGCAGCACTTGTTGACACTGACAGATAAATCCTCTTCTAAATAACATTACATATCTTTATGTGTGGAGAAGGTCTCTCTTAATGTAATGCCACCTGAAGTTAATTTGCTGCATAAAGCATTATGTAAACATTTGGATAAATGTAGATTAAAGTGCAGTGACAGCAGGTAACGCTGTGCTGCCGCCAGCCTTGATGATGTGTGGATGAGACAGCACAGATACGCTCACACATGTATACAGAGGCCCTGTATTTTTCACATCCATTGGCCAAATCCAATTTGTTAAGACCCTTCTACGACTCACTTACGAAGCTGCGGTCAATAGAAATCACATTTCCGTGATTGGACATCCCATTATCCCGTTCGTCCAGACCTGCGCTGGGGGATAAAGCAGGGCTGAGACGGATGCCCAGGACAGACCGGAGCTGCGGCTCCAGCGAGTCCGTCGCCTTTCAAAGGGTAAAAGCCTGACATATTAGTCATAAGTGTTCTTTAAATTCATTATCATCTTAACACGCCAGCGGCACAAGTGTCAGGGGGAGGGGAAGCCCTCTTAAATGAGGTTAACGGATCCATTTAAAGCTTCACAGTTGCTGTGCTGTCCGCTGTGTCACACGCAAGTCTCAAGACGTAAAAAAAAAAACATCCCCTCCTGTAATGAGGTTGCACAGGCTGCTTATAATGCAGCTGGGGACTTTCTGAGGTTAATCAATGAACAGCTTCTGCATTATATCCGTCCATGGTCTGTCATGTACATACCAAGTAATCACACAAATCCATGTGATGTTTATTCCATATTGAAAATGTCTTAATTTCTGTCACTTAAAATGGATCAAAGTAATGATTGTAAAAAGAGCAAATAAAATAATTTTATTCCCATCTTTTTCAGTTTGTAACACAGCAGATTGTTTGCCATAAGAGAGTGGGAACGCCGTCTTTCAAAGTTATTTGATTCATCGTAATGTGGTGACCTCACTGTCACCCTGCATACGTGAATTTGCAAGTATGACGATATGAACATAAGTACTCACTTGAATCCAAACAGGCTTTTAGGAAATGCAGTTCACATTTTTGTGACAAACCCAATCTACTACAACTCCTGAGCGCTCTTAATCCATTTTGACCATTTGTCAAACAGCAATTTACTGATTCAAAACTGAAATGTGAGACATTTTTGAAAACATTTGTAGTATTGATATTATAAGTTCTCAAAAATGACAACGGTAACACTAAAAACAAAACAGACATTCCTGTCAAGAATTTGACTTCCCTCCTGATTGTAACGGATGAGGATCCAGAGACTGACTGGGCCATGCATGTTTTTGAGGCAGCATATACTACTTCCTCTCTTAATCTCAGTCTGTCACACCAAGTCTGTTCGTGGTTTTTCCTCATTTCATACCACTGGCTCTAAAACATTTTGAAAATGTCAATCGTGCTGCACAATGCATTTCACAATGAACATGGATTCCAATGCTTTCATCACCATTTCAAAAATGTTCTTGACACTTAAGCTGAAAAAATGCAATAACATGACATGAAAACGCAACAGCAATGCCTTATGAATGTTTTATATCAAACACTCTGTGATCTAACAGCATGGGATGCAACGAAGCAGACACTGGTGACTCAGGTGGCTCAGTCATTCAATATTAAGTCAAGACAGATACACTGAGACTTGGCAGGAGCAGCAAAACGCAATTCAACAAACCAATTAACACATTCAACATTGCAGGAAGCATCGCATCCTTCCATAAGGCATCCCAAAGCAAAAGCTCTACATTTATTTTTGAAACACGGTTCTGTGTTTGTTCATCTCAAAATGAGTCCTTAACACTTCTAAATGATCCTCAAATCACTTTTAGTGACTTCTGAGTGTCAAAAGATTTAAGAAAAAGCAATGAAAATTCAAGATAAATATTCATATGATTGCTTTGGCAACATTGTTTTTTGGACGCTTTAATGGCAGGAAAGCCACATTGTGTATGGTATTGCATGTAAGAAGTAAAGGGATATCAACTGGTATCTGATAAGAATGACATGGGACCCAAACATCGAACGCTTGGGCTGTCCATCAAACTACATTGAAGTCACGGGTGCCTCACCTCTTTCTCATGATACTGTAATGCAACTCATCCTCTTGTTTGATGTGGGCATGATCTCCACTGGCTCGTTCACTGCCTTCACTGTCGTCACTGCTGAAGATGGAGGCCAGCTCCTTCTTGGGCACCCGATTAGGGGGAAGGGGGATGGTACGTTTCTCAGCCAAGCGTCCGCGGTTCTGCACAGCGAGGCACAAAGAAAAAGGAGACTTTAGCAACAGGATTCATGTATAACTCATTTCTCAGTGTTTGCCATTTTTATGGTTCCGATCATTTGCAAGAGCCTTTTTTTGTATTGCAGCACATTGAATGAAAATCAAATCAAATCAAGACTTCAATGCAAATGGACCTCAGTTTTACTTTGCAGAATTTACCCGCTATCTTGTGCAGTGTTATCTTGCTTACAATCAGTAATTGTCAACCAGGGGTACTTGTACTCCAGGGGGTACCTTCTGCAGTTGCCATGGTTGGTATGTGGAAAGATTTTGAAATAGCTCTCAAGATTGCAATTTGCTAAAAAAATATATATCACACATTGAGTCAGATGTAACACGTAACACGTAACACATGAAAAATAGTTGGCAAGCGAGCACAGAAGTCTAAATAGTTAGCTTTAAGTGATTAATAAACAGCACAATGGATACATGGGGAAATGTCCAGCATCTGCCACTCCAGGTCAGGTCAGGTATGAGGGCATGCGCCAAGGCAGCGCGTTGCTGCATCCACCTTCCAACGGTACTCTCGGGGTCTCCGTATGGCCATCCTCCAGGCGGACACTCGTACCAGCCCCATCCCACCGAAGTAACGATCAACCTGACGAAGCCACGAGGCACATGGGCGACCCCTAGGTCTCCTCCACCCAACAGGGTCTCTCAAAGAGAGAATCCTGTGGGCCGGGTCAGCCTCAGGGAATCGTGCCACATGCCCGTAGTGCTGCAGCTGGCGCTCTCGTATAATGCAGGTAACATACCTCATCCGAGTGATAATATTAGGATGCAAACGTGATAATTAAGAGGTACTCTGGTCCTGAGGTCAACCTGTATATGTATATCTGCATTAACAGAGAAGCCTCCTTTTCAAACAAGCTGTTTCCTGCACCAGCACCAAACACAGACAGTTTGGCATACTTTTACATTTGTTCTAAAACCAAACTGATGGGGAAAAAAGTTGGTTGGTGGTGGTTGGTTGATTTCGGTTCCAAAGCTGCCAGGAGCAGGCTGAGGACAGAACGGATAAAGAGGGTGGCCCTAGGGGCATTAGGAAGGGAAGCTGGGCGACCTTTAATGTGACCTGAAGAGGTCACTGCAGATTAACATGGACCTATCACAGAGAGAAGATAGGAGGGGTAGAGGAGTGGAGATGGTAGATGGAGAAAGTAGAAGAGATTGAGCCGTTGAAGGAAATTAGAGCAAGGGAAGGATCGGCTAAGGAGAAAAGTTAACAGAGAAGAGAGAGCTGAGCAGATGTGGATTTGTACAGGTGAGAGAAGGTGAGAAAAAGTACAGAAATGTAATCAAAACATGTGAGAGAGAAATCTCCACACAAGTAGGGTCTGTCCGGTGTCGAGTGGACTTGGATTTGAAACTATATCCCCCCCCCCCTCTCTCTGTGCTTACATCTCTAGGCTTCCTCCCGAACGCCTTTATGCCCTCCAGCTATCCCTTCCACCACACGCAACCCCGATCTCCACCACTCCTCCCCATTCCCTCCTTTCCTCACTCCCTTCCATCCCAGGAAGCGCGGCAGCATGAGTGGCAGGCGGGGGCAGGAGGAGGGATTTGGGGGCTCCTAGCCAAGAGGCAAACAGGTGCAGCCCCTCTGGAGTCTCTCAAATGGCAGACATTAAAACGAGTTGGGGGGGTGGAAGACAGAGAAAGATGAAAACATCCCCTAGGATGAGCAGGCCACAGAGTTCCGCACATTTCTCTCCTTTCTCTTTTTTATCGTGCCTTGCCAGAAAAAAGGTTTTTCCTGCTTATTCTTTCCTGTCGAAGCTTTCTACAAGTTCTGCTCTAATGTTTGAGGACACTTTCTGATACTTCTACTTTCACACAAGGCCTCGCTGTAGGAAGTTAGTGCTGGAGATCCAACCCGGCGCATTAGAGGGAGGAAACAGGAGCATGACATCACATCAGAACAACAGAACAACACTTTTCCACTGATGCAGTTTCATCTGACACACACATCTGTTAAATACAAATGCTCCACCTCCAAGTACAAGTCTTACTACTGCTGTCTTCCCATTGTCAGGGAAAACATAAAATTGCACATGCACACTACCCTCACCACCTACACGCACACATATTTGCATGTATGTGCATGTACTCTCTCTCTCTCACACACACACACACACACACACACACACACACACACACACACACACACACACACACACACCTGTTCCTTAGAATTCCCCTCCAAACTAAAGCAGGGGATTTTACTTGGAGCACGCCAGCAAAATAGTGTATACAAGAATAGTTTGTCTAAGACCAGTCGTGACTGAGGCTGTGTGAGTGTGTATGAGCGTGTAGACAACCACCCACATGGCCGTGATGTACCCAGGCTGACAGCCCCCCCCCCCCCACCCCCCTCCTCCCTCTTCTCTCCTACCGGAAAGCCCCGATCCTTTCTTTAGTGCCACTGACGCAGAACTGGGGGTGAGCTCCCACTGCTTCCGGCAACACTTCCGCAGCACGGGGGAGGGCTCTCCGAAACAAAACACGAAGCAAAACACACCCCTGGCAGCCCACGTACGGCGCTCAAAGGAAGGGCGCCTGAACGTTCAGGCACGTACGAGCACGCACAAACACGCAAGCATGTGCACAGAGCTGAGGCAACCTTACTGTGTGGTCAACCTCCTCAGCCATGGAAAAAAGTCTCTCATAAAAGTCCCACTAAAAGCACTTCTATGAATATCACCTCCCACGCTTTCTGTCAGTCTGGCAGCCAAGAAATATATCTGGCCTTCACATTTATAAAAAAAAAAAATAGACACGCATGTGTACAGATGCGCATGCATAGGGACACCCTGACCAACTTTTTACACAATCTAGGCGGACAATTGAAATGGTGATATCATGTCGGTAGTCAAACCCGAAAACCATTCAGAGACACTTCCCAACATATATTCATATAATACACACATTATCCAATAGATACTGTATGCTCTGAAAATAACACTAGAAGCTGAACTTGATAACGACACTTGAATTATTACAAGCCTACCATACTAAATGGCACTGAATGCTGTTTGAGGTGGATTTTCTGGGATAACTAAATGAAGACAGTCTTGAGAAATGTCAAGTGAAATGTGGCCTACTTCAATCTGGTCTTTCAAGGGACAACACATATAATCTGCATACATTCTCTGGAGTAGAAAGCTCTCATATTTCAAATAAAAGCAATCTGGTGATTAACTATGCCGAGCAATGTGCCATATAGGATCCTCTAAGTAATTTGGGTGGTGTAATGAAATCCTTTATTTATAGCAAGGTTTTGGTTTTAAAAGCAACACAATGATCTTGTACTGAAAAGACAATACAGGCTAATATCACAGCTACACGTTGGCCAGCAAAAGGCGTTACATTCAAGCAGGAATTATAAGGCAATCTAGTGTTTCCTCTCTAAATATATTTCATACTTTTAAATGAGCTCTTGGTGGAAAAAGAGGACTAATAAGTGTTTTTTTGTTTTCGTTCTCCTTTTTTCCTGAAAGGTGCAGTGCCCTGCCGCTGGCTCCAACTAGCATTAGCGAGCGCGCGCACACACACGCGCGCACACACACACACACACACACACACACACACACACACACACACACACACACACACTCAGCGGTAGCCGCCCGTGACATTCCTGCAGCTGCGGCGCTCTCTCTCCCTCGCACGCGCCCCCCCAGCAATCTCCCTGGGGGACGAATGCCTAATGAGTCACGCGCCTGTCTGCCGTTACCTCGCAGCGTGTGTGCGTGTGTGTGTGTGTGTGTGTGTGTGCGTGTGTGTGTGTGTGTGTGTGTGTGTGTGTGTGTGTAGGCGGGATGGCGGGCCGACTTGGCGCGAGCAGTCGGGGAAAGGGGGAGGGGGAAGAGGAGACGACAGAGAAGGAGCGAGAGGAAAAAAATGAGCGTGAGGAGGGGGGTTGGGGGGATGAAGCAGTCATTACCGTGCTCACATAACAAGGCCAAAACAATTTGCCTGCTCTGTGTTTGTGTGAGGCTGGGATCAAGTTCGTCACAAAACTCAAATTCTTACTTTGCTTACTCTCACTTCCTCATCTCTGACACCACACGTCCTGACATTTTCACAGGTGCATCCATAAAAGGTGATTATCTACTATTTGTCAGCTTTAGTCAAATTGAGATCGCTCAGTATGCAAACCTAATTACTGTGGATAATCAGGTTAAAGTAATAGTTTAATTAAAGTGTTTACATGGTTCGTAGTAACCAGATTTCCTCAGTAACCCAATAATAAAGTTAATATGATGTGGTCCTTGAAAGGAAGGATAATGTCTAAAGATGTGTAGTCGCCGGTAGAAACCACTTCTATTAGTGCCACAAAACAAGAAGGATGAGAGATGGTGTTGGTGTTTATAGTTTCCGCTTTGATTAATTTACCATGCACCTTAATACGATCTCTTTTACTTTGAGATAGTGGTGACATGAAAGCCATTTTGCTGTCATCCCAAAATAATGTTGCTGTTTTCTTTTTCTTCATCACGAGCCATGAAAATGTTTGTTTATAGAAACACCCATTTGCATCCGCTGCACTCTATGACCTTTCTGGTGCATGTTCAGAATCAAAACACTGAACGAAATCAGACAAAGGCACACTATGCTGTGCAGGCCATAGAAAAGAAATGGCGAGCCTAATCTGGTTATAATCAAATTATTAGTGTGCACCAAAACAAACTTAGTGCAAAATCTGCAAGAACAGCAAATATCAAGAACGGCTGTGAATAAACTGCAGCTATGTAATTAGAAACATGTTGAACTCTTCTGTCATAAGAATATAATGCTCATATAGACAGTTCTTTTTCCAGGAGGTAAAGGAATAGACCCATTCATCCCCCACAAACATACACTGTGTGGCCATTTATACGGTACACTCTTCTATTTACACACACAAACACACATACATACATACACACACACACATATACATACATATATAGACATACACTGTATGTGTAAGTAAAATCCTATATCTAATGTTAATTTTTTTGCAATGGCAGAATACACAAGCATACAATAATTTCTTTGACACTCATCACTGCAATGTGTCACATCTTCAAAACAAAGATGACAGAGTCCAATGTTTCTTTAAAAGTATTCTTAAAACATGTGTGATTATATCAATCAACCAAGCAACATGAACACACATTTTTGTCAACAGGTGTGACTCAAACACTCACATATTTAATTTTGCATGGCGAGCGTCTCCAGCCATGTTACTCTACCATACAAATAGATACATTTAAGATCTATAACTAAAACACACTACAGGACTTGGCTTCATATTTTTAGTCAACTCTTTTAAATTCTCAAATAAATTCTGATTCAGGTAGATGTGTCTTTTAGAGTTAAACTGCTGTTGTGGTATTAAAGTACTGCCTGAGTGTCTCCACATGCTGCTTTAAGTGCATCATTCCGTTCTAATTGCACAAAGAACATCAAAAATACTACTTCTATAAATTTGCCTTGAGATCAAGCATGAAGATTATCAAGTAAAACTCAGTATGCAAGTGCAAATGTACTTAGCTAAATTGATCTTATTCAGGATGATGCGTGTGTGCGTGTGTGTGTGTGTGCGTGTGTGCGTGTTTGTGTGCGTGTGCGTGTGTGTGTGTGTGTGTGGTTTATGTATAGACTTTAGGCAACACTTGGTTGTTCAAGGCCATGTGAGAGAAAGAGAAAAAAAAGTGAGAAAGCACTGTAGGGCAGACAGGCATGCGACCTAGTCCCCCTCCGCCTCCTCCTCCCCCCATACACACACACACACACACACACACACACACTCTCCTGCACCCACGGCCCCCATGCGCTGAGCCGAGCGGGCAGTTACAGCCCAGTGGAGCGGCACAGGGCAAGGGGGAGGGATGGGTAAGCATTGGGGGAGGGGGAGAGGTGCACAGAGGGCGAGAGGCGGCGAAGAGAGGACGGGGGGGGTGGGGGGGGGGGGGGGGGGTGCTGCTGCTTGGGGGGCGCTGGGAGGTCAGTGGCGGTGCAGTCAAGCGTCAAGCCTCTGTCTCTCCCATTTCCCTCTTGTTTCTTCCTCTCCCTCCTCCTCCCTTCTTCTCTCCTGTTTGGGAAGGCCCACCGAGGCCTCTGCAGGGGAGCTTTATGGACAGGTACGCTGAGCCTCTCCCTCCCCGGACCAACACAGGGGAAGTGGGGGCCAGCATTTGAGGTTGTGATTGCTAAATTCGACTGATGTTTTCTCTTGTGTTGGTCGCAACAAGTATCCTGACAATCATTAGAATGTCATGTGAAGGTCAACAAACTTTCATTTAATACACTTTGTTAAAAGTACAACTCAAAGTCTCAGTGCTCAATCTATGAAATAAAGGTATACACAATTTTAATGACGAGCATAAATTATGCTGTGGAGGGAAAATTAACTTAGATGACCCTCATTTATGCCAGCATTATAAAATGTAGGCTTCATGAGTCTTTAATCTTTCTCATACTGACTTTTTAGCACATTAATATTAAATAAAAATAAACACACACAAAATGTGTAAGCTAAATATGTTTGGTTTAAATACACACTATTCATGCATGAATGTGATCAAGAAATTCAGAACATATCTACTTTATTACACCTACATCGCTGATAAACGTAGCAAATGATCATATAACTGTAAATATAACTGTACAACACAATTTACTTTTAGTAATGCTGTGTTTATATACATTAAGTGTGCTGGTTTGGAGTGTACTGATGGATGTATGAGTAAAACTATGACAGGACATTACTGTCTGCAAAGGCCTGATGTGACAATTATCAGAGGAAATCACATGGCGAACAAACGCAAACACACATCTGTGCGCACACACAGATGTTGGGAGGAGGGGTTTCAGAAATATCGCTGTTGGCTTTGTTGTGATAAACTGCATTTAGCTGATAGACAGCTGCGCCAACTTATTTTAGTTGCCTGTTAACAGCGTCCGCATCCAAACACACACGCATCCAGTCATTTAGTGAGTAACACTTTAAGACGCTCACACAGAGCACGTACACACACTCAGCTCCAACATCTTGCTGATATGCACACTAGCGGCTAATGGCTTATTTGCTAAATAAACTGTTTATTTTTACTGTATAGAAAGAGTTGTATGACTGTTACTGTATTTCTATATGTTTGACACATATTTAAATTCCTATTGATCTCATTAAGACCTACAACGCACATATCATTAGAGTCTTACTTAATCTCTAATGTGTCCGATACTCACAGAGAAGCACACAGAAGTGCATAAACACGCTCGATGCGACCACAGTTCTAAACACTTCTGGGCCAATGACCGATTCCGGTGTTACCATAGCAACATAACCTCAGCAACACACATGCTAGCACAAATACACAACACGTACAGTAGGTAGTTGATCTATGAAGACAACTTCACGTCACATGACAGCCCAACTTCTAATATTTCACTCAATATGTTGCACTTTGATTTTAATTATCTTTTCCCCATTAACACTATTGGAAGTGGCATTATGAAAATGTAATGAGATAGAATATATACGTTTGTGCAAAATTGTGTATGTCTGTCTGTGTGTGTGTGTGTGTGTGTGTGTGTGTGTGTGTGTGTGTGTGTGTGTGTGTGTGTGTGTGTGTGTGTGTGGATGTGTGTGTGTGTGTTTAATTCCACTTTGCAAGAGAAGCCCTTGATTGAAAGAGGTCTTTACGAGCCGGAGGAGGGGAGTGTAATTTCCTCCCGGCCTCCGCCAGTTCCGCTGAAATAACAGAGCAGAGGAAGCCCAGCTCTCCCGGGAGGAGACTCACGCACGAACACACACATGCGCACACAGCAAGCAGGCAAGTCAAGCCAGCCATCGCGGGCGTACAAAAAAAATAAAATCAAAGATATGCATGTATTGAGACACAGATAGAAAACTTACACATAAGTATGAACAGACAAAAACCCAAACATACAGAGCCAAGAGTATTATTTGTGCAAAAGAATGACGTGCAGTCCAAAACAAAATAAGCAACATCTAACAATTCCAATGGGCAACTTTTATACCAATTTAAGTTGATAAATGATTTAAGCACTTGATTATCACACAACAAGCTTAATAGAAAGCTAACACACCTCCAAAGGTATAGTCATCAAAATATTGTTATTCTACACGGGTGGGTATGACAACAGTTGTGTTGTTATAAACAGCTTGTGAACGGGTCGACGCAGCATATTAACTTCCATGAGCTCTAAGCAGGCAGGTGAAAAGTCTTCCCACCAGCTGCTCCACTTTTTTTATGACCGCTTGCCTCACGCCTATAGCGAAACAAGATCACTCAAAGTTCAGCCATCAAACTTTCAAAATCAATGACTGCATGAGGTAATTTGTGCGAGGAGGCAGACATATAGTGTGTAGTGAGTGAATGAGTGAGTGAGTGAGTGAAAAGTGTGTGTTGGTGTGTAGTGAGAGAGAAAGAGAGAGAATGAGAGAGAGAGCTCATCAGTGAGGGAGTGCTGGCTGCCATGGCCTGAGGGGAGTCAGTGGGGAGAGAGGGAGACGCCAGTACAGGCCATTCAATCCCCTCTGCCCTCCCTCCTCCGCCTAACCCTCACCGCCTCGCACGGAGCTGCCAATATACTTAGCCTGTGTGTATACGCGCGCGTGTGTGCGTGTGTGTATGTGTGCGTGTGTGTGTGTGTGTGTGTGTGCGTGTGTGTGTGTGTGTGTGTGTGTGTATGTGTGTGTGTGTGTGTGTGTGTGTGTATGTGTATACGAAAGTGTCATTTTGGTATTCACTTGGTTGGTTCGACTTCAGGCTTCAGCACCAGACGAGGAAAGGAAGAGAGGGCTACAACAACAACAACAACAACAACAACAACAACCGTACAGCTCTCATATCTCTGCTTACGTCAATGACAAAGTTTTACTACGTTACAGCTGTAATTGAAGTGCAACTGTACAAGCCCAAGCAAGCCACAATCCAATCACTCTGATATCCGCTATGAGCCTGAACATTAGCAAACATGGCTCAAATCCTTCAGTAAAAATGAAGACATGTACATTTCTACTATCTGTTTTCCCTGCACCCCTACCTCCCTCGGCTAATTCGTTTGGATGAACCCTGTTTGTCAGTTTACAGGTCTTCATTTGTGGCTGTGAAAATGTCACCAGTTTACCTGTATCACTCAAACACCTCCGGCTTATCTAAACCGCCTTTGCCTTGCGTGCCTCGCCCACAATAATCAGCAGTAGCCACGCTCAGTAGCTCGCTAAGCCTCTTACACCCTTCCCTCAAGATTAGTGCTTGGGAGCGACGACAGATGCGCTCCGTGGTGATAAAAACACACACACGTAAAGACACATACACACACCCGCAACTCGCACCTGTGTGAACAGATTTGGCGACGGTGAGCCGGCAGTGTGCTTGCTCAAAGCTGACACACAAACACACAGAGCGGCGATGCTGTAATCGGGACACACCTGCAAAGCCTCAAGGTTTGGCAATGTGCCCCTGGCCTGAGCCCTGAGGGACACACTGGGCAAACAAAAGTTCAGCAGCCAGGTGAGGAAACAGATACAATGGGACAGAGGAGCCCGACCAACAACACCTAACGTCAAACAGCCACATTGGGCAGTTCAATGCCTAAATCAAAAGGGCTGTTTGATACTCAGCATCGGTGAAAGGCTGAAAGTGGATTTGATATTCATGCTGAGAAGAATTACCATCAAAGTTGACATGTGTGCCTGTAGGGTCTCCATCACCAAGGTTACAGACAAAGACAATGCTCCAATATACACTCATCCACGGTTTCATGTTTGTAAAGCTGGGTGACAAATATGTCAATTAAATATTAGTATGCCTAGTCGTGCTTTCACACAGGCTGAACTAAATCTAAATTAAAGATTCTAAATCAAGAATATGATCTGTAATATCTATTTGGGAAAGAAACAACGGTGTAGAATAAAAAAGACCTTTAAGGCAATTTTGTGATTTTGGTATAACTTAATATTACAACCAGGCAAGCACAATCATTCATCACCAGCAAATGAAAAGAATAAAAAAACATTTGTTTTACATAACTATAAAAACACTAATGTTGGGCTTTACCATAATATTACAATCACAAATACATATTTTCACACACATTTTGTATATCTTCCAGCTCTGCATGCACAGTTGACAAGTTACAACCTTCACCAATGGGGCAACTTCTTGACTACCATGAACTATACAGGATATTATTATATGTATTGAATATCCACAGCGGAGAAGTTGTCCTCAAGTCAAACTAAAACTATATTTTCCATGTAGCAACATATGGACTTCACAAGGACAGACAGACAGTGTAACACCAATACAATGTTCTTACCACTGGAGATGAAATTCGACAACCAGGACAATCACAGATCGGAGGGTGCACCTGTAAGATTCCTTTGGACATAAGAGTCTTGAGACTTTTCCCTGGAAAAACAAACAAACAAGTGAAACGCTTTTAGTAAATACCAACCATATTCTCCAGCCAGTAAACTCGTATCCTCCAGCATGTGATAAGGTATTATCAACTTGCTTGAGAACGGGCCCTTTTCTTCATCCCACCCTCTCAGCACTCAACGTGTTCAAGACAAATCTTGTCAAAAGCCATCCAATCCACACAGCATGTACTCTGAAGGAGTCAGTCCCTGCAGACAACTTGACTTGTCTCTACTTTTCTGCCATGAAGTTTAATTCTACTCAGAGGTCAAGTGCTGTGAGCCAGAGAGACAGCAGCCTACTGTCATCTGTCTATAGCAATCGGTATATTAAACTATTAGGCTACCATTGTTGACCTGGGGGCGACACCCTCCCCCAACACATCCTAACGCGTGTCAGTTCTGCCTGAGTAACCTTGTGTGTGTGCGTTAGTTTGTGTGGAGAGGGGGTGCGCGGACCATGCGGAATTATTGTTTAAAAATACTACGCTAAAAATGTCCACATCAAAATTTCCGGAACTGTATCACTGTATTCATGCTATCAAGGTTATTGTACCGGAACATCTAACAGATACCTAAACAAATCTCTCTATGAATAAAAGCAGCTTTACAATGAGCCTAATATTTAGTTGAAAAGTGTAATTGTTTGCAAAAACATCACATGTAAGTGGCGTTGAGTGGACAAACAAAGCGCGAATTTAAAAATGAAGCCCATCTCGGACCTAGCATGCGATGCGTAAAAAGTGCAGCTGCACTTAACGGAACGATTCAACCCATAATGAGGAAAAACATATTTTAACTGTCACGCATCGACTTATCTATGTCCAACTTTTCACCTCAGTCCCAGTGCAGCCCACTCCAAATGCCCGGTTGGGTGTCTGGTCGCAGCCCAAACTCTGTGTCAAAGCCTCGCAGGGTACGTGGAGAATATGCGCCTTTTTTTTCATCTGTCTCCTTACGCACCGACTGCTGTAACCCTTTCACTCCAAAACTCAGCACCGAACCACGAGACCCAACTTTGTCCCCAGAATAAGCCGCGTCTAAAAAGTGTTACATTGATGGCGAGGTGTCCATCTCTGCCAAAGAACCGTGAGGACAGTGAAGGTTATTCTTACCTTTGTGTCTAATACTGCGTTTCCAATCTTTGGCAGTCTCTCGTCCACTGACAAACTGGAACTCGTTGGGGGTAAGCCACTCGCCCCTGTATTTAATGGAGGGTCCCTTACTACCTTGACACAATTTATTGATATAAAGCAAAGCCTTGTTTTCCCCACACTCCACCTCGATGCACGGCTCCCCGTTGTCGAAGAAGGGCTGAAAGTCGGGGATGGAGGAGAACCTCTCCAGCATTAAGTCGTCCGTGTGATGGTGGAGGTGCTGGTGATGCAGCGCCGAGTCGTGGAGCCCCAAATACGCACGGTGATGGGCGAAAATGTGGTCGTAGGGCGGCGGATGCGGGGTCACCACGGGGATAGCGGTGGCATTTAAAGGGGCCAGGTATTCGGACTGGTTGAACGCAGTCAATGCCATGTCGTCTCCATCCAGCCTCTCCTTTTTGATAGCAGGCATGTTAGTGGGAGCCGAGCGCCGGTAACAAGTGAAAAGCTGCTCGCCCGATCCAACTTCTGCGTCCTCTCCGTCTGTGAGTTGGGCTGAGCCAGACTTGGAGACGCGCCGCTTGGTTTTACGCAGAGCCCCCGTGTCGCCGTGAGACAGCGGTCTGGTGAAGTTGCGGGATAGATTCCCATTCAGTAGTTTCCAGCTCGCAGCGGCAGCGGCGCTCTCCGCCAGCCTCACAGCTTCTACCTCCCACATTTAATCACACTCGGTCTGTTAATACCTGACATGGTGAGCCCTGAGCCCCGGACGTTATGTTACCTATGGTGACCATTACCCGTCGCAGCTACGCGTCGTGTCTCTTATTTCTTTGCCTTTGGGGAAATTAGAAGTAGCTTGGAGGATTTTTTAAATATATATTCACCGAGTAGATGCACATTTTTTTAATCGGCTGTGCAGTCTTGGAAAACAATGCACATCGATTCAGTTAAGTGGAGTTTAAACGTGGTCACGACACAAATCCACAGCCAATTAAGATAATAAACAATAAACTGATATTAGTACATTTCTTCTGTTACTAAAAGCAATGTGGCATATGGTATTAATCAGAACCACAAGCCAAACATATTTTAGGCTTGATATTCGTGAGGAGCATTTGCACAGCATTAATACAGTTTAAAGTTTTGTAAGAGTTGTTTTTAACCCCTGTGTATGTCGTTGAAGTCACGCTGAAGTTCACAGACCCAGACCAAACAAGATTTGCACTCTCCGCCGCTTCTCAACTTGGCCCATTTAAACAGCGGCGGCTCGGCGAGAGCCACAGAAGGGAGGGGGGACTGCGACGGACGACGCTTAAGTGCGTAAAATGGAGGAACCATCGTGAGTGAACGTGAGGAAGTTAACTGTCATTTCCACCGATGCAACTGAATCTAAAACTGGTTTTAACAGCTGGGTCTTCAATATGTACAACGTATAAAGCACCCACATTACGTTATTAGAAGTTATAAGTCCCCCTCAATAGGACAATAAATGTATAATTATTTTAAACACAATTAATATCAGACTTCCAGCTTTCAGGCAAATTGTTTCAACATGTTTACTATTCTACCAAATAAGAACTTAATTTTCTGGTCATTTCAAGGCCAAACACGAACAGAGGCAGTCTTAAATGAACCCTTCACCTTTGATCATCCACATAGTGGTGGTCAGGATCACAGAGGTCAACAGACCTGCCTTTGGAATCAGCCGCAGGTCCACACACGGGTTGTTTTATGTTCACCTGGTGTGTCTACAGTCAACCACCTCTTTGTTTTACAGTGACACCACCTTGCCCTCTCTGCCCCAACTTACACTCACCTGCTGCCGTGGCCTTAAACTATGTGTGCATAGCTGTCAAAATGTCACAAAACTTGAAAAAGCCGCTTGGTTGGATGCCTCAGCCAACCAGTCGTGTTGCAGTTTACATCAGTGTCTGTCCAATTGTAAAAGGTCCTCATTTTATCCTATTAAACATTTCTGTGAAATTGCCATAATCAACGTTCTGGCCAAAAACGTGTTTTATGACTTCACAGTGACCTTTGTTAACCACATTTTAATCCGCCCAATGCCCTTCGACTTCTATTTAGTTTTAATGTTTAATGTGTAGATATAGAATATTTCAAAAGGACAGATCATAAATATGTGCTACCGTTGCTGCAAACGTGTTGCTTTAAAGTAAAACCTCCTCAGCCTGGAAGCACATTTTCTGAAGGCACTTTCTCTCCACACTGTCTGCAGGTTATGTTCCCCTGAGCTCGTGAAGCTTGTGAGTCGGACCACATCTGACCCCCATCAGTGGAGAACCACCCAGGTGGATCCACCACCAACACATGGAATAGCCATTCCAGAAGCAGAGGTGGGGTCCAAAACGGTGTGTTTCAGGGGCCTATAAATCAGGCCAAACTGCCTCTGACACACACAGGAAGGAGGCACACCACACCGCAGGCGGAAGCGGTACACAGGGAGGCCAGAGACCACAGCATGGCCAGAACTGCTGTAGTGCCTACAGCCGGCAGGCAAGCAGACATTTACAAAAACACACGGCAGCTACCTCACTAAAGACGGACAGAAGACTGACATTTTTCCTTCTGGAACTGAGGAGTTGTGATGCCTCAAGGGAACATAATGGAATTAATGGGTTTGTGGATGAGAAAAAGACCAAAACAGATTTTAAACTGGCACCTGAAATCTCTTATCCAAGAGCTACTACCTTTAGAAGTGAACGCCGTCTGCTAAATGAAATCGAAAGGCAACATTTTCAACCAAACAGTAATGTCACTTCACATGTTGGTGAGTGCTCTAAACACAAGCATTGACATACATCATGACCTGTTGACATTTATGGCGTATGTTTACAAACCCATTTCAAGGAAGTGGAACCCTACGTTTGAGATGAGAAGCTCTTTGATTCTGTCTTCATCAAACCCACCTTCTCCACATCGACATGTGTGGATGGAAACCTTGCTGATGTGTGCGTTGGTGCTGGAGGTTGCAGCATCGGGAGAGCCCTGATGAAACCAGTCATAAAGGGGACACCAATGCCCACTCCTACACCCAGTCCCCCGTCCCCGAACGTGACTCATTGTCGATGGCTCATCACGGAGGGGTTCCCCAAACTTGTACAGTAATGACACTTCAACTTCCACATCTTCAAAAACCGTAAACTGAATACATTTTTCCATCAGCCTTTGTGTCTTTTTCATGAAAAGGTTTGATGTGATTACGAAACCTTATTTAACCTTTCTACCTCAACCTTTTCTTACGTCTTGCTTCTTTTATTGTGTGGCAAGAGTCCTGTGTATCTAAAAAGAAATAAAAAACTAAGCTCACACCTGCTCAATACACCCCATGAAAATACCAATATCAGTACATAACTCTATTATAGTAACAGGTATCTCACTATTGCTAAAGCCAGTTACTTCTGCTTATGTGCATTGTTCGTGTCCCTCACATAACCCTGCGTGCTTGGATTCTAATAATAGTCTTTTTTTATGAGTATCTATGTCACAACTTTTCAGTTGAACAAGTTTGGTTTTAGATTCCACAGCAAGACTTTGAATGAATGAATAAAAGGAAAATGAGCGCCCTTTACTCAAAATGCAAAGATACAAGCTACTCACGACGAAGACACTGGTGTCGCCTCCTATTATAGTTTCTCTTTCTATCACTCAATGCAGTTTCAAGTATGATTCATCTGGTGAGTCTACACAAGTCTAACTCTCTTCTGAGTCTGACACCAAACCCATCAGTAAACACTCTTTATTTGTAGTTTATTTCTTATTTGTAGCATTGGCAGATTCCATCAATATCCACAGAAGAAAACTAAGTTAAAAGAGTTAAAATGATTACAAATATTTTAGAGAGACTTCAGTACCTGGTTCCTTCCATTGTGTTGTTATTATTATTATGTTACAGTAATGTTACACAGTTTTCAACATCACAATATGTTTCGTCTATATCTCCAGTTATTTTAACTCAACTGTTCTTTCTTTTTTGACAGTTTATGTTTGTATAACGTTTAAATGAAATGGTGTTCATGTTGCTCTAAGTGTACTGAAAAGGAGCCTTTCACTCAGTGAAACTGAAATTATTTTACTAATATGAATGAATTTGAATTTCTTTCCTTTTTGGAAGTCCGTTTTACCCTTTAAACAAAGATACTGAAAATCAGATATCGTGTTTTTTTTTAACATATACATAGATATTGTAGATGGCTGTTTTCCAACATAATGCAAATTCATCCCTGTATGGCAGTACAATGGATCAACATTATCGTGGACAAACTATGGTGATTAACTATGTTGATTATTGCCATTATTGATTAATCTGTATGTTCTTAATATCTTAATCGTTTAGCCTATAAAATGTTGGCGTCATAATTTAGATTTGAACGCGACAGAGCTTGTAAAATGTGACCAACAGTCCAAAACACAAAAATAATCGATTTACTGCGATATGATAAAAAATTTACAAAAACAGAAATTCCTTCCAATTGACTTAAAAGTATCAACATTGTTGGAAATGAATGTTCTGCTGCTGTACAAATTAATTAATTGAGTAAATATTTCTAATGGAGATTCTTTGAGCCATACAATGTGTCACTAGTTTGAGGTATCACAAAAATACACACAGGACTGAACTTCATATCCAATCCAACCATTCAGACCAGTTCAGTTTGAAAACTATACAGGATGTTGACGAAAAATCTCGAGGACGGCAACTTCGCCATGTTATAAACCGGAAATTCTGTCCATTCCTTTGCCCTCATCGTCCGACGGGAACCCCCCTAACGCGGCCCCCGCCTCTGCGCCGTTGTTGGCAGCGGCCCCGGAGCCGCAGCGCTGCCGGCGGGGGAGAGAGGTAATAAATAACCCGGGGAGAGGAGCGGAGACCGCCGGGCGGTGCACAGTCTGACCTGACAAATACTCACTGGAAAACCATCAGAGAGCGAGAGCCCACCCCTGGCGCTTGGAGCCAGCCTTTCAGACATGAGCTGCAAAATATATAGGCCTGCCCCTACTGGAAAACAGAAAGGAAGACAGAGAGAAGCGTCTCCGTCTCCTCCGTCTCCTCCGTCTCCTCCGTCTCCTCCGTCTCCTCCGTCTCCTCCGTCTCCTCCGTCTCCTCCGTCTCCCCCCCCCCTCTCGCCCCCCTCTCGCCCCCCTCGTCCCCCCCGTCCCCCCAGACACCGCCGGAGACGCGGCGAGAGTAATTAACTATTTAAAGCAGAGTATGAATTTCTTTAGGAGGCCTACGCAGTATAGTCTTGTCCAATTCTCCCATAGACACAAAGCCAAGAGCTGATAAAGTCGCTGGAGGAAGTTACGAAAAAAGCAACTTTTTTGTTGTTGCTTGTTGTGTTTAGCGAAAGACTGCGTGGCAGCTGATCCCAATTAGTGTCAATTATACCACCAGTTCTACTTCTGTAGACGTTTCAGCAGCATAGTCTAGTTTTAGGAGCCAAATTAGCACATTGTTCTCATACACCATAGCGGAAAGCTGTTTTATCTGCTGGATATTACAAATCACTTTGCTTCCACTGATCACTTCGTTCTGTTTGGTTCAACGATTATTAGTCGATGAGTTCTTTGAAACTGTTCCTATAAAAATAATTATTTGCGCCACAGTTCAAATTCAATATGCAATTCAGTATGTAGCCTCCAGCAGTCGGTGAACGCGTCACCATTCGTACACCATTCAGTCTGTTGCTAGCCCAAGCTGCCAATGAATGGCTTTCCTTCACATGTACAAAACTAGCCTACACACATTTAAAGGGTTAACAGCTGAGCGTATTATCTGCAAAAGAGTTATCCGATTACAATTGTGTCTGTAGCTTTCGTGATCTCTAACAATCACGTCTGAGTTGAAAACAACGCAGTCAACTGTTGCTTCACTGCTAGCCGACTCCGTCACTGACCGGTGATTTAAAATAATCCGTTCATTTTAGATGTATTGATATTTGTTATCGAGCCACGCTTGTTCGACCTGTACAGGTTTTGAGACCCACCCTTTTTTGTGATTTCCCCCGCCACCCAAATGAAGAGGAATGGAATTTCATGAGGTGCTCACAGCATTGAAATATTACATTCAAAATCTTCCTTGATAATCTTCACTACACTATTTCTAGAGTAAGGAGACAATGTTAACCATCGACTTCCATTGTATTGATGTGGAGGCAGAGGATGTCAGGGTTGGAGCTCTACCACCAGTCAAGAACACTGATATCTGCACATGGCCCGACGGTATGGTTGATGTTAGGCCAACACGCTATCGTTCAGGTATGTAGTGGTAGGCCACTTAAACACTCCAGTGTTTAGGGGAAATTAGTTGTTACAATTAGACAATTAGCTAAACACAAATAATAATATTAATAGCAGGTCTGTGACACTAACTGTGGTCTCCCGTGTGAATTGTACTCGCTGCACCCTCACCCACCACCCACACACAAACCTTTCTGCAGTTGCAATATAGACGTAATGTACCAAATATATGTCATGATGAAGATGTCCCATTGCATACCTACTCATTGCAGGGGATCAATTTCATATTTTATGGTTCACAATTTCCGCACTATTTGATCAGCTAGTGGAAATAGATAGACAACACCTCTTGTTTCAGGTCAAGCGTCTGTTGTCGTCATTAAATCTCGTTAAATCTATTAGCTCCCCTGCTACCTTTCACTGACTCATTCTCATTGTATCTTCTAGACACGATACTTCTCAGGGGGGGTCCTGGAGGGAGATTAGCTCTCCTCAATTGGAATTTGTGGAATTTAATATCAGAAAATGTTTCAGCGGATACAGTCTGTGGGCTTTGAGTGTGGAAAAACATCATACACTAGAAGGGGGGAAATGTAGATCAGAGAGCTGAAATTCTGACAAGAGAAATCATTAAATTTGGCATTTCAGTACCCTCCATCTGGTGGCTGTGTGAAACACCAAATCATATTTCAAAACTTTTTATTATCAGTGTGTGTCTCTAATTGCACAGCAGGTTGTGTCTTTTGGCCACTGTGTGCAGTCTCTGAATACCAGCAACTGCTCCTGCCCCTTTTTCAATAAGGTTTAAGTCAAATTTCCCCTTCGTTTTAGGTTTCAAAACATTTTAACAGTGTATGGCCCTGTAAGCACAGAAATACCTTGGTGCTATTTGTGTGCTATAACCTAGGCCTTAAGCTAAATCTTCACCCAAGCACTCATCCAAAAATGTCCCAAAAAATCTTTTTTTAAACTGAACTAGTGTGGGACCAACGCAGTCCTCTAACTCCAACATTTCAGAGTTGGCAAGCAAGTAGAGTAACATTAGACACTGGCGGGGGTGGGGTGGGGGGTGGGGGTGTGTGTGTGGGGGGGTGGGGGTGTTATGCTGTCGTGCCGGCGCCCTTGGCCTCCCCCGGCGGATCTGGGGGGTCAGGCGGCTGTCTGTGATCCCACACAGCGGCTCTTCCACATGGGATTTATTTTCTTGCTGGATGGGCAGGCAGGCGGCCCAAGAGGATTCTCATTTTAGACCAGCGTCTGTAGCTGTCAACGCCAGCCGACAGAGGCGAGCGGACACCCGACCCCGAGTATCCTCCCTCAACACTCCCCTTTGGACTCCCTCCCCTCCTCCTTCTATTCCCTGTTCACACACAAACTCACTGCACATGGACAGTGCACGAACACACACACACACGCGAGCGCGCGCGCGCGGAGAGAAAATAATTTGTCTAAATGAAAGTTTAGGCTGGAAATAACGAAAATGAAAAATCCTACATGATTGTTTATTCAGTTTTCACTTTAGTAGTCCTAATCTTTTATTATAAAGCATTGTGGTGAATTCAAAGCTTCAACGAGCAATGAGCCAGGTCTATCTAGCAAAAAATGCACAGCGTCTCCCCTTCCTCCCCAGCGCCGTTAATAATTTGTGCAGTAAAAGATAGCGTGCCTCTCTGAGTTTGTGGGAGTTATTGGCACAGTATTCCCCGCCATATTTGTGCGAGGCAGTGATAGGAACATAAATTATTTCTTATCTCTTCCGCAATCCATTTTTCAAAGGGCTCACTCTGTGTTTGAAGGGTAGCAGCACCAGCAGCCAAAGCCCAGATAGTGGGCTACGTTAGCCTTCGAGAGATCCGACTTTGTGATTTCAAACAATGCAATAAGAGCAGAACTCATTGATATGGACAATACCATTTATGACCAGAACTTAATACCAAATTAGGCCCCTAGAATCCAACATAAGATCAAAACAATGGCCAACATTACCACCACTACAAAGGCAAATCGTTGTCCGGTTATTTAGTCAAATGCATCGCAGAAAATTGAGGATCTAAGGGGTAAGGACTTGGACTTTAAATTATGTTTGAGAAATTCTCCGTTATCTAGTGGCGGACCAAAGTGGACCCAGTCAGTGCCAACATTTGAAAGAAATCTTTAAGTATCACTGCATTATGTTCTTTTTGTGAAAGAAATAGGACAGATAAGCTGTTTTAGGAAGTGAAACCAGTCTTCCAATCACACATGTTAAATTAGCCATGCTCTGTCCACTGAACTGCAAAATGATCACTTACTACAAAGTGTTAATTGCCAACAATCTACACTGAAAAAGGTCTCCGTGCGCACTGATGCCTACGGAAAACAACGGAAAAGATTCAGCCTTCTGAATTGCGGTGTCTCAAAAGCACAATCAAAGTTCCTGTAAAATCATATCAGCCATTCTTCCACAACGAGGCCCCTTTGGTGATCCCCAAAGGTCAAGAGTGTTGAAAACATGCAGCAACAACATGAAAATAAAAGGAAATTAAAAATGTTAAAAAGATTTGGTCTGTCCAAGCCCGTGAACACTGTTCTGGATCTTGACATTGAAACCAAATTTGGAAACTCTCAGCAATTTAAATATATATTCTGCTCAGGTTGATCTGCAGAGACGAAATGACAAATGATAAATATCAAACGCTCCTCTGCAAAGCATTAATGTCTGCTTGCAAAGAATAAACCCTCGCTCTCCCAGCTACTATTGATTTTCTTTTTTCCTGTGTGATGTGAAACCAGCAATCAGCACTGCGGTTCGAAATAGCCCTGAAACTGGAGCTGAGACGTCGATGAGTCGCCAACACATTTCAATTAGCAAGCCGCCCTGGCCGATCTCTCCCCCGGGGCACAGAGTGCACAGGGTCGGGCACGCCCAGCCCAAGTCCACATATGGTCCTGTGTTGGCTCAAATTAATCTGATAAGACACTGGGGGAGAATTTATACATGCCACAGGCAAGCATTTCTCTATTTTCTACATCTTTTCCAAGTGAAAAACACAAACTTATGTATTCGCAGGTCAAACCAACCTCAGTGTGGTTTGTTTGACACGAGTCGTTTCCGGTGTAGAGACACAGACTGTAGTGGGATAAGACTTCACTGCTGCAATGAGCTGCTCACATCATATGGTTTTGAGATGTAAAATAATGGTCTGTCACCTGTTTAACTTTTATTTATTTAAACAGCCCATCCAGAAAAGGGTTTTCACTTAAAGTGTGCCCATGGCGATACCATCTAGCGCCTAGAGGAGGAGTGACTATTCAGTGCTTAATGTTCTGTACGTGAGGATTTTCACTGTCAGCTACTTTTATAATACTACATTTTTGCATCTCCTTGAATTTTATGAAAAACGATTTCTTTTTTCACGTAAGAGTTACACGATCATCTCATATTTACAATACTGAGGTTATCTTTGGTTACATGTTAAAAAGGATCAAATTACAGGCAAGTGTGTTCGATCACTTGGACTTAAGCCATTGTTACCATCCCAAACAACTGTATTTCATTTGAGAGCTGTCTTGATTGTACCAAACACACAACAACAGTTTGCACAGATTACTGTATATCAAACACTCACTGTTGGCATACCTACGAAATGTAAAATACATGTAAATAGCATCAAACATTACTTTGGATTATGCCCTTGCATGCAGACTACAACCTACTGTTCAGTTTTATTCCCAAACGTTGGAAGTGCTTTTTGCAATTTAAATACAGTTTGGACTACATTAGAGAACTTTGAATGCTGTTGTTAATAAATCAAAAAAATGTTTGGTTGATAAATGACGGTTGAACAACCTTATATTATACAAAGTCGTACAACATACCCGCATCAAACATGTTTTGTATGTTTGTCTTGCTCTCTCTCTCTCTCTCTCTCTCTCTTTCTCTCACTCATAGCCATGTTGTTTCATTATCTAACAGCTCTCATCAACAATAGCAGACTAGTGCATTGTGTGTGTGTGTGTGTGTGTGTGTGTGTGTGTGAGGGGCCAGGGGTTATGGTGGAGCCACGGGGCTACAGCGACAACTCGCTGCCCCCCTCCCAGCCCCCCGTACCCCTCTGGCCTCTTGCTCCTCGCCTGGCTGGCAGCCCTGCATCAGGCAGACACACCACTCGCTCCATCTACCCCCACCCCCGCTCTGGGCCGATCGATACAGCTCTTCGCCTTTCATCTGACCAGAGCTTTGGAGGAGCCGCACTTCCTGAAGAAAACCCAATACAGCACTCCCTCCCAGGGTAGCTTATTCTCTGTCTGTAAAAGTGTGTGTGCATGTGTGTATGCACCGATGCTTGTCTACATGTTTGTGTGTTTGTGAATGTGTGGGAAAAGGAAAGGTTTTGTGTGAGTGGGCACATGATTCATTAATCAAAAGACAATAGGATTTGTTTGATTGGATGGGTATTTGTATGAGAGACATGTGTTAAGTTGCTAAAATACACACGTTTGAAGTAGTTTTGTTTGATCAGTGCAATATGAAAATTGCTCTGCTTGAATCAGAGAAAATCCTCCACGCTCATCTAATGGGTACATTTTCTGCTCCCCTTAATTGTATCCAAATATGAATTTCCGAAAGCGCCAATGGGTTAAATGAATTCTACCTAGGCTGATGCTCATGTCTGTGAGAGTGAAGTTCAGTCTTAGTGGAACATCCTCATAAATACTTCAAAAGCAGGAGAGGCAACATTCATTTCACTCTCTACATTTTCTCCTCAGCTTATCCAACAGCTTCCGGTGATGTTTAAGAATTGGGGGTCTTAACTCCTTCTCTTCTCTGCTTATCCTACAGATTTCTGGGTTGTTTGTTGAAAGGGAATAACTTCCTGTGTGGGAGAGACTGAACCCAGCACCCAGGTGTTAAACAAGAGAGGCTGCTCAGGTCACGTCAAGGTCAGGTGAGAACACCACCTCCCGGGGACAAAAAAGTGCCACATGTGGAAGACTAGTTGATACTATTTTACAAAAAGACAAAAAAGGAGCTCCTTGAGGGCCCCAAACCTTGTATCCACCCTGAATGGGAACCTACACCCTAAATGAAGATTGATTATTTAAAATAAATAAACTCAAACAACCCAAATCGGAACAAACTTGTGTTGAACTAGTATGTGAAATAAATATATACATACATACTGTATGTATATATTTATAAATCTTTGATTTAGGTTTGACAAACCAAAGACTACTATGCCACAAACAAAAAATTTAGACAGTTTGCTGCTGTTCAGTTGTATGGTAAACATTTTGGTAATAATTAGGGGTGGCATGGATCAGAAGAGATTCATCTGCCCAATTTGGTATATTTGAGCTAAAAAGTTATCTATTGAAAAGGTGTTGCATCACTCAATAAATGTACAGACACAAATGTGGAAAGGAGAGGGTCTAGAGGAAAATATGTGAAACTACAATTCTTGGTTAATTTAAATTCGGCTCACAAAACCACTTCAGTGGTCAGAATGAATGAATGAAATTCACAATGCTGGTCACATTTGATTTAATATTACATATCGCAATATATTTTTAGAGCCCTTGTTGTAAGGGCATTACAGATAATTTATAAACCATAAAGGAACTAAAATTATTTTAGAATTTTCTGTTCTGCCCTATTTCTTTACCAACATTCATACCTGAAGGCTTGACTGGTTTATGTGAAGTGGAAAAAACGAAAAACATTTGTATCTTCTTTTTTTTATTTCACAAGAAGACATCAAGCATGCAGTAAATAAATGCGAGCGAGTCATTAATAAATGATTTTCATCAAGTGCTAATAAATATCTAGCAAGTGAGCTAAACAACCATCAAGTCACACAAAGGAACTAACCAATAAAGGAATTGGTCGACCAGCAACTCCTGTGTACTGCGAGGTATAATTACTGTCTTTGTCAAAGGAGTCGGGTGGCTTTGAAGAGAGCATGGATGGATATAAAGGCTTCAGTTAGCCGTTGGCTGTCTGAGGGCAAGGTAAAGCGGTGCAAATATTCTGAGTGTTGGGTAGCAGCTGCACTTCAACTAGCAGCGATATGAGTTCAACTACATTTCTCAGTAGCGTGTAACGTCGCTGTTTTCTGAATCAAATAGCTTTTTTAGCAGCTTAGCGGTTTTATTGACCAAGTAGTGGTAGTGTCCCCACAAGCTACATTTCCCCAAGCAATTCAGAAGCTCAAGCCCAGCGGAGCGGTCTGCTGCAGTCTGAAATAAAACAGTTAAAGTAACTTCACCATCATATTCAGATGTGTAAAATATGAGTGGCCGACAGAAGCGCTTCCATATATCGTTGACACCACGTTTCAATCTTTGGGCTGATGCATGCGAGAAAGGTTTGATGTAGTTACAAACAAACCTAACATTTTCATTAAAAAGTCAGCAGTGTGTAGGCTGGTCCTCTTTTTTTAACTGATTTATGTGAAGTTGATTAATAAAGTTAATCTACCTCAGTGTCCTAGAAGTGTTCTTGTATTTTAATTATATAACTCCGATTTTTTCCCTTGTTATTTCTTATTGACCCACTAACTAGATAAGTACCTCATACAACCCAAAGATATCCCTTTGAAACTCAATGAAGCAGATTGAAAAAGGAGCTCTACACTGTTTCATCTGGTTTCTACATATACAGTAAAACAATAAAAATTGGTGATCTAGGCTTAATCTTAATTTACCTGGGGTAACCGCTTCCATACAGGTACAAGTTAATGCACATTGCACATAGCCCACCCACCAGCGAAGCTCTAGTCAGGATGTTGTGCCAACAGATGTTTAGTCTGCCCTGAGCAGCGCACTGCCTTGTGTTTTTATTGGCCCTCTGAATTTACTGACTTTCCACAGAGACACCATTGCCTTGGTCAATATGTCCCGACCCACAAAAACACACGCCAAGCCTTTGAGGTAGAACGTCAAAGGGTGGAGGAGCAGGGAAGGGGACAGAGGTAGGAAGCAAGAGAGCTGCTGCCAGATCCACAAGGCCGCGGACGGGGCCGTATAAACAAGACTGAGTGTGGCCACCGAGGATTGGTACATTGTCGCAGTGGAAACGTCGGATGACTCAGCCTCCGACACAGCACAGCAGGAGGAGAGAGACACTGCTCGGTCCCAAACAGTTTCCAGACTATCTAAAATAGGCCTCTTAAGCCCCAACTGATGGAAACCAAATGATGGCAATTTCCCAGTCAAGACAGAACAATTCCGAACCTGCAGCACATGACCGGAGTCCATAGAAATGTTAATCAGGTGATAGCATGGCATCTGATTGATCCTTTTTCTATTGATTTATGTATTTATATAGGTGTTGTTCCTGCATGTGTGTTCGCAAAGACCATGAATATTTCTTAATGCTGCATTTGGCAGGATACAATTCAAGAAAAGCAAATGATAGTGTACTGACCTCATTTTGATGTTCTTATACATACTTACAGCTTTTCATGCATTTTTTCTAAGGACCATCTGTTCATTGCACATGATAAATGAGTGCCAATCAGACGCCCCAACACCAAGCTAAGTGCAGCCCTGCTCCCTGGTCTGAGTCAGGTGCAAGTTAAGGACACCCACTGTTACCCGCGGTCAAAGGGAAAGAAGAGGGGAGTGGATCCAGGAATGCACGGCAGGGCGGCTGCTTTGGCAGGTAGATGAAGTGAGGATCACACGGGCCGGTGTAGGGGTGATTAATGCACGGGGGAACGCACAGGAAGGAAAACAAGGCCATAAATCAGCCGCTGGGCCTCCATGCTAATTGTAATTGAAATGAATTTGTCCGGCCCATAGAGCAGGGTATTACAATTGCTATTGACCAATAGGGCCCAAGTGATCCAAGGGAAATGATACAGAGAGTGTGCCGTGTCCGTGCCAAGATCAATGCGTACCACAGTGCTGGTCTTTGTGTCGCATAAATAAAGGTGGTTTTGGGTGAAAAACATGTAACTCGTGTGGTTACTCTGGCAAATGTGATGGTGGAACCGTTACTCAGGGTAAAGGCTTCTATGACTTCTGGCCACAATTTAAACGTGAGGTGGCATTGTTTAAAGAGAATGTGAAATACACAGAGGTCAGGCTGCAGAGGGGAATCACTCCTAAGATTGCTTGAGCCCGAGCCATTTTGTTTTTTTCCTACTGCCTCAAAACAAAGTGTGCAACATTGCCCTGTGAGGCTAAGAAAACTTATATAGGCTGCATTTAGTCGACTGTATTCTAAGACCACAGAGCTGCAAAAAGCAGGTCGCTCCCTTTTCATTAACCTAACCTAATTGGGACATGTTCAGACCTGTGTGTGCAGGTGTGTATTTAAAATGAATTTGAGGACAGATGACGATAGATCTGAAGAAAAGACAAGAAGCGCCGATGGTCTTTTTATTACATCCTGCGGTGTCAAATCGAATAGTCTTTTGAATTATTACTGTAAACGAGGCAACAGGTTTGAGCTGTTCGGTCCTTGTTGCCAAGAGAGTTTCTCCACAAATTTCATTCCAAAAAGAGACATTCAGAAAGACAACCTCCCACTGACTTCAGTCATGAAGTTAATTTTTACAGAAAGAATGTAATGCCTTACTATTGAGGTAACAATATATTTCTTAAATAGAATAGATAACGGTTATAAACTCTAATTGAACAACCTTGTTCAAAGACAAAAACAAAAGTCTTGGTTAAGAGGGATCCATGTGTTGAGCACCCAGCAGAGTATTCCCTGCTCTTCTCTCTCTGGGATTTGGTCTCCATGTTGTGATCCAATAGCATTCCCCATGAGACTGCAAATAGCATCCCAACCTCACTGCAGCAAAAACACATCCTCTTTCATTCACACACAGAGGAATTACTGCGTTTCATAACATACTGTTCCTTCATCAGGGTATTCAAATGACACCGTAATACGCAGGCTCGTTACTCACACAATTTCCAGTATTGAATATGCAAAGTCTTGAGAGCAGGAACTGTAGAGTAGTGAGTTTTGTGTTACACAAGGGCCGATTCTACGCCTTTCGAACTGGCTAGACAATGTTTCACATGGTCGGCGACAAACTAGACAACAAGCATTCACCCCCGCAATTTATAGCTCTTTGAACCCTGTGGGTGCAACGAACAATAGGAACAAAGCCTTGTTTTTCAATTGTCTGTGACAGTGTGGGCCGCTCGGCACAGAGGCCTTCGCCCTGACTACATGGGGTGTGTTTGCTAAACGAGCCAGAGCAACACCGAGGCTATGAGGCTCCTCGCTCTCTGATACGACCAGGGGCTTTTCTCTGCCTGCACACTCCCTCCACCAACTTACCTCCTTCCCCCCATCCTTCCTCTCCGTCAGGAATCTATATTTCATAAGCGAGCTGTGGAGCTCCAGTGCCCAATTATCAGCAGATAAGGCGCAGGAAGCCCTGGAGCGCCGGCACGGCTATTTAGACGGGGAGGGGGGAAGGAGCTGGAGAACGAAAGGCAGGCAGGCAGGGACCCAACCCCCCAGGGGCACTTCGCCCTCACCACGCTTTTTTTCCTTCCCTCTCTTTTTTTCTTTTCCCTCCCTCGCTGACAGCCTCCTCCTCCTTCCCCCCTTACCTTAGCGGCAGGGTTCAATTAGTGCCGGCGGCGGCTAGCACCCGCAGCCCCACTCAACCCGGGAGCTGGAGCCTCTATCAGCAACACCAACAACACGCAAGGCTGAGTCCAACTAGCAAACTAACGTCAAGGCAAGTTCTATGCTGGCCTCACACAAACAGGCACGTGCACACATGCACGTATTCACACACAAACACACACATATACACACACACGCGCGCGCACACATATACACACACACATACACACACACGCACATACACACGCGCACACATATACACACACACATACACACACACGCACATACACACACACATACACACCAACACACACACACGCACATACACACACACACACACGGGCGCGCACACACATATACACACACACGCACATACACACATACACACCAACACACACACACGCACATGCACACACACGCACACACAATCTGAGAGGATTTTAATATCTCAGCCATGAGCACAACAGGGTCATATAAAATTTAAGGTAAAAATTGAGGAAAACTTTTCACTGCTTTTTTCCTGAGACCACAACACGTGGGTAAGAATGATTCCAGTGCTCGTTTTAAAACCACAATCTCTCTGCAGAGACACATTAGTGATATTCATTGTTGCAGGTAATAATCACGTCAGACTATCTCTGGGGAAATACTTTGAACTGTACTTTGACCAACTGTGAAATTATGGAAACTAGTATTTCCTGATATTTCACCATTTCTCCGATAGGTTGTTGCTGCCTCCGCTGACTGGAACATTTAAGTCGGGACTTTGCACACTCTTTGGTGGCCCCGGACCTCTATTAGCAAGGGGGTAAAACTTGATGTGCCTCTCACATTTTCAGACCCCAACAAAAAAAAACACGCTCCAACCACCAATGCTGAGCAAGGTCGGCCAGGGGTCAGGCACAGCTCACGGATACGAGGCGGATATCGATTCGCTGGGACAGGCCGTAAGCACGCACACACACACACACACACACACACTTTCCTTCCCCTCCTCTTTTTCTCTCTTTCTCTACAGTCACAGGGCAGGCATCAGCCAATAGATCAGCCAGGGGCAGGAAACGGCTTGGGTCAGAGGGGACAGCGCGTGTCGTGTGTGTGTGTGGGTGTATGTGTGTGTGATGATAAGACTAACTGCCTGCTGAAAGCCGCTCTCACCCAGAGCTATCCGGGACCTTCCGGCTGCGCTGATTCACCTCAAAGCAGCAAAGAAAAAGAAAAAAAGCTCTGACCAAACTGAGAAGGGTAATTTATCAACTGCCTCTGATAGACATGCATCTACAAGCACACTCTCAACACACTGGCCTATGTTTATGATATGTAATTGTTGTCTTGTTTCAGAGTGCCACCCAAGTTGTTGTTGTTTGTCAGTCTATCAGTTGGAAGTTGATATTATAGAACATTTGTCACCGCAGGAGAGTGTGTGGGTGTGTGTTGTTCTCTCTGTTGCCGAGTGGCCTGGGATCCTCCAATGGCAGAGAGGCTGAAGTAAGACCTTCAGCAGCCCTGGGTAGACCAGAGGCTCAGCTGGAGTCTTGCACATACAGCCTCGTGGTGCATTGGTCGTCATGTGTGTGCACGTGCCATGTATGATTGCTGTGCATGAGTGAATAAGTTAAGTGTATGCCTGAATGTGTGTGCACGTGTGCTTAAATGCGCATGTGTGTGTCTGAACTGTATATGTGAGAGAAAGTCAGGGGGCAGTGAAGCGGAGGAGGGCAGGCAATGCTCCCAGGCATAGAAAGCAGGCCAACTCCATCTCCCACTATGGAGAGCTTCAAAGACATGGGGCAGTACAACTAGAAATGGTAGAGTACGCCTGGTTATATCAGTTGTGTGAGATGAGCTGTTATGTTGTATTCTAACTAAAAACTGCCACACATACTGAATCTTGAAAACAATTGCATATTTGTATTTCTTTTAAATGATACAAATCATAGTTTCTACCATCTTTGAGTCTTTTTCAGTATCCCTTTTGGAATATGCAGAGAAAATAATGGTAAATAATTTTCTCTTGGTCATCGCTATTTGATTCATCTCCTGCTGCGGAGTCTCTCAACCGCCTCAGCGGCTACTGATAAATCAAGTAGTTTTGACAGAGAGAAAAGAGGAAACAACTCAAAGACAAAAGATTCAGAGGTACAGACGATAGAAGACAACAAGAGCGTCAGCGGGGGAAGTGAACTTCCCCCGCTGACGCTCTTGTTCCACGGTGAGAATCCCCCGGCCGGCAGCCGTACATCTGGTTCCAGTTAGCTCGCAGCACTTTGACGCGTTTCCTGTGCTGCTGCTCCACGCAGCCACGGCCACGACGCAGCCCTCCCAACGCCACGACAGCCAAACTCTCTGGAGATCATTTACTTTAACTCACACACACAAACACACAATCAACAGCACGTCTACGGAACCAGGCCAGAAGAAGCTGTATTCTGATATGTATTCATACTGTAATGAATGTTAAATGTTGCTAAAAAGGTTTTTCAGAGGCCTCCTCAAACAGTGTGCTACAGATCTAAAAGAAGAAGTCAAGGAGTGATATCATATCCAGAGTTGCACTATTAATCTGTGACATTTCCAAATAGATGTGTATATATATATATATATATATATATATATATATATATATATATATATATATATATATATATATAACAGAGAAGTGAGTGATCATTTTCTAAGCAGAAGAGCAACTATTTTCTTCTATAAATGCTCTGGCAAGGAGGAAGTGATGTGTTTTATCACAATAGCTTCAGCAGGAAAACAAGGACAGAGAAACCGATTGATTGCTCACAGGAGGCTCACGGCAGAGAGAGTGAAAACCAAACATAGATTGAACCGAAGTAGACAGAAATGTGATTTGACCAGGAAGGGACTTTACTGACTTGCTATTAGTTATTAATCTACATAAACCATTTTCACAGCAGACATTGACAATTTGAAAAACAGGTGACACTAACATTAACAATGGCTCAATTTCCTGAAGTGTCTCAGTCAGCCATGACAGTGTGAGCCAGCATGCACAGCACCAGGACCCTGAAACTGGGTCATCTAAATTGAATGCAGCCGTTATTCATGTTATTAATTACACCTGTGCTTCTCCGGCTTCTCCGTCTCCGGGGCATAGATAGAAATTCAGTTTGTTAGATAGATAACAAGGTACTGAAGCATGTCAGGTGCTATGTTGTTAGCAGTCTGTTTTCATCAGAGGACTTTTCAGTTAAGTGATGCTTTTTTTAACATGAAAATATAACAAATATTTAGTAATCCTATAATTAAATATATATTTGTTTAAGTATGTATGGTATCTGAGGCATTTTGGCAGCAATTTTGTATTATCCATTCTTTTTTGATTTTATGATATTGTGTATTCTGTTGTGTGAATCTATGTATTCTTGAATTTGTACTATTTGTACAAATTAACTTTATTTATAGAGGGAAGTGCCCAGTGAACTAGTGAACGATTCTAAAAGAACCCCCACAAATTACCTGTTCTCACAGATCTGTATGAACTGTCCCTATTTCATCTTACATTGCATTAAAAATCATGGATTGGATGGATCAGTGAGTTTTAGCCATACAAACCTAAGGCAAATCTGAAGTATGGTACCTCCAAAATACTGTTATCTATTAAACATTTTGTCAAGAAAGTTACACTTATTGGCCGTCACTCAAAGGATTCTCAGACGTATAATCCACTGTGAGAGCCTGTTGGGACGATGACAGTCACTGTGTGTGGAATTGTGCAGCAACCGTCGGCTGCTGTTTACATTTTGTACCTAAGCAGCACTGAAGCAAATTCCTGCCGTCTACGTTGATATGGCAATAAAGTACTGAAGCTTGAGTCTGATACACAGTAACAAGGATGCTCTGAGGCTTAGATTGTTTTTTGACCTCTCAGTTTTGGGAACTAACAGCACAGTGTGTCCCTCACACTGTGGAAGACTGTAAAGTTTCAGTGCAACTACCCACTAAATCCACCACAATGCCTTTCAGTGAGGTGATTCCCTGAGTGGAGGAGGGGAAGAGGGTGACCCCAGAATGGAGAAGAGGTACCCAAAAAAAATCATGAGCCCACACCTCAGCAGAGGAACACAGTAACCTTATAGGCCACACTGGGGATTATGGGTAATGAAAGTGAGAACGAGGGGGTGAGAGGAGAGAGAGAAACAAAAGTGCAATGAAGAGGAGGTGAAGAGACAGGAAGGAGCTTCTCAAAGGCTTTCCTGCGTTGGAGGGACTCCCTACACCACGCGGGTTCTCTATAAACACAGTACAAAGAGCATTCTCTGAAATCATAGTGTGACTGGAAACTTCACCTACTTCATACAAAGGCCATGCGAGTTCACATCTAAATGTACTTGTGGTATGCTGTATGAAATATTGACATACAGTAAATCTATACAATGTATCGTTTTCTTGGAGTTTTAGAAGAGAAATGTATAAAAATAAACACATCAATAATGCAAGTAATTTGCATTTATCCCAACTAATAGGAAGTAATAATGCACAAACCCCTCCCTATCCATATTGAATTCAAGCTAAAAAAATGTTTTTTGTTAAAGACTATTTTAATTGCTCCCAATCGGAGGTGAGCACGAGCAAACAAGAACAAATGAAAGTTTAAGGAGGCAGTATTGATTTGTGTGGAGGTCAGGGGTAGGTCACCCCTATCGGAGGATCAACAAACAGCCGCCAGCACCCTCCTCAGCTAAGCCAATCACCTTCTGACCGGGTCCACAGTTACCATGGCAAATGACCCTGAACCACACAGACCATGTACTCAGCTTCTTACTGAGTGAAAGCAGCAAGGTGGAGCTCCGCAAAGATGGAGCAACAACAAATCCGTCACGAAAGGCTGTTAACTAAGTTTTCTTGCTTGGAATACACTATGTTTTTTTTAAGTGACCAATTTCACTCTCAACGTCTAATGACATCAGTAGTATCATAATCTGATTGTGTTGTTTAAACCATAATAAATAAATAAAGAACTATCAAAAGAGTTACTAAAGGTTTTGCTTTACACGTTTGAAGAGTTTGGTTTGGTGTAAACCGTTACAGTGAACACGCTTTATTGCAATAAATATCAATTCAAATATTTAAGATTCGATTTTGCACCCATTTGCCATTTATAGAATGGCAGAATTTTTTTTTTTTCATATTGTGATACTGGCTGTAACCATACAGCTGAGCCTAATCACTCCCATGTCTTGCACTTCCCATGATCCTTTTTTTCTAGTCATTTTTGGCAAACTACATCTCCGGCTCTTCCCTTCACCCAGTCTTTCCATCTCATACCCCCTCCCTCCCTGGGAGGCAGGCAGGCGGTGGTGGTAACCAAGCCCCTGGCAGTGTGTTCCTATCCTGCAGGAGCCCTCAGGTTCCAACCTGTCAATATCCCAGGCAGCGTCTTGGCTCTGCCGTGGCTCAGTTAACCTCCTCACCCACTGCAACCGCACAAAAGGCTCTTGTCCCTCTGCCAGACCAGAGACTAGCACGATCACCCACACACACACACACACACACACACACACACTCCTCCTCCAATACAGCTCACACCAAGCTCACATCCGTAAAGGGCAGCACCCTGGCAGCACCCTGGCAGCAACAGCAAGCAATATGGCAGCTGACGGCAGTTTTCTGCTCGCTGACGTCTTTAATGTTTTGGATGACGGTCACGTTGGATCTCACTGAGGGGTAAAAAGGGAGAAGATATTGGAAAAAGGTCTAAAGCCTGAAGGAAAGAAAAACTCAGTGACGAAGGTCCTGTCATCTGTATCCATTTCAGGGAGCAGAAGGGTCAATGTGAAAAAGAATGGATGTAATAACACATTGCTAAAAGGACTTTTAGACTAATATTTTGTGTGTGCGTGTCTGTGTGTGTGTGTGTGTGTGTGTGTGTGTGTGTGTGTGTGTGTTGGGGTGTGTGTGTGTGTAAAGTTGTGAGAAAGACAGATAGTCAACGGTAGTGTTCATAATATACACATGCACATAGGCCTGATCCCAAGCGTGGTAACAAGCGTGTGGTAGCATGTCACCCATCCCCTCGCATTCTCACACACGCACACACACACACACACACACACACACACACAGCTCCGTGCCTGACTGCAAGGCACCACGGCTGTCTGCTGGAGCTCAGGTTACAGACGACCGGCGGGACAGACTTTATGGAAGCCTCTCTCCCACACCAACACTCCCCCCTTCGCACGGCTCCGGAGGAGGTATCGGGTTGCCGGTTCAGCGCCGGCCAGGCTTGGCGCTGGCGGCAGCTTGTGATCTTGGGTGCCTGTGTGTGTGTGTGTGTGTGTGTGTGTGTGTTTTATCTCCCACTTTTTGAAGGTATCAGCACACAATGCTGCTGTCTCCTCCAGGTATGTAGGTGTGATTTACAGAGTAGATGCTTTACTCATGCACATACGCAAAAAACCTCTTCCTCTGCTCCAAAGCAGCTAGAATATTTGTTTTTTAGAGGTTTTTTTAGGCCAAATTACAAAAAATAAAACATCAACCAAACTATTTTCTACTGTAAAAACAATCTCCATGAAAATCAGGGACATTATTTATGGAAATACATGTTGCCAATGATTTCTTAATTTGCAAGAAAGCCCATTCCAGTTATTATTGAACTTCCATCATGTTGACCATATAATAAAAAAAGAATGGTCAAAATCAATGCAGCAAAGAGCCGGGTGTTCTGACATTTAGCCCTAGGATGGGATGAATACCCAAAACTGGATCCGACACTTCCCATAACCCTCTCTCAGATTGAGCTCCTCTAGAAGTAATTATACCACAGAAGACATTATACAACTATTAGACCGACTGTAACACTCCCCGTAACAGGTACATTGACATGTAAATTCGATGTGTCCCTTAAAAATATGTATTCGTGACTTCATCACAATTATGCGGACTAAACAGAAGAATATCAACAGCCTTTATGTAGCTTCCGAATCCCATGATGCTCTCAGTCATCTGAGAGGGCAACTTGCTGCTCGCTGTCTCTGAAAAGCTCACTATAGTCCTTTTGCAGAAGGAGTTGTAAGGAGGTCGACTCGCAGGTCAACGTGGAAAAGACCGCCCATATGCAAGGACCTTGTGACGGTTCTGCCGCTGGCTCACTTGCGAGCCCGGCATGGAACGGCACTCATGAATAATGCATGGAGACATCTGCCACCCCTGAATTATAGATCTGTGGAGGCCCAGCATATGGGAACAGACCAGCAAGTGCTAATGGCTAACTCCCCATGACAAAATATGGGTTAGAGACATCATCATGTGAGTGATAGTCGGGTCATGCAACCTTTGAGTCATGTGAGTGTGAGGTGGATTGTAAATGTGATTACTTAAATGTATGCATGTGTGTATGTCTATCTGGAATGAAGGAAAGGCTAGGCACTAATTAAACATTTCTGTGATGTGAAATTCAAGACTTTCCTCACTGGGAAAAGGTGATCAGAAATCCCTTAAAGTCATTGTTACATTAAAATGCACAATTGTGCTTTTTCTTAGCCACATTCTGCTAATACTGGACGTATCTTTAAAATAGCCTCAGTAACCCTCAGTCTAACAAGCGGTGGCTAATGTCTTTTATGTAGGCTTCCTCTTGCTGAAGTGCAGCCTGCTTGAATATTCTATACTCTGGTTGCAAGTCCTGTTCTTTAAAGAAGCAGAACAGGGCAGGGAGTTGGAGGCGGGGGGGTTCTTCCAGCCCAGTCGAGCAGGAGGCCTGGTCTACTGGGGACCAGTTCGATCTCCGCCTTTCTCTCCAGGATTATCCTCTTATCAGCGCCGCAAAAGCCAGGCTAAGAAGCGCCAGTAATTAGCCTATCTTTAATTAACGAGCACCTCGTTCCAAAACCACCCACGGTCCATGTAGGCTCCCACTTGGAAGGCAGTCAGTGTGGCGTAGAGATGAGCAGACTTAATCTTGTTTTTGTCTCAGTAAGAGAAAGTGAACGTGTAGAAAGGGCCAAAGTTCATCCTCAAGTAGTCGCAGCATGCAGAACGTCCCTCATGCTTGCACGCTCGCAAACAAGCCTTTCTACACCGCAGGTTTCAAAGGGAATCCTACCACCCACCATGTGTGTTTGTGATGTGTATGTGTGTTCATTTGAGTGTATACTCAAGTGTATGGATAACTGCACTCAAATTATGCTACCACTCACCATCAGTGTGTGATAGACTTGAATTTCCAGGCGTACTTAATTAAGCCTCCTACAAATCTACAATGGAAACATATGTAGGAGAAGTTGAAGGACAGCAATCACCTTCATGAGCCTCAATGAAGCTTAGAATGTAAAAGGTTCACTACCCCACTTTACCCCGCCACTTTTTACAGAAACATCTAGGCTGGAATAAATAATATATACAGTTACATACATTTGAATACTTTCAATAAAGTGACCCGGTAAATAACACACACTCCAGTGCAATTGGTTTACTAACTATGTAAATAGAATCGGAAAGAGGTCATCTGAAGGAGAGTGAGAGCAAGATGACGGCCTGCAGATGAAAAGAGACACGGGAAGACAGGGAGAAAGAAGGCCAATGGTGCCCTGGTCTGGCCTGGCCTGGCCTGGCACCACCAAGGAGGAGGGGCTGCGGCGGCCCCAGCATGCATACATTAGCAGTGCTTAGGCACACTAATTGCTTCTCACTTAGACAAATCTCCTGCAAATCACGGCTGCGCCGCCAGCACTGCCCAAGCCCCCCCGGGAAGGAGAGACGGCAGGCAGGCGGACGGAACGAGAGGCAGAGGAGGAGGAGGAAGAGGAGGGGGGTGGCGAGTGGAGCGTGTGTACCAAAGGCGCCTCGGAGCAGGATGGAGGAGGAAGGAGAGGAGGAGGAGGAGGAGGAGGAAGGGGGCGCTCCCAAGAGAATGGAGAGAAACGAAGAGAGAGAGAAAAAAAGCACCAACACTTCAAGAGCGCCTCTTTCTCTCTGCTCATCCATAGTCCAGGCTGAGTGCCCCCCCCCCCTCCCCCGCCCAACCTCTTACACCCCTACCCTCAGAAGCCCCACCGCTGCTCCGTCCCTCCTTCCCCCTTCTTCTACCAGCTCTCAGATCTCTGCTCTGCCCCCTTGCTCGCCCCTCCTTTCTCTCTCGCTCTCCCTCGTTCTATAGAAAAGTGGAGGAAAGATGAAACTCTACAAAGAGCGGAAAAAAAAATCAATAACACAGATGGATAGCTGGATAACAGGGTCCGGCATGCTTCGGCGGTGAGGCAATCCAGAGGGTGCCCACACAACTTCCACACAGGCGGAGAGACGGGCAAAAACAAGGCGCTGGGAAGAGGGTGGTAATCAGCCTCAGGAAGCTAACATCACCCGCAACACACTAGTACACACTTGTTCACACACAAGCACATATGGTGGGTACTACAATATATGGCTGCATGCATACACTGACATATAGGCGTGAGGGCACACGCAAAAATATAAACAAAAGCATCTACACTAGTTTTGGAAGAAAAACACACACATCCACAAAAGCACTATCCTCAGCCCCATGCATCAAATTGGGGAAATACAACTAAACAATAATAGTTATCAGTTAACCTGAGGTGAAAGAAAATAACGGACTCTAACAATAACATAGATGGTATACAAAAGATCAACATTATAGAAGGGTCTGCATGGTTCCACAAGGGATATTTGAGATGTTGGGTGGCTGAAGGCAACATTTCTTGTTAGCTGTGGCTTAAGGTACCACAGGGCCTCATCAAGAACAAAGTATACACTGCAAAAACATTGCCCGCATTTAAGTATTCATTACCGAGACAAAAAAGCAAATAGCTGGAGCTTATTCACCTGAGTATATTTCTGTATTACTTTTTATCAGTTTGTGTAGTTATTACAGTTTTTAAAACGTGTTTAGCTCTGCGGACATTGAAGGGTGGACGGGTCAGAGGGGCACTGGGTTTAAGAGTGGGTCACCAAAGGAAACTTGCTTCCACTCAACTAGAAAACTGAAGTGTGATTTACAAGAATCGTCTACCTCAAAGATAATCAAATGATTAGCTCAAGCTTTCCAAAGGTTTACTTACACAAAGTGAACTCCGGTCGCTCAGACCTCTGTAGCCTCAGGTCAGGTGTCGGGTGAGATCATCCTCACTGCGTGGCTTTTGGACTCTTTTCATTGTTAGAGTAGCCCGATCTTGTGTATTTATAGACAATACAATTAGACCTAGCATTTATAGTCAAACAATCGAGGTGCCTGATATTATCTTAATATACATGCATGAACTCGCTTGGATGTATTTTTGGTTGAAGGTTAGTATATATACACTTTACTCTTGATTCATAACTGGAAAAGCAATTTAGGATTGACAGACTATTCAAATGACCTAATTCCAGGAGTAATATAAACCGCAGCATTAACAACAGGGTAGCTGTACTATTCAATTTTTGGGAAGCGATTGTCTTGGAACAGAAACACATTTCTATCAGTCTGTGATCAAAATTGAGCTTTAAAGTTCCCATTTGATGACGCCAAAAGTAAATATGGTCTCCACTTTAAGCCTGCATGGCATCAGGCGAGTTATCAAAGACATGTCACTAATAATGCAACGTCAACTGGTTGGATTATTTCAAGCTTGCTTCATATGCTTCAGGTGTTTTAATTAAGCAACACTAACTGATAATAAAACTGGATTATAGTTTGTTTCTTGTAAAACCCTCCGTGGCAGATGCTGTAAAATATCAAATGGAGGCCAAGAATGCAGGAAGTCTCTTAGTAATGTTCTTATTAATTGGCTGATCTCATATTTCTTTAATGTGGTAAGACACGTATATATATATATATATATATATATATATATATATATATATATATATATATATGCATATATACATATATATATATATATATATATATATATATATATATATATGCATATATACATTATTACTGTACCTTATGACAGCCATGTAGACTACGGGGTATTTTGGTTGAGGTGTCAGGTCAGGTTAGATCAGCTGGTCTTTCCTCCCAATGCAACTGGGAGAGGTGAAACGGCAAAGACTTCACTATAATGAATGTCAATAATCATGACCCCCATACACACATCAGACACATAAACATGCAAAAACACACACAGATGCCGCCACGCTTTCCTCCTACAGTCCAATCTTTGTGTGAATGACTATAATTCTCTCTTGGGCCGAGTGGTGATTTTCTTGACTAGGCAAAAAGCTAAATGAGTGTGAGGAGGCCACATTAAAATGTAGCTCTGAAAGTCGATTGAAGTCTGTTACAATCTGTTTGAGACAAATATATATAAAAAAAATTGGTTATGAACATGTTCTATTGCATGAACACCATTTCTTCACTTTTCTCATTTGATAAGATTGAATTCAATCAATTTAAGTTATGTTTAGGCTACATACATGCGGATGGGAGAGCTGAAACTAATTGTCATTCAGAGTTCAGTACAGTTAAAACACTTGAATTGTGTCCAGTAATAACAATCAAACATACTATTACTATAAATCATGAAGCACATCGGTTATGAAGATGATGATGAATGCAATTTATGAATTCAAGCCAACGAGTCATAGTTAATCAACAGAAACATTTAAAGTATTGATGATTGTTTTCTTATTCATAGCTGAAACCTCCAATTATGCAGTTCACAGGGTCTCCACTCAGATAATAAATCACTAGCACCACCTACTGTAAGCTATAATCCTGGCATGAGGATTTCCTGGTTATCATCGACACTGAAAGTGCAGGCACAAACACACGAAAAACAAAAATATATGATTAGTGCTCCATCTTGTGGAAAGAAACAGACATCTCAGCTGTCAGAGTATGAAACAGTATTTTTAATGATCTGGGAGTTGTAAATTCTACAACTATTTATAAGTGTTAGCGATGTGACCGTTGATATTGAGAATAAAAGCTCAAAGATGTACGGTACATTGTAAAACAGAAATGTATACAGTAATATAATAACGTATTATAAATGCTCAAATCTGTCAGGGAAGATTGTATTTGGGTGATACATATGGAAAATAAAACAGTAACTATGTACATGGTGATAAATAGTACCTATGTACATTAAAACGGCTCAGGCTTAATAACAAGTGACTTACATTAGAAGAGAAACATGTTTGTCATCTTTTCTCGTTGAATCCTAAATGTTTGACTGTTGTGGAATATTTTATGATGAAGGAAGAGTGTGGGGTCTTTTTCCCCTTTCCTTTTTTATTTTATTATGAATTATGTTGTAAAAATGTTATAAAAACATGTCTTATCATTTATGATTGTAATCATACTTATTGTTATTATGTGTGATGTGAATGTGTGAATAGCAATTATAGTAGCAGGGTATATAAACACACACACATACTGTAATGTTATATGTAAGTAACGTTAGGCTTATGTATGAGGACCCAGGACAGCTAGAGACTAATTTCCTTCGCTAACGCTACTTTAAGAAATATCCCAGACCAGTTATAGTACATTCATATCACCTAAATGTCAGAGTAGTGAATGGCCATCTTTATGTCGAACTGAATATTGTAACCATGTCTACAGTATATGAATGAAATGCATCAACTATTTGAGGGGTGTCAAACTAATTTTCACCGTGGGCCACAGCAGCATCATGTTTGCCCTCTGGCTGGTTGTAACTGTAACACTGTATACATATATATATATATATATATATATATATATATATATATATATATATATATATATAATGTATAATTGTAACTACCCCTGAACATATTGTTAAATAACTGTCTTTGCATTTGATTATTGTTTATTCAAGTGTAAAAATATTGTACATGCATTTATATGAATGTAAAAATATATGTAAGAAGATGTTATTATAACATAAATCCATTTAATTTAGGGTTAAGAAACCCACATTACTGTATCAAAGATCAAACAAACGTTATTACATTAACTTTGTTCAAAGCTTTTTTGTCACAGTTGAGAAGGACATAACTCTGGTCCAGTGGTTCTCCACTGGTCTGGGGCAGTGGTTCTCCACTGGTCTGGGGCAGTGGTTCTCCAAAAAAAAGTGCAATTCAAAAAGATAAGTATAGAAAATTAACTTTTCTTCTGATTACCTTATCAGTAGGTACATTCTGAAAAACATTATGCTTTGATGAAAATGAAGCATCGCTCACTTCAACCTGAGGCGTAACACTGACACCTGAGTCTGGAGGAATTCATAATGGGAGAACTGGGGATGTGTTTTGCATACAAAGTCAATGCACAGACGCGGATAGATGCGATTATCGCGTCATTGAATTTTTTAACTCGGGCGGAAAATGCGTGTGCGGCTGTGTTGTTAGAGCCAATCAGCGTCGAGATGCTCCGCCTGACGTCAGTGACGTCATGCCGTTGTTGAAACAGAAACTATGGAGGATACATTGATAGACTGCGGTCGCTCAGCAGACACTGACAGTGTTGTGCACCTATGTACTGACATGCTTGCTAAACACATTCAAACGACCCAGATCGGGAGCGAGAGAGGGATTTAGCGAAGTTAGCGGAAAGATCCACGAGACAAAATATCCGGCTTTCAAAATAAGATGTCGACAAATCGTTTATTTGCCTAAATGGAAATTAGATTAGATTAATTATATTCACATTAAGTTTAACACATGTGACCTTCAACTAGTGAGTTAAAGATAAAATACAACTTAATTCTGCTTGAAGTTTACTTATTCTTTGATTTAAGGGGTTAATGGAAAGATAATGAATTGAATTATATCTGACTGACTGATATGTATGTGTTCAGGACATTTCTGACCACATCCAAACAAAAATATAATATCTTAACTTTACCAATTCAGATATTTTACAATGTAAACATTGAACTGATTTTGTACCTTTCAAATAGATAATTTCTGAAATGTTTAGGTGGTATAAAGATAATTTTCTCAATAATTCCAAACGATGACAAATTCTCATGTCTCTGACTCACTGTACCAAGAGATAATGTATCTTCAAAACGCTTATTTCGGCATATTTGCTATAATTCCAAAAGATGACTGATGCATATATATATGTTGAAGACAAGATTGCTGTATACACATATACAGAAAATTGAACAATTTTACTGTACCAATTAGGAGATTTTCTAAAGTAAAAGTCCTACATTTTCTACGAGAAACCGGTAATTTATGAATATTTGAGGCGCTGTCAACTTTTCTCATTAATTCCAAATGATGACTGATGCACATGTGTTCAGGACATCTCTGACAAACCCATAGTGGCAGACATTTCTACTGTACCAAATAAAAGTCCTACATTTGTACAGGAAACATGAATACAATACATGAATATTTGAGGTGCTGTAAATATACTTTTCTCAATAATTTCAGACATAATCTGATACAAATGTGTTCAGACAAGACATCTCTGATTCTAATCATAGAGGAAATCAAGACATTTTTACTGTACCAATTAAGAGTTTTTCAAAAATAATGTTCCTATATTTGTACATTCAAAAAGCTTTTTTTTAGGTGGTATGAAGATATTCTTCTCAATAATTCCAGGCAATGACTAATGCATTATATAATAATATAATAACGTAAACTGAACTAACGTAAACCAACCCAACATCGGTTAACGTTAGTAAGGTAAAGTTTTTGATTTTAACGTTGACGACAGAGCCGTCTAACGTTTTTAAGTGAACTTTAACATTAATTATCTTGTTCGTGTTGGATGGTTGGACAGCTATTTGTCTGACTAATGCCTTTGTTAGTGTGGTTCCTTACCGTTGGTCGATAAAAGGCTATTTATTGTTTCACTTACCCGTTTGACACGTAAACCATCTCCACCAGTTGGCTCAACTGGCTCAACTAACCTTTACCAAATCATACCAAAATAATATGAGTACAAATCATTTATACTGTATTTAAAAGTAGTAGGCTGATGCCGTATCACAAAAATAAAAAACGTATTAGATGAAATATAAAAGGTATTGTGTGGAACGATAAATACTGGCTCCTTCTATTTTGCATATTTTTCAACTTTAAGAATGTTTAAAGTGGCACAAATGGCACTTTAGCCTCAATAACCTATAGACCTGCAATTACAGTTATCTTGTATTGGCTACTCCACATAGGCTACTATTGTTGGGTTGAATTTTACACATTGTACCATGGTAAAAAAAGTAGAGTGGCTGGATGTTTATATCTATTTACTAAAGGATTTTGAATTGCTTTGTGGGGGAAATGGCGTAGGAGTCATTAAAGTCACTGGACAATCTATTGGAAAGGATTTCAGATGCAATAAAAGACCACAAGTATCAGAGGGTAAATGTTACCTTTTGTTTCCATTAAGGGTGTGTTTGCATGCTTACATACACATTGGTATTGCTGTAAGACTCAGTGCATACCTCTTTTTAAATTGTACCAAAGTATTTCCCCAAACCAAAAACTGATTTTCTCAGAATGCAAACATTACAGTCACACACAGGGGAAGTTGACAAAACTGCATGAACAAGATTTTACAGTAGAGAAATAAGAAATTGCCTGAAAGATTGACACCTTTCCCAATAGGGCTGCATAATAGGTGCCATTCTAAAATCCTGTATTTTCTTTTAAGAGTCCACTATTGAGCAAGAGTCAACAGAAACAACTTTCTATTATGCTTTGTTGTCCTCTCAGTGTCACTTAAATCCATTTTTAAACGTACCTGATTTGTTGGGATATTGCTCTGGCACCCTCTGCTGGTTGACAACAACAACAACAACAACAACAACAACAACAACAACAACTATGTGAGATCACAAAAAAATGGAAAATTATATATACAAGAAACCCTTGTGTTTCCAGGATTTATAATTAATATATTTAGACAAGGCACATGTTCACTGACACTGCAAATCTAATTTATATCAAAGCTTGCTATCTTGAGCTGCATAGATCCCTGAATTAAACCATGTACTTTCCAATGCTCTCGTTGTAATCTCAAGAAGGTTTTCCAAAACTGACACTCTGGCATTAGGTCAAAATGAAACCATGGACATAGCACAGAACATTTTTGTTTAACACATAAACCAGTTTCTTCTTTGCTGAATTTAATTTTCCTTTTTTCCATAAATTCCTCTGTGGAGCCTGGCAGGTGTAAATGCACTCAATCCTGTGATCAACAGTTGTGGTGTAGTTGTAGACAAAAACGACTGGCTATTTTAGGTTGTACAATAAAACAAGGACAAAACATTTAAAAAAACATTTTACTCCTGCAGTTGCGCCTCCTTTTTACTGCCACCCACTCATAAACACACAAAGCTATACTAAACTGCGGTACAATAAATACATATGATCTTCTTTTCAGACACTTTTCCCCAAATGTAACCTATTTATCTTCAGCTGCACGTCATGGTGTTTCACAGTGAAGTGAGGCGCAGACAGAGGCCGTGCTGCTGGTTGGTTGGTGCGGGGCGAGAGGCCCACAGACAAACAGAGTGTGACGGGTCGGCTCAGCCAAGCCGGGACAGGGAGTCACGCTTATAGCAGAGCTCGAGACAAGGTCGGCCATGATGAGACTGACAAGCAACACTAGTGGAGATTGCACATGATAAGCCTTTGTTCACCCAGTGGCCTCTCGCTTGTTCTCATCTTCTCTTTATTCCCCTTCACAGGCCGCCCTCTCATATCTCTCCCTCACAATGTCAAGTGTTACCATTATATTTGCGTCCACTGAAAGGCATTTTAATTTGTTTAAACATTTCTACCTCTTTGCAGCGTTGCTAGTGCAAGGACATTTTGCCTTTAATAAGGGCAAGCAGGCAATGCAAGAGAAAGCTTTTACTACTTACTTTTATTCATACCCTACAAAGACACACTACAAAGATGCACCCACACCCACAAAGAGCAGCTTCCTTGATTTAAGGAGCGTGTCCTGTTACGAGAGCAGACAGTTAGCAAACCTGCCACACACTCCCACACAGTCACTGAGCTGGTTCTGTCAGCAGTGAGTGGGAGAACATGTCACCAGTGTGTTTGCCAACCGTTAGGAAACTGAGCAAAACACACACACACACACACACACACACACACACACACACACACACACACACACACAGACGCACACATTGCACAAACACAACATTATCACTGTTTACACATTCTCCCTGTTGAAGCTCATATATGCACAGAGCAACTGTGCAAACTGCAGTACAACTTACATCAGCATGTGTGTGTCCACAACAGCTGGTAATTGTAGGAGTAACCAGACTGCAAGGGCCAGATGTAAGTGTAGACAAAGCACAGTGCAATCTGTCAGATTGTTATATATGTACAGGATATACTGCAAGCCATGTTAAATACTGCTGCTACTATAATAAAGCAGAGTAATAATCTCCAAGGTAACGTGTTGAGGATCACATATCTACCAGAGTTAATTATTTTCCAGCTAATAATCTGATCATATTTACAGGCAGCAGTAGAGCACTTTGCCAAAAATCAAATCAAATGCTGCTGGCAGAAAGTTGATGAGTTTGTTTGAATCTGTATTTCTCTTCCTTTTGAAAACATAAAAGTCAGAGTCAACCTTTACAGGGCAAAGCGGTGTCTGTTTTCATACAAATAGATCAACCTTTCCACAGAGTAGTCTTTTACGCTATTTCCACTAGAGGACTCTCTGCACCACTTTCTGTCCAAATAGCGCCACGGAGTACATTGAAAGTGAGTGTCGGAGGGGTTACAGCTCTCCCTGAAGAGGGCAGTCTTGTCAAGTGGCTTTACATTTGAAATACACCACCCTCTGCTCTCATTTCATGAATTAATAGCTCATACACTTACTGTAAAACCTCACACAGTAAAAAGAAAGTAAATGTTACCTTGCAAACATAAAAAGACACCTAAACAGCAATATTCTTGGAAATAGATTTTTTTTAATTGGTGGAAAATGATCAAAAACACTAGTAATATTAGCACACAAAAGCCGAAACTGCACTTTAAAAGGAAGTCAATCAAATAAAGTGAACAAACACGAGCTGTAAAATAGTTTAACTGCAGCACTGCGTTCGGCTCAGGCAGTTGTAGCCCGTGTGGTGTGCTCGCTGCTCTTTGTTCTAACCAGAGAATATGCCACAAGCCATCACTGCTTTTCCTCAACAGCTGCTAAACCCATTAAATCTGCAGCCAGCCACCGGAGTTGAGGGCTTACAGGGAGGAAGGAGGGCTCGACTAAACCATGCACTGTTCCTCCATAACTCCAGGGTCTGCACCAGAGAAATGTTCAACATGAACGTAGACAATCAGGATAAGCGGTGTGCGTCCCGCTTGATGCATTCGCTCTGTTTGCAACAGTCTTTTCATCAAATACAATTTAAATCTGATTGTTATAATATCATTTCTATCATGTGTTTGAATTACATGTTGAGATGATTATCTGGACAGTATGTTTCTTATAGTCTGGACTGAATAAAATGCTTCTATGAGGTGCCTTTGAAGGAGATTTTATGAGCAGTGTGGTGATTATCCAGAATCCATTCTGCATCATTTAGTGAACTAACACTCTCCCTGTTTGCTCTGCAGTCCTGCGCCTCAGGCTCTGAAGCTCAATGGCTCCCAGTCCTTCTATTTGCTGTGCGGCAGGATATCACCACACTATTCATTTCCAGGCTTCACATCACCTCGTTAAATTGACCTGTCCCTCTGCACAGTATTAAAGACGTTCCTTCCTCCGAACAAAATACAGTGTACAGCTCTTTTATTTTTGTCTCCATTTAGCTCATTTCGAGGCTCAGTGATTTGCCTGGATTTGCTTCACACCACCATCTCAAGGGGGCTTCAGTTGGTCCATAACCTCACTGCACTCAGCTGGTGAAAAGCACCACAGCCAAGGATTTTAACCACAGCCTCTGATTAGCCGCCCATACTGCACCGGAAAGAGGACGTTATGCTGTAATCACAAACACCGCCTACAAACCTCTGGACGGTCTAGCACTGTCACCTCACAGCAAGAGGGGCCGGGGTTCAATCCCAAAAACTCAGGAGGTCCTTCTGTATGGAGTTTGCACGTTCTCCGTGTGGCAGCGTGGGTTCCCTTCGGGTTCTCCAGCTTCCTCCCACAGTTCAAAGACATGAAGCTCAGGTTGATTGGACTCTAAATGGCCCGTAGGTGTGAATGTGAGTGTAAGTGGTTGTCTGTCTCTATGTGCCCTGCGATGGACTGGTAACCTGTCCAGGGTGAACCCTGCCTTCGCCCAATGTCAGCTGGGATCGGCTCCAGCGCCCCGTGACCCTAAAATAGGATAAACGGTTTGGATAATGCAATGGAATATGTTCATTAACTTTTAGCGATTTTAGCCCACAGTATTATTATATGTGATGGTAATGGTGATTGAGAGAGTCCATTAATGCTGAATCTTCAAAGAGATGCTATTTTCACCCCAGATGGATTGTATTCTGGAGCATGGACAAATATTGTGCTCGTCACCTCTTCTTTTGATAACCAAGACAAAGGAGAAAGCCGGGAGCAGCGTGCATTTAAACATCTTCTTTTGCCATCGCCTTGGTGAGGCTTGTCCTCGGGGCCTTGAAAGCTGCCTCTAACCACCCGCCAGTGAGTTCATCGGCCTGCAGCCCACAGTCACATAGCAGTCTCTTCCCTCTACTCGCCCTGGAGATTAATTACACAGCGGAGGTGAGGGTAAAAACAAAGGCCAATCCATCTGCGTCAGGGCAAGTGGACAGCCCCACGGCGCAGCAGGTGTATGCTCTGACAACGCCATCTATCACAGGGACGGCCATTACAACAAACACAAGGTCGGAGTGCTGGCTTTCTCCTCTTGCCCCCAAGCCACAGCGTGGCACCTCTAAGGCACTTGTTGACCCTCTGAGCACCTTTTCCTTTGCTGTCCTGGTCCTCAGAACAGCAGGAAGTGAGGCCAACCCGCTGCCACACTGCAGAGAAAGCCACTCTGGGCTACTCCAAGGTAGCAGGCGACTGACAGCATGCAATCAGTCCTGGCACACAGACTGATCATAGCTGAGGAAATTGCTGAGGAGTATGAGCCATTTACTGCGTGTGATTGATTTAGCTTTGGTGCTGTTGCTACCCTGAGACTGGCTTTATAAAGCCAGGGCAGGCCAGGGTCGGCCGGTTATCTGCACGATGAGAGACTGTATGGCGCTGCTGAGCTGTGGCTCATTAGGTCAGTCATTAATGATTTGGTTTTGATCCCCAAATCAAATCTTGTTGGCTCATGACTGAAATTGAGTTACAAACTGTAATTGGAAAAAGTATCAGTACAGTGAACCGAAACTGGTTGATTTGCAGAAAGATACATACATTGTGTTAAATGTTAAAAGTAATATTATTAAAATATAGTTTTAAAATAATTGTGTAGAACCTCACTAATTTTGAGAAAATAATCCAGTTGACTAAAGTAGAATAGATAGATTATGTACAGACAGATTTGTTCTAAAAAGGGAACTTTATTTATGTATTTGTTGATTAATCAATAGGTAAAATATGAATTACAAAATTTAAAATCAATAGTTTATCAAAGTAATTTATTAAGAAAAGATTGTAAACATTCGATGGTTCCAGTTTCTCAATTGTGAGGGTTTGCTGCTCTGCTTTTTATATCACTCTTAATATTTTGGTTTTGGATTGTTGGTTGGACATAAAATATTAAATACGTCACCTTGGTCTCTTGTAATCAGCCTTTTTGAACTTCCTCTAATATTCAGACTAAATGTTTAATCAATGATTAATTGTTAAAATGAACAGTTTTCACAGATATATTTAAAAATGTCTTTTCAAGGGTTTAATTGATATTTTGTTGGTATTTTTCTGAGATATTCCTGGAGCACCATCCACAATTTGCTTGAATCTTTTCTGGAAGCAGCTCCTCCATTTCCTCATTTTAGGACAATAGCATTCGTCAACAGCGAACAAAACAACTAGTGATCTGCAAGAGCAGTGTTCTGATCCTAAAAAGTGGCTCATAAATCAGCTTTCTATCAGATTCAACTGACTTTAATTCTCTGGGCTGTTTTGCTCTGATGGCAAGAAGTTAAATAAATTCAATAAAACATTGTTTGTGACCCAAGTCCCTGTTTTTTTAAATTAGATTTGAACCGGTTTTGTGTGTGAGTTGTTTTGTTACATTAAGATGTCTATGCTGTTTTTAATATCTAACATAAATGCAGAAAGAAATGTAGAACGTTTAGTTTACTTGATGCAAAGCTGGTGGAGAAACTAATAACCAGAGCAAACTAAATCTGTATGCCACTATTATGTTGTAAAGAAGTTCGTAATGTCAGAGCGACATGCCCATCATAAGCGTTTTGTTCAGCCAGTGTCTGTGCAAGTTGGTTTGGGATGTATTATATACTTCCTGGTTTAAGGATTAACATAATGTGTTTGTAAATGCAAGAGTACAACAAATCTGTTTTTGAGTTATAAAAGTAAATAAAGGGGTTTGGGGTAAATATTTTTAATTTATTTTCCCTCTAAGCAGAGAAGAAGTAAATAAGACGACAGTTTGACGAGTGCACTGCCATAAGAACCAATAACTCTCCACTGTCCCAATATTTTGAGATGACAGGAGAGGACATTACAAGACCGTAGCCCCAACAGTCTCTGCATTAAAACTCTCCATTGGGGCGAATAGTGAATTGAAACGTCGTGAGGAATCTGAAATGTCAGGTCAGTGCGACCGCTGACGGAAGAAACACGCAGGCCCACGAGGACAGTTGGAGGGCCGATACCCGGACTCAGTGTGCTGCAGCAGCTCAGAGTCCCACTGAACCTGCAGTCTCTGCCAGCTGCATGTTTTATGACAACACATTAAAGAGGAGCCTGGAAGTCTAGCGTGTGAGCCTTGCATTGTCTATACTTTGCCAGCGAGCAACCGAACCTGGCACGCTTTATTGAACAAAGAGTTCCTACGACGCTCGCTGGCTGCAGGCTGTTCCCTTGAAATCTAACTCGGGACAATAGAAACAGAAGGGAGAGCGAGAGTGGGAGAGCGAGAGGCGGTGTGTGTGAGGCTTGTGGTAGGTGTCGGCAAAACCAAGGCCTCCTGAGGGCGTGTGTGTGTGTGTGTGTGTGTGTGTGTGTGTGTGTGTTGGGAGTGGGTGAGGAATGCTCGGGTCGGGCCGGCGGCCGCACTGGGTTGATCCGCTGGTGCAGACAAGAGGGAATCCACATTGGTTATGACAGGAATGTGAGAGCAGGATATCATTAGAGGCATGGGAGCTGTTCAGGCCTCAAACACACAGCAAGGCAAACAGAAAGGCTTCATGGAAATACTCTGACACAGACACACACACGTTGGGTTACAGCACACTTGCAAGGTTTGAACATTAAGGTGGATCAAAATGGCAGCCGACTCTTGGACATGAAATATTATACTGTGGTATGCAGAGCTGAAATATCCTGCCCTTCTTCTGCTTCAAAAATATTTGTATTGGTATCCAACCAAGATGTAATGTAGAGCTCCTAGTGTTCTGGTGATGGTCGTAAAACTTCTTGACAACAAATGGTCACTCCACCTAGACCCTCAACTATCAGCAGTATTCAGATCTTTTATCTAAAGGGAAATTCTTCACATCAAAGTGTGTTTCGGGGTTTCGGGGACTACATGTGAAGAAAGCAAGATGTATAAATGCCTCAAGAGATGTGACTTGAATCAGTTGGGGGTGAAGTCTGAAAATGAAAGAATCTGGTTGTGGAGTTAGAGATCCGGGACCTCAGACCTCTGTAGCAATAAACCACGACCAGCTCAACATATCTGAATCTAACGACTCAGCTGTCGGAGTTCAAGTTGCATTATGGGTAATGTAGGCACAAGGTTTTGACAAGTGAGAGGGATGCATAGCATATGAACAGAATTACATAAAAAAAACTTTGTTACACAAGTATATATATATATATATATATATATATATATATATATATATATATATATATAGGTATATAATATTTCACACAGAAATGTAGGAGTATAAAAAGATGTTGGAGAAGTATTCAAATTAACTTAAGTAAAAGTAGCAAAGCCAAACTATATACATGTCTACAATACAAAAGGTAATATTTTATAATGTATTACTTAACATTTGCCAAAGGAGTTCTGTAGTCTGAGAAAGATGCCCCACCACATCGCTCCATCTAGTAAACGTGCCCCGACATACTCTCCGCTTTGCATTGAACACGGTTACATTCTGAAGTCACAGACCACACACCCCGACACACACTTCTTACGGCACTGAAAGTCATGAGTCACGTTGGTTGAGGAGGGAGATGATTACAGCTGAGGGAAGAGGATGAGAGGCTCAGGGACACTTGACAAACTGTGGGGTCATTGATATGGAAATCTGGAGGATGTTTCTGTTCTTCATGCAGCAGCGGGTTTGCTTCCACGGTTGCTTTCTAGGACCCTAAACCCGACTTTACAGGAAGTGTTTTACCATATAGTAGACTTCAAGAGTTCATGCCAGATCCCTCCCAGGTGCGGACATCATTCCTGTGTTTAGAAAAAACTTGCTTTAACCTTTCCTTGGAAAATGAAGGCTGCTTCATTAATATACATATTCAGATGTTTGAAATGCAGGGACAAACCTTGTTTTAAATAAAATGCATATTTGAGATGGGCTCATTTGCATTTCATGTGTTTAATTAGCTATATTTGCATGCCTCAAATTCCTACAGCTGTGTTCGATTTATTGAGTTTTTATGTCACCTGAGGCTGCTTGCTTTCTAAATGACTGAATGTAGGTCCAAATATGAAGAGAAAACATGGAACCAATGACGATTCTGCACCAAAACTAATAAATAATGCTTGGAGAAAAATACACTTCTAAAATAAATCTGGTATCATGGCTTCTGTATATTTAATTCAGTCAACGGATGAGGACTACCACCAACAGCAGATTTGCTTTCTGTGTCAACATCGCTCATCTTTAAATGAACAGCTCCCCGCTGAAGGAACAGCTACCTTCCGACTGAATGCACTAATAGCATGTAGGCTCCTCTCTGCCACTGAGCCTCACTCTCTGCAGCAGAGCCAGTGGAGCGAAAGAAAAGACAGGAGGATGGAGGAGATGATGAGGCTATATGTCCGAGACCTGCTGCAACCGATACAATAACACTGCGAGAACAGCACAAGACATATTGCTATTCAGACAGAGAGAGAGCACATTTCTTCTAGACAACGTATCCTGTGTGCCTGCCTGAGGGGTACACACAGCATTATGAAAGGGATTTGAGTTGACACAAGTCACAGTCGCTCCATCGCCGGTGTGGAAGAGGAGGAGGAGGAGAAGGAGGGGGAGGAGGGAGATGAATTATTCAACCAGCCGGCGCTGCTCGGCTCTGACGTCTTGTTGTGTCTTATGGGGAGGTGAAGTGAGCAGGCGACAACAGGCAGCACCTCCTCGCAAGGCGGCCGTCACATGACAGCCCCAGGATGGAGCATCCAAGGAACCTTGATTTTCCGAGGACAGGGCATCATTTCAGAGAGCAGCAGTAGAATAATAGCTCCCTCTCAAAATGACAGCCATCACTGCAGCACACCACCACAGATTGCTGGTCTATCACTCCCCGCACACGCAGGATGAAATGACAGCCCTGCCCCGCTGATAGCAAGGCATCTCAGCCTGAGTAAGTGTTCCTTCTGGCTTAGCCTGGCTTTGATGTTATTATACCGAAGCAGTGCAATATTCAGCTCTGAGATTTACTACCTGCTGCTGGGGTAATCTCCTACAGCGACGTGTTTGTGAAACTGAGATAATAGAAAGCTGAAATAAAAGAAGAAACAAGAATGCTTGATCTATTCTGTAACACATTGCAACAGTCAAGCAAAAGCTCCATTATTATTAAAGAGCAAATATAGGATAGAGTATTATCAAAACAGATTTCAAATATGAATACTAAAAACTGAGGGAATTTAGGGTGTTTTGTTTGTTTCTTTGCCATTCAGCAAATGAGCAGAGTAATTACAATAGTTTACCCTTGAAACAGGATTATTGGGATTTAGCAGTCTGCTCTACCTCAGCATACAAACACATGTATTGACAAATAAATAAATATCTTGTATCAGAAGGCATACAAAAATCAAGTCATTTCTTGTGGTGTAACTTAGTCGTTTATTTTAATTCCACAAATTTTTCAAAAAAATTACAAAATACTCAAATGGAGAGAACACAGGACTCACAATTTTTCTTATTATTTCTACTTTTTGTTTACATTGTGTAATCCCATGGCGACTACTCATATATACAATAAGCTTCAAGATACCAGTATATATATAAATCTTAGCAGTCAGAATTTACATTCTGCTATTGCCGCTTTGAAACAAGAAGCTAAACCATTGACAACACTTAACATCAAAGGTTTTGGAGACACAAAAAGAGGGAGTAAAAGGCAAGGGAATCGTCAGGAAAACGAGGCAAAGATGATGATGAGGAGTACGTCGTCAGAGAGACAGGAGGTGGAAGATGGCGAGACAAGATGGCGGTTTCTTGTCGAAGACTTTTTTTGGGATATTTAAAAAGGGGGCATGAGTTTGATGTTGTTTGCAAGTGTTGAAATGTAAATTATAGTGCTCCAATGGACGATATGGTCACTTTTAAATGCAAGTACAGTTTCTTCATATGGTTGAAAGAAAATAGAAAAAAAAGCCACAGTTGTCTAAATGTCCATGACGGTCAAACAGTCTTAGTGCATGGAACAAAAGTAGAACTCATCATGGCGAGAGCAAAAAAAACAAACAAAAACATGGACTCATGTGCATTGGCATGACAGGTCAACACAACTTGTAACAGACAATGGCGCAAACACACAAACACATGGCTCCTGAGGCCCAGGAGTGTGTGTGTTTCCCCAAAGAACCAAGGCATACAAAAACATTGTGAGGAAAACACACACACAGACGCTCACACATCATGGACCCTCCTTTCCTGGTCGTCACGTGTCGGCAGCCCCCCCTCTAGTGTCACAGTGAACATTATTACAGCCTAGCTGGAGGACGACTCAGTCGGACGCGAGTCCTGCAACAAACTTTGGTGACCGCACCAGGTGAAGAAAAGGGGACAACCACAACACAACTAGCACCGAGTCACAACCATTCACACGTTTAAAACAATCCTGAAGTCCTGTTATCCTCCTGATATCGTGAACAAAGTTAAAATTCAGGTCCAGGTTATTGTTTAGAATTTTTTTTTTCCCACTTGAAATATCAAATTTCTTCAGTTCGAGCCAAATAGGTTTCTGGCATCCACACGTTTAAAATCATAATTAAAATCATTCTCTGTAAAAACAAAAAAGTAATGAAGTGTTACTCCAATGCGTTGACTTAAATATAGATTTTAAGTGAAAGGATAAAACCAATCGAGTGGAGCGCAAGGAAACTCACTCAGTCCAAACTTTTATTTTTAATCCGTGGCTTCAGCGTGCACTCCACACAAACCTCAGTGACTACAGCGTCGCCCCTTCAAGTGTTTCAAATTCTTTAACCCAACACGTTGAGTTTACACATTCTGATAACCTGCTGTGTGATGAATGGATGTGGGTGTGACAGGTTTATGGTTTACATAGTGTATGTATGTGGGACTAAATCTAACACAGTGACGTCAGAGGAACGTTACAACTGAACCACGACTCTCTCAGAAACTGCTCATATAATGCCATGGTGCTCCCCTCTGAAACAAGGGATAATGCTTCAAAACAATTATATCGGAGATTGAAACGACTTTGTTTGGAGTCCACACCTAGTAATAATAATAATTATAATAATAATTATATGTTTATATATACTATTTACAGACTCAAAAAACGCCATGCTGTAGCTTTTCTTAAAATTATGAAAAACCTCCAACAATGTATTAAAATAAATGTTGAGTTTAAGATAGCACTTGTTAATTTTCCACAAACGGCCTGACCGGTCTAGTCTTTTTTTGTTGATAAGCACAGTGTCTTGTTCTAGCACCTACAAAAAAATGTCAGGGAAGCTTGTCATGCAGGAGTCTTGAGGACGTTGTCACTACTGGCGATATACCAAAGAAAGTCAATGTCTTGAAAAACAATAATTAAAAAAAAAAGTCCTCGACAGGAACAAAAAAACAAATATCAGAAGAATTCTCAGACGATCCACTTGGCATTTTCCATTCTTCAAAACTGAATGAACAACTCTGTAACAACTTCCTGTGTCCTGCACCTGTCAGTCGCTGCCTCCCTGGGCTGGTTACAGCTGCTTGTCACTCTCCTTCTTCAGCCGGCTGAAACACAAACGACAACGTATTAATATCTGGCAAAACGAAGGCACAGGCACTAATTTTATCTCAATGTTATTTAGTCTAATTTGTGTTGTTTTTCTGACCTGTAGTAGTCCTCCTGACCAGGCAGTGGTCCTCCGTGCATGTGATGGTGTCCGTGGAGCCACTGTTGCTCCATGGCCAGCCTCTGGAGCTCAGCAGACTGGGCATGCATGGCCTGAAGCTGGTGGGCTGCAGACATGGGCGGTGGCAGACCTTGTAGTTCCCGTGGGTATGGAGTACCTGGAGGAGGCACACGCAAATGATTCGATCAGGCAATCTGGCAGAGCTCGGATTGATAGATTAGATGCAATATTGCTGTTAATGAGAGAGGATGTTGGCAGAGAGCCTACCGAAGACTGGGTGGCGCAGCATCTCGTGTTCATGTGGATGCTGGCCAAGGAGAGCGTTGGGGATGGCGCCGTGCGGGTAAGGAAACCGAGCCAGGTGAGGTCCTGCTGCCATGGCCTCTATTGCCAGGGGATGGCCCCCCGAGCCTGGAGGACACACAAGACATTCCCCACCACCTACGGGGAGTCAGTTTCTTAGGTTCAGGGTACACTCCTTTCACAACAGGCAATAGTGATACACAGCTTAATATAATGTTACTCCTCTCTAGGTTGACCAAAAGACTGCAGGGACGACTTTACTATATCTATCCACAGTAAAGCATCTGCTGGCTCTATCGGACAATTAATGAGGATATAATATGCTTTAATCCATTCTGACATGTCAATGCTGTGCATTACTACAGAGACAATAAAATATGAGGTGGAGTTTCAGATCATATGGTAAATATGTTAATCTAGAAAAAATGGCAGAAGAGTGATCATTAATTCAAAGTCCCTTCTGTTCACTCTTCCATTTTATGAGAGAAGTATCATATATCACATGTATAATTGTATGTAGAGACAACTTGATTAAAATGACAGCACTGGATACTAAAACAAATAATAATCTTCTTAAAACTTCCAATTCAAAGTTCCTTATTGTACATTATTTAAGTCCCACATAACAAATCAGGTGGCCACTAATTCCTGCGTACCATCTACTTTTAGTTATATAAAGATTCTTCAAAGAAACTATTCTTGGGCCTTTACTATTGTTTAATTATATGTACCAATGTTTTATATAAATATATCGTTGTTATTTTTGTGCTGATAATACAGAGATCCCGTTTTTGAGTAAAGCACACAACATTCAGAAAATGAAGCTTAAATATTCAAACATGCATTTACAAAAAAGTAACTGTATTCAATATTTCAATGTATCAATGTGTAAAAGTGTAATGTAATCAAATTCAAGACATGTTTGAATTTTATTTATCGTTCTCCCCATTTGTAAATGTAATTATGGCAACATTTCATTTCATGCATAAAGAAACCAAACAAAAAATAATAAGAAATAAAAATTGTGGGTAATGTAAAAAGTTTAGCTGACAAAATGCTTGTAAGTAAAATCTCATCATTACCGATTTGCAACCCCCATTTACCAAATAAAATGTGTGGTTTTCCCCAAATTCCTAATATTTTGGAGCGCAACCCTTTACATTTGTTATCAATTGATAAAATATATGTATATAGTTGTAACATTTGAATGTATGTATACAGGGCCTTTCTGTACCTTGGTGAAGAGGATCTTGCTGGTGGAGGTGGAGATGGGAGTGAATATGCGAGTGCTGGTGGTGGTGTGGCGTAACATTGAACATCTGTAGACGGGCGATGGGATCGTTGGCCACTGTGGCCATCCTCTCCGCATGGAGTCTCTCTGCAGCCAACCTCTCTGGGTAGCTCATTTCTGGCCGCAGCTGGGGCCCAGCAGCAAGGGCCAGCCGCTCACGCTCTAATGGGTTCAGGCCCGGATGGAAGGAGGCGAAAGGGTGAGGGCCGGCCATGGGGGGTAACGTCATGGCCCCATGCCGGGCAAAGTGCTCCATGGGGTTTGTGGAAGGGTGAAGTGAGTCCATCTCTGGAGGCTTAACCTCAAAACCAGGTTTCATCCTTTCCCTCAGCTCCCTCTCACGAATCTCCCTCTCACGCATCTCCCGTTCTCGTAGCTCACGCTCCCGCATGGCTGGGTCGGCATTGTAAAAGCCAGGCATGTGATAGGCCAGCAGCGGGTCTGAAGGGTTGAGGGACACAAAGAAAGGGTGGTTTCGATTGGTGGGGGACATGACGTGGGGTCGGGCGTACTCGCTGAGGGTGCGCAGGGCGGGGGTGTCGGGGCCGATGTACGGAGGCACAGCTGCGATAGTAGTGGGTTGGGCGTCATAATGTGTACGCATATGGGCGTGGCCAACCATATGAGCTTCAACCATCCTGCTCTCATGAGAGGAACTGGAGGCTTTCTGTAAAGAGAGGAACGCCATGTTACGTGAGATTTAAAATAAAAAAAGCAACCACTGGCAGACAAAAGGTAGACAAACAAAACCACTCACCGCAGCTCGTTCTGCTTCTTTTTCTCGTTCTCGATCTCGATCTCGATCTCGCTCCCGCTCTTTTTCCCTTTCCCTTTCCCTCTCTCTCTCCTTCTCTTCCCGTAGTTTCTGCTCTGCTTCCCTCTTGGCTTTCTCCAGAGCTTCTTCTCGCTTCTTTGCCAGTTTAGATGAAGCCAGTGGAGTGAAGTAGTAATCTGTCCGAGCACACGAGTTGTAACCCCGGTCCAGGTGCTTGTAGAACCTGTGGTTATGGTAGAGATAAAACATTCAATATTAAAATAGAAGGGTGTTCCAGTTCATGAATTCATTATTGTTACAAACAAAACAAATGAGGCTAGAGAGACATTCATGTTTGATTCAGCCTGTTAAATGGCAGGATAATGTCCCATTAGAAGAAAAGACAGCTTATTTTATTAGCTTACGCTGTCTATTATTTACAAGGAAACAAACTCCCTTGGCAATCACTTTTGCTGCGATGTTGAGCATGTATTAAAACCCTCATTGCTATTCATTGGTAGTCTGAGAGCCACTTAAGCACAAGGCAACTACATATACTCACATTCAGATGCCTCAGTTCACTCGCATCTCACAGTAAATAATCTCCCTGCTCTCAATCCCCAATCATTCCTCACCATGAGCCCCTCAGAGCTCAGGGCTAATTGTGGCCTTGGATGCCTGTTTCGCTGAGGGCATTTGATTTGTTGCTACATCAAAGCCTTCAAGTCTGAAAGCAACGACTCTTTGTTGTTGGATGTGTTTGAGAGCTAATCAGCATCCCCAGACAAGACAGTAAGCAGCTTAACAGACAACTGATAAATAACAGTTGTGCAGGTGTATGTTTTCTCCTTTTGCGGAAAGTGTTTGGGTAGAAATTGGTGTTTGCAAACATACCGTGCTGACTGGCTGGCATGGCTGGGCGTATTGACAATGGTAGGCTCTGGGGAGGGGCTTCTCTGAGGGGGTGGTGGGCTCTCTGGCTCTTCTGTCTCGTCCAGAGGCTCCTCTTTGATTTGTACAGGTGGGAGCATTGGGCCCGGGCCGGCACAAGTGACAGAGGCAGGTAGTGGCATGGAGATGGAGGAGGGTGGAGCGGAGGAAGATGGAGGCTGAATGCCAGGCATAGAGTTTGCTGAGGATGGGGGAGGGCCGGTTGGAGGTCCGGTTGGAGGTAGAACTGTATTGAAAGGATGAGACGAGAACAGCGGCTGCGGCGGCCCATTGGAGTGTGAGGCTGCTGCGGAGGGTGGCAGAGGAGGAGCTGGAGGAGGTTGGTGGCTGGCTGATGGGGGGAGGCTCTGGGACTGAGTGAGAACTGGAGGCTGCGCTGGTGGAGGCTGAAGCTGCTGACCCTGAGGCATGAGCTGTAGGGGAGGTGGGTGTGCTAATGGAGGATGGTGTGTGGATAAAGAGCTGAGGGGCTTGAGGGCAGGAGGTGGCGGCAGGTTTGAAGGCATCTGAGGGAATGGAGGTGCCGACACGTGGGGTTGGTGTTTGTGGGACTGTGGGTTGGGTATCTGAGGGATGGGTGTAGTTGGCGGGGGCTTGATGTGAGGCATGGACATTGGGGCAGGGGGAAGGGGCTGCTCTCTGGGAGGCTGGCCAGGCTGAGCAGATGACTGGGACTGGGAAGGAGGAGAGTGCGGTCTCTGTGACTGGCCACACATTGGCAGGGGTGGGACCTGAGACTGACCCATTGGGAAGCCCTGAGGGGGCATGGAGAGAGGGTGAGGCATGTGTGAGAGGCCAGGCTGCAGTGGATGTGCCAAGGGAGGCATCGGCCCATGATGCGAGCTGGGTAACGATTGAGGTGGGACTGTGGGGGCAGGAGGCGGAGCCTGAGTCAAAGGTGAATGTGGGGAGGGGAGCCTTTGAGGGTGGAGGGATGCTCCTGACTGGATCAGAGACAAAGGGCTTGCCAGGGGCAGAGGCTGGGGAGGGAGAGAGGTGGAGGCTGCTGTCGGGGAGACCTGTGGGGGAAGTGAGGGGACTGAGATTGTAGGCGGAGGTGGTGCCGAAGAGGCGGATGAGGTGCCTGGCTGACACTGGATGACTTGAGGGTGCTGGCTCTGCAGGAGCTGCTGCTGCTGGGCAGACGAGTCTGAGTCGCTCTCATTGTCGCGGGGGCTGGGGATGCTTGGGGAGGAGCTCCGGTTGTCCTGGTCAATGTCTTTAGGATCGCTACTGAGCTCCTCGTTGATGCTGCGTCCATCAGAGCTCTCACCCTCACCCTCACCCTCACCTTCACCTTCCCCCTCGCATTCTGAGGGCGAATCTGGCCGACTCAGCTCCTGAGGGAAAGAGGGGAGAGGGATGAGTATCAGAACACGAGTGCATTCCATTGAAACACATCTGAACAGAAAAACTAAGACCAGACTCACTTGTGTCTTGGACTTTTTGGCACTGGCCCTCTCAGGCTCCTCTGTGTCTGAGGCTCCCTTTTCTCGCTGCCGTTTGGCACTCTTCATCGGTGAAGGAGCCTCCTCTTTAATCTTCTGTGGAGCCAAAGCAGCAGCGCCATTAAGGAACATTTCAAAAGAGATATGTGCATAGAAAGAAAAAAAAAACGGTTTCGAGCAGTCTATGCTGCTTTTACCTTGCTAGGCTTCTTCATGGAGTCTGTCTTGCTGTCTGTGCTGTCGGTACTTGCTGCGCTGGGAGAGGTACGTCCGCTGGAGCGCAAGTCCTCGTTGGTGGGCGAGGTTCTGCCATCAGGACTGCCTGTCTGCTTCTTACGACCACTACGTAGCGTCGACATCTGATAAAAACAAACAGTCAACATGAATCATGACTAACATTGACTGAAGATGGACATAAGTTAAAATCCAACTTTTTCTAAATAGGTTTATGAGGTGAAATTTCTGAAACAATGGATGTCAAAACTCTTCCTTCGCTACTTGTCTAGAGATGATAAGCTTTTTGCTTTGTGGTCTGGCTCAAGGGATAACTTTGAGGCTATGATTACTGAAGGTGAAAATAGAGAGAGATAGATGAGAGTGTGCGTACCGAGCCTCTGTTCCGTCGGGTCCTCATGCTATGCTTCCCGCTGAGTCCATCCTCTTCCTCTTTGACAGGTTTGAACATAAATGGCGGCGGGTCCACGGGCTTCTCGATGGGGGGCAGCTCACCGTACTTCTTGAAGTGAATGCGGCAGTCTGTGCACAGCAAGATGTTCTCCCGACCCCCGTGGTGCCAGTCCTTGGAGGCTGAGGAAAGCCATTTACAGTTGTGAAATAACACATTCTCACAGGCAGTAAGCAGTACAACCAACACATAGAAATGATCTCAGAACTACAATAATATTGACGAATATAGAGAATATAATTTAGTAACTTAGTAGTAGTTTAACATGGAATGAGATAGATATTAGTTTTCCTGAATCAATGATAATGTAGGACTTTGTCCTTTGCTAAACACTGTATTTGGGTTAACAATGTAAAGCCAAAGTTATTAGACACCATAGTTGTGATGGCAGTAACCTAAGTGTAATCAGATGGGTGCCTGGCACGGGGAGCCAGCTGTGTGGATAGAGGGGTAAGGATAATGAGGTGGAGAGAGTGAACACGCTGCGGGCTCATGTCTGATTTGATCAAATTAGTCCTGACGTCTTCTGATGGCCATCTGTCACACACAGTGTCGGGTGTGTGCAGACCTGCACTGATACTAAATCAAGACAAAAATAGCAAAGCAAGTCCATATGACCAGTATGAGTGAATGTGAATGTGGAACGGATGCCTTACTGGTAGTGAAACAGTGGCGGCAGGCGTAGCCCTTCAGCTCCTGTTCGCTGTCTTCACTGTCAAAGTCATCTTCACTGGCTGAGCTGAGGTCCACTGGAAGAGAAGAAAACATTTAACATGAATCCAACACCAGAAAATATCAGGTCATTTTCTCCGCCTTTCCTCTCTGGCTTCCATTGAAGAGGTCAAATATACGTACAGAACTCGCTGGAGGGGGGGCGTGAGGGAGTGTTGACAGGAGTTGAAGCGGTTCGCGTCTTGATGCGACGGAAAACGGGCTGGCGGCGGTGTCTGCGGTGGGCTCGACAACTGGCTGCCTCGGGGGTCTTCTTCCAATAGTAGTAGAAGGTAATAAGCTCTCCCTGAAATGACACACAAAAGAAATTCAGTTAGAATGGACGAATATAACACAACAAAACAAACAGGAGGAAGAATGAGGGGGAGGCGTTACTTTGACTGCAAAGAGGTGTCTGAAATAACCCAAATTAAAAAAGGTAAATTTAACTGGAAACTGTGACCCGTCACTGTGAAATATCTGCAGCTGGGTTGAATAAAAGATATGGAAAATAAACATTAGCAGTCAGCGCAGTATTTCCCAGTGAAAGGCCATTGAGTGGGCAAATCCATGCCAGGATTTGTCACTGGCCGGGCATGTTTATGCTGCGGCCTTGTCTGTCCCAGGATTAGGCGAGGAGGCTCACTGAATGCAGGGATATTAGGATCAGTGCATTGGTGGCTGCCTGGGTGGCAGGAGCTTGAATGGGAACAAAAGAACATGTCAGGCAGAGCTTTGGCGCTACAAATAGGGAGTGAAATGGCTCCTCGCCCCTTCACTGGAAGAGTCAATTGAACTTTAATCAAACATTCGGAGGGGCGTGCTTGCCAGAGAGAGCGAGGCGGATAAATCCAGTGTACAAAAGGCCGCCAGGAAATCAATACCCAACTGAAACATTAACACATGCAATCATGGATCAGAAAGCACTTTGCTGATGCAGCGGGTGCATTTTAACCGCCGCTTTCCGGCCACACTCATAATACACAAGCCTTGAAAATTGGCGACAGGAGTCAGGCACAATTATGTAGTTTCCTGTGGGGCTTTGCCCTTTTCTCCCTCACTTGTTAGTGGTCCTGCGTTGGCTCTATAACAGATTCATGAAGGTGCGATTGTTGAGCGAGCAATAAGTCACCTGTAATCTTTACAGCCCAGAGGGCAACCATCTACTGTCTGAGGTCTGTTAAACTGCTGTTCAACAAAGCTCTCAGGGTTTAATGGCTATCGATTGTTTTCCTTCTTTGCTTCAGCTGAGAAACTTGACAAATTAGTCGGTACATTGCTCTATAAAATGCATTAACAGCGTTTCAGCAACAATTTAACATCTTCTGTAAAGTCTTTCTCAATCACGGCTTTGATTGGCAGAAACAGCTCGACTCTGCGGGCTTCGGCTCGGTTAATAAGATCTCCCTTCATGCGGTTCTTAGGGGAATTTCATATCTACCAGTGGCTGTGGGACTCCGTCTTATCAGGCAAAGCAGTGTTAGGAACATTTACTGAGAGCGCCTGAGCTCAATGAAACCTCTCAAATTTCAGGCTAAATTAAGGTGTTAGGGCAAAGCCAGTGCTCCAGAGTAAAAGTGTCCCAAGCCCCACAGCTTGTGTTAGGGCGTTTTGGACCTACAGACTGTTGCAGATGAGCACATCTGGAGTACTGGGAACGATTCCACATGTAGAAGCACAGCAGAGACAAATCAGCAGTAATACAAAAAAAACCTGTTGGATGAAGAAGGAAAGATTAACCATCTATCGTAAGTTCTATTATAATATTGATAATAAGAACAGAGCAGCTAATGTTATTAGATGATTATATCACCAAAAAAAAGCATGTTTTATGTTGCCATGTGTTTGTTTGCGCTTCTATTTCAGCCTTGTAACAGACGCTTCCTGTGCGCCTCCCTCTTCGGCCTGGCCGGCCACATGGGCGGGCGGGCAGGGCGCAGGTGCTAACTGAGGGAAGGCAGGCGTCCTGATGTGAAATCTAATTGAAATGTGCAGATCAAAAGTGTCGAGTGGTGCCGAGCGCTGGCTTTGCTCTGTGCTTAATGACTGTTCTCAGCAGTGCCTCTCGGCCTCCTCGCTGCAGGCTGACAACTACACGGCTTCAACAATAGCTTGGCAGACACAGGGAAAGGTCACCCTGCCTCTCCATCACTTACACTGTGTCAAGTACCGTTACATTGGGCAGAGGCTAATGAAAACATTAGCCTGGGCTTCTGAATGGGAATTAACAGGTGCACTGATGAGCTAGTACAGCCGGGTGCAAATGGAAAGGGGAAAACAAAAAAGAGCAGCTTTTATCAAGTCACTGAGTTGAAAAGGTTACTGCTGGTAAAAAGCATGTCCTCTGGCCATGGAATAAAATTGCACAAAAAAAACTATTTGTTGTAATGTTTGAAAATATATTTTACTTTAACAATCCCGTTGACAAAGGATTGATGAAGATGGAAGTCTGCAAGACATCACAGGCAAAACCTTCAATGTGTAGTGGAGTTATGATGTCTGTAGTTGAACGTGAACACGGCATCTGGTTGAGAGGCTTTGTGCTGTAAATTAATGTCAAAGGCAGATTGACAGATTACTTCTCTCAGCCTGCCTCCACGTCAAATGTGATTCCCCTGAAGTCGCTTAAGTACGATCTCTCACACGGACCTCCAAAGTCTCTTAGTCATGCTGCCACACTTTGACTTTCATTACCGTGAGTTTATTCTCCATGATTACGTGTACGTTTTTATGTATTTATTGAGGCTTCAGAGGAAAGTCGCCACAGTTCGACGGTATCCGCTAAATATTCATGGAAGTACCTGAAATAGAAATCTAGATTGGCCCTGGCCTCCACACCATAATTTCCCCCCAGTGCTCTAAATCACTGCAGAGCAGCACAGAGTGGGCTGCCGCTCCGCACTACATGAGATAGTGACAACATAAGCTCAGTATTATAAGGCCTTTTAGACTGCTTCCATCTGCAGGAGCTTTCTGGCCAGTGGATTATCCGACAAGTAAAGGGCTTACCCTCCTATCACGACACTCAGGGCTTCCATTCCAGTTATTGCCACTTAAAATGGTCGTCTACATACGTGTGTATGTGTGTGCACGCACACACATACGTGTGTATGTGTGTGCACGCACACGTGTGTGAGAGATTGTCAAAGGGTTCAACATTATGTAAAGCAATGCTTTCTTCACACTCAACCAACCCTAAGAAACAAGTGCTTCATCATTCGTGCAAAGATTTGTGCTCTTCTTCTATATATTGTATTCATCATAAATTCATTTAAAAATAACCTGAACTCTTTAGAGTAATAGCTGAATGTCCTTTGCCGGCACATTAATACAGTTTTACAATGTTAGAGGTTAAAATGCATTTTAACCTCATCATTCAAAGATTGAATTAATGGCGAGTGCACTTAGGAAGCAGAGTCAACAGGTTTTGGACTAACCGTGTTGTAAACCATCTTCTGTTCCTGTTTGTCAGATATAGACTGAATAAGGTTCACCGTGAAACCTCCGTAGACTGCGGTTGAACTGTGGGTGGGAGTGCAGGTTGAGTGGGAGTGCGGGATCGTCCACTGGGCCCAGTGGTCCTGTGTGCGCGGGCAGGGTGAGGCTGAGGGCTAAACTTGTGTATTTACACCCTCATCCCCTCTCAGGCCCAGGCCTGAACAGATGGTTTCTGTTTTTCCTGGCAGATTTGTGACAGAGCCACAAAAGGCCCCTGCTTTGACATGAAGCCAAACGGTTAAGGCCGTTACTGGCAAGAGCAGGGGAAGGAGGAGAGAACAGGGGAGAGTTGACGAGGGGGAGGGCTGAGTGTGAAGGAGAGCCGAGAGGGAGCAAGAAAGAGCCAGTAGAGGATAACAATGGACAATCGACATTGAATCCAACCACAACCCTTCCTAAAAAAAAAAATCTCTCTCTGCAAATAAAAATCTCTGCCTTAAACTTGAGTCTGTTGGGCAGCAACGTGTGGGGAGCATGTGATTTCTGGGTTCTGCTGGCAGATAGTCAGTTGTGTAAACATCCATTAGTGCAGCATGAACCTGTGCTCCTCCTGCTTCCTCCACAGTCTGCAGCCGGAGAAGGGAGCGCTGCTTCCTGATTCATTTCAGTGAGGTGAAAGGGGCATTTCTCTTCGCTAAATCAAACCACGGTTTAATTATTATGTATGTGCTCAACCCCTGGACTCGGTATTCTTCACCGGCCATGACAGGTTGAGTGTATCATTTCAGTGAGTGGTTGACTTTCTATCATCCTCATGCTGACTTAACTGTGCGGGGTAACTTCGTACACACTTGTGTGGTTAAGCAGGTCAGATTTGTATTTGTGATGCCTGCCGGGTCATAGGCCATGTTTCTTTATCTCGAGTCTTTTGGCATTAGTGTTGCATCTTTAGCTAATGTAAATTTTATAGGATACATGACAAAAATGATCCAGTGGTAAAAATATTTTGATACAAAATTCAAAACATTTTTGCAAAATTATAAGGTCTCTGGTGAATACCAGGTCAAATGAAAATGTTTTAGACTTTAGAGTTGTGGAATAGTGGAAGGAACTTGGCTGGTGGAGCAGAGTGCATGTGAAAAGGCGGTTAAAAGGACAGCCATTCCCCGCTGCGCGGCGCCTTTCTGCTGGAGAATGACTGAATAAGCTCTGCTTTTACAGGTCAGGGAAGCACATGCTGAAGAATCAGCACTCGTGTTTTTCCTGCTGTAAGCGCTTTTGCCAATGAACGCAGATTGGATGGCAACAGTGCCTTTTTGCTGGAGGGCCAATCCTGCATGTTCTGCTGATAAGCTAGTCCCCAAAAATCACAACATGAAGCTTACCAAAGAACTCAATTACACAGGGAGCTCCGGCTCGCCGTGCCCCATCTATTAGGCTGAAAAAAGATTTTGTCCACACTCTGCCGCGCTAAATTGCCTGTGGTCTACTAAAAGAACATCAATACGTGCTGGTTGAGCTTCCATCAGCCGACAGCGATTTCACTGCCTAAACAAGTTATATCATTTACCAAACACGAAAGCTGTTCCGTCACACTACTGACAGCTGCTGCCAACTGGACCAGGCCCCTGTAGTTTGTAGCTGGTTTAATTAGTGTTTGAACCAAAGTATTTATAATCACAGTCATCCCCAAGGTTCTGGCTGCTGAGCTAAGGACATGGCAATGAATTCAATTTGACGTTTGTACAGATTGTACCCGGGCAAACATCTGCTGCGAGGTTGTGTTGAGAACACTGTTCTCCTGTTGGCCATCCTGCAAATGACAGGGCTGTGGGAGGGGGAGGGGGAGGGGGGCAGCAAGCTCTCTTTTCTCAGAGAGAACAAGATGCTGCAAGAGCCGCGAAGCATATCACCGCCGGGTTAGTCTAAGTGTCGACACGAGCAGGGCAGTGTTTTTAAAATCCGACAAAGAGCTCAGGTCAGCCATATACCCATATGTCCTTAAAGTCATCAGCATGCTCTCCAGTCAGTGGCTTGTGCTCTGTACTGTTGCTTCACCTGCTGCACAGAAAAGCTAACAATAAATGCAAATCACAAGAGGCTGCTAAATAAAGACAAATGTTACTGAGAATAATTAATATATTGGAATCAAACTATTTGCCATCGGAGGATACTTGTTTGACTTGTGATGTCAACAAAGACCAAACACACACTGGGGCTTCACCTTTGTTAGCTTTTTTTTTTTTAAAGCACACTGCATCTGTTCTTTCCACCTGCCAAAACAAAGCCGGAACCAGCAGCAAGAAAGTGTTGCTATGAATTATTTTAATGTTTTAATTCTTCCGGTCCTGTCACTTGTGTTGCTGTGATATGTGCTGACTGTATTTCTACAGCAGAGTCATATAAATAAACTTGTTTTAATTTTTTTATAATTTAAATTCTTCACAAATTTGAAATGCAAGACAAATAAGTTAAGTGCGTTGGTGCTAATGCTAATTTTATGCTGGTAACTTAAATATTTAAACATGGAGTAAAGAGGAGCAGTCACAAGAGAATAACCTACAGGATGCAGGAATGGAGCCTCAAGGTAAAACGAACTGATAAACATTCATGCTTTTGTTCTATGCTTGTAAATTGTTTTTCATTGTCTAGTTTATCAGCTTATAGTTGCTGTGTGTTCTAAAGTAAAGCATGTTTATGATCCATTAATAGATAACACACCGATATGTGACTATAAAGTAAAACAATAATTTATTTATAACCTATAAGCTGTACTTAATACATTGGCATCAACTGATTGTTGAGTATTTTACTAAATTCCCCAAATAGTTAAATACTACGTACTTATTTGCTTAATATAAATTCACACGTAATGTGCAAGTTAACTGCAGTACTTTATTCCACCAAGGAAGTGGTTTGGGCTCTGCCCTGTATAGAAACAAGCCAACACTTTCTAATTTGATCTAATATTCATTTGTCATATTGCTAGAGCTGATACTAATCTGTTTAGAAAATACTTTGTGTTGATATCCTCTATGACCAGTTTTTATGAAAACCCCTCCAGTGAGAATATCAAGAGCAGAGTTATCCGTGAGCTGCCATTTCAGCATATTTAGTTGTTTAAACACTGGAAGCAGCAAGCTCATGTTCCATGACGTCCTCTCTTGAGTGAAGGAAATGGTGGCAGCAAAGCTAGCTGCAGACGGTCAGACGACACACCCACTTCCCCCTCTGGGCCTTTATGTGACTTTATATAAAGCATTCCTGAGTGCTAGTCAGGCCTGGTGTGTTTACACAGCGCTGGGTGCTTACCCTTGATACTGGGTGTTTGCTAATAAGGGCTAGCGAGAGAAACAGTGAGGGGCAGACGCACTGTACTGGACCTCTGGATATCAGCCCGAGGGCTTTATGCTCGACTCTCCGGCTCCACTGTTGTTGGCATGTAAGCATGGAGATAATGGGGAAATCTTTGTTTTTCTCACAGGAGCTCAAATATATTTTTGTTCCAGGTATAAAATAAAATAAGCTTTTCTTGGTTATTGACTAGCTTTACAGCACATAAGCAAGTTCAATCATAGGCAAAGAGTTTATTTTTTTCTGCGCGACGACAACCTAGGCTGTTTAGTGTCTCTATTGAGCTAACTCCCCATATTGCCCCTTCTCCTCTCATCACGGATACCCTCCCCAGGCTCTCCGTCATTTTCTTCTTTTTTTGTATGTTTAAAGGGTAGTTTATTTTCCATTTGGAGCGGGGAAATGAATCTCTCTCTGCTCTGTGGTAGTGCAAGGCCTAGATCCTGAAGGTCTATTACCTCTCCTGCCAAGTAGACTCCCCCTCCAGGTTGAATTACATTAATACCTCCTTTATAGCCAATCAACTGGACAAATCGTATATTTCAAAACCAGTGAAAATAATTGAAGAAACCTTGGTGAGGAAACTGTGTCCATACACTTTAATCTCTTATTCAAAAGGGTTCAAATTGGTTTTGAGGAATAAAAAAATTTAGCACAAAGGAAGTGACACTGAAGAGTTCTTAAGTACAAATATAACATGATATTTAGGGAGTGTTTGAGAAGCAGGGCTGACATATCCTCCGCTCACAGCAGACAAGGAAATGAAGTGGCGGGAAGTATGACAAACACCTTTGATTTTCCTTTGATGTCTGTGTCAGCACTGTATCGGCACACTTCCAGCAGGAGCTGCCTCACAGAAACAGCGAGGTCTGCACTACTTTATGAATCAAAATGCATATCTAAGAATTATTTAACAGCTAAGTCAAAGGTGTGGAGGACTTTGAAGCCACGTGTGCATATACAGCATGTTCCCGTTATTGCCAGTTATAGTATAGAGATTTTAAAAAATAAAGCACTTCTAAAGCTGAGAGTTTTCCTTGTGCAGATATAACGAGACAAATAATAAAGTACAATGCTGTAAGTCAGCTTAAAGACCAACAGCATAAAGTCCATGTGGTTGCTAAGTTTTGTTTTCAACATAACAGTCACATTTAGGTTGACTGTTGTTTTTTCATTGTTAGTTGTACCATGAAAAAAGTCAGTGGTGCAGTAATGATTAACACATTGACGCTTGCACACACACACACACACACACACACACACACACACACACACACACACACACACACACACACACACACACAGAAGAGGGAAACTCCTGTGTGTGTACCTAAACAACACAATTACAACAATTCCGTAATGCATTAAATCACTTTGTCTCCTTTTAATCAAAGATTTGTCAGTGGATCTTAAAACCACCAAGAAATAATAGGCATAATGTGAGAACACCCATTATTTAATATTTATTCATTTCATCCTCAAAACAATTAAAGGCGCAATAATCTGTTTAATGTAAACTGATACTGTTAAAGGTTTGTTGACACCAGTGATTTAGAGTATTTTTACATCGTGAACTTAAAATCTTGATTCATGCATGTGAATACATCTTTTTTTATGATGCAAAATGATTGATTATGACTAAGAGAAAGGACTGCATTCTCAATTTGTAACAAATATTTTCCTTTAAAAGCACAACGATTCTTTCCTGTTGTCCACTTAAAAAGCTCCCGTCGTAACCTGCTTTTTAATCCTTGTGGTAGCCATTATGCTGCACTTTAGAGGCAACTGAATGTTGGTGAAAATGTAAAAGAATGAAGAAAAGAAATCGAGAGCTGCTATAACACTTTTGCACAAATAAAGCAGGCCGCCCTTCAGACCAGAAACGTGATGTGCTATAAAACACAGTGGCTCACATCACATCTGCACAACTTGTTTCCTACTTACTTACGAACAGAGGGTGCTAATTAATCTTCAGCGTGCCACTTGTAAGGTTTCAGTGGTCGTCTGTAAAGTACATTTAGAGATCTGACAATACTGCAGCAGGCAGCACTTACTTCTTATCAATAGGGGCTCTGGACAAAATATTCCCAACAATGTTTTACTTCTCCTGCTTTCCACTAGTTAAGAGCAAACCACATGCAGCTCATTTAACACATGTCAGTACTATTAAACAAATGACACACACACACACACATAAAGTTCAGCAGCATAGAAAGCTTTAAATCGCCTTACCGTTTCTTTGTTGGGCAGCAGCTCTTTTCGGATCCTGAAGAAGTTTTTGCCGAACTGTCTCAACCCTTTAATGAAGCGCTTCTGCAATTTTTCACAGAGGGAGAGAGAGAAAAGAGACCCGTTAGTATCTGTGAAGTCAGCTAAACTGTAACCGCATGAAGTTACAGGCTCACACCACGACAAAAAAACACCGCTTTCATTTTGCTAGTCTGTGGTTATAGGAGATTTGATGTGGATCTAGAAATCTCTGTCGCCGTTGAAACTCCGGAGAAAACGACCTTATTTGTCATTTCCTCTCTTGTTTTGCTTCTTTTTTTTTGACATGGCTGAGAGAGACGCTCGTCTTCTCATGTGGAGAGCAAATACAGTACAACATAATAATAATCCCATAACAGAGCATGATTGACAGTGTCCATGTTGAATGTTTTGTTAGTGAATAGTGAAAAGTTTAAAGTCAAAGCCTAAACTTATGAGTTGTAAAGCAAGACAATGCTTCACTGCGCACGGTTTTCTATTCTTGTCTAAACATTGCGTCTATTTCAACAGCACAGAAAACATGACAACATTTTTTTTGAATCAACAAATACACCCTCGCACGAGCGAACGGAGATGAACGGCATGATGACAGAAATTGCTACTTCACAACACCGGATTCACTTTGACACAAAAACTCAATGCGATCACACCAGCTCACCCCAACGAGCACCAAAAAAACAACATCAGAAACAAATAAATGGGGAAAATCTGAACAACCTAAATGCATTTATTCTCCTTTTTTAAGAGCCACAGACCGCGAGCCATAAAAGCGGAGGCTGAAAACATTCAGAACCAGCGAAGCAGACATCCAACACATTTACTTTCTTGCTCCAGAGGCGAGCCCCGCTCCTCACTGATCTCAGCCAACCGTTTCCACCAAGTAACTCCAGCGAAACGCAGCAGAAAGTCCTCCGGGAGCACGGCGCGGATCTCTACGTCCAGCAACAGGTAAAGGACACACTAAGGGCAAAATCCACCACGTCTCCAACGGTACATTGCTTGTTTTTCTCCTTTTCTTTTACAAGCAATAAATAGCTTGTCACTCTCTGCTCTTCCACTACAAAGGGGAAGGCTTTACATGTGATCTTTCTGCAAGAGAGCCTCTGGTTCGCAGCAGGCTGGAAAACCCGGAGTGGAGTCCCGGGCTCCATGTCGGCGTCGCGCACGGTGCACAGTGCAGCTCGCTCTCGATCCTCTGACGCTGCGCGGGCAGCAGCAGGCTCGTTGCCTCCACCCCCACACGGGGACAGCCAGGCCACTGATAGTTATTCAAGCTGCATCAAAGCGGCCTGGTTCATTGGAACGGGAACTGCAGCAGTCCTTTTAAAAAGCGCGCAGAGCTTTGGGGCGAGCGCGCACACAGAGGCGCACACGCAACGAGCTGCGAGCCGGAGAGGGGAGGCAGGCTGGGAGGATGTGTGTGGAGGAAGGTCTCGGACATGGTGGAGGGAGACAAGAGAGACGGAAAACTCGGCATGGAGTGTCTCCCGAGCGGTGGGAGTTCAGTTTCCATGCCATGTTCGTTACGTAACCAGAGATTGTTTACACACCACGATTTTGGTGGGGAACAAACGCCAGATTTACAGAAGTAACACAGGCAGCTGCAAAACACAACTATCCTTAAGGAGGGGAAACTACGGGCGTGAGAGACGGACCTATCTCAACAACAGGAATGGATGACTTATCTCCATTACGCAAACAGACTCAATAGTCTCAAGCTTCAGGGTTAACAAATGTAATTGTGAGGAACTAAATATACAAGTATAAGTCTGAGTTAACCCAGACTAAATACTCAAACTTGGCCTGACCAAAAGCTAGTTTTAAAAGAGCCGACAGCTGAATACAAAAGTCCTCATCAGTGACATGAGACAGCAGTTCATATGCATTAATCAGACCGAAGGTGTAGCGGTTGATTAGCCAGTAGATGGAGCCGTCTCCAACACAAGCTCTACCCCCCCACATCTGACACCCATCGCCAACAACTGGAGGGGTTAACGGCAGATTACCATTTGGACTGTCAGTCAAACTTACACAGAGCTACATATGACCAGTGGAACGCAACTGCAGAGACTCAGGTGATTAACATCGGATAACAAAACCAGGTAAATATTCACTTGATATGTTTGTGTGCATAGTTTCAAGAAAATTCTTCTTTTTTTTTTGAGCGAAAGCCAGAGAAGGATGGAGAGATACTGAGCGTCAGCAAGAGAATTAAAGGTGAGTACGTATTCTCAAAAGAGGAAGGCCTTCGATTTTTTTTAAAGGACGGAGGGCGATTCTGCTGACCGAATCGAGTGTGGTTTCACCACGAGAGACCGCACAAGAGAAGAGTTTGGATTGACAGTGACGGCAGGACTAGTCAATAATTAGACCTGCCCATGCAGACTGTGTGTCTGTCCTAATTATGTCACCTTAATTATGTTTCCCAACTGTACTATTTACACAGTCTGTCCGTCCGTCTCCATAGAGGAGCTGTGTGCTTGCTCCCCCTCTCCCTCCCGTTTTCTTTCTCTCGCTGGTTCCCTCCTCCCCTCTCTGCACATCGGCTCCAGTTTAAGGCTCCATTTCAGCTGCCTGGGCTCACTGCTCTCCAGCCCAGCTAATAAATCATCCGCCAATCTGCTCCCTGAATCGCTCTGCCCCTGCTCCAGCCCTCCGTTGCTAGGCAACCCAACGGTGGAGGAGGGGCTGAGAGTGCTAGAGCAAGAGAGAAAGAGAGAGAGAAGAGGAGGAGAAGGGGGGCTGGGTGGAAGCGCTACGAAATTGCCATCCGCTGTGCAGAAACAACAGGCTTCTCTCTCCGAGTGCGTTTCAGAGAACTGGCGCTTTTCACCCGCCCTAAGTTTTAGGAGACTAACAGAGCACTATTGTGAGGCTGGAGGGGAGACATATAAAGGGAGGAGGAGAATGATAAAAAATGTATTCAATAGGCCATTGTTGTATGTGCGCACTTCCTGCTTGAGAGTTGATTGTTGGGAGTTGTAAAACTGGTTGAGATAATGCAGACATGTGAACACAAAGATGGTATCATGATGATCAACGGGCACAGGCGCACACATGGAACATAATTCCTGCTAAATGTCATTCCATGACAACACTGACACAAGACTGTCCAACAGCAAACAAAGGCACTTTCACTCAATATGGAGTAATTATACTTGACTTGTTGTTCAAAGCTGACCTTTTAAAGCCTGCAGTGTATAAACCCGGAGGGCCGAGGACAATCAGCCAAAAAGGAAAAAACACTGCTGTCTGCTATAAAATATCAGCTAGTAATAAGATTGGCCAGAGGGTGCAGAGGAAATCACAACATGCTTGAAGAAGAGAGGGGGAGACTGCAGTGACAGACACTAGACTACTCACATCCTCTTCGCACTGACACTATTCATATAGACAGAAATGTATGTCGATGTCAAAGGAAACAAAAAACAAGAAAATACTTTTTATTCCTCCATTTAAAAAACACAAAGATCTTCTGCCAACTTTTAGCAGGCAAAGAAACGTCCTCTGCTGCCTTTCGCTTGCACCGACACAAAAGGTGACAGGAAATTCCAGAACACACCCATCCTGCTATTTAGTTACTAAACAACCCTAAAAAGCCGTGCTGGCACTGTACCATGAGGGTGATAGAATAAACTGTTGACACTAAATCTTTACTGTTGCAGACAGAGCTCCCTCTGCAGACGAGAACAGCTGAAGGAAAGCTTGCTCATCTAACTTTAATATAATCTGCCGCCTGCAGCAGGGGATGCAAGGCGACATGTTGTGTTTTATCCGCCCGCGTGTGTTTTTGGTTGAGCCGTGTGTCTTAAGCCCGTAGGCTTTTTGTTCGACCACTGGGGGCCCCTACTCCTGCCTCTCCCTCGTCCTCCTCCCTCCCCTTCCACCTCTGTGCTGTCGGCCTCCTGCTCCAGCCATCCATCAGCTCCATCATACACTGTGCCGCAGATAAGCCGCGGCACAGTGTATCTGGATGAGGAATAGATCAGCCGCCCTACAGACGTCATAGATCAGCCGCCCTTTCTCTGACATGGCGACACACAGCACGACTGCTGCTGCTTTTTATTGTTTATATGGCACCTCCTGTTGGTCGATGCATTATTAGCACCACTTATTTACAATCAGGAATGACAGCAGCTTCATTAGAGGAGACAATGTCATTATATTGAGTTTGCGAGTGCAAGAATCCTTTGATGGCCTTCCCCCCTTCTGCAGGTAGGGAAGGTACAGACAACGCAACACAGGATATTTAAATGAATAATTTATAGAATAAAATATATGTATTTGACACTCCTGAGAGGCAAATTATATCTTAAGATGGCTTTAGGTGGGACAACCAACGCATCTGAGGCTCGGTGAGGATTGAAGGTTTAATATATATATATATATATATATATGCATTTGTGCTCATTTCCGTTTTTTTTACAACTGTATTCTTTTATCATGGTTTATTAATTAACTGAACACAATAAATGTATTATTATTAGCATGATTATTGCTTTAAAGATTATTTTAGGTGGGGGAGGGAGGCTTGGGTGTGAGATGAGGGAGGGTGTTGATGGGTGGGAAATGGCGTATCTTTAAAAAAAATTACAATTACAACATTCATAATCCTGTCATAAATAATCTGGGTTGTGGAAACAGGTAGATACGGTTGGGGTTACAAAAAACAATATGTAACAATAGTGATGCCTGTTTACTGTGTAGCTTTTTGGTTTTCCAATGCCGTCTGTTCAACTGATAATCAAATTATCAATATTAACTAACAAATTGATTAACCATTTTAAGGATTTTACCTTAAATCTTTGATCCCCTCCATTATTTCATAACGTGAAACTTGTACAAGCATTTAAACCCAAAACGTGTATCATAGAGTGTCTGCAGTGGCCAGCTGTAGCACAGGAGTCCCCTAGAAGTGTTCATTTACAATGTGTAAGAGGATCTAATAAGTTGATAATCATATCTTGTCAGCTAATTGTGCTTTCATGCTGTGCAACAAGTGGTTATTCAGACAGGAGAACTTGTGGTACCATTATTGCTATAACAAGGCATCCGCCGGGAAACACTGTATGGCAAGAAAAAGAAACTAACTGTTTTTTGTTGTTGTTTTTTTTTTACTTCAAGTGAAAAAACATACAAAGAGGTTCTTTTTTTTGCCGCTGAGACCATCGCACAAAAGAATGAGAAGAGAGTGGGCAGTGAACACTGAGTTTGCTTCTGATAAAACACATAGAAAAGTGTTGTGGTGGGAATGCATCTCAGACATCTGAAAAAACAGAAGACTATTCCACTTCTGACTGTCTGCCCTTAACACCAGATTGCATTCCTCTTTTCTCTGTGATTAAATGACCCACTGCTCTAACCCCAACAGCTGCAAGGAGGGGAAACGCCACAGTAGATGTTTCTGCTGAAATATTGGTTGTTTTATATTTAAATAATTTCAGAACATTTGAGATTTTCCTTTGATGCAATCTATAGTTTTACCCTTTAACAATTTGACTGGGGCTCACATCAAGGTGATGGAGTTTAAATTTCTTAAAGTTGTAATGATAATCTCACAGTAAGACATTGTTCAGGGGTTGACTAACACATCTCACTGAAGTGAAATAATTGTCTGTGCCAGCGAGAAGACAATAAAATTGAAACAAACACTCCTTCGCAGTGTCACGTCCACCACAGTAATGAAATGTCTTACGAATGATCGTGGCCATGGTCCCATCTGTGGGGACAAATTATAAATATTTTTCTATAGTTAGGGAGTTGAATTGAGGCTCAGGATTATGTTCTTTATGCCAGCAGCTGCAAACGGAGAGAAGAGAGGTGGAGCGGTGCAAGAGAAGTCAAAGGGGGGAGGGGAGGGTGACAAGTGACCCTGCAGACAGGCGGATTCTGTCATTTCAGCGGTCGCCGCTGTCACTTTTATTCACATCTCTAAAGGAATGCAGGGTCGGGGTGAAAAAAGAGCAGGCAGGAATAATGACGTTCTGGAGGGGATGAGAGGCAGAGGAAGGGGCGATAAATAAATGAAGAGCAGCACGGCTGGTTTCTGTGAGTGTGTCAAGGTTGGAGCTACAGTTACACCTGTCACTCAAGGCTGCAGCGCTGAAAAGGCACAGCTGGTGATCTGATCACTGCGAGCTGTCCTTTGCCGGCCAGAGTCAAGCTGCTGCTTCTCCAGGTTGTGGACACTGTGGGGCAGATGGAGCACCAACGGCCTGCTGACCGCCTCCACCCGCAGACACAAAACACAGCCGCCACTGAACAGTGTACTGGACTCCCTGACAGCTCCTTCAGTTACACAGTGTGGTCTGAACATGAGGAAACTGCTCTGTGTGAGTGTGGCCGGAGCTGCCTTGACCCAGGTTACGGAGTTCATTAAATGGGCTCAGGACTCGGGGCTGAGCAATAATTCAATGTTATTTGCTTTAAATGAAATATTATATTATGGTAATAATATAGCTGGTAACGTTAGCTAAATTCTTTTGTCTAAATTTCAAGCAGGCATCGTTGTGGAATACAGGCCATTGCATTTAACATGAATTTGATGATATATATGAAATTTATATACATTTGCTATGTTGTGGTATGCATGCTAGACCAATAAATCGTACAGGCCAATATATCGACAGTGTATATACTGTTTGTTGGCCGATAATTAATTATAAATGATGTCACAGAAATGCAAAACTAGGTTTAAAGTTATTTAGATAGTGACATTGTTTGTCTACCGCACTGAGGTATATTTTGATACTGTAAAATGTCCCGATCAGTATGTAACCTGGGCACAATTCTATAGAGAAAAAAAACAATGCGGTGGATCTGCTCAGATCAAGATTGCAGATATAGCGTTATGAGATTTTTCCACATATCATTATCGGTATTGTCGCTCAGAATATATTAGGGTAAATCTTTACAGATGAATAACACTGCAAAGCAACATTTCTCTCTTATTAAAAAGAGACAGAAGTGAAATGCTGAAGTGATTGTTTAATTGTCTGAATGCAGTTATTTACAGCTCCTACTGTTGAGCCCCTACTGCGCTTCTTTGACCAGTGGTCTTTGTTAGACCGGCTGTGGTAGTGTGTGGATATAAAGCCTCCCATCAACACCCGGTACCCGCTCTGATCATCATCACAGCAGTAAAGCTTGGCGCCAGCAAGCGTACATAAATGAAGGCAAGCTCATATCTCGTCAACAAAAGGATGGCTGACTTAATTTGTTGTGATTTGCTGCGGTCCTGCCGTGAGCTCTGGCTTTCTTCAATTGTGCCCATCATGTTCAATTACAAGAAAATACACCCATTCACTTCCAGTGGATCCGAGTGTCTGGATTCAAAGCTCAACAAACGACTGCCAAGCTTCAGCCTTACCAAACAATATCAAAGTGGGAAAACAGATGAGGAAAAACTAAGGGAGAAGAATTGTAGTGATGGAAGCCGTGTGTTTCCCTAAGATCTGCAGTCAGATCAGTCGTGTGTGCACAAACATGTAGGGCAGTGCCGTAAAGCGTTGAGGCAAAAGCCGCAGCTCTCAGTGGTTTTGACATGGTGTTAGCCAGCACATTTATTCCTTCCTACCTGTTCATGTTGTGCTGTTTGATCTGAGAGAAGGGCTGCCATTTTCTAATTCTAGCCATTCAACAGCTGCGGTGAAATTCACATCTAAATTCAAATGGAGGCTAACATTACCAGCCCTCAATCTTTTTCCCTTTGCAGACTTCCACACTCAGGAATCATTCTGTGGGTGATAAACAGGATGCAGCTGCTCTTGGCCCTTGGAGGAGCTGGAAACTGACGAGAGTTTTTACTGATGTCTTGTGAGACTGGGCCAAGAGCCCCGTTTTAACTCTCTCAACAGCTCCCTCTAAAGACACAAACCAAGCTCTGACAGACAGCTTCCACCCACACAAGAAATACTAATATCAAGCAAACTATAAAATACCCTGACAAACAAAACAAAAGTATATTTGTTGTGTGTGCCGACTTGTATCTTTTAAATAATATTTTTTCAAGCTTACCACTTCATCCTCAGACCAGCACTTCTCTATCAGTTTGGGGACCGGCTTCTTCACCAGACGCTGGAGAGCTTTTCCTGCATCATAGCTGCTCTCGTGAAGCTGAGGACAATCACAACAAAATGTCAGCTTTTAATTCGGATATATACAGTAATTAAATAAATATTTACTAAGATGCCAACTTCTTTTGCAGTGACACAAGAGGGACACTTTGAGCTGTATTGACACATTTTTTGAGCGGATTTTTATTACAAAACAGATTCGACATCGAAGAGTGGCTGAACCTTTTACTAAAGATTTTAAGGGCATCAGAGGAAATTCTGTGTAAAGACATTGGGAACCCGCCTGGAAATAAACAAAACAGTGACAGGCAATCGGCGAGCAGCTTTAAGCCCTGTGTCACATTCAATTGGGTGAAACAGGCAGCGCTGGATCTCCTCCTCTGAGAATAAACAAGCATTACTCATTGGAATTGCAAATAGAGAGGAAGGTCGAGAGACAATGACCTGCCCGTTATGTTAATTTTCCAGTTTATAGACTCGGAATATAAATGCCCTGTTTATGATGATTCTAATCTCTTTCTTGTGCTCGATTCCTCGGTATTTATTGTCACCGCGACAGATAAATCTCTCATTACGCCTAATGTTTTGTAAACCTCTGAGGGTGGGTTTACTACAGGGGGGCTCAGGGGCCGTATCACTGGCCATCACCGCAGAGCAGCATCGTAGCTCAAATAACAGAACAGAAACGTGAAATCTTTTCAACTGCAGTGACTCCACTACGACGTGAACTTGGTTTTAGCGTTAGACTTGTTGCATGGTTACTTACAGTGTTAAGTGCGTTTAAAGTAGTGTCATCTCGAGAGGCTGCTAAACACCCGTCTTCTGTTGAGCCTCCGTCGCACATTCCTGCAAAAGCAGCCATGCTCCTGTGGACACAACACACATGAAAGCCACATTAAAACATACACGTGATTACAGAGCGGTTTTTATATCCCTTAACTGACATTAATGTCCATGTAGGTTTTTAGTTTTTTTACTTTAAATCATGTCTCACAGGCACTTTAGAAATGAAACAGATATGTTTTATGTCTATAAGCAGGGTCACCTCAACTGATTTTCCGCTCAAACTTTAACAGTGTTGGCAAGAAATTACAAATGGCGTAATTAAGTAGACAAGATATATTCTATTATTAATACTAACTACTAATAATCGGGGCCAAAGGGCAAAACTGCCAATGTTTTGGTGTCCTTAAAAAGCATATTTGGTATTCCCTGCTTTTATGTATATGTATACACACACATTAGTGGTGCAACGGATCACAAAACTCACGGTTGGGATCGCAACACGGATCAGAGTCACGGATCAGATCACAGATCAGATCACAGATCGGATCAGCACAAAAGAAAAAAGGGAGCAAATATAACTTTTAGAGATCCGTGATCACTTTATTTTGCTGCCGATCATTGATGATCCATATTGGCAGATACAGATCCCTTTGTAGTTTGGTTATAGCAGCTGGTCTACAAGGCTTCAGACCATTTCTTTTTTGCCAACGTGCCAAAAATCATTTCAACCGATCTGTCAGTTAAGTCAGTTCAACGAGAACAAATTCTAAATGATGCACTTTTACTTTGTTATAGTCATTTTGTATTTTTTTTTCGCATAAAAACACATGCAAAAGCTATGGAAATAAAAGATTGTAGTTTTATTTATTAAAATAAATCTTGTCATTAGTAGCTTTAATGATGTATCAAAAGCTGCTGAAAGCTTCACATAAAAAGGTCATAATTCATCTCTAATATCTATTTATGTTGCTGGTAAAACATCTCCTTCAAACAACTGGATTTAGTTTTACGAGATTACATGTGAACACATAAGTTACCTTCTCCCAATACTCATTTTCAGAGCCTGAACGCATCATGTTTATGCTGCCACTGTTACTAGATCAATTTCAATGTAAATTTCAATGTTGTTTACAATGTAACATGAACTACGCTTTGATCAGTACAGGGAGGGCAAAGGGACCGTTTGGGGTTACATCTTTTTTAAATAACTAGATTTGACCTCATTGGTGATAGCTTTCCCTTGAACCTGTAGGTTAGACCTTGCAGCCCTACAGGATCTGAACTCCTGTCTCTCTCTAGTCTCACCTTGCGGCTCTAAGGTACATGAGAAGGTCACAGTCATTGACCCCTGGCATCCAGACCAGCTCCTCGTTCTCGGTCACGGCTTGGCCACCAGGAGAAGGGAAAGGCTGCAGCTCAGGGAGCTTGGCCTAATTAGGTCCAGGGAGAAGGAGAGGGACAGATGGTGTCACACTACAAATAGCAAGCAAGCTTGAACAAAATATCAGCTTTCAACCCTCTGTCATCGACTTTTCACTGAGTGGCAGCGAGGACAAGTTACAGCCACAATGATTGAATATCTTAAAACAACACACAGAACTGCAGTACTCAGGTGACTTTCTTTTTTTACACAGGTGGAACTGATCCTCCTTGTTAACAAAGCTACAGTTCAGTTTCACGACAGCTCGGACAGGCAAACGTTACAGTAAATTATCATACAAACTTAATACAAACTTGGATGTAAATTGCACGTATCCAGTTTAAAAGGACCTTGATTCCACCAGGGTTTACTCAAGAAAGTGTCATATTCTATACTGGCATCCCCACCGTTTTATTTTTGTTTTAATATTTAGACAGAAAGTTTTAGATGTGCTGCATTTAACACTATTATTCTTCTGGTGGGAACTGCACTGCAGCGAAAACCAAACTGGCATGTTATTATCAACTGCTTTAAATATTTTGTGGGAGAAATTGTGGTAAAGCTGAATGGCAAGATGTTATTATTATGCTCCCACATCTTCAATGGCAAGCGCTACCTTTAAAATCAGACTAAATGGCATCTGTGAGGTAAGAGAAGAGTTGTTAGATTTGGGCTAATTTGTAATGAAATCCCCACATCCAAGCAATTTTGTAACAAAGAGGCTGCATGCTGTTCCCAACGTGGAAGAAAAACTCTAACCGACACCAAAGAAATCTCTCAAGTCCACAGCTGGGTGATGTGTGCTGTACAATGACTTACTTGGTGACTGGGTCCTACTCGGATTTCCCCTTGTGTGCTGTTTAGTCGCCTGAGAAGGAACAAAGAGCAGATTGAAAAAAAATATTTACTTGGAAACATTTCAAAGCTAGCTGAAGGAAATCTGTTGGCATTGTGCCTGTTGAATGGGCTAAACAACTGCACACAACAACAAAGTCACAACTGGGTGTCAGGACGGGACTAAAGCATCAAAAGAAAATGTCAGAAACTAACAATACATATCCTGGGCAAGATCAAATACAGAGTGAGGGGACATGGGCTGTAGTTTCTATTGTGGAAGTCTTCACAGGTGTGAGAGGAACGTACACAATGTTTTATTCTGAGAAGCAAATAAAGATTTCAGGAGAAAATTATTGGGTTGACTGCTCCTGCACAGCAAGCTGGGCTGAGCACATTTACAGGTCTGATATTGTGGATGCAGCAATAAAACAGAATCCCCTAAAAGGAGGAGGTGGGGGAATAGGCTCTTGATATGCAGGGCGAGCGCCTCTCAAACGGCTGCTGGTACAAATGTTGGTAGCCATAGCAACTGCAATTTAATAATAGTGTTCCGAATCTCCAGCTGCAGTGGATTAAAGAAAATGACAAGATGTTCCTTTTGAAAAGCCTTTCCCTCTGTTGCCTAGGTAACAGCGCCAATTTTCATACAGGCAAGCGCAGGGCGGCCCAGAATCTGTCAGCATGATTTGCACCCAGAGAAGCTCGCACTCCATCACGGAGACCTGGCGTAAACCCGAGAGGCCACAGCCCTCTGGTCTCTTTACAGCTATCCAACCACAAAACACTACGGCGGGTACATATTTGACTGGGCTCCGCTCTCCCCTTCTTAAAACAGACCTCCACCTCCTCGCCGACTTTAGAGAGCGATTACAGGAGTAATCCATACTCTTATGAACTATGGCTGACAAAAGCACTGGCACAGACGAAGTCAGCACAGGCCAATAAACTGAACTTCAGCTGCAGGAAAGGACCCCAGGCCTGCCAGGGTTGTCTGCTGCTCCAGAACATATCGAAATACTTTGTTTAATTTTGTTACAAACGTTCTCAGCCGATAAAACAAACTAAAATGTAAAGCAACCAGATTTTGAAAAAAACCCACAGCGACAAATAGCGCTGATAAAGATAAAATATGGTCGTTTCCTGCATCATCAGCACTTCAGATTAGAATTCTTAAGGTTCGATAACAATTTCATAACACTCCGTACTTCAAGCAGTGATTTGTGCCATTATTACACTAAAAGTTGCTATTACTAGTGGTATCGCAGAACAAGTGATAACTAACTAGTTATTGGGATTTATTAGAGATGAACAAATTATGAAACACAGAAATACAAACGCGGCTTTTTTCTTTTCTTTTTTTACAAACAAAGAATGTCTTATTGCATATACTTATACTTAACTATACATGTTATGTCTACAGTGTTGAATGGTTATAACAAATCCATGTCTGCCAATTTAAATTGAATGTGAATCTGGTTTCTGTTCCTTCTAAGAAAAGGTTGCACAAATGTGTTCCTGACAATGAGCACTTGGCCAGGTCTGTTTGGCAGGAGGCCATAAGGATGACAAACGAGGACCTGTGCACCAGAATAAAATCAGCGTCTGAGGAGTGTCATGTTTTACTCAGGCAAATCCTGAGAGCAGACGGTCAGCATTCAGATGGAATGCTGCACAGGTCCTGAGAGAGGAGGCAGAATACAGATGTATCGCAGCAGGAAGCTCCAAGGAGTTTCCATTATGACTGCAGGTATACTTGAACAGAAACAGAGTACAACACATGTGATACAAGTATATATATATATATATATATATATATATATATATATATATATATATATATATATATATATATATATATATATAAAAATAATACTATAATATATGTTCAGCAAAAATACACACGTTCATAGTTTTCATTTCTTACAGACAAATCTGGAAAAGTAATGAATCAGAAGCTAGTGTTTAAATTGCCTGACTCTTAATATATAACGGCAAACATCAAACATTACCTTGCAGTTATAATACTGACTTATGTTTATTGTCTCTCTCTAATAAGCTGCACAAAGCCTGTTGCCGAGCACCATAAACAACGTAAAACATGCCCAGTTGTTTCTTACAACAAATTCAGATCTAACTCTTAGAACAGAGTCCTGCCAAACAATTACAGGCTTACCCATTAAAACCCAAACAACAACAACAACAACAACGCGACAGTCTGGTCAACTTTGTGTGCAATCAAGGATAGACCCGCCCCCTCCATCAATTCCAGCCAATCACGGCGCGAGTCTGTGGCACACTGACATAATTGCCGCACAGACAAAACAGACCCAACTTGGTGGTATTTAACTAGCATGACTAGCAGCGTGTACACATCCGAAGCCGGGCGCAAAGTTGGTCGCGCTTTTGTGTGCAGAGCAGCACGGCTCCGTGCGCCATGTCGTCCCGGTTGTAAACAGGAGCTGTAAAATGGAGCCATGGTAGCGTTAGCCTCCACGGGTCATATCGCCGTCATATAAGCGTACTATGTGCACATGCATCGCCTGATAGCAGCGGCTGCATCGCAAGCAACGCGTGTCCCTGGACTTGGAAGGCGACACACAAACAGGGCGCGAGGCAACGGCGTTTCCATTGTTGCAGCGCGAACGCGTAACGGTATGTGCTCAGCGATGACAGCCTGCATGCTCCACGGCAGCCGAGCCCCACTGCCCCTCACACGAAAGTGCACCACGCCGACACAAACACACCCGGTTAACACCGTGACGGGGGATGTGGGCAGCCCGCAAACATCACACGGTAGGAATGCGACCCGTGAAAACGAGGCAACGCTCGCGCAGCAACCGGGAACCGCACGAGAAAGCACAAGAATATGATCGCAGACCTACCTCCGCGGACTGAACAAATCGTCCATTTCTGACATCGAGCCCTAAGGTTGGGTGGTGACACTGTGTGTATAATGCTCGTTGGAATTAACTCCCCTCTCCCACCTAATTCTAGGTGCTCAAAATGGAGAAGCACGCATTCGCTCCGGAGAGGTGTTCACTGAGCTTGTGCTGTGACCTCAGCCTGCACGTACAGCGTCGCAAGCTCGTCTCGCTCCTCTATAGACACTACTGAGCATGTGCTGCGACCTCACACGCGTACAGACGCGCGCGGAGGCAGACAGGCACGCATGCAGGATACGTAATTCATCTCTCCTCGTATGTCTGCGCCATAATAAACAAGAGTGAAATTGCAAAGCTGCAGACTGCCCGCTCAGAATACCAAACGAGCGAAGAGGGGGGAGGGAAGAGGGGGGGAGGGAAGAGGGAGGGAGGGGGGGAGGGAAGAGGGAGGGAGGGGGGGAGGGAAGAGGGAGGGAGGGGGGGAGGGAAGAGGGAGGGAGGGGGGGAGGGAAGAGGGAGGGAGGGAAGAGGGAGGGGGGGGAGGGAAGAGGGGGGGGAGGGAAGAGGGGGGGGGGAGGGGGGAGGGAAGAGGGAAGAGGGGAGGGAGGGGGGGGGGGGGGGGGAGGGGGGGGGGGGGGGAGGGGGGAGGGAAGAGGGGGGGGGGGGGAAGAGGGAAGGCGGAAGGAGCGGAAGGCTGAACAGGGCCCTGAAGGAGGGGGTTCCCAACCGACAACCCTAGGTGCCAATAACAAGGACAGCCGTCACTGCAACACGTGAGACACTCCGAACACCACCACTGGATAACTATCACAAAGCACCATCGTTGCTCGCGCACCTAAATGAATGCAGCGGCTTATTGTGTCTAATAAACCAGCATGTCACAAGTCTGATAGACATGTTTTCCTTTTTGGAATATTTATGTCAACTATATAAAATATAAATGACACAAAGGTAAATAATGCCCTATAAATAAGTTGACATGTTTAAATATTCAGATAAAGATATGCTTTGATATTTACTATTCTCTTCCAGCACAACAAACCACAATGCACTCAAATGTTATTGTGTGTACCTTTTGTATTCAAACTAAATATTTGCTGGTGTATACACGCTCTTCAGAGTTCATGACACTATTAATCATTTCACATTGCTGCCAGCTAAGCAGGTGTAGTAACAATGTATTAAAATTGTATTTGAAATAAAAAAAGTACATTTTCAGCATCGAGAGGAGACGTTATTATCAGTGTAATACAGGATGCAATTAAAATACACGGGCATACAGTATCAAACAAATGTCAAACTATAGCATTAATTACCCAAAAGGTAATTTTTGTAAATTATTATGATCAATAATTGTAATAATAATAATTTACCGATAATCAACAATGCCACAAGACATGAAGCTAATGTAGTGTATGATTATTAGCAGGAAAAGTACAGGTGTTACTAATAACTGTTAATACTATAAACAATGACTGTTTCCACTGTGTCTTGACATTGAGCCAGCTTGCACAATACCAGGATCCCTAAAATGAGGCAGCTAAACAAAATTCTGTTATCATTCATTTTAATTCACACCTGTGATTTTTACTCTAACGAGTCAGTGTTTTCTTTAGAAAAGGCCTTTCATCATAAACAAACAAAAGACTGAAAATACTATCGGCTAAGCTTTTTGTAGATTTTCTTTCGATCTAATCTTAATGATAACGTAAAGAAAAAGGTTCAAACTTGACATGCAATTTGACAAATATTAACAAACGCCCCAACAATTAGAAAGCCACAGGGCTCATTCCCCATAATTTGCCTACATTAGGACCCTTCTTTGTGCAGCATCAATACTGACAGCCGCAAAGTGCAGAACACTGTCCAAAGACATGAACTGAAACGACTTGTCGAAAACATGCACACATTTTAATAGTATGATGCTGCTACTGAGCGATACAAAATAAATACAAAAACCCAAATATCCTTACGCAATAGTATTTAATTTTACTATTGATGCAGTCAAACATTTAATTCTACTTAGGATGTGTTATATGGTCATTTTGGTAATATTACTTAATCAAAACCCACCATCTTGTCTCATATCGTTTTTAAATCAGTTTACTGCTCAGCTGTAACTAATAGCTATTATCTTTTTTGCAATTAAATATAACCTATCATAGACTTTAATTTGAGATCTGAAACAAGTAAGTCAAAGGGCCAGATAATTAATATCATCTTTAATTATTCTATTGTGTTAATTAATAATTTGAGTAAGTATTCAAATAATAATTTAATGATGCTAAACATTACCTGGTTACAGGTTTTCAACCTCAAGCTGCTCTTCTTTGTCTTGCGTGATAGTAACTACATATTTCTGGGTTTTGGGTTGTTGATCAAAATTATTGTAATGGCCATTTTCTGACAGTTTTTAAGAAGAAAAAAAAAGAAGGTATCAATGAAGAATAATTGTTGGTTTTTAGCTCCATTTTAACTAAAATTGTGTGTGAGTTGCAGAGATTCGACCCAGCATCTGTGACCTGTGGTAGGATTGAGAAGGAGACAGTTTCCATGGAATTGACAGAAAGCTCCTCACCTGGTCTCGGGGTTATATCCGAGGATATAGAAAAAGGAGTCGATGCGGGCTTTGAACTCCCTGGCAGCAAAAATGTCGGAGAAATGGGAAATGTTGCATTTCCCCCTGCGAGAGAGAAGACAGGCTTTATTAGACAAAAACAACTACATGACATAATGATAGACAAGAAAGAGCAGACATGGGCCTAATTGGAAGCTGTGGGGGTGTTCACCTATCGGAGGTGACAAATGCAGCAGCAGGTATATAGCGCCCGTCAGTGCCACTGACTTTGCGGTGAGACATCAAGCTCAGCTACTGAACCCATAAACACCAGCTGAACATGTCAGTCCTGCCTGGTCTGCTGCAGCTGAGGCGAGGGAGTCAGACCCTGCAGAGATCTGGACAGGAATTCAACCCGCCACCTTCCTCCTTCCCGACACCGATTACCCCCCATCAAGCTGAGAGGGCCGAGACTCTAACCACATCTTGATACCATTTCCTGTTTCCAGCAACCTGGTGTCTGGCTCTATTTAAATAACAGATACCCCTGACATATGGAGCTGGGCTGCCTCATAGAGAAACAGTATCTTCCTCCCTCTGAAAAGATTAAAGGGCACTAAGCAGGGCTGTCTTCGTAGAGCTACGGCATTACAGCAACCCACTGGAATTCCCTCCCGTTTATCTAAAGCCTGGAAAATAAGTCAAATCAAAGGGTACCGTGTGTAGGAGAAGTTGCAGCTAATTTGCCCTGAAATCAGTGGTTTCTGGGAGACTGTGCGGCTCACAGATGGTTTTGGTTAAAGAAAAAGGGGAAGTGCGAGAGGCGGTCAGACAGGAATGAATGAAGAGGCAGAGGCTAGAACACAGAATGAAAACAGAAGAACTAATTTCAGACCAAGTAGATTATCACGCATGTATTCCTTTCTCTTGACATCAAGCATAGAGAAAGCGACCGCCATCAGTTTTCCTCTCGAGGCTCATGTTCTGACAGAGAGTTAATGAAGAGCCATTTCAAATCAGTGTTTTTATGTAAAACAGCTTGATGCACGTATCCCATTTATGGCTTTGCATCTTTGCAGACCTGGACTATTCATACAGCACCTGCTCACTGCATTAAAGCACAGTATATCAATAGAACAATTGCTGGGATTTCTTTTATGTTCCTTCATGGACAGCTGATATAAACATAGCAGTTATGTATAGAACTATTACTATTTGGTTGCCACTGCTCAGAAAAATACAGATACATTGTACACATGGTGTAGTAAAGACTCCTGAATCTGGATCACAGCAGGCGAGTATTTTACAACATTGCATCTACGAAAACACAGATGGCTTATGTCATTAATCAGTTTGAGTCTAAAAGAATAGTCTTTAATTACAGGATTGCTTGTGTGATAGCACAAAACCGGTTACAGTCAAATAGGATTTACATGAAAAAGAATATGGATTACTTTGACTGATGTCCAACCTGACAGCAAGTTTCCATGTTTTCCTCATGGTAACACAATTAAAACTGGTAACAGGTGAATAAGGAATGTTCATGGCCAGCGATCTGGGATTTACTATTAACGCAACAAAGCACCACCCATAGAAGCTGTAATGGAGGTGCTGTGCTATAGAGGCCGGCACTAAAATCGCAGCAGCTGAGATTTTCCTGGATATTTAGGGGTGGACATTACATTACATGTCATTTAGCGCTAATCTGTTTTTATTCAAGGTAGTCAGAAAAGATGAGTTTTTAGTTTCCGACGGAAGATGTAGAGACTTTCTGATGTCAACGGGGAGCTCGTTCCACCACTGAGGAGCCAGGACAGCAAACAGTCTTGACTTCGTTGAGTGTTTAGCGCGCAGTGACGGAGCTACAAGCCGATTGGCAGATGCCGAGCGGAGTGAACGGACTGGGGTGTACGGTTTGACCATGTCGATGTAAAGTGGACCCGATCTGTTCTCAGCACGTTACGCAAGTACCAATGTTTTGAAGCGGATGAGGGCGGCCACCGGTAACCAGTGAAGGGAGCGGAGGAGTGTGAGTGAATTTAAAGGTCCCTGTCCCAGTGTGTGTGCATATAGATGTGTGTGTGTGTGTTTGTGTTTGTTTACCTGAGAGCAGCAGCATGATAAGTGTCCACATAGTCGGAGATGAAGAGTTCTCGACTTCTGACCACTGGGTCTGTGATGACCAGCTCCCGGCCAGAGTCTGGAGGAAGCAAAACACAGTGGCACTGAATACATATCCACATAATATATAATGCTAAAGACAACCCAACTCATTCATCTATGGCAAAGAGGGAACAGAGATAAAGTAGCTGGAGTATGTTAAGTCACTAATGGAAATCATGAGCACAGTTCTGCGTATGTACAAAGTGCCTCTGCAGAGGTCATATTATGCCACATAATTCAATAACGCCAACAAAGTGTGGTCCCCTGAGGAGAGGACAGTTCCCAAGTGAAATTACCCTTTTGGAGGGTTTAAGACGCATCACCAGCACCAAGGAGGGCTGCCACTCGTCGATGACAAAGTACCTGATTTGTGGCGTGCTTCGGTCACTGCCATACACCTTGTGACATCAATTCTAATAAACCTGAATCCCTGCTGCGAGGACAGACTGCAGACAGAGGAGCCTGCGCTGCAATGATGATTGTGTTTGCTTGATAACCTCCACGACAAACTAAAATAAAGCCTTCCCTGTTACACAAGTGATACTTGTATTATTGTAGAAAGAGAAAACAGCGTAACACCCCATTTGTTTAGTTATAACTGACTACATTTGTTCTCTGGTTACACAGCTGTTTTACACATTATATGCAGATGTATGTTGAGTTGACTGGAGTCTGTGAGCAAAACTGAGAGGTTCAGCCATAAGGGGAACAGTAGCTAATGAGAAATGCTAACTGCCAACAGGATCTGTGAACAGGTGTGTGTGTGTGTGTGCGTGTGTGTGTAAACTTATTTCTCAATACTGAGTTTGAATGGAAGCATTCTTAAGAGGAACACATACCTTTGAAGACCAAATACAAAACAAACATGAAACTGTCTGTACAATAACAAACTGTTTATAGCTTTCTGTCCTGCAGCAAAGTAAAACATCAAACACTTTCAAGTCAACACAGAGTCAAAGGAGGATTGAGAAAATAATAATGATGGATATAATTAACCAATTAACCAAACTGAGGAGAAACTCACTCTCTTTAGAAATGTATATGTACATCTTTGTGATGGCTTTATTAATTAAGAATTTGAAGGGAAAAAACTAAAATTAAAACCTAATTAAATTATTTAATTTAAAACATTTTTTTTTAACATTTCTCAATTTAAGATGAATAAAGAACCATACAATGTAGTGGTATGTAGCTCAGCATAGCCTATTAAAAAAAATAAAATAATGACTTACTCAACTGATTAAATTAAAAGTCAATGTTGAATTGAATAAGATTTCCTTCTTGTCATCAGGATTTGATATCCAGCTAAAGAAAGTGACAGGGCTTATGTTCCCGTAGATGTGTATGTGTTGGAGTGACACTGATGGTGTAGAGAGTGGGCTCAAAGGCCACATGACATTGTGGGTTATTAACACTTGACAGTGCTGCTGTCTGGCTTGAAGGAGCGTTGCCCAGGGAACAGCGCGGAGCTACGGGATTGGCTCGGCTGCCTGGGGCATCGGCTTCTGGTTTCTGTTTGAAATGCAATTCACAGCTAACTCTTATATCTCTCCCCCTCCCCTCATTCTGGAGAGATGAGGCACACTGCATATATGCACATGTGCGCACACTGGATATATGCACATGTATGGTTGTGTTTCAACGAACAAAAGGCAGTCTTACCGTTTTCATTGTTGCGATCCTGCACCAGGTGCTGGTAGACAGAGTCGGGCACCTCCGACTGGCGGTAGTACCATTTCACATTCATCAGCAGATGGTCCCGTTTACTCTGCAACACAGGGAGACACAGAGCGAGTGAGCAGGAGACACAGAATGATCCCACACTAAGATAAACAGACATCATTTTGCTTGATTGCGACGTCACAAACTGGCTTCTTGGCAAATGGTGATGCTGTGCAGGCGCACTGTTTATGACTCACGCAGGCTGATGCCATAAAGCACACACAGAGACCAAGTCAATTAAAAAGGGATTGCAGAGCATTTAGAGCTTTAATAAAGTAAACAGTGGGATGGCCATTGCTGGAGGAAATGGAGAGAGAGAGGAACCATGAGGGGGGGATGGATGAGTGTTCAATCCTCTGCCTTCTTATCACTTAATGACAATACTCCAATGATACAAAAATATATACTATTACAGCTTTTAAAGTCATACTCATGAACAGGCACTGTAGCCTTCTATAGTGCTTTGGGGCTTAATACTCTTTAAGTGCTGCCACCCACTGGGCTTTTGATAAAGTGCAAGTCAGCAAAGGCTTGTAATCCCTTAGATGACCAGCAAGTGGCAGCACTGAGGTGAGGAGAGCTTTTCAAAGGGCCAGTTAATGAACAAACAGAAGAGGGAAAAGGTGTGGGGGGGAGAGATTGTATAAAATGGTAGAAACTGAGGCCAACGCTGAGGTGAGAGATGAAAAGGGCAAACTAGTGTTTTCATTTCATGTTATAAAATATTTATTGTGGCTTCACATAAGCCCAACTGACCGTCACAGTGGTTTGAAAGAACATTAGAGAGACTGCTGGGCTGGTTGCCGGACTGCGACACTATCCCAGCCATTTTTATTAGGGGCTCTGCTATGCTGCACTGCACTAATCGACGAAGACACCTGCACCACCACTGACACCACCCGCAGGAGTAAAGGAGAAATGAGCATATGGGGTGAAAAAATGGAAGAAGGGGGAAAAGTCTACGGTAATCTAAGACAGACAGTTTAACTTCCGCTCTTTCCAGGCTCTTAACTGTATCTGTGTGTGCAGGAACATGAGGTCAGAGTTAAGATATTTAAAGCCTTTAGAGTACATTGTTCGGTTGTGTCACTGGGGAGGAGGCTGAGCACACGCTGCCAAGCAAATCATCACCTCCCTAAACCCTCAAGCCCACCTCTGGTTTTCCCATTCTCTCCATTCCTTCCTCCTCTTACTCCCTCCCTCCTTCTCCATCTTTCTCATTCCAACCCTCCACTCTACAATCTTCGTTTTTTTCTTCCCCCCAGTTCTTCCCTTCCTCCAACCTTGAGCCGGGAGGAGGAATGACTGAGTAAGTGAGCCCGGACGTGTTAAACAGCAGCTGGCACGCAGTCAGTCAGCTGCATTTACTGCTCTGGATGATTGTTTGAGTATACACATCACATCACACAAACACACACACACACACACTTTGCTTGCGATTCAACAAAGAGCCATACTTACGGACGGAGATACAGACTCCCGAGCACGTAGACCTAGACATACCGCGTGTGAAGAAATGTGTGCAATGACATCATGCCCTCCACCTCCCTCCCGGCAGTTAACCCACCCACCCCAACCTCTTGTCCATCCAGTGTACACACACTGTTGCCTTCTAGACTAACAGACTGCCTGCCACATCAGAACAAGTAGTTATCTGCTGCTTATACATAATTAATACTATAAGGAGACTGTAAATGTGCTACCTGAACATTTCATTTTCTGCCTGTAAAACCCAGAAATCAAAGGGATTTCATGCAGCTGGAACATCTGATGCAAAAAGAAAAGCACAAGCAGGCGAAGAGACGCAGACACACACACAGGTTTTTACACCGTATTCATGAACCTGCATTATTTTAAACCAACCAAACGAACCAAAGGACAGAGTGAACGTTACTTCAGCTATCATCAGTATCCTTGTCAATACAAAGTAGCTGTCGCTCTCCCGAGCAGATTGCTGTTTAGAAGCTCACAGCGGTATTAAGCCCTCTCAGGCAAAAGAGGAAGGGAGATTGAGAGAAAGACTGAGAGTGCAACATATGGAGCACGTAGTGGGAGTGAAGCATAGCTTTCAATTATCACAATTCTATAAACATAAGGGCTGGAAAAATGAGTAGATAACAAGGAAAGAGCGAAAGGGAATGATAGACTGTTCAGACTGGCCATAAAAACTCCTAGTTTTATTGTCTTTCTATTGTTTTTCTCCTGCCATGATAAATAACAGAGAGAACATATACAAGGAACCACAATGCTGAATTGATTAGAGACATTCCACACTGCCTGTAGAGAGTCCCGCACAATGTCAGCCATCTTTGTCTGTCCTGCCAGAGGCTAAACATGGCCCTGCCCTCCCTCCTCCTGGGCCCTAAACCCTGGGAATGTTGCTCACTGCGGAGAGGCCAAAAGACTTGCTAACCCACTACTGAGGGAAAGAAATTAAACAAGGGGAGGAAAAAAAGATAGAGTGCAAAAAAAGCAGAGCAAAGGAGACAAGGGGGGTGGGGGGGATGAGGAGAGAGAAAGAGTTGGATTAAGGTAGGAGTAGCAAGACCTTCTCATTTCCTCAGATTTAAAATTACAACTATCCTCCTCCTGCTTTACTGAAACCCCCCCCCCCCCCGGGTACAAGGCTACCCCTTTATTCACTGAGGAGATATAAATCTGAGAGTCATGCTTTGGGGCTGAGCACAATGCCACCCCTCCTCCATCCAGTGGCTCAGCCTGGCCTGTGGCATTCTTGGGTACACTCATCAGACCGGGGCTGGATTATAGGAGGGCACTCAAATGATTACATACTGGGAAATATTATTAGAATTTAAAATAAACATGTCTTTCTTGGTGTCTGGTTTGACAGTTATTTAATTTGTGAGCAGCACACCACAAAGGTTGTCCAGACATGTTTTGACTCGTGCTACTTGAGTTTCAATTTCCTATGAACTGGTTTCTTTTCCTATCCGTCTTCTGTCACACTGTCTACGTTTTACAGACCAAATTGTTTTTATAATCTATTTTCATTAAACCCTCATGATTGTCTGTTTTATTTAGCCGTCTTTGTGAAGCACTTTGTAACATAGACTCACATTTCTAAATACAGATCATTATTATCATTGAAGAATGAATCCAAACTATATCACATTTAATAAAAAAACAACAACAACCCTGTGCATTCATCACTGTTCTAAAAGCAGTCAAGACAAGCCGGGCATTGTGTGAGTTGGTTAATTCTCCCTCCGACTAGCTAAAAGTGGCTGGCCCCTTGGATCCATAATGGCTGTGCAGTTTTCTTTGTGTGGCTGCATGCGTGTGCAGTCAACTCTGGAGCTGGGGCCCCTGTGTACGACCACACCACTACAAAGACTTGGGGAAACAAGGAAATACAGAGGGCAGACTTTCCTTTTAACAAGAACAGGCTTTAAATTGAAAAAGAAACCAGCTCTGTTCGCCGTACACTTACAAGATGGACTGAGTGTGGGATTAATTCCATGTTCTCAGCTAAGAGAGTGTGAAATCAATACAGTGCTTTTCATTTCAAAACCAATGACAACACTAATACGATTCAATGTTAGGGAGAGTGCAGAGCGGTAGCGGCAAAGCCCAGACGTTCTCCCACATCTGTTCATTGTGGCCTTTACAATATGGCCATTGCCTCGCAGCCTAGTCGAGCTGTGACAAAACCAAGAGAACGTTGTTACAACCTGTAACCCTCAAACCTAATACCCTATTCGTCCTCCTCCTCGCACTGTAACACTAGAGCTTTGCTTTAAACAAAACCAGACCCTCCCGCTCCCACACGACAGGCCCCCAGTGCACCTCGTTAACAGGAAACCTCTGTTTATTTTCTCTGCTTTTCAAACACTCTCTTCTTCCTCTGCTAACCCTGTTAGAGCCCACCCCTCCCCTCACTGGTGACATCAGCAGCCAGGATCTATGACTTCCTTCAGGAGGTGGCAGCCAGAAGTAAGGAAGGAAAGACAGACCCCAAACACACAGACAAAGGAGACAGCAGAGAGCAAGGGAGGGAGGAGGTCAAACAGACAAGAGCAGCAGCAGCAGCTCAGTGTTAGCAAGGAATGTCAAGCAGTCCAGCTAGGCTAGCAGGCTGCTAAGCTAACAGCTCAGTTAGCCTACGTCTCAGGGGCAGGGGAGGCTCAAGTATGGTGGATCATGGCTGGGAGCTGTCTGACATTGACAGGCGGAAGCTCAAAATGGCACGGAGGGCGAATTGTGGGAGTGTTCACCTCGCCAGCCGCAAGGGGAGAGTAAGCACAACCAAAGAACAAAAGGCTGATTGTGGCATTTGGAGGCAGAGATGGGATCTGGGAGGACTAATCTGCTGCTCCGACATGATAAGATTAGAGAGGGGAGGCAGGAAGAGCTGGCTAGGAAGATCACACATACACTTGCATAAACACACACACAAAGATGATGGATCTGATTGGAAGGGTTTTCCACTCGGCATTCTCTCTTCCTCATTTTCCGCCTTTCTCTCCCTTATTTTCTCCTGCTCTCTCCGAGACAGAGATATCTGCCAGCACACCAGCACTCAATAAGCACTTCCATCTGGACGACAGAACACGCACACACTCAAAAACTGCATGTGTGTGTGAGCGTAAGCTGGCGAGGTACAAGAGATCTGCTGTGCTAAAGCAATCCACGACATCTCAGTGACTGACAAAGGAGGATGGTACAAAGAAATGCCAGCATGCTGTGTGAGCAAACACACACATACAAGCCAATGCACACACACACACAGACAGACAACACACACACACACACACACACACACGCACACACACACACACACACAAATAACAGGCTTTCAGGATAAGCACCACTATTCTTCTCCCAACCTTGCAGTAAAGCGGGGCAGGCTGGGACTCTGTGTCAGAGGTAAGAAAAAGCACCTCTAAATCAGGCTGTCAGCGCCAGCAGCAGCAGGATTCCACTCTGCAATCCTCCTCTCCTTATGGGCTTCACTTGAGCACTTGGCTACTTGGAGGAAGGAAGGGTAACTTGCCCCTCAAGCCTCCTTCTCCAATGCACATATAATAACAGTAAACAAATGCTGATTACAATGTTTGTGAGGAGGAACTGCACACAGCCTGCTTCCCCGCCTGGCAACAAGAACGAATGGAGAGAGTGTGGGAGGCAGAGGGGGAAGGGAGGAGGGAGGAGAGAGGAGGGAGGAGGTGAGGTGAGTCCCAGCTGTGGTGGTGGTGCTGGCAAGACCTTTGCGCAGTGCCTACACAGGGGTGTCCTCTCTCTCTGCCTCTCTTTGGCTTGACCTCTTTGGATATTAAATCGGCGCCCTCTGCTTTGAACACACTGAGCCCATCTGTCAGCCCGGCTCCATATTGGATTGGATGAGCATTAGCGGTTTCAAAGTGGACAGATTTGCTCTTGTTGCTCTTTGTGTGTGTGTGTGTGTGTGTGTGTGTGTGTGTGTGTGTGTGTGTGTGTGTATGTGTGCCTTTGAACATGGGCACCCACGCCTGCCTTAAATTTAATCACCCCCCTCCTGTAAGGAATCAAGCAGACATGCGTGAATCCCTTTACGACAGACTCAGTAAGTCGTGTCATTGTACAGATTGACGACATAGAGCGACACATCCGAGGATGTTAACAAGTCTTTCTGTCATCCAGGCAGAAGAAAGAGGGACGGGGCAGAGAGTAGGAAAAGAAAGAGGATAGAGAAGGGTTGAGTCACGCGGATACTAATTAAGACTTGAGGGCTGAGGACCACTACTGGTGGATCACGCTGCCAACCACAGAAACACTTTACACACTGGAGAGTCACAAGCACCCCACATGACTGCTCCATCTGAGGCCTCCCTCATCCAACTGTGTGTCACCCATGCTGATAACAAGCAGGGCTGATTGCACAAGTCTTCGCTTCATCTCTGCTTAATTTCAATTGTGTCCAAGTGGGAGCGAGTCAATTTATGGCAGAAATATTAAGAAAAATGTATGACGTTGACCATGCTGCTTCTGGACAGAGAGTGGCAGTGAGAATCCAGAGCACCTTCACTGTACGCTCCATAAAATAGCCAGGCGGCATCCAACTTAAATATTTGTCTTTGCCTCCAACACTCATCTGCTGCACGCCGGTTCTCGCCAAGAAATTTAAGACGATTGAAGTGATGGTACAGAGAGCAACACCATGAAAGGAAAAAAAGGAGAGGATATAAAAAATACATCCACTAATGATGATCATTATCTGCAGACCACAGGCAAAGAGCACCAGGGACCTGAAAATATATGTTCAGTGATTTAGGCTACACACAAATAAACAGGCACTTCTTTCTCCTGTTTTGAGAACACAAACTGGAATCCTTGCAGCACGAGGGTATAGACTAGAATGCAGATCCAAGTGAGACTTCAAACATAGGCTGTGCAAGGACAGATGGAGCCTGTTAGAAGAGCTCATATCTGGGTGTTCAGATCATAATACTGACTTTATTTCTCAAGCCCTCCCTCTCAGCCAGACGTACAGTTATAGCCTGCCAGAAAACATGGTCATTTCTGCCTTCAGTCTTTCATTTAGCCGCTTCAAAGCCATCTTGCTTTGATACCTGGCTTCCGTGGCGTGTAAGTGTGTTTGCCAGTATGTGTGCGTGTTTGCGTGTAGCCAGGGAAGTTCTCTTGAGAGCAGAGATTTGTCTGGTCGCAAGGTAATACCCATGAGTCAGGACTCAGAGTTAGACACAGTCACACACGAGAAGACTGAGGAACACCGGTGGTTTTGGACGACACAGGCTTCCTTTGTGCTTCAACAGCCTGGTGTTTTGTTTGGAAGGCCGTTTGTCTGTGATCCATTGTGTTAGCTTTGCCTTGTTAGCATAGCCTGGTGAGCTAATGAGACATCTTAGCAATACTGACTGGACGACTGCTGTGTAGGAAGAGAGGAGGGACTGCTCACTGAGAGGGTTGTGCAGAGAGGATATGAATGTTAGGCTGTGTGTGTGTGTGTGTGTGTGTGTGTGTGTGTATGGGCGTCATATTGGACGTCTGCCCAGCAAGCTTATTCAGACTCTGCTTGTGTGTGTGTGTGTGTGTGTGTGTGCGTGTGTGTGTGAGAGAGTGAGTGAGACTACCAGTGGCAGCCTCCTAAGCAGGGCATGGCAGAGGAGATGTGGGCTGATTGAATGCTTTAATGGAAGACAGGAAATGAGAAGGCTTGCCTCAGCCAATGCTAATCAGCACACACACACACACACACACACACACACATTTAACTGGCAGGCTTACATGTAGGTTAATACATTAGTATTAAGTGTGCAAAGCAAATACGTATCATGATGTGTGTATGAAGGGTGGACAGGTTGTGTGTGTTAAGTACAACTCAGTCAACAACTCAATGGTCAGAAATGTGTTTTGTATGTGAGCTTCAAAGACTGATGGAGTGTGTGCTTTGAGAGGGATGATAGAACAGAGTGTGTATGTTTCTGAGAACTTCTCTATGGAAGAGCAGCTGTCAGGCCATGAGAAGTGTGTCTATGGGGAGTGTGTGTGTGAGAGTCACATAGATACAGAGAAATCCAGAGGCTTCTTGTGTGTATGTGTGTGTTGCTTGCTCTGTATGGTCATCACACATCGATACCCAGCTAATAGGAATATTTATGATCCTTCTAACACATGCCAAAGCTCATTTCCGCATACACACATAAATGCAACCGTTTCTTTGTAAGATCACAATCACACACACGAGACAGGAGTGGCGACACACAGTCGGAGATGGAGGCGAGCATGCAAGGATAGATCTTAAACCGGACAGACAGCATTGTAGATGGCCTTGAAGAGCTGGTATCACCACGAGCTCAACCAGTGGTGATTGAATTGTATGTTTCTGAAGATATCCATCTCTCTGTCTCTCAACTCGCTCCTCTCTATCTCTGCGTCTGAAGGTGACCTTGTCTGTCTGCCAGTCTCTAGTGCTGACACCGGCCCTATCAGTAATACATCATGTAAGCTGTGTATCAGCCAGATGCCGTACTGGCTGAGCAGTGGGTGGTCTGTCAGGAACGCTTGCTTTGTACAATATGCAAAAAATCACATGCAAATTACCTACCAATGTGTGTGATGATATATCAGTGTGGATGCAAATGTGGTAGATGGCTGTGGTAAACAAAAGATTTAAAGAACTTACAGGCCTTTCACCAAATACAGTTACAGCTCACAAAACCTAAAGGTTCCTCACAGCAACTATAGTCTGAATGCTGGGGAAGAATATGATTATCACACACACACACACACACAGAAGAAGCTTTAAGCAGCCTCCTGCTGTGCCGCAACAAGAGATGTATTGTAGACAACACAGCTGCAATAACAAGGCTGGCCCAGAAGGAGTACTGCATGACTCCCAGTCTAGACCGGTTATAACCACCATATTGTAACTTGAAATATGCTTAATCTGACCTAAAATTAAAGAACATATTGCTTCTTTAATTCAATCCTTACGAAGTATAAACCAAATCAGGTTTCAGTAAGGAAGTCCAAGGATATTTGTTAATTGAAGGTTAGGGTGGAATTGTTTACGTCTCTGAAATAGTATCATTGATTTGAATTTTCATGTATTCCTCCTACGCAATTAAATCGTCACTAGAGGCTTCACAGTTTCCAGTGCAGAAAAGTCAAGGAATGTTTTGCTTTTTCTTTAGCTTTAACTGTCAAGTGGGTGTATGGTAACAACGAGCTAATGAGGTTAAAAAAAAGTAAACCAAGTAAATAATCAAAATGACAAATGCAAGCAAACCACTGTGTTCTATGGTGTAAGAGAAAGATAAAAAGGTGTGGGAATGTATACATTATTAATTTTAGTCAGGCAACAATGAAACACCATGCACACCCTGGTTGGATTAACTGAACACACATGCTGTGAACACAACTGCTATTGCAGGAACAATAGACCTTTAGACGCTTTTGCACGCATTCTGTCGAGGTTTTAAGCACCTGCATCCTCCATAATATAATATGATGGATTCTATTTTTGCATGTCATTAATTCCTTCACAGCTTGAAGGTAGGGGAGTGAAGATGGGAATGTAAAATGTATCTATAATAACCTTTCTAAATTCTGTATTCTTCGTTTTGTTTACAATATTGAAAATATACCAAGAGAAAACTTAATATCGGATCAAAGGTTACAAATAAAAAAATATCACGTCTTGATTCTGAATCCCCACTAAATAAAACCACAGCCCCTCGCAATTTATATGCCGCTCACTTCCAAAACTGTATCACAATAAAATACACATGGTTAAGTAAACATGCTGAACAGGGGGAAAACATGGGTGTCATGATGGGCTTAGTGTCAAACACATTGGTTATCGTTCAGACACTCACACGCACAGATACAACGCCCACCGAGAGAGAGAGAGAGAGAGAGAGAGAGAGAGAGACAAAGAGGTTGAACAACACACCAACATCTCTACTCTCTGCAACCGAGGCACATCAAAGCCTTCTCCGCCCATTTATCTGTGTGTGTGCGCCTGTAAATCAAAAGGCATACTTTGAACATGCACGCATGCACCCAGGCACACACACACACACTGTATTTGCTTTGTGCAGCAGCATCCAGGGCTGGGCAGGGGAGGTAAAGGATTTTGCTGTAGACGGGGGAATTACTTGCCTCAGCTCACTCTGTCAGGGAGGAGAGGGGGATGACTGTTTACCCGCAGTGAGTGAGAGAATGAGGGAAAGACAAAAGACAGAGAAGACAGCGAGGTCACTGCTGTGTCTGAAACAGTGCTTTCTTCTCCGCAATTCACCTTTTTCTTTACTTTCACCCTTCACTTGCCCCTGCTGCCAACACACACACACACACACACACACACACACACACACACACACACACACACACACACACACACACACACACACACACACACACACACACACACACACACACACACTACGGTGTGTCACATAAGAGGCCAGGTCAATGTAATTAGCTGCAACAGTATGGTCAGGGCAAAATACCATGATACACAGGAACAGTGGAATAAATGCACAAACCCATTCAGAAAGCCACTCGGGAGGAAAATTAAGGAACACGCACATGCACACGCACAGCGAGCGATGATCTGTGCATCCCAGTGTGACCATGTGGTTTGACGGGGACTTCCTACCGACCATAGAGGAAGTGTCCGTTTACAGTGTACAGTTCAGTTGTCCGCCATCACATCCTGTCTCCCAGCTCCAAACGGCAATGCAAAGCCTGCACGGCTCAGCCCAGTCAGGGCTTTGAAGTTAAATCAAGCAGAAAGGAGACACAGTTCCCCATACCATGCAATCAGCATCAGCATGAGATTTGGAACCGCGTACACAACCTCAAACGACGACGCTCTGGTGGCATAAAGAGCTTTACGTGCTATAGCTGGTGTGTGAAGCGACTCTGTTTTCAGCCTGTTTTGTTGGCAGATTCTCGCCTCACCTCTTCTATTGTGTCGGTGTGATTGACATCCACCTGTCCTTGGGTGGAGGGTGATTAGGTGTTCTTACAGCTGGCCCTTTGTAACAGAGTGGATGCTTGTAATAGATTGTGTGTGGAGAGTGATATGATAGGCTGATGATGGAATGATTCAGCTGACATTGACTAACAGTCTGTGGAATACAACAGGGCGGGGTTATTGATGACTCTTAAAAAAGGTGGGTTTCATTGCCATGGCAGCCCATACATTATCACCCTACAGCCACGCCCCTTCACCGGCCTGGACCAATGGGCAGGCAGCTGCTGAGCAAACAATCCTCAGCAGTGTTGTAATGGTTGAGGGAGAGAGGAGAATGCTAAATGTGCCACTTCATCTGTTGATTGACACAAAGCCTCTTGTTTACCGGCGCCAAAGAGATTTGCATCTTTTTACTGTTGCCCCTCCCTCTCTTCTTCTCTACGTCCCCTGCTTCACTCCCAAAATCCTCCCTGCTTGTGGCAGCGGTGCATGAAGTGGATATTACCCCACCCTGCTGCTATGATATTGATCAGCCTCCTCCCTCCCTTTCTCTCTCGTCTCTTCATAGCCCACTGCATTGATTCCACCTCTCCCTCTGAGCCCACCAGCTAGCAGTGATTAAACACGCTTCACACGCACACACACGCACACGCACACACACACGCACACACAGTCTTTGGTAGAAGTGTGTGGATGTGTAGCCTTGCTTTACTTTAAAGGCTATAAAGCTCAGCGGCTGCTGCACCAGCCTTGAGAAAACACTGCTTCTTTTCATTCCAGGCAACCAATGACTGCAAGTTTAGCATGACGTATTACCATCATAAATATTTTTGTTATAGCATGTTAGCATAGCACATCAGCAGGCTGGCATACAGTTGGCTGTGCTCTGGTAGGTTTTGTCAGGCCGGTGTTAAAGGTGGCTCTGGTATGGCTTGACAGGTGGGCTCCAGACACTGTGTGATTCTGTGCAGAACCACACAGAGCTGATGCACACTCCTTATAAAGGCCTGCAGCGCTCACAAGCACTAGACTAGCAGCTAGCCCACTAAAGTCAGAGCAGTTATATGAAACAGCATAGAGTGGGCCTGTGTTACATAAACAAACAATACTTTTTCAAAAGAGACCAAATCAGCTGTGTACAGTTGTAGGGAAAAAAAAACAACCTCTTAGGTGAGTGAATAGCAACAGATCTCCACATCAAAAGCTGAGCTTGGCTATAAAGTGCGAGCAGCACACACTTCACATTAATAAGTTAAACACATTCCCTCTCCTGTTTACCAGAAGGCTAAAGGTTTTGGATGGGAAGCTCTTGCTGATGAGTTAACGAGGGCTCCCACCCTCACTGCCATTTGGCATTTAAATGTCATTTTAGTGTGCAGCAAACACATTGCACCTAATTATGGCCAGTTGATGCTTTGTCCCGAGTTAAGCAGGAGCCACAAACCACCATCCACACAAGAGCAAGGCTGTTATATCGACTGTCTTACGAACCAATATCTCTGCCTTTAGGCGTAATGCTGAGGTGGACTGGATGTGAATGTTGATAAAAGGCTTCTACAACATGCAAAATGTTAACAGCCCAAACAAAGACAAGGGGTGAGAGCAAGGACAGTGTGAGGGTGATCAATAGTAGTAATCAATATTCTCCCTCTGTACCTTTCACTGTTTGAATTTGTATTTGTATTGCACTGCAATATAACCTCTCAAAGGCTCAAAGTGACTTTATTTCAGCGGTGCAGTAAGATAAACAGAAAGTAAATTAACCTAGATGAAGCGCTCAATTATCAGCATCAAAGAAAGCTGAAGCTGTGCTTTGACACATAAATAACATTATGTATCATTATCTCTCAGAGTAAGCCCATCTAAAAGACCCTCTAATGATCCAGGGAGGCATCTTTAGAAATTATGTTTTGGGCCAAAAAGTACTTCACGAGACAGTCAGCCATCTGTTAACAGCAAGCTCCATCAGTCCCCTACAGGTCCTGTCACAAGTCTACAGCTAGAGGAGTGTAAGCACAAGTTCCACTGCGGCATACACGATAAAGAAATGGGCTGTGCGTTTGGAGTAAATGTGTGTATCTGGGCTCTGCAGGGAGGAGAGGACAAGAGGTCACTGTCTATACTGGGAGCACACCTACACAGACGGGGGTCTCAATCATGTCCAACATCCCTCCACTTGATGATGGAGTAAGCCTCTAACACTCATCCGCAACTCCATTACCAAATCCAACATTAAATCATTCCATTTCACCTGGTGAAGAGAGGGTGAAGGTAGGAGACGGTGGATTATTTTTATTTTTTTTCCCACTGTCCTTTCTAGCTGATGTGTGAACTGATACAGACATGCCCACGTGCTGGGCAACCATCAGTAATGGGCCCAAATCAGCCCCACCATCCCACAATGCCTTGAGGCATAAGATTCATCACAAGGGCCAGACAGTAGTGGAGAGGAAGAATGGAGAAGTGGGAGAGAAATAATGTGGAATACAGTGAAGAATGTCATAAGATATGAAAAGAGCAAATGATGGGAGCCTATAAAAGAGTTATTCACCCTCAAATGGGGAGGGCATTATGGCGATCTATAAATGGGCTGTTAAACTCAATAGCCCAAGGTTAGCTTGTCGTGATGCTGCAGTGAAAGTCTATATAGCGGACTGTGTTAGTCCTACCATAAACACTCAGCCAGTACCATCTGGAATAAAAATGCTCTGATTATTTCAATTAGCTCCAGAGCGAGTAAGAAAATGATGTTACTGCAGCACATATCACAAAGCTCCACATATAGATGGCCTTGCACAGCAGCAGCTTGCCTTTACAACAGTGGGCCATAGGGATAGAGAGAAGTCAGTGGATAAAAAACATGGGGATTTGACAATTGTACAAAAAAGGGGGACTTAGGGGAGGTCGGTATTTTCTTAATCATTTCATTAAGATAGTGCTTAAGCTAATTTAACAGTAGGCTTAATAACGCAGACTTTCCTCCCTCTGCTCTGTGCACAAGTGTTAACTGCCTGCTGCAACAAAGGCGGCTCTGTTCACAAACACAACACTGCCAAACTGTTAAGTACATTCCTATAAAGAGAAGAACAAAGAGCGTTTGAGCGTGGCGGGAGCAGAAATGAATACAGCTACTGAGGGGATAGCACAGCTCAGCCCTTTGATGCCAGGAAATGTCTTTACTATAACAGATAGTGTTTATGCTGCTTCATAGTGGACTGTTTAAGATTGAGGCAACAATCAAATCAACTGGTAGTAGCATGAGCTCTGCGTAGAGATGATGTTTGTGAAATAATTGGGGCTAAGAGGGACGGCGATGGGGGTTGAGGTATGTGCTGCGAAACAGCAGACGACTTGAGGAGAAGGACGAGAATTATGAGGTTTGGAGTGAATGGTTTTGTGGTAAGCACAACTGGGGAGTTGGGGGTGAGGCAACGCAAGAATAATGAAGTGTGTAATGTTTTTGTGTGTGGTTTAAAGTCCCAAAAATGCACAAACACCTATGCACAGAATAAATGAAGTGTGTGTGCATGTGCGGTGAAGCATCTCCAAGCCCTCCCAGCTGTGGTTCCCTCGGCCCATGTGATCCATTGGCGGTGACAGACAAGGCAAACACAATTTGGCCCATCAAAGCAAACGCAACACCAGTCACAGCCACTGCAGGCGGAAATGTGACGCACTGAACAGAAAACAGACAATCCTCCTCTTGTGTCCCAAAAGTCTAAATTAGTCATTGATAAAAATCTAGAAAACCTGTCTGTCCTCCTTTTCAAATTGTTCATATTTTTACTGCAGTAACAGAGATACCTTTTGTACTACATAAGGCGAGGCTGTGCTGGCTGCGCTGAGTAAATCTTTGGGGATATTGGTGCATTTTATGGTTCAGGGGATTTTACAAATCTACAAAAAGAATCCTGATTTAACAGTAAAAAGCTAGAACTGTGAGCCCTTCAAGTCTCCCATTCGTTGGTTACGAGGCGCCTTCAGTGTTGAAATCTTGATTACATGACTGATAAGACTCTTGGTCTTTGGTTTCTAGGTTTAGGAGAGGGTTTTCTTGTTCTTATATACTGAATGGACGGCATTGTGCGAGAGCAATGGCGTATGAGAGCTCTTAAACAGAGTGACATTCCCCTTTTATGATCAAAGCATCAGCATCTGTGAGCCAGTTGCAATGCATTAGATCAACAAGCGTTCAAAGATGGAGAACAGATAAAGCTAGCGGTGAGTCAAGCGGTAGTACATGCACAAAGTCAGAAGGTCTGTATGAGATTGCAGCACTGCTGCAGGGGAGCTGCTGGAGGTGGCAGCCTGTGGGGATGTTGCTGTTGTTTTAAGGCCGTGTGAGGCAGCAGGCTCCAAGGTACAACATGTCGACATTCCTCACAGCAATCCCTGAAATGTCCTCCTCTTGTGTCTGCTCCTCTCTCTGACCGATGCCCTTGCCCTTCTTCCCCTCCTTCCTTCCTCCCTGTGTTCTCGACTGGTGAGAGTTAATTTGCACCATGTGTTCCTTAACGGAGAAAGAGGGGCCCTGGTAGAAGCGTGTGAACTCGATACCACTGTAAATCTCCACTTCCACAGCGGTACCCTCTTGCCCCTCCTCCTTCTCCTCTTCTCTCTCTCATTCTTTTTTCATTGGCATGTCACACATTGGACAAGGTGGAAATTACACTGAGCTAAGCTGCGAACCAGTGGCAGTGCACGCCAGATACCCACTTAAGCTGAGAGAGTGGGGAATATTGAAGAGTGGAAAGGAGAAAAATAACAGCAGGGGGAAGTGGAAATGCAAAGTGGGAGAGGACGAGGAGGTGGGGTAAAATTAGCCGCAGAGGCCAATCCAATTAAAGCTTGACCAATCCACGCAAATGTGTTTAGTGTCTGGTTACTACACTCAGTGCTGGGTGGCCTGGCAGAGACTGAATACAATACTCGGATACATACTAGAGATGCACTGATTGCAATCGTCTTGGACTATTCCCATTTTCGATTTTTCTTAATTCTGACGTCCCAGAGCTGTCCCGACAATTATTTTAAACAGTCCCGAAGTCAGTGTAAATGTCAAAAAATCAAAATGTGATCCTTTTCCTTTGTCATCTAGAGTGATCTTTTTTTTCCATTTTTCTTTCATTTTCTTTATTATTTAATTATCTTAAATTGAATATATCCTGCTCTGTTATTTTATTGTATATATTGTAACCTCGTTTGCATCCTGGGGATGTATAAAGTATCTATTTGCATAAAAACACATAATTTAAAATGATTAGGAAATAAAAGATTGTATTCTTATTTAATTACTTGGTTCATAATTCACTCTCCAATATCTATTTTATATGTCTGTGACATCCTTAAAACAACTGTATTTACTCAAGTTTCTCACAAAAATAATGGGAGATTACATCTGGTCACATCTTGATAGTGTTATAAATTAGGAGGAGGAGCTGGTCACTGTGATTACTCTGGGCTGCATGCATGGGAATGAATTACAACATAATGAATGTCTGATTAAGTTAGTTGGTCCACAAGTTTTTTAAGGTTGTTCTTCCAGTGCTTATTTTGGACTTGCAGCTGTGACTAATTGCAAGCTGAAGAAATTCTAAACTGCCGACATGTGTGTGGCTATGACGATACTGTTTGTGTGCCGAATAGAGCTGCACTACTTTTGAGTGTTGAAGTGGCCCATGTGCCATTCTATTGTATCTACCGTGGAAACCATCTCGCCCCAGTGATCGTTAGACACTATGAGCATGTGCATACTTCAAAGGACATTTCAACCTCTAATTTAGTGTGCAGCCTCCTTTGGAGGAGTTGCCTGCTTTCATTTCAAAGAAAGACCTGGTCAGGTAATTTAAAAGCCCCTGTCATTATTTTCATATGCAACAACCAGGTTGGGTGTCCTGAGCTTTTGAGAGCTTCAAATATACCTGCTTTTCTTGGCGTCTTTGTTTTCCCACTTTCTCATCAACGCTGGTGCCAAGGAAGATGGCACTGCCTGTTTGTTCTACTGCCTTTACAGATAAAATGTAATGCTCCACGCAGTGAAGTTGCTTCAGATGTTAGTGGAGACATCAGAGGAGACATTTTCACTTGTGATGTGCCAGGATAAAAAAGAAAAGTGGCTGAGGAGCCGCTGAATATTTCAACAACAGGGAGGGGGGGTGGAAGAGAGAGAGAGAGAATGAATTTGCATCTGTGTGTGTGAGAGATGCATCCAGGCCAGTGAAAGTAAACTCAACTAATGAAAGTCCAAGGGGGAAGAATGGGCAAAAGGCTTCTCTGCTGAATAATTTAGCAGTAGTGGGTCAAAGAGGTGGCTATTGATTGAGCTTTTAAAGAGTCTTATGAAAATGCTATGGCCGCTAGCCTGGCCCTTCAGCCCTACCAACCCCCACTATCCAGAGGCTGCACCCTCTAAGTCTGGGAAGGTAATCAGCACTCATAAAAACACACACAAACCCCCATTTTGATTTCAGTCTGTCTCTACTTCCCTCCCCTCCCATCTTCTATCCTAGAGAAAGAGACCGTCCTATTGGCTGAGCAAATAGTTTCCATAGCAGCATTTAGCTAATGCACAGGGAGGGCAGTGAGGGTGAGAAAAAAAAAAGTGTTATCTGTCCAAAAAGATGAAAAGAGGGGGATACGGGGGAAATAGAGGAGAGGAGCCAGGGGGGAGGGTTGGCTAGATTTGGTTTTATACCCACAAGCAGAGCTGAACACAGCCTCTTGCACTCACCGAGTCTGAACTATGATGTTATCTCAACCACGTCATTTGTATTGCTTTATTTATTCCTCACTGCGCTCTCGTGGACAATCAATCATACCTGCCTCCCCAAAGAGAGACGGAGCTGTGTAGCTGTTTGAGAGATGCGTGCCTGTATCCATCCAATTCAAGAAATGCACAGGGCATGCAAACTGACACCAGCGAAAGACTAGCACTTGTCAGTCTCGCAGATTGTGTCCGCTTAAGAACATCCTTGCATAGAAACAGCAGCTGCTGCAGCTAGTGACCCCGGCACCTCAGCTAAATGACCTAATGTTACCACAAAGAATGGCATTAATAGCTTTACCTGAATGAAATTTCAAGTGTGCTGTGGCAGTAAAATAAAAAAGGGAGGGAATGGTAGGAGGTGCATACCTCCTCACCGAGGAGCATTAATCAACACGATCATAATGGGGAAAGTCACCTGATACTGGCAACCCAGCAGTAAAATATCTTTTGCTCACAACCAACTGTGAGGGGAGGAGAGCGAGGGGACTATTTATCAAATAAATGGAGGTAATGATTTGGTTTGTTCAGATTGAATAAAATGATTCCACTCCTCGTGTTAACCTGCTTCAGCCGACCACAGTGAGGAAGTATAAAATCTGCAACAATTTTCTGGTCTGTTTTCCTTTTGTAGGTGAGTGACAAAGGGTTTAGTAGCTGCTATGCTGCGGTTCTATTGCTTTAAGGCTGCGACTCAATGGGGAACATTACAGGCAGAATGCTTCAATCAAACAGCTTGCAGCAGGCTCGGCTGGCCGGCCATGTCCATAGATGCCCTTGTCAAAGATGCTTCCTCACAGAAAGCAGACACACAAGACAGCCCCACACACAATTGAGAAAGGCTGCACCTCCACATGTTCACGTCTGTAATATGTACCCGATCGCTTAAAGCAGCTGAGTGGACCGTGGAATGAAAGGAAGAGCTGAGGATCACACACACACACACACACAAAATTGCCCCTAATGAGGGTAGCGCCCCTCTCTCAAGAGATGGCAGCGGCTGCTGCTCTACTCGATAAATATTAACAAGAAGTGCGACTGATGGCGGTGCTCACTGATCCATAATTGCATTTCAAAATGTTCAATGGGGGCGGGGTAGAGGGTGGTCGTGAAGGGAGAAGTGGGAAGATAAAAAGAGGGAACTCAGCCCTCTAGGCAGTGACAAGAGACAAGTGATGCCTGTCTAGTCAACCTTCTCCTATCATCCTGATGGCTCAGCACCAATAAGGGAGGTTTTGGAGAAAGAAACACATAGGTTTTGCATTACAAGCTGACATTTCTTCTTTCATTGACTTGCCGCTGCATGCATCACAGCGCACATTGTGACGACAGCTTTACATAAAGGGAGGATCAGAAGGATGCCAGGGAACTCCACTTACCAATGCCACATTGTACATTAAGTGATATGTTTTGCACAGAACAGCTAGCTGCAAGCTAATTAGCTAGTGGATCTCATTGTTAAGCTAATTATCAGCACTTTGGATTCCATTAGGACTGTACTCAGGGTCCACAGAAAACCTAATAACCGCTCATGTTGAGCATCCATATTTATGCACATATATTTGCATCTTTATCAAACATTTTTAATTATGGGCTTTGAATAGGAGGTATTTTAGAGGGTTGTATGATAAGCACCAGCTAAAGGAATCAAGAAGCAGTTGTCTGGGAGACTAATTTCCATTTGGTGTGTGTGTGTGTGTGTGTGTGTGTGTGTGTAGGTGTGTGTCTAGATGTACACATGTTACATGAACACAGGGAAAGATATGCTGTTATATCTGTCCAACACAAACATGCATAATAATACACAAGGAATTACACATGAATAGTGAATATGATCTGGTTACAGATAATACATACATTTTTAATGTGATATTTTAAGGTGATCCCATCAAGTTAAACATGTATGTTTCTAACATAATATGAACTACATGGGATTTTTTATCTTGGACCATGGTTTTAAACCTGGATTGTATTCAATTAAATCTCAAAAGATAAATTATGCAGGGATTTTTTGGGTTTAGTTTTTCAGATCAAAATATTTTTGCAATGTTAAGTGAAAATGTAGACAACTGGTTTAAAATCATTAATTTCCAAGCCATCTGCTAATTAAGGGTTTTGGATTTTCCATTTATCGGTTCAACAAGTTTTAAAACATAAATTAAGTGATATCTTTTCACAAAAACACCAGAAAAGTTCACCTGTCACACAGAGATTGTGTCAAATAGTTTCTAAATGTAGCTAAGTGTACACGGCTGGGTGAGCATCTGGGATGCATGTAACAAATCTTAATTGTAGCCGAGGTTCACTTTTGAAAAGATAAATGCAGCGGACACTTTTCTTATTTTTTGCAAAGCAAACAGAGCACGCTAAACCCTGAGATGCTTATTACCGTACACTGTTATTTTAAACTGATGCCAATATGAGGGACACAAAATGATAACCACTGGATATCGCACACGCACACCCACACACCCACACACCTGATTATATGACAAAGAAAATCCCTAACCCTTTTAAGCTGCAACATATGAGCTGGACTCCTGGCACGATAATTGCATTGTACATGGCATCTAATTAAATGTCCATAAGCAGGGAGATCCAGAGATGTGTATGTGCGTGACAGAGAGACTGTGTGTGGGTGTGGGTGTGTATGTTGGCGTACTGGGATCCTCAATCCTGCGTTCCCAGAGGGAGAAACACTGCAATCACTCCATTAGCGAAAGAGGGAGAGAGACAGGGATGCTGGGAGAAAGCAGAGGGAGTAGGAGAGAGGGATGTGGGGAAGGAAGGGAGGGAGGGAGGACGGAACACAGCTGACTTGGCCAATAACAGCAAATGAGGTTAGATACAAGCAGAGAGGGAGGCAGGGGGGTCAATGAGCATCGAGGACATGGACACAATGACTAGAACATGGGATGGGAGGAGCGAGGTGAGTGACAGCAGATAAAGAGGAGTGGGGGATGAAGTGTAGAAGCAGACAGATGAGAGTGAGAGGGAGAGAAATGGAGACTGAGGAGACAATCTAGGTAAGAGCAGCAGGATGGATTGGTGAAGAATTAGTAATTAACTGGCTGCATGTTTTGCTTCCATCCCTGATTTGGTTTAATACCTCTAACGGTTAAAATGGCCTCCTACCGGTCACCTCTGTATCTAGGCAGACATTTTAGGGGGAAGGTAGGAGACAGAAATCTATACGACTGGATCAATATGTCACAGAGGTTACAGTGGCCACTATTGTTGAGTAAACAAACTAGGGAAACTAAATATTCAAATTGACCCCAATAATGCTGTAGAATGGATTTTCGTTTTGCATGGCTTATTAATGAATGACTCCGCTGTGTGCACAGAAGCATCATGGAAGCACACACACACGCAACATGACGACTCACAGAATCACAGTGAGAAAAAAAAAGATATAGCGACATGGAGAGACAGGCTTCAATTCTTGTTCTTCCCCACGCAGGTAAGATTGATAGCTGCATTCAGGATTTCTATACACCGCTAATTGGATTCACAGGTCATTAGATAAAGTACAAGAGTGAGACCAGTACAACCTAAAGACTGAGGGGGGAAAGAGAGAGACAAAAAAAGAAGAAGAAGGGTGCGAGACGGGCAATATTGATGAGGTTGTTTGGTTCAGGACCAATGAAATTTCCTCCCCCTCTGCTGCGCCTCCAAAGCCCCGTTCCCCCACACAGAAGGGGGTTGATCGATAATTTGTGTGGCAAGAAAACGTGGGGGTCGGAGACAGAGCCGAGGAGGGATGAGAGGATAGGAAATAAAGAGAACGAGTTGACGTCTGATGCGTGATGCACTTACATGGAATTTTTAAACAAGTCTGTACCCTAGTTTTGAGAGCACGGTGGCATGGTAGATGGTACTTTATACCAATGTGTGCAATTAAAACCTAAATCAGCTATCATCCTAAAAGAGGATTTAGTGCCGGCCTCGTAAAAAGAGACCATAGCTAGCATAGTGCCACTCTTGTGATTTGTAGCCCAGAGACTAAGTGAGCTCATTGAAAAATGCTGTACTTGTTTAGAGAGCCAGCAGGGCTTGTTGTTTTAACATCGGAGGACAAAGGTACAGTCTGCTCAAACGCATACAGCCATGCAGATGGCTGTTCATTAATTACAGATGGATGGATTGGGGGGGGGGGGGGGGGGGGGGGGGGGGGGGGGGGGGGGGAGTGAAAAGAGACAGAGGGGTCAGCTAATGAAGCCAGTATTCTCTCGCCCTCCCTGGACAATTACCTCTGTCGGCCCCAGACCTCTTCTGGCACTCTTAATCAAGATGCAGGTGCGTGGGTTTTTGTGTGAATGTGTGTGCGTATGTGCGTGCACGAGCAGGGGTTCCTGCCGTCCTCAGCACTCTCTAGCAGTAATCCGATTACAGCCCTGCTGCTGTGGGGCCTGGCAGTCCTCACCTCTGCAAGGCCTCCAGCTCACCTTAAAACCCTTCTTCACACAACAACTGCCCTTCACACACACAAACGTATTCACACATGAAACTTAAGTGCCAACACACCCACCTCAAATGCATACACACACACACACACACACACACACACACACACACACACACACACACACACACACTAGTCCTCCTTTTCTAGAAGTGTTGTGGGTGGCCTCTGAGCTGACCTCACATCATCACCCTAGCTGTTGGCAGCCATTACTTTGGCCCCCTGGGGCCTGGCCGCCCCTCACCGAGCCTTCTGCACTCTGCTTAGACAACCAATCTGTTAAAAGACAGGCAATGCTCGCTCCAGCAGGGTCAGGTGCCGCTTCATTTGGCATCATAGACCCATCACTTACATATTCCAGTAGCCTTTGCACATTAAATGCACATTACTGCAAGCCTGCCCCAAAATGTGTTCCGTGCTTCATATATTGTCCTTATATATGTCCTTGTATGTGCAACGTGCTTGGCAAATAAACAATTCTGATATGGCAGATGAAAACCTGACAAAGGACCAATAAAAAAACAATTGAATTCAGACCTTACCGGGAGGTTTGCATTTGGGGAACTTTGACCGTCAAATGTCCGGAGTAAAAAAAAAAGTAGGCCAACCATTATGACTTGAAATGTACTTCAAGATCATATACAGATTTTAAAAAGGTAATTGGAATGGCTTGCATGTAGCTGGAAGACATTCGTGATTTGCAAAGCTGTTCAGGGCGTCATTAGAGTAGACTACAGAAAATGATCTCACTCCATTACTGAAACCATAAAGTAAAAACCTTTTTCCTCAACATAAATAAAGATAGATCTGTCAGGTGAACTCAAATGCAACCAACCCCTGCCCCAACCCCTCACAACATCCATCTGTCTGTCTGTGTATGACACACTTTAGGTGTCCTATTGCTAAGAAAACAAGCACCACTTCACTAAACTGACTCAACGGCAAATTAAAAACTAATTTATTTCTTTATTCAGCAAAAGAGGCAATTTGGCCACATTAGGCTGTACATTTTTTTATTTTAAACTGGTGATGGTCTCCTTCATTAAATCAATTAAGGGCATCGACAAACATCTTTATTCCCATTACAAGCATTATTACACTGCCAGTGCATTGCAAAGGTGGATAATATCCACGCCTGATTCTCACTGGGATTCTTTTCCCCACGACACGTGCAAGTCTCCACTTGCCCTGCGACACAGGGTGGGCGGATTAGTGGTGAATCTCAGGCCAGTGTGAGGACACAAGGAGATAAAACAGGACAGACAGGAAGTGAAAATGTACTCACCAGCTTGAAATCCTGAATGCTACAAATGAAGTAGGGAGTGTTGGGCCGCCGACTTTCAATGTATACACAATCTGCAAGTGAGAGAAAAGAGAAAAGAAACGTGAGATCGAAAGAAGATGTTCACTCTTTCCAAAGCTGTCATGTTTTATGCAGACAGATTCAGTAATATATTATTTTGGGTGCTGTTACCTCTGCTGAAAAGACATTTCTCTCTTTGAGTCAAATTCAATTGGAATGCGAGTAATAGGATTAAGGACTTTTGGAGCGCTACAAGGTTGCCTTTCCAAAGCAAACATTACGCCCAAAGGGAATTATGTTATTGTTCCACTCCATTTATACACCAGTGAGTAATACTGGCTTTAACCCCATTCCACCCTACGAGTCATCAGTGTAACTCGCTCCTACAAAATGACAACTTCTGTCATTGCACTGATATATGCCCAGTTAACTGTATATTAGCATAGTGGTGGAAAAAAAATTCACCTTCTGTCCTTTCATGTTTTAAAATGTTGCCAAATTACATAACCCTCAAGTGTTGAACGCAGCCCCCTCACATTGTGTGTGAGGAGGTGGCCCTGGCCGGCTGTGCTGTTAAATTGAATGTGACTTGTGGTATGGCCAGGTCGCGAACCCTCATCTCCTTAACAAAAACATTCACGCTGCAGAGGACAAAAACACACAGCCACTTCTGTGGAGAAGAAACGGAGGAGGAGGCGGGGGACATGGCTAATGGTTACGGCTAAGCCCGGCACAGTCATTTCCAGAAACAGCCACGGGTTAGAATTATTAGAGAAAAAGAGATTTGAATCCACAAAAGGAAAATTAGCATAATAGTCTCCCATTCACCTTGTGCTTTTAGCTGAAACACAAAACCAGAGTGTGATCAAACGGAGAACAAAAATATATTTATTTTGGTTTAAATAACAACCAGTAAACGACAGTTCTTGCTTGCTCAACGGGCAAAGCAATCAAAAGCCACTGACACTTAATTGATTGAAAGAATACGTCACACACTGAAAATTGACCTTCTGCAATGCAACAAGCTATTCGACTGCTCCCAAGGCTGGGCTTGACCGCCTTTTGGTGCAACACAGCGTAGCACTCATGCTTACATTAACACACGGGCCATGAAGACGGACAATATCGTGCAGCTCAGTAAGCTTTGATTCAAAAAGGTGAAATGTGCACTAACAATGCAAACTGCTGGTGAAATGAAATCATTTCACCAGAACTAATGCGGAGCTGCTCCTCGCAGACGGACTAAGGCACACTTTCCCAAACAAAAGATGTTCTTCACTGACTGATGGCACCATCATCTGTTATTTATTTGTTTGTGTCAACAGAGTTATCGATCTGGCTGTGGTTTATCTTACCGCTTACAGAGCAAAAAGAGGTGGCAAATATATTAAATGGCTCTGACACCCAAGATGCCATTTGTAGAGGGGCTGGTGTGTATGAGTGCGACATCATGGGCTTTGTTTTTTTAAGAGGCTCTCTGTGTCTGTGTCTGTCTCTGTGTGTATGTGTGTATATATGTGTATGTGTGTGTGTGTGTGTGTAACCCCAGGGTGGGCTTGTTATCTGCTGTGGGCTGAATGAGCTGTTCTAAGGGGAGGGGGGGGTTTATCGCCCTCGCTGGCTCTGAGTTACGCATTATATCTCTCACTACTGCCCTCTTCTCCCTTTTTCCCGCTCCCTCCTTTTCTCCCTCCTCTACACCATCCCTGGAAGTCATTTACAAGATAACATGAATGAAAATATCCATCAGTGCTATTGTGTGATCTGTGAGCAACACAGTGTGTGTTGAGAGACAGAGAAGCGGGTGGAGGAGGAGGGAGCAAGAGGGAGGGAGTGGGGGGAGGGCCGAGAACAAAAGAGACTAATCTGAATGAGATGACATGTTTCGGAGGAGTCAAATCGAGGGAATTAGGGTTTAGTGTCCCTTCACCTCGTCGGCACATTCATTTAGAGGGGCCAGATATCCGTGTCTGCACCCCAGAGCACATCAACAGGCATAAAGAACAGACAGCAAGGGTGAAGAAGAGGCGGTGGGAAAAAAAGAGACTAGATCTAGTTTAATCATTTGCAGACAGCAAGTGAGTCTATTCTTCGAACGTCAAAAGCACATTTTGAATTCATCCTGGGCACTAAAAGTTGACTACCTCAAGGGCATTTCTCTGAGAGCATCTATAATACGATTCTCAATGAATGTGAAAGTTAAAACCCAGTTAATGCTTCAGACTCTTCCGTTTAAATCGAAAAGGAGGCAACGGCGCTCAGGGAGGTTGGGTGGGGTGAGGGTGGGGGGCTCGCCGAAGCGGGCCACACGGTTCCTCCGGGGTCTGCCTGGCTTGTTAAACATTCCTGCCATTTTGTGCATTTGGTAGTGGGTCTCCTTGCTCAAGTGGGGAAGTGGAAAGGGGAGGGACGAGAGGCTTTGCTGTGGTGGGGGTCTATGTGGGGGGATGGGCAGTTTTCTTAGGGTTGAAGTGTGTGCTCTTTGGATGGATGTAGCCTTCGCTGTAGGAGGGAGAACCACAGCAGGGCCTTTGTAGTAGAGTGCTCTCACTCCCCTTGCAGCTGTTAAGTTTAACTTCTTCTACTCGCCTCCACCCTACAATCCACTGCCGACCGCCACGCCACCCAGAAAGAAAGTTCTATACTTTGACACCAGGAGATATGAAGCTACCGAGCACAGCTCCTCAGATCTGAGCACTTCACTGAAACCTGATCCTGGTGGTCACCGTTTGTCCAATTACATTGTCACTGCCGAGTTTAAGCAACGTAGTATTCATTGTTATAACCTTGTGACACACACACACACACAAACAAACACATACACACACAGCAATTTACTCAGCTGTAGCTCATTGTTCAGCCAGCCATTCTCTAATGGCTGCCAAGCATGTCTAATCTAAAACACACCTAGCCTCAGCAAAAGAGCTGTGTCCTTCTCTCCCTGTATCAAGCGAATAAGATGCTATTTAATTTGCTGCAGCATTTTAGCAGAGGGGAGGGGGAGTTCTTAGATAACATCAGCATGGCTTTCTTTTACGAGCCGCCAACAATGGAAAAGTCACAATGTGAACAGTCATACATGCCAATGTTTTGTAAACAGTGGTGGGGGGAGGGGGGAGCTGTGGAATGAGATCAGCTAAACACAGCAAGAATATGAGCACATTTTAGGACACAAGCAGGCTCATTAAATCAAGAGGAGTGTTTGTCTATGCCGTGCTTGCAGGTGGTAAGTGTTAGCCATGAGGCAGGACGCACCTGCATTGTTACAAGGGGTGCTCGGCTCAAACAGGGCAGAGCACAAATGCGCAAACGTACACACACACACACACACAGCAGAGTAGTGCACAGCTTTAGCAAAGATACCCCCCTTGAGTGTACTGATCCTAAAATTAAATAGCACAAGGAATGCAATAATGGAACCACAGGGGTGTGAGGGGACTAGAGGGCCAAGAGACAGAGAGCTTGGGAGAAAGAGGGAAACTGGTGTCATTACTGATCCAGCCCAGACTGTAGCGCCTCTGCAAGGACGACCAGCTGATGACCAAGTCAGCCTTGTGCCACTTCCTGCCGGGTCAAGGCCTGGAGTAACAGACACTTTGATTCTTCCCCAACTTGCCTTTCTCCATCGTCATCCACAAGCCCAATAACTCTCCCTTCTTCTCACTGGAAAAGCAGTGGGAAATACCTGGCAAGCGATACCATCAGCTCTCTACAATAGGGCAGGCCTACAGCTGACTGAGCTCCTAGGGGAGAACAGAGGCTCTTTGACAACCCCCCCTCTTCTCTTCTCCCTCTCGGCTAGCCCACGCTTTCTCATTTAGCAGTCGGCAGGTGGTTGGATTTCACTAAAAAGCCCTTTTCCCAGAGTCTCTAGCGTGGGGGGGAGATGGGCAAGCAGAGGGCTTTTTAAAAATAGATCTATTCAGTTAGCGACAGGCTACAGATTTACACTGCTGTGTTTCAAGACGAGATGACTCCAAGGGCTTGTCCCTCGTGTTAGCTTGACTGGAAGCAGCAAACCGATCGCCAGCTCGTCTTTGTGGCGCAGGGGATGCACGATGCTAATCGAGCTCCAGCCTCCGGTGCCTCCACTCTAGAATAACCAATCTAACACATACTGCACCACATTATATGGGCTTCTCAAGAGGACCCACACTGAAAACAGACCTCGGTTCAATGTTGTGTTCCTATAAAAGGGCAATTTACTATAGTCAGTATCAAATAAAAAAAGTAATAGTTTAAAGTTGGTAGTTTAAATTGATACAATTCTGTAAGGTACCTTACATTACAACTCATTTTCAAAAGGCCCTGAATGAAACTCCAAAAGACAGTAAAACAATAGCTAAAGCACGAGTCAAATTCAAGCACTTTCAAGGTACCCAATCCAAAAAAAGACTGTTGAAGCCTTTATCATCACATCTAAATTGTAATAAATAATGCAGAATTCATTCATACCCACAGCAATCAATGTGGGTTGACACTTTGTGTATTTGCTGCATACCAGCTGTTCATATTAACTCAAGTTTTGCTAATTTCCAGAGTAAAAGGCTTTTACCACCCAGGGGGGGTGATGAAAAATTACGCAAAATATTTGCAGGGAAGCATTTCACATTTTTGTATCAAAACTATTCATACAGCAGTGACACAAATCCGCAACAGTTGCAACACTTGTTCAATAAAACTCATTAAATTCTTTTACTTTCTTGTGTCGAGGGAGGAGTCGAGTGTTCGTCAACAGTGTGTAGCAAACAAACATGACAACGTTATTGTTTACATGGGTGGTTGTGTCGATTATGTTGAAAATCAAATGTCAATTGTGTTGTGTGACTGCTAACAGTTGGTCCAGACTTTGAAGAAGAGAGGGAGGGCTAGTTATCCAGCTCTACATGTGTGTCAGACATACTCCTGCTGCACAGCTTACCACACACACACACACACACACACACACACACACACACACACACACACACACACACACACACACACACACACACACACACACACACACACACACACACACACACACACACACACACACACACACACACACACACACACACACACACACACACACACACACACACACACACACACACACACACACACACACACACACACACACACACACACACACCCTCCCTAGGGTTGTTGTGTCTGCGGTAAGAAGTGCCAGCTGTCCATATCAACAACTCCCCCAACACTCATACACAAGGTGTTTTTCTTAGACTAGCCAGCAATCTCTCTGTATTATACACTACACAAAAACGTATCACCTTCTACGACGACATGATTGACTCTAATCATTATCGTCCTGAAACTCAGTGGGTTGGCTGTGGCAGCCATGTTGTGTGACATAAACCGAGGTAGAAGGGCAGGAGGAGTGGAGGGAGGCAGGTGGTTTCCATTAGCTCTCTCCATTTTAAACAGACCAGCCAGCCAGTCAGTTAGGAAGGAAGGAGAGAAGGAGACATGCTATGGCAGCCAGCCGCCTGCAGCACTAAGCAGAGTCCAGCTGCAGTGAAGGGAAGGGATGAGCAATGTGAATAGTATTGTGTGTCTCTGTGTGTATTTGACCGAGCCTGTGTGTTGAAGGAGTGTGCTTTTCAGAGATAGGAACCGGGTCTATGACTGTTAAAAGCATGATTTATATGCATTGGTGTGTGCATGTATATGTGTAGAAGTATACTTGTGAGAGTAATACTGGTTATCAGTGTCCTGTGCATGTGTGTGTACTGACACATGTTTTGTGCTTCTAGGGTGTCTCCTATTGATCCCCCTATGGTGGTGTGTATAATCTCCAGAGAGAAGATCTATAATCTGGGGTGAGGTGGTGGACGAGTGCAGCAAACAGGCTCTGGAGGTGTCTGGCCAGGCCTGGGGAAAAGGTGAGAGCTCAGCCACAGGATACCGATCAATTTGGCATGTCTGTTTGCACTGCATCAGGCTGTTCACCCCAGCAGCCGACTATACCAATGGCCTGGGACAAAGTCCCCTGGCTAACACCACAGACGCACTCCTCCATCCTTTTTAAGCAGTAGCAGAGCTACAGTTAGCTGTAGGCCCACCTACTGGCCGATTGCACACCCATCCAATCGATGTGCACTAAGCCGCCTGAACCCATCTTCAAGGGATAGAAAGGCTGAGCAGAGAGATTGGAAGGTGGCTGCAGATTGGGAGTGTGCAGATGGTTTCAATACTGGCTTACCTGTTATGTCTTGTGTGATGACATAGGCCTGCATGTTTCTAAAGCTCCCTGTGTCAAAAGCAATCAAAACACTATTTTGGTTCACAATTTCTTTCTGATTATGCACCGCTTACCATCAACGAGTTCTTCTCTCTTCCCATGTCTGGGGCGGAGCAAATCCCTCTCCAGGGGTGGTTAGTTTTACATATTGTGTGTCACTAGACGGCTATAAAAGGATTTAACATTTAGTAAAGCATAATCCATTGCAGGCTTTGTGCCTGCCTAAGCTGCACGCATCAAATCTGATTGCAAGAAGGCTGCTACCAATGACCAAGCAGGAGGAACACACACACACACACACACACACACACACACACGCACACACAGACGCACACACACACACGCGGCTTATCACTTGAACAATGAGCAGAGGAGACAGCAGGAGGTCAGTTGCTGAGGTGGAGGATCTTGTACATTGACAATAGGAGGTAAATTACAAACTAGTGTACTTGTGCTGAGGCCACCCACTACCCTAGCTTGGCTCATCCCTAATCTAAACCAATCGAACAGCAGCCGTCTTTGTGGAGGGAGCGGGTTGTGACACTCGAGCCACTCTGCTCCAGACCTGTCAAACTAATTGAAGGAGAAGACAGGAAACATAAATATTCCCCATCAACCAGACACTGGCTGTGCTGTGCACTCGGATGTGGAAATATAAATATTCGGCAGGGCTAATCCACTGAGACGGTCGACTTTGTTTATGTGCCTTTTGAATGTTTCATTGATGTGACTGACTGCTTCCGTCCCCTCCTCTCTCTCTCCACTCCCCCCTCTCCGCATGGTTAAGTATGAGACAAAGCGCTGGTGCTCTCTCTATTAAACATGAAATGCGGCGCACAAAATGCTTCAATGGAGTCTGTTGCTGAGAGTTAGAGAAACAGAAATGGAGAGTGAGCAACAACAAGACTTAAGTTACTGCTTGCTCGAGGACTTCTACTGATACCAGTGCAGACAGAGATAATTTAGCCAGCAAGATCACGCAGCTAGATGGTAAGTGTAGGGTTGGGGGGGGGGTTAAAGACAAAAAGAGGGAGTGTTTGTGTGAATGTGTTTGTAGGTAGGTAGTTGGAGAAGACAATAACAATACAATGACAATAACACACTGGTTGTAATTTCCTACACCCCTCCACACTACTTGACCTTTTGCTAGCTGCTCGATAAACGAAAAGACACAGCGGCAATCATTTAGTTTGCAAGGCGGATAGCACCGAGCACACTGCACACACGACTAGCTAGTCTGGCTTCTTTCCGACAGCAAGTGTTGACATTCTCCCCACTAATACAACCAATTTCTAAACAGTAGGTGAAAGAGAGGCCATGTTTACAGCTGCGGAGAAGGTTGGTTCTCCTTTTAGCGTCGTGCATCAGACGTAATAAAAACACTGTAGCGCAGCTCAAACATCTTTCCAGGAAACTAGAGTACCTTTCGGCCCCAGAGGAGATAGCATACATTCAGTGAGTCGGATGGTGTTGGGATGAAATCATTATCATGGCTGTCGTCACTATCACATCATCTAGTGAAGCACCACTTTGCTTTATTGACTTAGGCCAAGACAAAGCACAGAATGGGTCAACTTGGAATTGATTGTATGACGTATTGGCCTCCAGCCTGAGGAAGTGCTTCTGCTGTGAGAGAGTTGCTACACTGGTGAATCTGCAATCCCTCAGCAGCATATTGTACCAGAAATGACCGCTTCTCTAAGAACCAGAGAATTGATCTTTGATTCATCAGCAATGCGTCTTGAGCCCACCTGCATATACACTTAGATTAGCCAAGACGAGGACTCACCTCCGGGTCTGTAAACAACATCGTCTTCTGTGATGAAGGACGTGATTTCTCCGTTCTCTGTGCGCTCGTAGCGCGACTTCTTCTTGGGCGTCTTCTTCTTGCCCTTTTTGCCGGCCTCTTCTGCCGTGCCGAGTCCTCCACCTGTGCTGCCATTTTCGTTGTCCTCATCCTCGCTGTGGTCGCTCTCTGCATAGTTCTTGGCCCCGCCCTCCAGCGTACAGCTGCGCCGAGGCCTGGAGCTTTCACTCTCACGGTCACCCCGGTCCCCGTCCTGCCGGCGGGACTTACCAGACTCTCTCTTGTCCCGGTCCCTGTCTCTGTCCCTGTCCCGCTCTTTCTCCCTCTCCTTCTCTTTGTCGGCCGTCATGATCCGCCACGTGCCTTCCTCAGTCCTCTCACGGCTGGGCCTCCGTGAAAGGTAGACTGTGAGCCTGGGCTTCAGTCTTCTGAATTTACCAGTCAAATCCAGGGAAAATTTGGCCACACCAACAACCCCAGTGTTTCAGAAAAGCTGTGGACAAGAGAAGAGGGACAATTAGAATAATGCATTATCCTTTTCTTAAGGAAGCAACATTTTCAAGTAAAAAATCTTTTTTTGTGCAGAAGGAGATATTTTGTGGGTGAGAAAAACAAGATTAGTTCCTAGAGATCAGCCTGCTGTGCTGATTCTTCTCAACATCACAGTAATTGTTGGCACTCCCCTCCACAACCATGTATACTCTGGAGAGCACGGAGTAGCTTTATCAAACAATAGAACCTCCTAGCTTTCTGCTCAAGCATATTTTTATTCAGTAATGCAGTAAAACAGAGTTATTAAAGGGCAAAAAGTGGAAAAAGAGAGCGAGAATGACAAGTGCTACATGCACAGTATTTGTAACACAATAAGCTGAAGGGAAGTCGTAACTGAATACGCATAAAGAGGTAGTGCTGGATTGAGGATAAGGCTGGCAGCCAATAGAATTCCTCAGAGATAATGTGTCGAGGGGCTTTTCAGCACAAGGCACTGCTTCCCGCTCTCAATGCCACGGCAGAGACACAGCATAGAACTCAACGGCAGTGCTAACTGGCTAGCTTTCCTGCAGACCATCTGTGATGACACAAGGCTGCATTTTACTCATCTGTGTGTGGCTGTGTGTGTGTGTGTGTGTGTGTGTGTGTGTACTCTTGCTTACTGGACAGCATCTCACCCCAACCCTCTGCCCTGTCTGACAGTCACCACTGTGTTAATGTAAAGTGACAGCTCTGGAGGGAAGAACACAGCAATCCAATAGGTGAGGAAAGGGAGACGAGAGAGGCTGAGCCAGTCATTTGCCATGCCCAGTCCACTGCCATTTTCTACTCTTGTTCACTCAAAAGGAACCCAGCTACCACTTTCTCGTGCCATAATGAAATCCTCCATAAACAGTGAAGTGGGCAAAGCTGAAGCAGCACGCTATCCGCACCACACTGCCACTACACACTGCCCCTACAAAGGAGGCTTCTCATTTACTGCCAGTGTTTACCCCTCCACCCCCACTACAACAAATTAACTGGAAATAGTTATTACAGCCCCCAGAGGGATTAGACCAGGCAATCAGCACCCGTGTTACCATGGCGGTGATAGCAGGGTGGAAGAGGGAGACTGAAAAATTAGGAGGGGAAGCGATTGAGCCAGGTAAAGCAGACTCCGCTTGGAGTGAGAAATGATACAGCATGTCTGCAAATGGACGTGCGTTTATTGTAAAGGCTAGAGAGAATGTGATGTGAAGAACACAAGGAGAGAGGAAGGTGGAAAGGATTTTGGTAGACACACACACAATGAAGCTTGTTTGACAACGGCGCTCCTCAGCAGCGGGTGCTGTCATCTCATGAGCAGACACCAACTGACAGGGCAGCTGCTCTTGTCGTCGGCTTCAACACAAACACCGGGCCTGATTAAACCGCAGCCTCCTCACAGCCCCATTAATCACCTAATGATGAGTTACCACGGCGACCACTGGGCCGCCAGCATACACATATGCAGGAACACATTAGTGCACACGCAGGACGCAAGGGCTCAGGAAAGTTGCAACCCGCATGTGCGCGCGAGGACACACAGACAGACACACAAACAGACACAGACACAGACAACGTGGATACACCTCCGTCTGTGTGCCAAAATACATACTGTGCCCCCTCCTGTGTCCATATCCAGCAGCATGTCTCAGAGGTGTGAGGAACATGAAAACATTGATGAAGGTACCATTTGATTGCACAGCTCTAAATCCTGGGAGCTGCCAGAATCTGTGTATGAGCTAAGCAGCACTTCTCTCCTCTAATCAGTAACATAAGCCTCTTCCACTGAGAGCAACGAGAACCCTGAACTGTTGCAAATGGAGGGCCGGCCCATTCTCCTTTGATGTCGTGGGCTGCTATAAGCCTTGATAAGTATCTTAACAATCTAGGTGCTATTAGTTTGCATCTGGATACACTTTATACACAACTGCCTCATTCCAAATTCTGTATCTCCAATTACCTTGCTGACGTTAACATAATTGTATTTATTTATAAAATTCCCCACACAGACATCCGCTTGCTCTTAACTGTGGTAAAACTTTTACTTGTTAATTAGCAATATGTCTGTGGTTAATTTGTTGCACATCAGTAGCTGCAGTGGGATGCAAATACATGAACAATTTGAAGTTGAACAAATTGAGTGAGTAAAAAGGAGTGATTCAGTGTGAAGTAGTGACACTGTGTCAATGAAAAATCATAATGTATTGATGGCTTACAGGGAAGGGAAGGGAATATGAGAGAGAGAGGGATAGAGAGAGAGAGGGGGGGGGGGGCTCTCCACCCACAACCCGGGAAACAAAGTGCTTAGTAGAAAGCAGCGCCGGCTGCCTGGCCAATGAATAACGCTGTGAGGGGGCAGGTGAGGCTTGGAGCTATTACACATCAATCACTGGGCCAGGACCCTTTGAAAGATACCAGCTGTCTTAATGGAAAAGAGAAGGAGGGGGCAGTGGCTGTAGAGGGGTTGAGGGGCGTCCCAGCCAAAGTCACCTAATCCACCATTTACATTACTGCAATGGAGTCAAGGACTAGCAGCCAGCGGGGCACTGCTCAAATACATTTCTCTTTTCCGAAGCTGTATAAATGAGACCTCTGGTCTGAAAAACCACAGTTTGTGGCTCGATTAACACATCATCCCCCACAATGGCCACACGGCAGGTTTCTGTTACTAAACACAGCCTTTTCCCCCTCTCCCTCTGTCTTCGTCTCCTGAACAGCCTTCTAAAAAAAAAAAAACATGTTTTATTCAGTCCAATCACTCTCACATTTACCCAAATCCATGCTCATCTCTGTAGTTGTAAATTAAAACCTGTCTATAGATAAACATCCACATTAACACACTGTGCTTGAGTACCTATACAGCTGTAGGTTTTTGTTTTTTTATCCCACCACATTTTTGTAATTGAATATGTTGTCATTTAAATGAGCAAAAGCTGGAAATGTTATCCATACAGCATTTTGTAGAAATAATAGAAAACCTAGAATTTTCTACATTAAAATGCAAAATTGATTCTAAAGACAATATAACCAGCACAGTGATCCGCTCAGTTTTGGGAGAGGGACGGAAAAAGTCTTTCATGGCATATTCAATTGGAGAATTATGAAGTAGCGAAATGTGATTGGCAAGGATTTAGGGCCAGCTTTGCGAAGGGATTGAATGAAATACTCGCATGAATACAGATTAGAAGAGAACAATGTTAGCATGAATATACACAGGGTTATTAACAATGAGGGCAACTCAAATTGATCCGAATAAACCAGCCAGATCCTCAGCAGTGGACGGATCCTAGCTGTGGTGATGTTGAGCTGCAGCAGGTTTTCGTCAGCTCCAATCCATTACTCAGTGCGATCTAATCTAAGCTGCCATCCAAGCCCCCTAGAAACAACAGCACAATGAAAGGCTCAGCTGGAGGCAAGGGTAGGCCACTTCATATGGGATTCTCTGTGGTCTCTGCACGCTGCCTGCTTTGTCTTACCTGGTGCAATCATGGCTTGCTTTATTCTCAGAGGCCCTCTCTGTTTTAGCTCACATTGGCAGGGCAAAGACACTTGTCTGCTCCACTTGTTTTTCAATTCACTGATGAGTAACCACATCTTTTTTTTCCTCTACTAAAGCTGTGCTCACAAAGGCTCTATTTTTAGTCGGCATCCGGGGTTAGTTTAGTAGGTAAAAGCCATGCTCGAGAAAAGATAGCTTGGGGCTTTCCAACATTTAAGCCTGCCTCGAGACTCCAATAATAAAAAGGCAAAGCACTGCTGCACAAGAACCAGTTCTCATGCAAAATGACACTTTGTGCAACATTAAACTATCCCCATCTAAAAACATTAAGAGAATTTACAAAATCTTCCAGGGATAGGTAGCATAGGTTACCGTCTTTCTGTGATATAAACCGATACCCACTAAGACAAACACATTCTCTGTCCAACCGGCCATAGGTGCTTTCAACCACAGACATGAGGATCAGACTGTGTGCTCCACATGGGCTAAGCCTCTACTCCATCTCGGCAAAATCCTCCTCTAGTCCCTGTTTGTGTGCTCTCTGCAAGAGCTCCAAATGGCCCTGAGGGGGTGGCTCCACAACCCAAGATGTCCATTATCTACAGGGTCTGTGAGCAGGACTTCATTTCCCAGCCTAATACCAGTTACTTCCAGACACAGTCCCTCTCAGTCTGCTACGTTTGTCGGGCTGGAGCCGAGCTGAAGGCCATTTCAGCAGCTCTGACTGCTTCACCAGGCATCATGTTTAGACACGGCTCCAGAGGGAAATGCCAGGGTTGTCCATTGTCACCTTTCCCCTTTCCGCTGCATGAGGCACTCTTGAGAAATATAATTGTGAGCAGGCCAGTAATGGACCTCTCGCAATGTGTCATTGATAAGAGAAGCAGGAGAATGTGAGCTATGTGGCGGCAGGAAGCGCTATCATGAATGTGTCTCTTAATTGAGTTTCCCTGTAGATTTGTGAGCTGCTTTTTTCTCTGTGTGAATAGAGTGCATGATTTGAAAGGATTCTTTGTGTCTTTCACCTCTCGAGAGGCACTGACAATTCAATTTTTTGGTGAATTATGCTGTTAAAAATGATAATACAAATGTACCCAAAGGTAAAACTGAGGTCAGGAGAGGTATACATATGCACTGGGGACACATCCAAGCCTGACTTGCACTTAAACATATTGGTATCATATATGCATCTTAAAACATGTATTCTCTATAAAATGGAACAGAGCTCTAGCAGGGGTATGAGGAAGTGAGTTACATGACATTTTCATGTCAGATCTGTGTATGAAAGAAGAAGAAAAAAGACAACAGTGATTTTGTCATCTGTTAGAATAAAAGGGCTCTTGAGATTTTAATATTTGAGCACTCAATCATGCACCACTTGCACTGATATCCTGCAATCAAACTTCCCCCTCCTCTTCCTACAAGATCTGCCTATCAGTTTAACGATTGTATCCATCAGTTTGACTCCAACTGGTAGTCTAAATGAGCGTGGGTGAGGAGGAAATGTATTCATATGGTTGCCCTACATCCTCCAGCTACTCTAATCACTATGCCACACAGAGTGATGGGCCAACACAGAGGAAAAACTAACATAAATAGATTAGAGTGACAGATAAGACAGCTCTGAGGTTTCAGACTGACAGCACAGACCGGCAGGGGCACTGAAGGACGTCTTCAAGAACAGCTCCCAAAAACAAAGCCATTAGGTCAGTACACAAAACCATTTTTTCCGCCTAAATTATTTAGCTATGTGTCGGCAAACTCTGTTCCATTCTCGAGCAGATGGTCGGGGGAGGAGGGAGGGGGGACAATCCCTCCATTCAACGTCTTATAATGATCCGAGCCAAAAAACACCTCCACCTCTAGATACCACAGGATGGTATTACCTCTAATTAGGAAGGGCTATTATTTCATATGCAAACGCCTCTCCTCTAACTACCAACTGCCACCCAACCAACCATCACGATTGACTGCTCTTACCAAATAAATACAACAAAGGATTTTACGCATTACATCCCCTTTTGTTTGTTACCCTCCATGCTAATGTCAGCATTCTCGCACATCGCAGCTATAACTCACGAGTCAATGTGTAACACTGTAAACAGACGGCGTCAGTGAACGTTCTCCAGTTGGAAATGTGTTTGTTCAAGGAAAAGGGCGGCTTCAGAAAGCAGCCAGTGGGGGGAGGTGACTAGGAGAGTGGAATATTCAGTGTAGTGTTCAGCCTTGTCATCCACCATCTCAGTCGTGTAGGCCAGTGATCCTAGGCAGAGGGGAAAGCACCCTCTGCAGTGCGCATGGGACGAATATTATGAATCATGACTCTGTAGGGCCCCCATGCAGCTAGCCACGCTACAGCCACAGACGGGGCTGTGTTGTAAATATTGCCTTATTCTGGATGTGTTTCCTCTCGCTCATCAAAAAGAAAGAAGAAAAAAAACAGCTTGGGGGGAAGTGGCCAGGAGTGATGAAAACACTGCAGGAACAAGCAGGATCTGAGCTCAGAGCTCCCATATCCTCTGAGGACAGCTCATAAAACATGCAGCAGCTGGGACCGGGCCTCTTACAGCAATGGCATTTAATGCACCTTGCCACAAACACACACGGGCCACACACATACACAGGTTACAAATACACACCACTAATTTAAAAGAGTCTGAAGGAGTCAGGCTGTCTTGGTTTACTACCTGGACCACAAGCGAATACTTAGGTCCTAACCTAAAAATACACACCAGCTAGAAAAGGCAACTATTTTCCAAAAGCATTAGCAGCAGGAGCCTAGAACAATAGGCTTTTGGGAAAATATGAGAAGCTGGATATTACGCAGTGCACAGTGTCGTGATCCACAGATTAACTCTGCCTGTTCATGTGTGAAATGGAGACTTGTTCCCTGACTGATAGTGTGCTATGCCTCAAGCAAACACAAGCTGCATATTTTTCATCTTTCCAAACACCTAGCAACTGCAATATATTGGATTCCACATTGCATCCTTCACTGTGCAGCACGTTGACACTTTAAAAATACCGCCCGACACTGGAGTGCGCCTTGGTAGCTAAGTGGTTACAGCACATGCCATATGACTGCAACGTCCTGGTTTCAATTCTGTCCGTGGGACCTTTGGTGCATGTCATTTACCCCCCCCCCCCTTTCTACACTGTCCTGTCACGTGAAGGTGAAAATACCCCCCCATAAAATCTTCTAAAAAAATAGCAGCCAACACAACATAGTGCAACATTTGTTTAACCAAAAGGTGAATGCAGCTGGCTGTGCGGCTGAGTTGCTGTGAATAAGTCTCAGATATTCTTGGAATGTTAATGTTCGGCTTTGACCATGGCAGTCGCCCCGACTTCTCCTCTCACCACTGGGCCACTGTGATTAATGACAATGAAAATAACACTCAACATACAGAGATCAACAACTAAATGATTAGCTTTCTTTATGTAACTAAATTAAAACAGTAGAATACATACATATAAAATATATATATATATATATATATATATATATATATATATATATATATATATATATATACATACATACATACATACACATAAATATATACACACATACACACACACACACACACACACACACACACACACTGGTGGAATAACTGTTTATACTGCACTCAATTACCACAAGATTATGGGACACAATTGTTAACTAATCCAATGCTTGCATTGTGATCTCATGAGCACACCATATGTTGTACTCATGCTCATGCATATGAGATCAGCCTCTAGTAGTGCTTGTGCCATCGCAGACGCTGAATGGAAATCTAGGAGGACACCTTTGAGGAGCTACAGCCTTGTTAAAATAGCTTCCCACTGCATCTGCAAGCTTAAAAAAAGCCACTGAGAGCCGATTCACTACAGTACAGCATTCATCTAAGTGTACACACACGTGTCAATCTAAAATGTGTAGGCCATTGACACGCATATTTACAAGCACACACGTACGTATATAAAACAACAAAAAAGCTGCTGCTGCTGAGCAACTGTATTTGCAGTGCAGGTCAGACTATGTGCTCAGCCAATAAATGGCTGGAGTGTAATGTGCCTTGACCTTCTATCTTTCTTTCAGCAGCTCCTTACATATATTGCTGTCTCTCCTCATATATCACTCGGGCAAATGGCGCCCTTCACCCTGCTCCCTCCTGTCCCCCCCTTAAAAGGCTGAGGGGACATCTTTGCCTGCTGTACTCAACTGACAGCCCTGGCAGCTTCCTCGCTAAGCACAAGGGGAGGGGGAACAAGACTCATTGAGGGGAAATGCTGCAATGAATAATTATGTTTCATAACATGCCCCATCCCCCCTCCTTTATTAGCATCAAACAATAATTAATGGGGAACAAGGGGCACTGAAGAGTCTGCTTTTTGCTTTCCAGAACAAGAGGGTCAATATGCCCTTCAACCCTTTTCTCTCTGCTCACCGTCAAAGCAGGAGACACCTCATCCCTCTAAAAACATGCTCTTAGCTTATTTATGATGCTGCTCTGCTGGAGAAAAGCAGCATTCCTGCTACACTCAGCAAAACTGGCCGGATCACTTTACGCAGCAGTTCACTATTTCCATCTCCACACCTCTTCTCAACAACAGGCCAACTCAACAATTCAATAATGAATATGAAATGTCTCATAATTGGCGGCTGAAAATATGGGGCTATTGGACATGTGCTTGACTTGATTAAGTTTTTGTTTCACGTTAAAAAAAGAAAATCTCTGATCAGCAGTGGCAAAGCCGGTCCTGATCGAATTAGCTTTGCACTAAGAGCTCCATTGATCTTGGCACTCATCTGTGCAGATGAGACCCGGAAAGGCATCTGGTAATCCAATAGCAGAGATGGGAAGTGCTTCAAGGACTCTGCTGTGTTTACCCACCTATTTCCTACACAAAGAGCCAAGATGTTAGTGCACGCCACTCACTGGACTGATTGGAAGCCACAGGGCCTTGGGAGCTCCAGTGAAATGAGTATGAGTCGCAGTGTGACCAAAAGCAAGGTACTTGAATGCTGAAAGTAATTGCTTTCGCCATAGCTATCATGTAATGAGTAAACAGGATGAATCAAGCGGAGCCTAGATCAGTGTTTAAATGAGTTGTGCTGTAGCATTCAAATCCTAATACAGGCTTCACTTCATAATCCGAGCCAGAAATCTAAAAGCAAGGCTGACGTCAATTTAAAGATTTTATTCACTTAAGTGTGAAAGGTGTAGGTTTTGGAGAACAAATGTCGGGAAGACTTTCTTTACACCGTGATAACTTCGTTGCAGCAAGCATTTATGCAAGCCTTCGCAATCAATTTTGCATGACATGAATGACATCAAACAAGAACCCAGGGGGCAGGGAGCATGTGAAATGAAACAGAGCAAGAGTAAGGTAGTAAAGGGCAACGCATACAGCTGTTTTGCTTGTAGAAATAGTTCAAGTGAAGTGCGCCTCAATAGTATCGGTGTCGTGCATTAGTGCTGTTTCTAACACACACACGCAGCCGTAATCCATCAAGGGTTCACGAGTGAATGCCCAATAACAAACTGAGTGCAATTCTCTCGTCATATCACTGCAGTAAGAAAAGAGGGAGAACTCTTCAGCGACCCAGAGACACACCACAAACACACACTCCTCTCATACCACACTAATAACCTTGGGCTGTCTACCAATGCCACAACTTTATGGAACAGTATGGGCTCTAAATAGAAGCTCCATTTCTCACCAGCAGTCAGTAACGGCTCTATTTCAGCCACCCGGTCATTAAATATTTATCTTAGCAGAGTTGCTGATCATACCAAGGTGATAACCATTAAATAAATCTAAATCGGGGGCTTTTGTCTGCCCATCACCCAACTCCACCACAATAAAGACCCCTTTTTTCAAAAGGATTATCTACAAGTGTCCCTTTAATCAGCGCATGGCAGGACTATATCCCTCCACAACAGTCTCAGAGGAATACCTTTCTCTGAAGCCCTATCCGGCCGAGGATCTCCTTCACTGACAGCAGACTGAGTGAGTGGGACTGAGTGAGTGGGAGCAAGTGTGTTTGCGGATGAAAAGATGTGCTGCTACCTTGCTATGATGTCCTCTCTAGCCACCTCAGAACAAAGGCCTCCATTTTGAAGTGGCGTTATGATGGCACAGAAGGCCCTCTGTTGCCGTGTGTCCTATTGCTTTCTCTTCTCTTTGTTAGGCCGGTGTTTGTTATGCTAGTGAGATAAGCCACTGTTGTGGGTGGCTGGGTGTACTACAGCAACCGGTGTACTGCTTGAGTGCCAAAGCCGACAGTCTGTGGGAGGATTGTGGGCGTTATAGATCACTCGGAGACAGATGTCCATTCTTGCCCTGGCGCTGACTCAAACACTAACCCCAAAAAACGTGTGTTTGCAAACTGCTTCCTTGTGGGTTTTCAGTTGATCTCTATCTGGCCAAAAGAGTCAGCTTTCTTTATCATAGCAGCCTTCCTCTTTTACTGGCACATGGCTGTGCAGCGTTGTTCTTTATGAAACATAAGAGGTGGAAGTGTACTCTGCCTCTGCCTGACAAACAAGCTGTCTTGTGCAGGCAAACGAGCAACCTGATTCTGAAGTAGAAGAAAAAACACGACACCAGGCTCAGCAAACAAAGAAATGTGAGGTTTGGGTGAATGCTAAAAAAAATAAAAAAAAATTAAATGAATATTGCGAATGCCTCTGGAGAACAAATGACTGACAGGGCATTGGCAAGACACAGCATCATTGTCTACCATGAACACAATGAGATTCTCTTCTGCACTACATAAGTGCCATGCTCCAATAAGCAGAATCAAACCCTTTGAGCATCTGTTGTCTTTAACTCTCCCTCTCTTGGTTTTATGGTGCGCTGTCACAGTTCATGATTTCCCCAAGATTGTTCACATATGATTTACATGTTTGAGTTGCGAAATTGAGCAGACACAAGTTGGTAAAGCAACTTTTGCTGCCAAATTGAATTCGAAGAGTGTCTGGGCAGAGCTCGTGAATCTCAACTCAAAAGCAAGGTTGATCGGACAAGGTATCAGCATATTGCCTTTAAGTTTCCTCTGGTTTACATATCTGGATTGTGCAGTCATCCCTTCCAGAGAGAATCCTCCCCCCGAGCACAAGCCTCTCACTGACTGCCTCTGCTCAACTTGACAATCAAGCCCATTAGATGATTCTGTGAATTAAAGCTAGTTAACTAAAAGCACTGACACACATCAAGAATAGTCATTAGCCTGTCTTTTTAGCATAAAAAACAGGAATGATTTGCCGGTTCAGAGAGATCATCTCCCTACATGCAGCCTGGGGCAGCCCTTACAGTCTACCTCATTATTTTTTGGAAGAACAAGGCCACTGATGAATCCTGTTGGGTTAAATGTAAGGTGCTCTCTCTATGACCGGGCCCACACAGAGCAGCAGACTGCTTTAAGCTGCTCGTCTTACAGACAAAAGAAAATGGAGTAACTCGCCAACACTGTAAATACGGATAAATCTCACTCAACTAAGCTGTAAAATCAAAGTGGAATTGTTGGAGTACATCCCTCCCACGCAGCTGCAGTGAGAAAGCTGTCAAATGTTGGATTTTTGTGGATACTAGCTGAGCTGACAAGTGCCAATGATACACCGTGAGTGATAAAGACATTCATTCCTGCTTGGGGAGAGAGGTTTTCCAGATGTGATGTCTGCAATGCTCCAGTGCTTCATTACTGGATAGAAAGAGGCTGTTGCTGTTTTTCCATTTGCGTTGCCACGGTGACAAATGAAAAGCTGAATCACCCGCACAACTAATCAAATGAGTGAGTGACAACAAGTCAATATTTTCTCATTGTGTGGACAAGCAATATATCTGCAGAATACCGGCTGTGCTTCGAGGCTTAGGCAAAGCTAGACTCACAGCATTATACGGATAATGTGCCAATAATCTGACTCTGTGCGGCTGTTAAGACCAGTGCCAATAAAGACGAGGTATCAAAAGACAACCTTTACCGAATATGGGCTAAATTACCAACTCACCAGACATTGTCTAGACTCTGTACTTCAAACAAATATACTCTACAGTGTAATGGCGACAAGCCAACAACGCCAGAACTGTAATTGGACATTGATCTGTCGAGGTCTACGGATAAATAACTCATCCTAAAAGAAGCCATGAAGAAAGCGGTTTGTAAACACACAACCGTACTGAGATGTTGGAGACAACGGGAGAATTGAGAAGTACTCAGTAGTTTGTGCTCAGAGAATTCAGATTGTACCCATTTTGCTTGAATTCCTTGGGGCTCATTTGTCATTTTTTAAAGACATCTTATGTATTTTTTTGAACTGACAATTAGCTTGCTTTTGATTACATCCTTGACAAAAAAAAAACCTCCCTTAACACAAAATGGAGCAAACATCATCTGTGCAAGCCTGGTTAAACACAAGCAAGATCAATGGGTAAATGTATCAGCAAATATTACCATTCGTTGCCTGGCAAGTAATCATTAAGGAATGGCATTGATGCATTATTCATTGTCTAATGTATAATTCAGACTTAACAGCAGATTCTATGCATAAATAAAGCTGTGATACATTTAAACACATTAAATGTTTACTTGCTAAAATAGGATATGAATGTGCAGCATGAGTGCTTCCCTGCTGCGGTCACTCGATTTTCTGCGACCGTGGCTGAGGATGCAGAGATATATGGTGGATACTGCTATATAGAGTCTGACAGCCCACTCATCATTATACATAAACGTAATGGACACCAGCTACTTATATATTTATATAGTGGGGGGGTCGGGGATAAGCTGTTCCTGTGGAGGTGATTGTTTAAAATCGCATAGAGCGTCTTGTTTCTTTGTTGTACGAAGTAAATGAAAATCAGGATTCATCCATAAAACCACATATTACAGCCTTACAGTATATACACAATTGTATTTTCTGGGCTGTGCAGTTGCTTCATCTCCCTCGGACGTCGGCGTGTGTGTTTAAACATCACAGTGGGATAGTGATGGTGTTCTTGTTGAAGTGTCGGAGCGGGTGTCAGAGGGACAGTCAACAGGGAGGACGAGGATGCAGCGAGGACACACAGACTCCATCTGACGGCGTTCAGAGCAGGCAGCACTGCGGGGACCGCCATTCCACTTTACCATGCACTGAATTAACGAGGCCAGATGTCCCCCCACTTAACATGTGTGAAAGTGCCCTCCGATGGGCTCAGCTGCTTTAAGGATGTACAGACAGAGTGGGGGGAGTTGAGACGTGGGCCTATTTTCAATTATACCAATTTCTCACTCGTCGTTGGTTCCTAAGGTTTATGTTAATTTGAGATATTGGCCCTTCCTCTGTGCACACAACAAATTAGATGGAATTTTCTATGAAAATTCAAAGTACCTTCCAGATCATCACTCCCCATTTCAGTTGTCACCCACCAGAGGGTACTACCTCCTTCGCAGTTCTACCACTTTTCCATGTGTCAATCAGTGGCTAATATTTTCTAAATATGTCCCTGGTAAACCATTCTCTGCAAAGACAGTAGGTCAGGAAGTGGTGAGTTGACTCGCTCCGTAAAAAAAATTAGACCTATCTAAAGAATCACCAAGAGAGATTTATAATCGCTCCTCAAAAACATGAGTCTGCTTTGGTGTAGGGGATTGGAAATGATAATAACAATGGTATGGAAGCCATGACTCATTGATTTTACGCCTGCCTTTATGACAAGGTGGCTGTTGCATTTCTGTGTTGTTGAGGTCAAAGGTAAGAGCCTAATTTGTGAGTCAAACCTTTTATTTGAGATATATGCAGTTGAGTCACATTCACACAACCAAAAAGGCAGAGTTGTAATTTACCTTCATTTATTTGATCAGCATCTTACATTTAGTTTATAAGGGGGTCAAACATCACATCTGTTTTCATTTATGTAGCTTATTATAATAACAATTGGATAATTTCTCTGTAATTACAATGGATACAGTTGAGTCATTCAGACCATTACCCCAATGGAAAAGATATCAAGACCCCAGCAGACTTACTCATTAGAAAGACAATTAGAGGCCCGCCAACACTGCATCAATTACATTGTTTTCTGATTCTGTATGCATTACATCACGCTGTTAAAAAAACAAAACAAACGGACAACCTCGGAGTGTGTTTTTCTACCAGCAAGCAACCATCATCCTGATACAACCCCAGTGAGGGCCATCATGCGAGCAGATTAAATAACGTTTTTCCAATGCTGTCAAACATTCAGTCGCCTCTGAGCAGCTAGACAACCGTTACAGCCTCACTCTACGAAGCATCTCTCTCTCTGTATGGTCGGAAACAGCCTCTTTGATGCGGATATCGCCCCTCAGATTCCTCAGAGGTGACACTGGTACACGCGCCTGTATGCGAGCTGAATGTTTACTAGCTCTCTGTACCTTGTCAGCGTTGAGACTTGTGTTTATGAAAGGGGGGTGACTCACACCGCTACTATGATTCCCTTGGTTCACATGAATCAACAACGCAGACTGCGGACTCAGACTCAGATCAAATTGCACATCAGAATTAATTTCCTACAAAAGGGGGTATGAAGTACTGCAAAAAAAGATGATGCAAACCGATACCGACAGCGGTATGGTAGTGTGCATAATTAGGATTACGACTACTACTTTCTCATCTGATAGCAGTCTCACCATGAAACCCTCAGTGCTCTCATCCCAAACAAATCCCACAGTGCAGAACAACTAGGGCTCTTGTGTACAACTCCATTAAGAGGTCTGACCACTTCCTCTTTCATACACTCCACAAGTAGTGAAACTAAATGGATATCCTAACCTCAGGGGAAGTGATGAAGATGTCATTTCTAAATGTGTTCAGAAAGACAAGCTATGCAAGTTTTTCCACAATATAGTGCAAGTTACTCATATAATCAAAATAATTTCTGTCACACTGACAGTTACCATTTTAGAGATCACTCGATTCGATGACAACCAAACAAAAACAAAATATGTAAAAGCTCAACCAGAATCAGCCCCAGGCGGCCTTCACCTATATGACTGGACTGGTCAAACCCTATCGTTTTCCCTATTGTTTTCACGCCGCCATATTTTAAGCTAATTCTTGTGATGCAAATAAACTCATGTGGCAAGTGACGGCTCCTGAAAGTCATCAATAAAAAAGGGAGGCAAAGCGTGTTTTCTGTCAAATCTGTTAATGATGTCTAAATCAAAGATCACACACGGTTAGAGCACCAGCTTGCAGTTCAGCATTGTGAGTTATAGGAACACTGACAAACACAACCACAGTTAACTTTTTAACCATTGCTGGCCCTCGTGACTTATAAAATATCTAATTTTCACATCCGCGTGACATATGAAACCAAATGAGCCTCAAATGTTCAAACCATTTTTAGGTGGAGCAAATGTCCTTTTTGCTCCCACAATCAGTCACTATCTGCAGTGCTTGTGCCCCATGTTAGCCCATGCAGTGTCATCTCACTCAAATGGATTAATCACATCTGAATCATTAAGCTAGAGGTCACTTCTCAGCAAGCAGGGAGGGGGGGCGGCAAAAAAAATGCCACAGGAAGCTGGGCATGGTGGAGATTAGCTCCTCACAATTAGCAAGGCAACATCTGAGTCCATGTAATAGCTCAGTGAAAAATGCAGCAGCAGGGGGAGGATTTCAGGAAGGGATTGTTTTTATGTGGCGGGGATTGAAGGCAATCACTGCTTCCCCCTTCCTCAATGTGTATCTTGTTTCAGGGCTGAAGCTTCTTTGAGCTCATGTGGTCACACAAGCAGTGGATTCGGCTTCTGACTGTAGTCACATGAAGACTTACTATGGCCAAATTGACACTGATTTAAGTAAACAAGCCCTCCTCCCTCTTCTACTATAACTAGAAAACATTAGATAATCTGCCTTTCAGACAAATAACTGTAGTCTGCTTTCAAATCTAAAGCTGCCCCCTCCTAAACACACACACACACACACACACACACACCACCAGCCCCCCTTGCTCTTTTCAACAACAGGCACAGATCCCCCCCCCCTCCCACAGTGAGAGCTGCATGTGCTTGGGCCAGAGTTCATAGCCTCTGGGGTGCTCTGAAGGGGGGGGGGGGGTCAAGTTAATTTGAGGGTACTTCAACAGTTTGCTGGTTCAGCCAGTCTCCCAGCACACGAACATTAAAAAAAACAACTAAAAAACACTCAATTTATTTCCATTATTACAGTCCAATAATCAATTTATTACACAAACAAGGCTGTAAATCCGACAGCCAATACTCTGAATGTGAAACGGGGAAATCCCACCCGTCAAAATGTATGTGCCACTGACTGAAACAACGATTCCGTCTAAATGCTTCTTTCCTCAAACTAAATCGATGGCTCGAATACACACGCACTACTTAGTTGGTTCTTTACATCTTGGATGCATGTTTCCTGGGCAGCAATGTGGCAGCAAAGTGCCAGCAATTCCTGGCACTTTGTTTACTTTATTATTCTAACTTTAAAACCCATTAGCTGCTGAAGCCCTGTTACAGGCCGGCCCGGCCATGGGTTGCCTCGGGGTCTGCTCCACAGTCCAGGGAGAGCCAAGTTTTACAACAATGCAGCCAACTTTCAGCACTCAAAAACATTTGACTCGAGGTCACACGCGCTTCCTCCTCCGGGTAGACACCAAATCAGGACACTTTTGGCTCAAAGTCTAATTGCCACCCGCTTTATTCATCACTCTGTCCCACATTCCGTTTCTTTAGCAGCCACACATTGCTGCTGCCCCCCCCCCCCCTCCACCGTCCTGCAATCGTTTTTTTTTTTTGTCTTCTTCTTTTCTCTTAATGCAACTACTCACCCGCCAGTCTGGTGATTCTCGGGAGTCCCACAGACTGCTGCAAACAAGTTCAAAGCGCGATCCGAGCCCGAGTTGACCCACAGAACTTAAGCACGCTGGGACAAATCCATGACCCGGGACGAGACGAGCACAGTCACTTTGTACCCCCTCGTTTCTCTCTCTCTCTCGCGCGCGCGCACACGCGCGCTCGCTCTCCTTAAACCCCGCTGCCCGCACGGAGGGGCTCGGGCGAGCACTTGCTTCAACAAAAGACGGTTTCACTTTACTGGCTCACTGTTCGCGTCCGAAGGCGCCGAGCGAAAGGCAGCGTAACGTGTCCTCGGAAACAAATCCCGTATTCCCTTTGGCCGTGTTGTTGTTGCAGTCGATGATAGTGTCCACACGAAAAGTAACACCGCGCCGTGAGTTGTTTCGAGGGGTAGAAACCAGCGAGTTCGCCGTTTACAGGCTCCGCTTCCTTTTTCACACACATACACACACATTCACGCGCTCTCGCTCTCCCCCCTCCTTCCTTCTCTCTCTCTCTCTCTCTTTCCTATGCACACACTCTCCACGCTCTCCCTATCGCTCCCTCCGTCTCTGTAACCCGCCCCCCCCCTCCTCCTCCTCCTCCTCCCTCCTTCTTCTTCTTCTTCTTCTTCTTTTTCTTCTTCTCCTCCTCCTCTTCAGCTGTTCAACAGACACATCCACATGGCTGACCTAGTCTTTCTTTATCCAGACACTAGTGAAGGAGAATTACCTCGGCCACACTCAAAAAAGAGAAAAAAAAAATCCGAGCGAAACAAAAACATGGACTGGATTCAAACAATCGTCAGGGACAAAAGGGTGGTGCTGGTGGTGGGGGGGAGGGGGGGGGGGGCTCCAATGGGGCTGTTGATTGATGGCAGCCCTGTAGGGAAACGCTACGTGCACCGTGCGTGTGTGCTTACAACTGCACCAGGAAGCGAGATGCACAGCAGCTAAAGTGGCCCGACCTACTACCACATCAACCGATCAATGGTAACGCTTATGGGAATGTGACTGAACGACTAAAGGAGACAATGAAAAGCCCTGAAAGCTAGTAGTAGTGCCGTGTTAATAATGGCTTAATAGCACACAGCATGCTTCTCTCTGTGAAGGAAACACGGCAATGGCACGTTTTAATAATGAATACACAAATAAATGATGTTCTTAAATACAGGTGGCGGATTTATATCGGAAAACATTACGCATCTGCGGGGAAAATACATAAGAGAGAAGCTACTGAATGCTGATCAGGCTTGTGGACCTCATTTGCATTTTGGGATAATGAATTAATTAGTCACCCCAACCATTAAGAAGGCAGAAACAAGCGGGCTGATAATGTAAATAGCCCATTAGAAATATTTGGGGGACTGATTTAAATGGTGCGCCTGCACATCACATCTAATATGATCCAGGTCATTTACGGTCTCAGTACTCATCTTGTGGTACCAAATACACATTACGGTTTGTTCCCTCTTTATCTCAATGCAACCAATGACCTCACACACGAGAGGAGCGTGAAAAACAAAGATGGACTGCATTAAGTTGTAAATGAATATGAAGATTTCCATTTCACAGAGCAAGTAGCTTGACATATTTCCACATGATATTGGATCACTGTCCAAATCCAATTAACTTAAGTAAATAGTTTGAGCATTGGGTTCTTTTAGCACTAAAGCCAAACACGGGCAGCAGGAGAGACAGGCAGTAAGGATCAATAGCAATTGAGTTGAGGGTGGTGTGCAGGGGGTCTTTCATTGTGCTACAAACCATGTTGGTTGTCTTCGTTTCAATAGCATAGGGATATGGTGGGGGGGTTAAAACCCTTTCCAGCTCCTGAGGCAACTGTCCTGACAAGTCGTGCTCCCCCTCCACATAGTAACCGAACACCACAGCAGCCACAGCTCCTCCCTTATCACAGTATGTATACATTTCACAAGGTCAACGTTTAGGATATTTACACACAGCCTGCACCCTTTCCTGAGTTACACAAACTTCCAGAGGATTCAGGATAAGGTGGAAGAAATGCACTCCTCCCTCCAAATCTGATGCTCAATCAAAGCGTGAAAAAACGAAGAAGGAACACAATGATATATAACAATCTCCAAAAGTGATTCTAATATGTGCTCCACAAGAAGAAAGCAGCCACCATTCTCAGTCCGGTTGTGGGGCTTAAGCTGGGCCGACACAGCAGTGAAGGCTGAGTGCAGTGAATCCTCTCTGAAGGCAGCGCAGAGCAAAGCTGGATTGGGTGGCAGTGCAGGCTCCCCTTCCCTCCCTGGCAGATGAGATCCCATTATCAGGCAGACGAAAACTCCACCTCCAGGATTTCACAGCTCCTCTGTTTATCACATGGCTCTGTCAAGTTGGGCACCATTAACCGATAATGAAAGGAGACAACCGGTGCAGTTACAAGCAAAGCACTCCACATTCTACAGGCCGAAGCATGTATCTGGGAAGCTGACTGTGTCTATTCAATTCTGTTCAGCATTCAAACGTCCCATCACAATACCTTTTCCCTGAGCACCCCCTTCTCCAGCTACAGTGCCTTCGATCCCGACAGAACAAAAAGCGGTTACTTGGTGCCTCTTTATGAATTCAGAAGAAATGAAATCTAACAGAGCTGCTCGCTGCTCCAAAGAGAAAATGACGCTTTTCTTCAACAGTCTTTTTCCCTAAAGATCTAACAAAACCAGAAGGGTGTGTGAGGAAGAGAACGGCAAAACTATCAATCTGTTTTCTTCGTCCACAACAAACATAATTAGTATAAGTGTTACTAAACAAAAAGACTGCAAGACAGCCACTGAATAAAAAAGGATAACATGGCCCCCTCCTCCCCACTCCATTTATGGTTGATAAGATTCTGTAGCCACTTACACTCAATTAAAAATGAATAGTTAACAAAAGCTGTGCCTGACACACACAGTTTGCTTTAGCCTGAACTCTGCACACTGGAGGAAAAACAAGTCACTCGGAGGCAGCAAACAGAGAGAAAGTGCTCGGCAATACAAGCAAGTAAGCCAGTAGCTGAAACAACAGAAAACAGTGACATGGATGACTGAGCCAAGCCTGTGAGAGACTTGGCAAGCCTCAGAGGCCCTGGCCTCTTAAGCACTCATATCTAGTAACTTCATTTAATACATTCACTAGGGATGAGCAGACAAGTTGAAGGAAAAAGGGATTGAGAGAAGAAAACAGACTTGTAAACCAAAAGGAGGGTTAGGTTGTGGCGCTGGTGGGGGTGTATACTTCAGAAGCTCGACTTTAACACATGACTAAATCTCTACGATGTAACAAGCTAACTTCCCTGCTGCCAAAACATAATACGAGGAGTAAAAAAACGGATGTGCTAGAACCTTGAGACCATTTTACCATTCTCGGGTAGGTATTATCTACAGGAGCTTTTCTTCTCATATTAAAAAACGCAAACAGTGATTTTCCAGATGGGGCTTTAAAGCAGTGACTCTTTCTTCACCACACGTACTAAATCCATAAAGAACAAAGACTCTGTGTGACTGCTGCTTGAAGTTACTGTTCCTCATACTGACGGCAAGTGCTGATAGGCCTCCCCCTTCACTGCTGGCAGGCAGGCAGGCAAAAAAAGAAAGAAAGCCAACTTCAAATCATTCATTGCCCATTTTAGCCTTCATGGGTTCTTAAGAGAGCACTTTACAAGTTGGGGGAATATAGGGCCTTACACGACTAATTAAAACACAGACTTTGCCTAGAGGGGGTTGAGAGAAGGGGAAGCAATAAAACAATCCTATCAAATCACCCAACAAAGTAACTCAAGGAAATAACTTAACTAAATATGGTTAACTACGCTTGTGGATAAGCGTAGATTCAAGGACTATTGCTATTTAGCTGAAAAGAACAATATTCAACAGAGTAAAATGTCTTTAACTAAAATAAGAGTTCACGTTTCTCTATTTGAGCAAACATCCCTGTTATGGTGACAAAAGACTAACTGAAAATCATCAAGATGTCGCCCGGAGACAATCCAGATAAACAGCTAGTAATTAACTGGCTACCTAGCAAGCCTTTATTTGTGATCATTAACAAAGTTGTAAAAATGTGAAAGCAGCCAAGGAATGGTATTTCACTTTAGGCAATCATTGCCAGGTCTAGCCTCACATAGCTATCTTGTTTACATAGCTATTCACAGTCACATTTGGCAGCCTCGCAACACTCTGAAAACCAAGACACTTGTCGGCTACATATGCCGAATCTCTTTGCCAAGCTACACAAGCTACTCAAGAGAGTGAAACTTGCTTGCAGCAGCCATTTGGTAAAACTATTGCATTTGTTTTTATTTTTTTAAATGAACGCAAGACAAACCTTACTCCAGATGGAGGTATCTGCCACCTGGCAGACAAAGTGATCAAATGTTAGTCAGAGGAATCACAGCATTTACAGTACAGCAAAACCTGAGTGCTCATTAGCAGGCTTTGATATAGTATATGAGCAAAACAAACAACTGCTTTTAATAGAAGCGTTAGATCACAGCTTGCTGTAATGAAGACCGAAGCTCCGGGAAAAGAAGGGCCGCGTGTGAAATGCATATGAACCAGATAAAAACAACTCTGTACGTCCATAAACTCACACACATAGAAAGTCAAAACAGACAAACAAGCGCACATGTGTAATAACTTAGATGCTATTTCACTAAGCCCCTGATTTCCCACAGACATTCTTCAAGCTTTCACATGGACCGTCTGTGTCCGTCTGATTCTCCAGGCTAAACAGGGCCTCATTCATCTGAATAAAAGAGCAGTTCAGGCTGCACTGAGAACAGACTCGGAGGAATGAGACTTTATTTCCAAGAGGGACACAGAGAGTGCAGGCTCTGGCGAAAAGAGGAAGTTTACATTTCAGGCAAATCCTTTTGTGAACAAAAACTCAGCAAGATAAACAAATAGTACGCGTTTGAAGCTGAGGCCTGGAAGCAGTTAGGAAAAGTCTATTCCTGCAGAAAATGGTGTTTAAAAGTCATCAGTCGGCCAAGCAAATGGGGTCCACGATCAGGAAAGCAAAAGAGAGAGTGGCGGTTGGGGTGTGTGATTCCTGTGCGGTTACTGTCTCAAAGCTAATCTGCTCAAATAGCCAGTGACTGCTCCATTTCACCCAGAGCACATGGCTGTCTCACCTCCATACACTGCCACCATATGGACAGAGAGCGGAGGTGCAGCTCTATGCTGTTGCTGTGCTAAAAGAGGCGTGGATTGGGGGAGCAGAGGCCCATAATGGGTAAAACAAAAAAATTAACTCCCTACACTATAATTCATGACATGCGTGTTAAAAAGCTCATAATGGCGCAAAGGCCCACAAAGCTGGATTGTTTTTTCTCTCCCTCCAGCACAAATGCTTATTCAGAAATCAATTACTCTCCTCTGGTCAGACTTGGCTGCTCTCAGTGTTTTGCTAATGATTCTGCCATCTAGTTTACAGATACATAGTGATAACTAGAATAAGCACATCCATTATAGGTCAGAGATTCTCTAGCCAGTCAAGCTAATTTTGTCCAATTTCGCATTTGCTAACATTCATTTTCTTCTCCAATTTGGCATGAATTACAGCAGAGAAGCAATCTCCAAGGCAAATGTACTGTCAGCATGTCAACACAGGGTGCGGCGAGAAAAGGATGTGTTTTTTCAAAAAGACAGCACACAGACAGGGTGTTGAGGTTATGTTATGAGATTAGACAGTTTTTTTGGAAGCGAATGGGTAAAATCTGTCTGTGTGCAGTCGGAGCAGACAGTTGGGAGATCAGTACTGAGGTCAAGAGGAGCCACTTAGCTGTGCTTTGGCCTTCCAACCCCTACAGCGTTCAGAATCAACCGCTCAACTGTGGGAGTAGATAAAAAGCTTGGCAGCAGTCTAGCAACTACAGACGGCTACTAATGCATGCAGGCTTTATTTATGGCTTTTTAAAGGTACAAAATGGAAATTAATGGGAATAGGTAGGAAGGTGGGAAGCTTGCTCATTAGCCAGAATATATATTAGGTTAGCCTCACTAGTGCAGATCCCCAAAGACACTAAATCTAGAGGCTTGCTATAAACAAACAAAGCAATAAACAATCCACACTAAAAAAAGACACCTCTCTCAACTCTAACTAAATCGTGAAGGTCATAGTTTTTTTTCTTCTCCCAACTACTATAATTTGAGAAGTGATTTAATGAGATTGTATGCCGTTTTTCTCCTCTCTAACGCACATTATTACAACAGCAATAAAACGAGAAGAATAGCTGTCCCTTTGATGGCTCTGGTGAAGAGATAATGTGCTGAAATCTGAGAATTATATGTTAGGTGTCATTTATGGTTACATGGCAAGCCCACCACTCTTTGTCTTTATTGTTTGGACTTGTGAATCAACTGAGCATGGAAATGTGTTTCTCATTATTCTGTTGTGGACACAGAGAATGTGTCCACAACACATTGTGGTGTGCTGGAAATTCTGCAAATTGCTTGTTTGGATGCACATATTCTGCATAATGCATAGAGCAGCATCTGTGTGTGTGTGTGTGCGCACGTGCGTGTGCGTGTGTGCATGTAAAAGATAGCAAACAAGTGGGAGAGACTGGGGAAATGAGCGACAGACATTGAGCAGAGTGGAAAGCTAACATGCAGCATGCTAACTGTCTCTTTGTAAAAGGAGCAGTAGGGAATAGACAGAGGAGACTTAGTGCAACATTAGCACCATGTGGAAGAGGGATGGATGAAGGGAAAGATGGATGGGTTGCGTGAGGGAAGGAAATACTGAGCAAGGGAAGGAGTGCAAGCCAGAGCACTCTGCCTGGTCCTGCATACATCAGCAGCAGGAGGGCAGGGATGTGCAGAGGCCACAGCAAGCCAATTACCAAAACTCATTAAGTAACCTGCTAGTCTGCTTTGAACTGCAACCCCACCCCCCCTTTTATATCGTGACTGGATTCTCTGCCGCTGTTCTGGAAATTCAGATAGTCGCTGCTCTCACTCTTGTTTTTTTTTCTTTCTTTAAAAGCCTAAATGGCAAAACAGTAATCACATTTTCGCATGCCTTCATTGGAATTACAAGTGCAACAGAGAAGTGAAACAGAAATGAAGATGATTGGTGGCTTAAAGACATCCCGTGGCCAAAAAGACAGTATTGCACTGGTTGCAAAGGAAGGAGAGGGTGTGCGTATAGGTAACGCTAAAACATAGGAAATAATGCAACCCGACACAAACACAGGAGTGGGTTAGCAGGAGTTAGCAGTTGAGGGATAAATGAGTGCTGACAGGCTTGATCTGTTCTCTCCACTGGAACAGAAAGTAGTGGGAAAGAGGGCTGCGATGGGGAGGAGGTAGAGGACAGTGGAGAAGACGAAGCACAATGAGGGGGGAGGATGATGAGGATGATGATGATGATGATCATGAGGAGGAGAGAAATCAGGCTGAGAGCACCACGGGCAGGTTGAGAACATGATCAAGGTCCAGTGGGTGGAGAATAGAAACATTTTGGGGGAAGGAGTGCGGGGTTAGGGCAGAGCAAAATAACACTGTTAAGTCAGCGCTGCAGTGTCACGAAGAATTGTTGACTAACCTTGACTGCATTCACCTCCTAGCTCACACTGCCTCTCAACAAGTATTGACACAACGACAATCTGCAAGAGAAAAACTGAAGGGGACGAACACACAAACATACAGAGAGGACAGGGGGATAAAAAAAACAAAAACATAAATGATGTGCAAATGGAACAAACAAGGTGATAACAGCTTGACAGTAGAGGTGTATGCATGGGAAAAGACAGCAGCCATATTTGGCATCATGTTGAACACATGGTGATCGTAGACACAAAATAATAATACCCCTCACAGTGCAGTTAACATGTTCTATGGAGGAGATTGTGAGCTTTTATTCTAAGCCAGTATTCATTTCCCTCTTCTCAATAAACCTCTCTGGATACACACAGATCTCGGCACTCGTACCTACTGCACACACTATTAAACACACACACACACACACAGTCCCCACCCCTGAACTTCCCCCATTATCCCATGAGCCCTCTCTTCTCTGCCTTGCTTGACAAGAGCTTGGAAATAAAAACATCACAGCTCTGCCTCGCAGCACCTGTTCAATAACATTGACATTTCACATTCAGCATCCACACACCGGGAGATTCTCTGCATTTACTCTCTTTAACACCCAGAAATGTGACACACACACAGACACACACAGACACACACACACACACACAGTGTAAAATATGTAAAAGGAGGTTGCGGCTGGTTTCCTAATCAATTATTTCTTCACGGCAAAACTGCTACAAAACAACATCCCATGATATTTACCAGATGTACAAAATAAAACCTGCTTCTGATGCAATATGCCTCCTGAATTCTGCCTGCATTTTGAAGTGAAATGGTCCGTTAGCTTTTTGAATTTGGAGATAACACCAGGTGTGCAGTGAATAAAATCCAAGCATCTCTGTCCATGCAGTCTCAGCACTGTTCAACAGCATATACTGTCAAACATAGCACAAATACACACAACAGCCATCCAGATAAGCACATAACATTTATACTCACGCCATGATCAAATTCTACCAAAGAGGATTTTGGGGTGATAGATATTTGATGTTAACATTTGACTCAATTTTCTTTCAGATGCACCGTGACGCTATAATACATGTTTTCATATGATAGTTGGCACCTGGGGAAAATATGAAATGTGCCGTGGGCCACCTAGTGCCAGGGCTCAACGGTGTCACCAGGTGTGGCCTAACCTGGGTGGCTGAGCAGGGGCATCTGTTTGACGGCATTAGAGCCATCAAGAGCCTGCCATAACCACAGATTAAATGGGAGTAAATCTGAGGATTAGATCCGCATATGAATAGCTCACATTGATTTTGAAATCCCTTCAGTAACTCTGGAATTTCCACAGGGACAGACAATGTGGCCATCAAACGCCCATACACAGGGACTCATCTGTCTCCCAGTTGTTGTTGTCGTTTTTTAAAGCAGTCTATGACAAACCCATCTTCATTTTAATCTGCTCATATCTCGGCCTAGAAGCTGTATCCAAATGGCATGCAACATTATTCATCAAACTACCCATCCATCCAGTCTCTCCCACAAGTCACCGCAGAGCAACTGAGACAAGCTCAACAGGCTTGTCCATTCCTATATTCTAGTGTGTGTGTGTGCTCATGTGAGAGCAAAATCACTTCCATGCTCTGTGAGTCAAGGGGTTTTATATGTGAGCATATTTGGTGCGATGTGGATGATGGCAAGGACAAACTGGCCTTTCCTTCTTCAGCTGCCTGGTCTCTTGTGTGAATATGCATGCACTCAAACGCGCTCGGACCCAGAGACCTGAACCCTTTCTGACACGACAATCCCCAAATCCCGCGCTGAAACCTCAATCCCCTTCCGACCACCATGGCCTTCCGGCTGCTGTCTGACATCAAAGACAAGCTCTACGTTTTCATGACTTCAGCCCGCCTCTCAATCTGTCAGTGTCCACCACATGTACGTCAGAAAAGCCACTATTTTAACACCAGCCCAATGCTAACCACTTCAAACACCTCTATAACACAACACAAATAAACTAAAGATAGCATCTTCACTATTTCCATACTGTAAGAGGCGGGGTGATAAGTGTGTTAGGATAGCAGAAATTATTTGTATTTATTTATAGAAAACAAATACTGCAACAAGAAATTTAGTCTAGAATAAATTACTTTTTGGTAACCCGATTCCCTCATCCATAAGTGCTGCATTGGTCATCATAGCTGACCTTAATTGACAGCTATTAAGCGATTACCTGGTGATTAGTGTGCATTGTGACAAGGCTCCATTAACCTTTGAGAAGCATTGTGCAGGCTGCAGTGTCTAGCCTAGTGGAACGCTCACCTCACTCCCTCAAAAAAAGACTCTCTCTGTCTATCTCTCTCTCTGTGTCTCTATCTCACTCACCTCACCAGAGAGAGATACTGAGAGAGATACTGAGAAACTCAGTGTGACAGTAGAGCAGCTCCTGTTAGGTAAGCACATTGAGCCGTCAGGCCGGCACATTCATCAACACACAGAATGCCAGTCAGCAGCACCAGCAGGCTTGCTGCCTCTCTGCCACGGTACTGTTTCTGTGATGAGGTGGGGAGGGAGGTAGAGTGACAGGGAGGCATTAGCAAAGCAGATTTGGACCATTCACCGCAGCATTTGGCAGTGCAAATGTTTCTATGTATGGTTTGGGTGGTTTTTACTCGCATTTTCACTGCACTAATAGATCGGCCACAGGCTGCTAATGATATCATTATCATACATGCACTGGAATAGTCTGGATGCAGGCCGCGCCAAGATCAATGGACAGCAAAATCTGGATCAATTGATTAGTCTGACGCTGTGAAGCTGCTAAAGCATATTTTGTGCACAGTCAATGGGTTGTTGAAAAGGCTGTGAATGAATTGGGCCCTTGCCTGCTTTCAGAGTGCAGCATGCAGACACGGGGTTCTGTCAGTGGATCTGTGCCATATGAGAAGTGAGCCCAATTGGCAGGCCTGATGCGCTCGTCTTAATGTCAACCAAACCCACTAACATTATACACAAAGCTCCAAATTAGGGCTAAAATTACTATTTAACTGACAAAGTGAAAACAAATGAATACTTGTGTACCATTTCTATTATCCCTTTGTCATTGTGCAAATTCCCACCGCCACAATATTGAAGCGGTTTTGTTTGGAAAACAATGTGTCCAGCAACAAGCCTACAAGTAGAGAACATGTGTTTTAACTTAGATGCTGTGCAAAGGCAGATTTGATTTGTTCAACATGCACAGCAAAGTATTTGAAGGCAATACATCCCTGTGTGGAAGATGGAAAGGTATCATCAGTTGTAAGTGTAGTTATTACTAAAGAGAAGGACTGGTTATTGTAAGGCTTCATGATTAATTTAGACTTGCAGCAATTGGTTAATTTAACAATTAGTTGATTGACTAAAAAATAAACTGCATTAAGTTGTCACAATATATTTTTAGCAAATGGGAAGACATTCTGGTTTTAGCTTTTCAATTGTGTGTGTTTTCGTGTTTTCTTACTCTCGCTATGACAGTAGACTGAATATGTTTGGGTATTGGACGTTTGTAAATGGGAACTTGTTATTAGGCCTTTTTACAAATTTACTGACATTTTATAGTCAACAATTCAGTTGAGTTAACAGCTCTCTCATAAAATGCATCTTCAAAGCATCACAAAGGTGCCATGTATTGCAGGGCTATTGGATTGGATTGCAATGTATTTTACAGATATTTATTTATCATAAACACCTTCTGAACCGCGTTCATGTTTGGATCATAAGCGCTCTCATCTTTTCCTGCGACCGACTTGGTCTCAATCATGACTGTAATTTGAGAGCAGGCTGATTGTGTTAGGAGGTAGCTGATTACGCTGATGAGCAGAGAGCTACCGAAGAAAATAAAGTGGGCCATCCACACTGAAAGAATAATGACATCAATGACAGGCAGGTTGATATAAGGTTGTGAAAGAGACACTTTTTTTCCTTCCTTTTTCTTTCATCAACGATTGCCCTGTCACTGCTTGACAAATGCAAACTGGCCAGAAACAATCCTGTTTGAATTAATCTCTAGTCCAACCTTGAGATAACAGCATTGACAACCGTAACACTTTTTCAATGCAGCAACACCATCTAAATCAAATTTAAGTGAGGCCAATGTATTTGTGGCTTTCGGCAGCATGATGCAACATATTCCAGTATACAAAGGCTAATGCAGGTAAATCACACCTCGTGGACCTGAAGGCTTGACACTAAGCTTCCTGGCATACTAGCTAGCTCAAGTGGGCGAGAAATGAACCCCGTTATGTGTCCCGACACTGGGCCCTGCTCCCCGGCAAATAAAAACATGCCTCTCACTTACTGGCTGCCTGCGCCCACAGCCCCATACATCAGCATTATAAAGGAGCTCGGCAGCCTCAAGGTCAGCTCAATTTCCTCCTGCCGTTATGAAGTATCAGAATCACAGCGAGAGGGGGCACCCACACACACGTTAAGAAATGATTTAGGGAGCGAGGGAGGGGAGGGAGAAAAAGAAAGGGAGGGGGCGGGGGAGTGTAGAGTGTAAAGGAGAGGGTGTGTGTAATACAATAGGGAACTGTGACAAATCACCAGGAGAGAAGCAACCTCTTCTACAGTAAAGATGTGCGAGTGCGGGCATTTGTGAGAAAATGTAGAGAACATTAAGCCTACTTGCTCATTCCACACACTAAGAGAATATAGTAGTCTGTAGTATAAGTAATGGGATTGAACAGTTTTTGTTTAACAAGCCGATTCCACTTGTGTAATCGCTCAAGTGTTAAGTCTGTGAAACTACAAAGCAATTAGGCCTACTGAATTATTGTTTCAGAAAACGTGAATACGATGTTTACCATTTACTGTAATTAAATTCTAAGCTGTTACATGGGCATGACAGCGACCTAATGCAAACCAAATGTCTTTTTTCTTTTTGAGATCTGGGCCCATTCATCACATGCCCAAGCAATTTGATAAATTACACAGAAGCATGAAAGCTGATCATTTGCGTGGCAGAGAGTTCGGTGTGTGTGTGTGTTGCCTCTGCCTGAGCCGGCAGTCATCCTTGGCTGCCTCACTGGCTGAGGTTTGACATCTTCAGCTAAGAGCCTGGGGAAATAACAGCAAATTCACTTAATGGTACCACCTCATTTATTCCTCATACAGGCAGAGGAGAGAGAGAGTTCCTTGAGGTGTTACAAAATGGCTGTGTGCTCTCGGCTGTGCTACCGTCTCTCCCATCCAGGGGTGCGCAGGTGTGCGGGTAAACACAGACTGCATTGAGATCCATCACTGGTCGTGGTCAGCCACCAGCTGTAATTTGCAGTCAACTCTGACCTGTTGCAAAAGGCCAGTCTGCTTGTGCTGTAGCTACAAAGCTTTTTGTGGTGACAGCATAATCTGGTTTGGTTTGTGTGTGTGTGTGATGATCTGAACAAGCAAAAGACAAACGTATATAGAGATCTGAATGGGGCGACTATGGGTCAGTGGTTAGCATGCCCGTCTTTCAATCAGGGGGTTGGCAGTTCAATCCCCGCCCTAGTCGATGTGTCCTTGAGCAAGACACTTAACCCTGAATTGTTCCCCATAGCGGTGTATAATAAAACATGTAAAGTGTCTTTGAGTATCTTGAAAAGCGCTATATAAATTAAATGGATGATGATGATGATGATGAATGCCATGACGCTGTGTTTTGTGCAAGTGTGAGTAAGCATGTGAGTGTATGTTGGCGTGTGTGTCTGCAGGGGAGAGGTACAGAGCCAGAGGTGTACAGAGCCAGAGGTGTACTGGCCCCACTCCAGCTTTGCAGAACAATCCAAAGCATCTGGGATGGAGCTGGGCTGGCTTGCACTTGGATAACATCTCAGTGAAACAGCAGGTATGCCATCAGTGCAGCCCGAATCCTCTGAGGGCTATTTTCAGAGCCTATGACCCCAGCGCGGTCAGCAATACACAGGAAGCGCACGGCCCAAAAGCATGCCACTGCTTCCTGTCGGCTGCACAGCATTTAATTCCAGCAGCTCCGCTATTATTTGTTTTACTAAAAAAGACTCAATGGCTCAGTGGCCGTTTATAAAGACTGCAGTTTTTCCAATACTTTACCCAATGGAGACAATACATTATAAATGACCATGTAAACCCTAACCTGAATACGTTCATATTCAGAGAAGGCATACCCACATGAAGACATGCATTCCAATTGTGTTATTCAACAGCATTTAAGATACATGTACATCCTAATGCAGCGTCAAATCCCGGTGAGAGCTTTGACAGTATTTTCAAGAAATCTACCTGCTTGATAAAACAGGCTCTACCATCTGACTGAGCTTTCATGTAGCTGCAAGATGAATAGTACAAAGCAAAGTGTTATTCCACATGACAGAGATGTGGTATGACACTGATTATGGGAAGGGAACTGATGTTGCAACATAATGTGGAGGAGGTGTCTAATGATATGTATTGGGCTCTGCCGGTTTGCATGTAAATGGAATTACTAACCCACATAAACAGCTAATAACAATACGTATTTAGGATGAGGTCAATTGTAAATTTGCTGCATGTAAATGTTGATAACTAAATCACATCCCTGGCTGCAACTGTATGCTATTATTTTCACTATCAATTAATCTAATCTACAAGATTTCTTCTCAATTATTCGATGGTAAACATCACCATTTCCTAGAGGCCGAGGAGACAGTCAAATAGTTTTATATTCTATCCAACAGTCAAAATTCAAAGATATTCAGTTTAAACGGTAAGACAAAGAGATGAAACAACATCTTGCATTTAAGAAGCTGGAGCCATCAAATGTTTTGCTCAACATTTGAGGATTTGATTTATTTCTTAATCAATTATCAAGCAGACTCAATTAAATGAGCAAAACACGAGATTGAGAGCCCTTCTATTGCTTCTCAACAGCTCGCAACATGAAGAGGGCAAGAGGGTGAGACAGCGAAAGTGCTGACAGAGCGAAGCGTGTTAACCTGAGGGGACGACGCTGACGGCATTGTAAGCTGTAGCCGCCATATGAGAGCAGTGCAGAGCGGGGCACGCTCACGTGCACTAAAAGGATGTGTCAACAAAAGAAAAGCTCAGACTACAACATTCTCAATCTCTGCTCAGGTATTACTCCACTATATCTTGATTTTATTTCTTCTATTTTAACGTTCAGAATGTTAAATACAGCTCTTGTAACTCGACGAAAGGGGACAGCTCACTCTCTAAGTCCTGCAACAACAAAACCTTGTCTGAACAAAAAGACACAGGCTCCCACCCTTCACAGTACAAACACCTATTGCTGTTTTACCACTGAGGCCACACTGTGGTATTTGCATACATTTCCATCAGTGGTGTCTGTTAATAGACCAGCTGAATAATATGTATCAGTGAGTGCAGTGGTGGTGATGGAGCAGGGTGATGGATGCCTCCTGTGTGCTTTCCTCTTATATAAAGCTCTCACTCTTCTCCAATCTAGGTGAGTGGCTTCCCACTACTTGGCTCCCCACGGTTAGCTTGTCAGCAACCTCTCCATCTCTTTTCTCCGCACCTGCACCTGACACTGTGAGTGTTCTGTCACCCACCTCTCCTCACCCCCCTGGAGAAAATGTTCACCCCCACCCAGCTTGCTCCCAGCAGCCCCTGGGGCAAGGGACAATTAAAAAACGAGGCAGGAGCTCAGTCGAGCTGTCATGCTGAGGCTCATATGGGACCTTGCTTGTAATGCTGCGGAGGTAGGGGGAGTTTGGTATTGGAGCCCAAAGAAAATAATACACTATGTCTGCTGTAGTTGAGATCAACATTCACCGCAGTGCAAGGGGAGGGCAGCATATCAACACACTGAAAGCAATGCAGTCAGGCTGGAGGGATATATTTGGCCTTACAGTATTCAGTCTATATTGTCTGACCGCGCGAGCGCACACACACACACACACACACACACCTTCTGGTGTCAGCCAATTACAAGCTTGCCCTGACTGCCCTTGACTACACTCCCTCCACAATCCATGTCAAAACCCTCTGCACAGTTTTTTTTTTTCCCCCTCTCTTTGCTTCTTCTTTCACTTTTTTTTATTTATTTTTTTTACTTGTCTGTCTTTAGGGTGTGAAATATTTAGCAGGCCCATCTAAATCTACCTTCAGGCACAGAGTCAGAGCCGTCTCCCTCCCCAGGTAAGTAGTAATGAGAAGGAGAGAGATAGGGAGAGTGGAGGAAGGGCTGGTGTAATATCTCATCAACATTATAAAACCATTTCTCCCCTCGGCAGTCCCTGGGTGGTCTTGGGTTGTGTTATTTCGCAGTCAGGGTTCAGTGGCCTCAGCTCCTAAGGTTGAGTTTGGCCGCTTTGCAAGCCTAGTGCTGTGCTAAGCAGGTGTCAGGGGAGTTTCCCCTCAATTAAGCAAAGGTAAAGTAATGCCTCTCACCATGGCGGCGCCATGAATACATTAGTCTTGCTGTCACCACAGGCTAGAGCATCGAGACATATGAAGAAGACAGACAGCTGGTTTGCTTGAAACGCTGCTAAAGCCGATTAAGCAAACTAGCACGAGGATTGTTTTGTATTGTAACTAAAGGCTTATTTTAGGCCTCTGATACTAAATAGATGAAATGGCCTACAGGATATGATCGGAAAAACTTAATTTATGTGGATGAATACATCAACATAATCAATTCTAATATATACCAAAACAGAAAACAGTGTAATAACATTTAGTTTTAGAGTTGCTGGGAGTTAGGCTAATGAGTTTGTATTATCTGTCTGAGTGGATGACACTGGAGGACACCGAATCCTTGTTGTGTTAATTAAAGCACAATGAATTGATGTCGATGAAAAATTAGCATGACCCACAGCCTCAGTGAGAGATACTGCCAGGAAAATAGATCTCTCTGTTAAGTCATTGTCAAGGCAAGACTTGGAGCAAAAGCACTTTTTAGAAACTGAAATCAATCATCTGATTAACTAGAAGTGGCAAACATCTGGGAAATCAGTTATACCCAATATAAGAATAAGCTAAGAATAAGCATGTCTCAATATATTTCTATGAATATATATGATTGTATCCTTTATACAATTGTTACTTGTCAATTCACACCATCTCAGTAAAAAAAAACCTAAGCTTTCTTGACATTTTTAGCCAGCACAACAATCAACTTATTTTACTCCGTCTAACAAAGCCAACTGAAAAAAGGGGATTATAAATATGTCAACAGTAGCAATAATGCCTTCTTTTGTCAGTCCTTATGTGCGAGTATAACAGTGTGCTGGACAAGCGCATTGAAAAGGGATGATTGATGGCTTGGATTGGCTTCACTGTAGACTGTCTGTCCACCTCTTTCCCTGATGAGACATGTCAATGTAAAGACACATGAATGCAGCAGCCTGTCCTCCATTTTCTTCTCCTCTACTCCTCCTCCTCCTCCTCCCTTGTCAGAGGCAGGGAGAATGACGCAGTAAATACAGATGCTGTGTGCACCGTAATTCTGGGGCCCACTGCCTTTTATCTACCATGACAGCCTCTGCTGCTGTCGAAATCAAACGCCCAGGCGCGAGGAAAAAGCTAGTATTCCCTTTAATAAACTGCCAGGCGGCGCAGAGTGAGAGTAGAAAGGGAGGCACTCAGCTCTGCTCTACACTTGGCCAGGCTTGGCTAAGCAGCAGCTGAGGGGAGAGGAGCGATAGAAACAGGGAGCGCACTCCTTCAGGCATTAGCTGGTATTAAGCCATGCACACAGGCGCAGGCAACCAGCATCGTTGCACTTACCAAGAGCCAATCGGTCAGCGGGGAGTGTTGGGCACTCTGCAAAGATATGCACACTGAGATGAGGACTAGTGAACGAGAGGGTGGGCAGCTCAGTCAGCACCTGCTCCCGGACTCGAACACAGCCCCTCTGAGCTGCCAGGGTCAATTAATTACATCCATCTCTTAACGCTCTCCATTAGGATAAACAGGAAAGAATGAAGAGCAGTCCGACAATGTGGAAACTGCCAACCCCGAGAAACACGACTGATCAGCACCTCCATTTGTTGATAAATCAATCAGTCGTCGACAGAAATGATTTTACAGAAATTAGGAAAGCATCATTTATCAGATTAATCATTAAATGGATAACTAAAAATAAGATTTAGTTGCAGCCTTGTTCAGCAATGCAACTACCGTAGAATAGACATATCTCATCTCCCTAAATTCTCCAGTGACTCGTGGAGTGTGTGCCTGTGTGTGTGTGTGTGTGTGTGTGTGTGTGTGTGTGTGTGTGTGTGTGTGTGTTGGACAGGAGGAAGAGGATCTGCTGCTGCTTTGGAAATAAGACAGCTTTTTGTTCTGACCCCACAGCTGTCACTATCATAAGAGAGCCAGTTACTGGCAGCACACATAAGCATTTTTTTACACACGCACACACACATGCACACGCATGCACACACGTTGGGCTTTAGGTGCCAATCATTTAATACCTGGTCCGTGTTTAGGATCCTGCTCCACCACAACGCCCCTAACACCATTAACGTCCTTCCTTATAATCCAATTATAAGCCATGTGTGTCCACATCAATCAGCCATTTTCATTTGAGCCTGTGGTCTTCTTTATCACCATTACTGCTGAAGTAATTGAGGCACCGCTATGGAGAGGCTGTGCAGTTTACCTCCATCTGGGAGGTCAAGAGGAATGCAATTGGTTGACAATGATCATGCTCTTGCTGATTAGGCTACGGGCTACTGCTGAATATTTAGCACTGATTAGACTCTCTCGCTAAGTCCTGTAGAGAGCCATGTGGCTCACAGACAAAAGGGACAAGCCATAGGGCAGGGAGAGAAGGCTAGCAATCAGCACAGGCTAGTTCAAACAGGCTATCACAGAGCTGTAATGATTGGATCAATCCGATTAGCAATATTGTTTTAGGAAGATATTATTAAGCAGTTCTTGGGAAGCGAAGAAAAAACCAGTTGTGAGTAATCCTAAAATGTAAGAATTTCATTAGAGTATTTATTACAACTGTGAAATGTGACTGCTAAACTCTTTAAACATTTATGGAGGTAAAAACATGCTACAAATAGATTTATATGTTTGCCTGTATGACAGGAAACAATCCATACAGATCAGTGGGAGATGGACATATTAATAAGTAATACACAAAATGGCTCCTCTAATCCCCTTGTGGAGATGCCAGCATTTTTTCCTCATCAGTGATTGTGATATTTACACAGAAACTGAAGTGCACTCCTGATTGAAATAGGAGGAGAGGGCGGATGAGAAAATGGGGGAAAAAATATATAAACGCAGAGAAAGACAAGCGCGGTGAAAGGGGGAAGAGAGAAGGACAAATGACCAGGAGAAATGACAGCGGGGAGAGCTAAGGAGGCTGAGAGAGAAGGGAAAATAGATGGAGGAAGGCAAGGAGACGTGCACTTATTTGCAGAAGCTTTAACTGTCTTGATCCTCAATAAGGAGGTGAAACTGATTAGGTTTATTTCAAACAGCTGCTTGTAACACGCTGCCTGTCGCTGAGAGCACAAATCACAGTCAAGTCAGGTTTTCCTCTTTTCCATTTGAAAGAGCCAGCTCTCTCCTCACTTGTCTCTCACTCCGTCCTTTATTCAACACCGCACAGCCTCCTAAAGCGCCAGCTTGTCAGAGTGACAGATGCAGACACGACCACTGACCTAAATCACTCTTTTCCAGCACATTAACCCCCGTCTCCCTATACTTTTTACACAAAACACCAACACAGTCCTCACGACACAATGCACAATGAGACTGACCCAAGAACCCACTTTGTTGTATTATGACCCTCCTCCCCGAATGGAGGCTATTCTTGAAATGCTTAAACATGCAGGACACACACACACACACACACACACACACACACACACACACACACACACACACACACACACACACACACACACACACACACACACACACACACACACACACACACACACACACACACACACACACACACACACACACACACACACACACACACACACACACACACACACACACACACACACACACACACACACACACACACACACACACACACACAAAATAAATCTGTTCCTAGAGAGACATTTTTCTATCCAGCATAGTGACAAAAAAAAGATGTTAAGAGGAGGGCAAAAAAAACTAAACATGTTTGTCCGCTCTGGAGCCAATGTGTAAAAGGATCAATAATGCTTTAATTACTCCATTCCATGTTTTGAAATGCAATAATCATTCATTAAAGATGCAGACAGCGGCAAGCAGGCGGCCGGGCGGCCGCCCGGGCATCGAGGCTGCGTGCGAGGGTAGGAGAAGGGAGGGCAGGACTGGCGTAAATGATTCATGGTTTGATATCTCTCCTGTATAATGGGCTCCTCCAGGGAGCTGCTGGGGCTCCACTGCAGCGACTGACTGCCTGGCTCGCTCCGACTCTGCTTCTGCCAGCGCTGCCTGCTACCCAAGATTAAAAAGCCTTGCCTCCCATGAAAAGCAGCTCACTGAAAACAGAGCATGGACGGGCACATACACGCATAAAAAGAAGCGACTTGATTCAATATCGTCTGACAAAGTATCTGGGGGCATGCTGGGGGGGGGGGGATAAAACATTGGCTGCAGAGATACTTGTAATAACACCTTCATCCTCCTTCACCAGCCCATCAATCCCATCCCCCCATGGAAAGACATAGGGGGGAAAATGAAGAGATTAAGGTTGTAACGTGTTGGGCTAATCATAACATAGACAGTTTAGTGCCATCTCGCATAATTAAATGCTTTGCACTAACCACCTAATGCATACTAATTTGGAACAATCCACTCCTGGAGTTGGCAGACCATGAAGCGCCCTGCAAAGGAGGTGCTCGCTCGCTCGCTCGCTCGCCAAAGAGCAAGGTGCTAAAGGTCAGGCCGTGGACTTGAAAAAAAAAAAAAGGTCAAGCATTATTACAACATGACTAAATAAACAGGCTGATCAACCCCAGCCAAGCAACTGGGAGTGCTCCAAGTCTCTACCAGTACCTACATGCCGTGCTACCTGCTGTCTGGCTGGTTCGGATTCAGTTTCATCCCTTGTCTATATCCACATATCCCTCCAGCTCTAAGGCGGCTGACATGAGGACTGTCATATCTTGCCTAGATTCTTATCCCCGCTGGCTTTATTGCTCTCTTCCTCCTGAGTCACAAGCACACACAGACAAGCAGGAGGGAAAGGGAAGCGGGGCGGCTGGAGCGTGCTTTAAAGCACATTAATATTAATTGCAGCAGTAGCTGGAGTGATAACATCGACAAGATGCCCCTGTGAGAGAGCTGGGCGAGAGCAGCCCCAGCTTTTTGTTTGCAGTACTACTCATCCGTTGGATGGCCATGGTGAGGCTGCAGAATGATGAGCGTTTCATCTTTGAATCGCTTGTTTTATATTAGAGGGGGCCTAACCTCGCTGGTGAGGGGAATTTGTGTTTGTGAGTATGTGTGTGGCCGTGTGTGTGCGTATGTGTGTGTATGAGCACAGACGTGCACTGGGTGATAAAAACTAGGCAAGATGAATTATTAGGCTAGTGGCTAGATAAACAGCAGTAGACATGTGCTTCAAATAACACAGAGTGCTTAAGCGATCCTGCTTTTATCTCTCCTACTACTCCCGGCTTGGCTACCTTTTATGTCCGCCACACTGAACTCAATATTCTGTGAGCAATGAGCTCTGCTGAAGATGTAAATAACCTGCTGTACTGGAGAGAGAACCAGCTTTTCAGTATAGTGGAGTAAAAATACAAATAGAGTTGAAGCCTGGGTGCTGAGGCTGATCTCCACCTTCAAGTTTTCTTTTCTTCCGCAGGAAGAAAAGGCGATCATAGGCATCAACAGATGACAGCTATATCTCTACAGTCCTCCATTTTTACATCACTCTCTCTTTTCCCCCTCTTTTCTCAATTGCCATTGAGAAACCTGCCGCCTCACAGTAGTGGGTTTTTGCTGTATGTTTTGTACTGCTTTCCCAATTTCCCCCAAGTCTCATCAATGCCCCATTACCAAGTCAAATCAGGTGGTGCTGCAGAGATTTGCTGAGAACCAGGGATGCAAGCACAGACACAGACAGACCCCCCCCCCCCCCCCCCCCCCCCCCCCCCCCCCCCCCCTTCATTCAAGCAGGAACAGGGCGAGGAGGTGAACAGAGGAGAAATCACTGCTGGCTAAATGCTCATGAGGGGTTTATGGCTCCAAGGGGCAGCGAGGGAGACGAGGATGTGGTAATGCATCTCTCTGACACTCCTTTAAGCAGCTGACCGGATTGTAATCTCCTGGGTCCACTAGTCAAATATTATTGTTTCTCATTTCACGAGTCACAAACAATTAAAACACGCCTGATGATTTCCATGACCCATGAGCTCTGTTACTCCTACAGTACGACCAAAATGCACACTAATCTGAAAAAGAAAAAACCCTTCTATGACCACCCTCCCCATACAACTGAATTCATACGCCAAATTCCCAGAGAGAGTCACACGTATTTCTCACTTTCATCGTCTTTATCTCTCTGCAACAGCAAATACAAGGAGGACGAGCCCTGTGTAATGTAAGCAGCTGCTTACAGAGAAGTGAAAGGGGGAGGGGAGGTGTAAAGACGACATGTCCTTTTAGTTTTCTCTGCCTGTTGTCATTCTCTTCACAGCAGCAGCTGCACAGGCAAGACAAAAAAAATATGGGAAAGATAAAAAAAAAAAAAAAAAAAGAACTGAAGCAGCACTGAGCATTTTTTCATTTATTTTTTTAGGTAGAGATTTTCACAACCCCGTCGTTGATTAGAGGAAAAGACTGAGTGCTAAATACAGAGGAAAACAAGGAGCAGAGAGGGGGGACTGCTGGTTCTCCAAGCGGAGGTGAGGGCTGCCAGAGGCGGTGGTGAATCTCACCCCTGTGACAAAGTTGTCGCACCAAGGAGGGAAATTTAAACACCTGCTTTCATTACACCGAGTGTCTCAATGCATGTGCACACACACCACCTTACTCTGCTTTCCACATCTGAGTTCTGCAGCGAGCACTGGCTTTGTGCCGAGCAGATCATTTGATTTGTGCCATAAAGGAAGAGACTGAAACTCTGACAGCGCTCTCCTCATGCTCAATCACAATCATGAAATCTGTGCGCAAACAAAACATCCCCATCGTTGATGAGATGCATGCAATAGTGCCGCACTATCTCGCCTGCCAATCGTGTCATTTAAAACGAACCAGAGCAAATCAAGATGGGACGCTGCTCACTAGAGACCCTTCCAAAAGCACTTAATCAAGTCGTCATCAGTAATGACACCATACTAATATAAAACTGAGGAGGCAAAAAATATATATTTTGGGGGGCAAGACTAAAAGAAGCTCATCTGTACAGAGGACCAGGCCTCAGCAACGCTATGCCAAATAGCATTTTCTTCATTTGAGAAGGCAGTGAAATGGGGAGAGGAGGAGGAGGAGGATTTGGTATCCTAGTGCGCCGCTATGCCCCAGCTCGGCTAAGTGACAGTGATTCCTACAGTGAGTCGATTTGCTGCTTTTGAGTGCCTGGAAACTTGTCTGGCAGAGTGCTCGCAAGGGAAAGGGATAGATGGGAGAATGGGGGGACCGAGCCTCACCTCTCTCGCTGTCTTCTATTTGTCTGTTCATCCCTGGAGGCCTTTGGGCTGCTTGGTGCAACAAAGAGGGGGAGAAGCGACAGAGAGTGCTCTGCGGCCATCCGCAGACAAAGCAAAATCAGAATGGACAAGTTTACAGGTAAATAGTGAGAAGCAGCTGGCTGGGAGCTGAGGCAAGCTCAGATTTCGAACAATCAATCGGCACTCACTCCGCTACAACAAAGACGGGGCTTATTGCCCAGTATTCACTGAGCAGATCTTATTTTCTATTAAAGCTACTTTGCAGGCCTGTACATTTTAAGAGCTTTGGTTAACACCAAAGCAGTAATACAATACCAACCTGACCATGACATGTTCAAAGACTTGCAGTGTTTCTGCAAAGACACATTTACGTACAAATATCAAGTGTACAAGGCAAGATTGAACTGACTTTCAACTCCACAAATGATCACACAACGCTGTTGGAATATAGGCGGTTGATGACAGGAGTAATTTACCACATCGCCGATTTGAAAAGGAGCACTTGAAGATGACACAGAAAGACAACTTTATTGTCATCTTAAAAAGGATCTATGAAATCAATGGGAGGAGATCAATGCTGTCTCTCCCACTCTCTCGCAGCACTTTACATAAGCAGCAATAAGCATCACAGAGGCCATCATCTCTCACCGATTTCCTATGCAGGACTCCCAGACACCTCCAGGCAACAAAGCTTCTCTCCCTCCATCAGTGCAACAGTCACATCCATAACTTCACTCACAAGGAAGGAGGAGGAGGCAGCGAGGGAGAGGAGCTGAGGGGGAGAAAATACCTCAGGCGAGCCAGAGCCAGATAGAGAGGGCTGGAAGGAAGGAAGGAAGGAGGAGAGAGAGAGAGAAAAAGAGAGCGAGAAAGAGAGGTTGCGGGCGGCTAGCAGAGGTCTTCATTAGAGTAGAGCAGCTAACTCTGGCACCGACTAGCCGAGTGCCGGAGTAAGAGCTGCTCATCCTTTCAGTTAATTAGGATTTCTGCTGCTTCATTTTGGGGCGAGGGACAGGATGTTGGAGGCTTGATTGCCTTTTATTTCCAAGCCTAACGGCTCGGCTGCCTCTGCCGCTTTATTAACAAGAGATCTTGCAAATTTACAGCTTCGCAGCAAACATCAATTTCAATAATTACAAGAAAACTGTTAGCGGGGACACAATGAAAAGCTCACACACACACACACACACTTATGTTTTCTCTCCAATGCCCCTCCCCTCCTTCACGGGATCTAATTTCCATAGATGTGCCCTTTTCATGATTGCGTATTATAAAAAAACGTTAAAACACACACAGATTTTCCTCAGTCACACTTCAAACGCTTTATAACCCATCCTGGCCTGAAGGGCAAAGCAAATACTGTGAATGTCACATTTACATTCAAACCTTTGCATTCGCGTCATCAGAAAAACAAAACGATCTGACAAAACGATCTGATTTCTCTGCGGAGCAATTACAGCTGGCTAAATGTGGTACTGGTCAGAATCAGAGCAAAATACCTCCTTGAAATATCATCATGTGAATTAATGGGATAAAACATCTTTGGAGATGTATGGGATTACAAGAGCAAGTCCTCTTTTTAGCCTTATCTTTATACATTGGCATTATGCCTAGAATTAGAGATTTTACCACTTGACAAAGTGCATGTGTGAGACTGAACTGAGTGCTGCTCCGACAAAAATAAATTATAAATAATACTTTAAAGGCGTTAAGATCAGGTTCAGAACAGAGAACCAGCGATTTCATTTGAATAAAATCAATAATTGTGTTGACTTGCTGTGTTTTGCCTTCCTGTCGTCTCATCTTGCTCGCTAATGTTTCTTTCATGAGCCAGCCCACTACTGGTGACATTATAGCTACAGCACTTCCACAAGTCCCCAATGGATCAGTGAAAATGGTTGGCGTAAAACACAATTAGTATGGTCCATATGGCTGCTGGTGGAGGAGGAGCAGGAGCAGGAGCGGTCCCATGTGGTCCTTATAGAGGCTTGCTCTTTTGTTACCTTTAAGATCAAACTGTTGTCATAATAATGGGGTCATTTCGATTCTGCTGCTTGGTTTTTGTGAAGCAGTACTACTTCAACAGAACCTCACATTGTGGAATGACTCTTGGCAAATAAATTGACCAACCTTGGCTCATAGCCTAATCAATGGCTCTTTCATCATGATTAATGGCTCATATTGAATAATGGGGAAATTTAATGTGAGAGGAGCGTTACTTCCTCATTTCAGCGCTCAACCCTATCGATTGGCTAGAAACCCTCTTTTTGGCCAATGGAATGTGCTGATAAGAGAGCGATGTGTTCGACCTATGTAAACTGAGCACAGAGAAAATGATTTACTGTGCTTTAGGCGCATCTCATTCACTGATAGCTCTGTATGCCCTGCCTGACAAGCATTTTCTTGCCTGAGAAACGCAGACACCTTTTACTGAGTAGAAGCGAACAACAACAGCTTGAGGCAACAGATTTATTACAAATTGATCTATTAGATAGCACTGCTGTGCTTCGCTGTTTTCTCCCACCCCCCTCCCTCCCTCTCTCTGTCTCTGACAGCCTTCCCCTGATGGTAGCTAGAGTGTATAAGAGTTGAAGTGCTACAGTGGCAAATCTAAACCCAATCCTCAGAACTCATTTTCTCTGTGCCGGCTGCAGGAACTGGGGTAGGCATAGAGACGTCCATCCTTAAACCTATGGTCGATTCAGCCACATGTCCCAGCACCTAAACTGAAGGCTCAATAGGTGTGCCTAACCTGCAAGGGCAAGCAAGGACACAGTTTACCGGAGGCACCTCGTGAACAGGAGATTGCCACAATGTCACAGGGTCATTTCCTTACGGCTGCATGAACCCTGAGCTCACCACTGGCTTGTGTGCCGTCTCTATTAAAACATCAGTCACAGGTCTGGGCTCTGCAGCTCTGCAAACAAACTCTGCCTCATGTGCAGTCATCACATCAGTGCAATACCCGTATTAGTCACAGAGGCCACAGAGCACAACCAGCACGTTGTAAAAAGATGTATGTATGATTAGTCTCATCCACAGTGTTGAAAATCAATGTCTTAGAGCCATACAGAAAAAATACATCACACGCCATTAGAGACACTTTAATTAAAAAGACAAAGACATATGTTTGTCTGGACAATAGACAGCTGGTATTGACACATCTATCTATAAAACAATCAATTAAATCAACTGCATCATTTAGACTTGCTAATCAAGGTGTCTCTCTGATTATTACAACAAAGTGACTACCTTAATCACAATACAATAGACCTTTACACTTCTTAACATGTTGTCTCAGGTACAACATTATAGAGCTTAGCCTGCATTATTTATACATTATTAGCCAAGAACAGGAATGAAATCTCTTAACATTGCTGTGTAGAATACAGCCCAAGGCACAATACAAAATATGACGTGCACCCACATGCTTAAGGTTTTAGTGTTTGTCCGGTAGTGTAGCCTATTTAACAACACATATCTGTGCAGAGAAATACGCACTGATAGAAAGCTGCACAGACTCCATTGTGCTCCTTTCCTTTAATCACCTCCATCTTTCATCTGTGCTACAGAAGAAGAGCGCAGGGAGAAAAGAGCTATTGGCTTCCGGATAGTTCATGTTGGTGTCGCTGAAAACAGGGCATCATCTAAAGATGTTGAAATGTTCTAGGGAGAGAGTATATGTCTCTATAAACATCTTCAGGCAGGCAGCTGCAGGGGGTGTGCACAGTAAAACACTGGTATGCATTGTTTGTGTTTCTGCACCACTAGCGCCATGCCGTGTCATTACATGAGGCAATCTATTACCTAATCAGCACTGACACACACAGCGGCAAAGCACTCCTACTCCTCCTCATCTCTCTCCCCCCTTTCTCTCCCTCTCCTCAGGGGCCATCCAGCTGATCCTACACCATTTCATTTTCCTCCTTTACTGAGATGGCAAATGGCTGACTGTTATTTTTGAACACTTTCAATTCATGCTTTTTTACACTGTAATTGACTAAGTGCTATTATAAGCCTATCTTGCCCAAATGCTGAAACAAATGTGCTATCATCTGCATGATATGGTGTGTTATAATATATTATTATTGAGACGCATGAGACATCTAACAATCTGTCAGACTTCCAGATATTGGAAACAAAAGTTAATCAGCTTTGCAGTCAATTTCATAACAACTACTAAACGTATTCATTGATCCGTTTGCTGTTGCTTCACAACTCTTACAAACGTTAGCACAGCCTCCAATTCCAGTTTCCACACACACCACTGTACAAAGGGAAAGATGCAGATTTTTGCTGTACCTAGGACCTGCCAAGAGGCTGGCAACAACACAAAAACACAATGTGCCTAATCAGTTAAGATGTAAAGCCTTCCCAGGCCGGAACAATAAGACACAGGCGGCATTTGCAGGATGAAGTGAGACCAACTTCACCATGGCTGAGCTCACAGAAAAAGCCGATTTGATCACATCTAGTACATCAAATACCACCAGCAGTATGTAGCAAGACAGCTCACAATTGTTAACACGGATAGCGTTTGCCGATACTATCTCCTTGGCACAATTGTGGAGCGGCAGAGCTATAGGCCTGAATCAAACAAAGATGAGATATGATGCAGCATGCTTGGATCTCCTCTTATGAGAGGTGAAGGGAAGCTGTCAAAGAACACAAAACACACCCAGCATCTTGCCTCCTCTGACTTGCTGGGATAAGCCAGGAGGAGGAGGGGGGGGTTCTGCCAGTGTGCCCTGTGCGTGTCAGTCCAATATCTTAAAACAACACATGCAAGGCTTTGCTACAGCCAATTACCCAGCTCTTGGCACGGGAACTGAAAAACATCTTCGGAGAACAATAAAGAGAGCTTGGCTTGTTGTGCGTGCTGTCAGTAAGTGCTGACAGATTGTTATTTTTAATGAATATACGGCACTTGAATGGCCCATCAAGAGGTCTTTGAGCGAACATTGCTCCTTTGTTCAGAGCATTAATTTTCTATGTAATAGCCAGATATCTTGCAATAAAACTGATATCTGTAAAGAAAAAAGCCAAATCAGTGTATCCACTTGCTTCCCTTTTGTGTTGTCTTTGCATACGCTATGCATGGTCAATAGAATCTAAATACGGCAACACACTTAACTACAGATCTGAAGATGCTAGATTACACATCATTTCCTATTGTGCTCTTTCAAGCAGGCATGTCACTGCTTACCTGCCAACATAATTTCATACTGAATATAAAATTATTGAGCAAAAAGTCACAATAAATCCACCTAATCACCTTTATTTGAAACAGAATAGCCCCGCTGAGTGTAAAAGGCCCCTTTTCAAAAACAGGCTTGCTACACCGGTGACAGGTTATAGCACCATCTCGTACTGCAACACAATGCCACAGTAACAGCATTTGAAGTAGCTCGGAGACTAGACCCAGGCATTATTATGAGGAATCATCTTTCATGACAATTCATTGCAAAGGAAAAATGCAGTGACGGCGTCTTGGTGAATCACAGCAAGATGCTATTCGAGTGCAGCATGTAAACAGTGAATTTCCGAACATGTGTATTGACAAATCATCCCACAAAGAGGTGTCAGAGTGCAGTGAAAAGGGATTTTCCTTAACATTATCTGGCCCTCCATTTGCCACATAATATTACTGCCATTACTCAAACACACATTAGTCATTAAGAGGAAATAGCGGGGTTATTACACTTCTCTGATCATTATTCTGCTGCTACTACAGCCACCAAGCTAGATTAACATTCGATAGATGGGGTGTGTCATTGAATATGCGAGTCAAAATAATTTTACCCACTGCTGCTCTTGAGATCCCATTCAAATTGAAACACTATAAAACACCCTGACCGCTTCTGACCCCTGAACTACAAGATAACCAGCTAATGCAGATTTTAAAAAGGGCTTTACACAGTCATATACAAAAAAAAGAATACCACAAATGTTACGTTTTAAGCTTTTTAAATGATCCTCTTGGCTGAACCTGAAAAAGTCACTCCCTCTTCCTACAAAAACTATAAACCAAGCATCTAGGTGCTTTTCTGTCAGCGCTGTGCTAAAGTAGTAATCAACGTATAGCCTGTAATGGCAGACCTCTCTAACCTAACACAGCAAGTTTACAGTCTAAGTAGTAGTTTAAGAAAATCACAACCACTAAGCATCTGGCAGCAGGAAAAGCCACCAAAAAATCAGATGTGCCATATGTACAACGTATGGAGCTAATAAGGTGTATGAAGGAGCCACGTTCGTCACAACTGCAATGACTTGATGCACGATATGTACAGCAAAAACTAAAGCTGATTGAATACATTTTGGTTCAACAGTTGTATTTGTTCAACATAAGAAATACATATAACCTGTTGTTAATCTTTTATCAAAACACTGTGTAAAAATAAGCAGTATTTTCTCTCAAAAACATGTCTGACCGTATGAGTGCATGCGTATGTTTGCTTACCTAACCCTCTGCTGCTAAACAATAGCGTGTGTAACAGACATTACATGATGCGTTTATAAACTGTTTTCAGTTCAGTGACCTCTCTCTTACACAGTCATGTCATTATCAGGAGGCCTGAGCAGGTGGCAATGACTGGCTAGCTAGAGTTGTGGTGCAGTTGACTGCAAAGTACCAAAACCTGTCCGTGTTAGGTTGTTTACAGTTAATAAACATAATGTGGTGTTGAGGACGTTTATGTTTCACAATGCAGCGCTGTCAGGTTATCAGATAATGTATTAAAGATTTTCTTGTAACAAGCCTAATGTTGTGGCACTTTAACAAGTAAGGAAATGCAGGCTTTGATGTAAACACGACATTACATTCTTTCAACTGAAAGACTGAAAAAAGCTTGGCATTTATGGAGCAAATTATATGTTTCACGCTGCATATTTATTAGGTATGATGAAGTCCACAATTGTGCAGGGCGATGGAGCCTGTAAGGCACAAGTCAGGAGTGAGTCATAAACCCTCAATAAATATAAATCACTGGCTATTAATGGCTCTGCCTCAAGTTACAGATATTAACATCAATAGAAACCATCTTTGGAATCTTGTTTATACGACAGATTATGCATGGTGTGTATGAATAGAGTGCCAACTATTTTCAAACTTACAATTCATAATAACTTGGACTAACCTCACCGATAAAAGTATAAAACCAGAACGACCAGAAACCCTAAGTGGTCTGTAATGTTACTACTCAGGCGTTTTGAACTACTCAGCTTGCCAGAGGTGAAAAGTGTCTGCTGAATCTATTTGTTGACAAATCTCTCCCATGTAGATGTCACAAGCCTTGCATCTTTGTTTCCAAAAGTCAGCATGAGTGAGCCGTTATCCAGTGATAGCTTTCTTTTAAAAACCACCCCAGACCAAGCTCTGGCGTAAATAACCACAGACAACAAGCTAGATAACAATAATTGAGCACACAAGTCAGCCACACAAAGACAGCAAGTTAGCTTCGCCAGCTAACGTAACCAAGAGCTAATGACAATAGCTGAAACGGGCTCAGGCTACTCCCTGGAAGTGAGCTACTACAGTGGTGAATTCAAAACGGGAAAACGTTTGCTGTGAGGCAATGCAGTGCACGGGCACGTTTAACCCACAGTGCGTTTAATAAAACAAAGTAATGTTGTGTGTGTGTGTGTGTGTGTTGCATGGGCACTGTGCTAACCGGTGTCAACGAGCTGTTGGCATCCAGACATTACTCTGCTCCTGGCTGGCATTCCCAATCAGTGCTCGTCAGTGGGGCTAGCCGCTAACGTCGGTTCGTGGTAACCAGCAGCAACAGTAACCGGGGCAAACAAGTCCACCAGCTAACGAGCTAGCTCATGCTAATGGGAAAATTAGCCAAATAGCTAGCAAGCGAGGGTTAACAGCCCAACGTCCACTAACTGCTCCTTTATGTGTGTCAGTTCTTGCTCGTTTGGTTGGTGGATGTTACAGGCAAAGAAGACGGCTGGTTGAAGCTCACAGCACTTACCTTAAAGGGCTTGATCTACAACATCTGTGGTGTGTTTGAGAGAGACTGCAACAACAAACAATAGCAGCAGTAGCAGCAGCGGCAGCAGCAGCGGGGGCAATTAGCCAACGTTAGTTAGCCAAGTGTCGCCACTAACGTTGCACAGAGTAGCACAGCAGCTGCAGTGCCACCTGTATATCTTCTCTCATGCACGTTGGCTGCAACGGAACGGACCACGTTTGATGTAATGCTGTCATAAATGATGGACTTGAGAATAAAGAGGGAGTAATCGTTGCTCGGAATGCTCTGACTAGTGTGTGTGAGGGGCACTCAGCATGACAGCATCCTTCTTCATCTTGGGGTGAGAACAGTTGGGGGGTTCTCAAAGTTCAACCGGTGAAATATCGTCACCCACTGGCCAAAACGGGGAACATCCACACGGAGAGGGTGGCGGCGTGGGAGTCCTCGGGGTGTTTATTCTGTAGCAACACTTGGTCTATCTTCATCCTTATAAACCTGTGATACTGCCAGACTATATTTAGACTGTCAGTGAGCCAAGAAGAAAATAATACAATAGAATAGAATCTCTCTCGGGAGATTTGAGTGGACTGCAGTATTGAATATACAGTAAATATATATGATGTGTTACATTATACAGCATGCAGTAAACAAATAGCAGAATTAGTGAGAACAATATGACACAATGAAAAATATCTTATCACAAAATAGAGAAGAATAGAATTCCTTCATGGGGAATAAAATGCACCTGGACCTCAGATTTGAACACCTGGGACAAGACAACACTGCACAATTGAAATAAGGGTATAATAACACATTTGGAAGAACAACAATATTATGAATATAACAGAATACAATTGAATAGATTAGAATCTCTATTGGGAGATTTGAATGAACTGTAGTATTGAATATACAGAAAATGTCATATATTTACATGAAAAGGCCTACTGTAAACAAATAACAGAGTTGGAAGACAACAATATGACATGACACTATTTTATCACACAATAGATTAGAATAGATAAAGGTTAATGCTTCACACGATCGAGCAATACAAATGCAATAGGAAATAAGGTTAGACTGTAAAATGAATAACATATTAAAAGAGCAATATGGAAATATAATATAATATGATACTTTTGGGGAAATTTGACATTGCAAAAATGAATATACAGTAAATAAAAGCGAAACAATGTATACGTTTTGGATATACGGGTCCACACAAGATGAAATAGTTGCAAATGTAAATTTAATCACAGAATAGATTAGAATAGAATAGTTGTATGAAAAGCAGCAGCAACCTACTTGTATGACTGTTCATTCCAAAAATGTGTTATAATAGCATAAACAGTTGTGCTCTTCACTGGCATTTGGGTGCTGACCTATGTTTTTAATTGTTTATGAAAAACCCACGTTTGAATCATTCTAACCCCCTCTAATAGACGGGAATTTATTGTATTGGCATACAGGGATTAGCTATTGTCTGCTTTATTAATCTGTTTGTTTTGTGTCAAAATAAGATGCAATTGAAGCTAGCAGCACTTATATTCCTAATGAAAGACACAATCTGTGTTATTTCAACTGAAACTTGGATTTCTTAAATTATTCAGTCTCATCTCATTTGCAGTTTTAGGACACATTTCTTTTAGTTGAAAAATACTGAGGATTTAGTTTAGTTTTTTTGCCGCAGTAATAAGGATAGATTGTATAGTTTAATTAAATGGTTTCCTTTATTCCCTCTCTGGTATGTGGAGGCCTCATTTCAGCACCAGGAGCTGTCTTTAGTCTGGCCTGATCAATAAACTACATTGCTGATGATTTTAGGTGGCATATTGGTGTCACCTTCATTGGCTTTATATTTATATTTCTAACATTTCAATACGTTTTGATGAAGCCCGGTAAAATCCTCTTTAATGTCATGTTGGAAGCCCTCTGTCTTCTTTTATCGTGTCTACAAGGAGCAAGTCAGTGAAGTATACTACATAGATCTGACCACCAGATGGCGCAGGTCTCAATGAAACGAAATTAAGCATTGCAGTTTCATAGAAAGTCACGTATTAAGGTTGTAATCGATGCTATGGTATAAAGTAACAACGATTTACTCTCTTGTACTTCATGTAAAAACATTATTGTTAGTCTATTGAAGTGAGAGGATATGTTGCTCAAGGAAATCTGCAGCAGATGATCGTCACAGGATACTTATCCTTGCTTGGTTATACATGCTTGGTAGTTTCTTTGTACCAGTGATTTGTAATACATCTCCTTGGTGATGACTAAACAATGGAGGCAGGTTTAGACAGCTCACAAAGTGAATTGGTGTGGCACAGACCCAGCTGGCAATCCCCCCTGGTACCATACCACCAGTGAATAGATCCTCATTTATCCTGGCAAGGATCAGTACAAAAAGAGCTTGCGGAGAGCTTCTGGATTCTTTTACCCAGGGGAACAGAAATGGCGTCCCCGTACACTGAGCTCATGTTTCCACACACACACGAGCAGTTACTGAGGAGAAGGTCCTTTACTACAGATCATTTTCTCTGGAAGAAAGCTCTGAATCCTCAGTGATTTGCGATTGTTTATACTGATAGCAATCGGTAATCATTATTATCCATGAAGCTCTGCAGCATGTGGATGAATCAGAAATCACAACAATGTTTCAAACTATGTTGTTTATTACATATTTCTGCCTACGCTTACAGCAACACAAGACCTTGTCAGATGCGACACATTGCACATATGGTACTGTTGCCACGGCTCGAGGCAGAGCTGTACTACAGTTACAGTAGCTCAAATACTCAGTAGAGGATCAAAAATCACTACAACTCACAAGAAGCTGAGCAAAACTCACACAGTTACAGACACAAACGTAGGGACCAACACTAATCAGGAGCTAAAGCATAGTTTGAGGATGAGCTGAGCTGTGGTTGTACTGGGATCTACTCTATAGCTCCACGCTACAGACCAGACTTGGACCTTGGGTTTCAGCAGTAATCTCTCCATCTTCTCTCCAGACAGGGCAGGCAACACACGGAGGCCCATGGAGGTAGATCAGCTCAGATGGGGTGCCTGAAGTTCTGGCCGGCAAAACGGGCCTTGTCGCCGAGCTCCTCTTCAATCCTAGGATAGAGGGATGACAGTTTGTTCAAATGGATGGATTGATAGTCTGAGAAAATTTGCAACGTATTGCCTCTAAGGAGCCCATAACTTATACTGTTAATAAAGTTCAGTTTTTGGACCGGACTCACCTGAGCAGCTGGTTGTACTTAGCCAAGCGCTCAGATCGGCAAGGTGCACCTGTCTTGATCTGGGAAAAGAATTAAATGAAATATAAGACCCAGTCTGCAATGTTAAAGCTACACCTATTGTAGTTTGAATCAGCTTTAAAAAGTTCAACACTAGAGATCCCATGCCAATTAATGTCACAATTAGAAGTTGAGGTTTTACCTGTCCAGTGCAGAGACCGACCACCAGGTCAGCGATGAAGGTGTCCTCTGTCTCTCCAGAGCGATGGCTGACCATCACACCCCAGCCGTTGCTCTGGGCCATCTTGCAGCTAAAAGAAACACATTTTAGCCAACTTATACTTTATTTACTTTCTAGGATTTTGTGCAGAAGTTTGACCACACGGTTATCGACACTCACGCCTCCAGGGACTCTGTGACGGAGCCGATCTGGTTGACTTTAAGCAGCAGGCAGTTGCAGGACTTTTCAGCCACACCCTTGGCGATACGTTTGGGGTTGGTGACTGTGAGGTCATCTCCCACCACCTGGATGCTGGTGCTGGCTGTGAATTTGGCCCACGCCTCCCAGTCATCCTGGTCAAAGGGGTCCTCAATGGACACCACTGTTAAGAACGCAAGTAGGTGAGGGTAATGTTACGGCCAGTTATAAATCCAACACTTCAGCATTGATTAAGTAGCAATAGCTACCATCTACAGACACCTTAAACATGCAGAAGTTGATGCTATTGACCACTTGGTGGCAGCAGAAGCACACTGCTAAACGCTCCATTGTGTATCTAGCTTCTAACTTTGACAGAAGTCAACAGTAGTGTTCTTCAGAGTTTTTGCTGGAAACAGCGGGCTGTTACAAGAGCGACGAGTGAACCAAAACAGAAACACAAAATGCATATCGACATACGGTTCTATTTATTCTCTATTGCATGATGTTGTTTGTACATGTCCTCACATTATTTTGATCAACTATGCTTAGAATGTATCTTGTTGTATTAAAATCACTATAATATCTTTAAAACATTGTATCTTTGAGAGCGCTGAGCAGCAAGCGATTTATGGCTGTAAAGAAGAGGATATGTGCCAAAACCCACCGGGGTAATCTTTGACAAAGCTCCTGTAGAGGTCAGCCAGCTTGTCAGGGGAGATGTAGCGGCTGGGGTCGTCAGGAGACTTGAAGTCCAGGTCGTACTTGCCACCCTTGTAAAACTCAGAGGCAGCCACATCCATGCCAATCACGATCTTGTCGGTGTAGCCGGCCTTGCCGATGGCATTCTTCAGCAGCTCCAGAGCTGGGACAAAAACATACTACGGTAAAGATTGTGACTGTTTCACTTTTCACAAATGAGTCACCACTGAAGACTCTACTCCGGTGGGGCATTTGCCATATCAGCACCTCAACCTGACACTGGATTCAGAGGCCTTAATTTAGAAACCATATGTCGATGTCGACCCGGAAAGACATGATAAGTGAAGTACTTTCGAGAGGTCCAAGAATGTATTGCTTTCAAGACACTCCCTTTTGAGTGGTGACACTATCAACTCGCTCCTCAAAAATTAAAACAACCCTACATGAGTGTCCTAAAATAACTGGCGATGCATTCAGCTGGATCTGAACTCTTGGTTTGTATTGAAACACTTATTGTTAAACAGTGGTTACGGCTCTGATATAATGTTTCCTCTCACCTTCCTTGTTCTCCAGGATGTTGGGGGCGAAGCCTCCCTCGTCACCGACATTAGTGGCATCTTGGCCATATTTCTCCTTGATGACATTCTTCAGGTTGTGGTAGACCTCGGCACCAATACGCATGGCCTCCTTAAAGCTGCTAGCTCCCACAGGCAGGATCATGAACTCCTGCATGGCCAACTTGTTGCCTGCATGGGAGCCGCCGTTGATGACGTTGAACGCCTGAACAGAGGCAGAGAGGATCGGCTTTCAGCTTAATGGAATCACGACTGAATTTATGATTCTTAAATTAACTTGGTTATGTTAGTTTATTTTAACTTGTCTTGTTCTGTGTTTTTTGTTTGTAATGTTGCTGCCTGTCTTGGCCAGGTCACCCTCGAAAAAGAGATTTTTAATCTCAATGGGATTCACCTGGTTAAATAAAGGTTTAATAATAATAATAATAATAATAATAAATTATTAACGGTGCATGTCTTTAAGGCCTATTGGCATTTAGAGTCTCTCCTAAGTCTGGGGTACATGACTTAGGTGATTGCACTACCATACTCACAGGGACAGGGAGAACGACTTCAGGGTTTCCAGCCAGGTCAGCGATGTGGCGGTAGAGGGGAACGCCCTTCTCTGCTGCACCAGCCTTGCACACAGCCAGGGACACGCCCAGGATGGCATTAGCACCAAACTTAGCTGAGGGAGCGAAGACACAAATATCTAAATATATTGTGTGTAGACTGCAAATATGGAACATTATCTTAAGTGAAAATGTTGTGGGGTAATTAGGCAAAAATCAGTAACCTTGGGATAATTGTTTGTCACTGTTCACTCCTGCCTACAATATAGTAGTCAGCAGTCACTTAAGATTTCTGGCACCTTTACTAGCAAGTGTATATCTTAAATCTAAGAAATATTAAGTATTGCATTTGTTAGCAGAAAGAACTGTATATGAAACCGATGTTACCTTGTAAAAGTAAATTCTGGTTCCTTTAATAGTGTATAATTTTCACACAGAATTCAGAAACCGAAGTAAAATGTCTTTACAAATCCAAGCTCACAAAACTCTGCACCGATATGGTCAAGCCAGTTTTAGAAGAGGAAGTAGCGTCTCACACTTGTTTTCTGTGCCATCCATGTCCAGCATCAGCTTGTCGATCTTGGCCTGATCTGTAACGTCCACATCCTGGAATAAACAAAACATGACAAACGATGAAATAAAAGATTAACTAGGTTTAATTCTGACTCTTTTCAAACACACTGAAATAATGATAGAATAATCACAGCATCTCAGAATTATATCTCTGAAGCTCCGCTAATGCAGTGGTTTATAGAAACTTTAGATACATAATTGTTATGAATGCAAACGTCAAAAAACCATGAGGTTAATGTGAAATAGAAACAACAAACAACTTCAAAATCGTACAGTTAGTAATTTGGAGTCCGTCAGTACTGCTAGTACACTGCTATTGTGGTGTAGTCACTTTCTATTGACTTTTCAAGATACATTAATAATTAATTCAAGACACTGATCCATTCATTTGAGGGCTTTGACACTAACACAGTTATTCGTCAAACAATAAATGGTCCTACCTTGCTAACCAGTGCAGGTGCAATTTTTTTATTGATATTTTCAACAGCTTTTGAGACACCTGCAAGGGACAAGCAGACCATAACTGACCCAGACAGCAGAAGACCATGCAGAGCAGGCGAGACAGATGACCACAGTGCCCCTCATCCAATCTTATGTGCAAGTAATTCGAACAGAAGTAAAATATAATTTAGGTATCAATGATTGTGTTTTATATTTGTCTTTTTGTCATTTTAGATCTGTGAGCATCTGTTGGCGCCTGTCAAGGTTAGTTTTCAAAAGGCAAAGCCATTCTTCATGCTGCTGTGCAGACCGATGTGTAAGAGACCCATCCTGTTATTTCACACTTTATTTACCTGGTTACACAATGCAGGGGCCAAGAACTCATTTACATATTTAACTGCTCTTTTGACTCCTAACAGGAGGAAGAGAGATGGAGGAAACAGAAATGAAGAAGGAAGCGACGAGGACAGACAACCGAATGCACGGTGGTGTTGAAATGACATGAGAGATGGCAACAGAATAGAGGTAACCAGAGAGTTTAGAGAGAGAATCAGTAAAGACGGCTTACCTTTGCCCATGTAGCGCGTCTTGTCATTGTCACGGAGCTCCAGAGCCTCGTAGATGCCTGTGGAGGCACCGCTGGGTACTGCGGCTCTGAAAAGACCTTGGAGACACAGAGGACATTTTGTTACAGTCATATCTTAAAGTGCTGCGTCAAGTCCAACAAGACGGCAAAGGTCTGACTGCACTTTGATGAATGTTGAAACTTAATTTTCCCTGTCAGCCATTACCATGAAAACCATGACTGCAAACGATGTGATATTTTTACATTATAGACTGTAAAGACAGAAACATGTCTGATGGAGCATTAAGAGCAGGAGGGGCTGCTTGGTATTCAAGGAGCAACGGCAAGTAAAAGACATTAGGGGACGCGATCAATCAGCTAAACGCATTCCCAATGTTCTGTGTTTTTCTGGCCACAGAGAGAACCAAAGCATGTGTGGAAGTAGTTGCATTAGCTGTGCGGCAGAAGGCTGTGATGTAACAGGGAAAGACTGGGCATGTGCAGTGCATCTGTGGAGGGATGCGAAGACACACCTACACAGAGGACATTTTGGATTCAACTAAGTGAGGAGAAATTGGGGGCAAAAATCTATTCAGTTTGCTCCATGGAGCGGCAGGAAGGGTGTAAGTCTGAGGGGATTTAGGGGCTTAGGACCGTGGGCTTAGGCCATGAGTTCAGGCTTAGCAAATCATCTGCATCAAGACATTACCTGGCTGCAGCTGGGGGAGCTGGCAACATCCATCAGGCTCCAAACTGAGATGTCATCCAGATATCATATTTCATCTGGATGAAAACCATGACCCAAATACAATACAAACTAGAGGATATAACAGTAATAGTGATTGTGGATGTATCTCTATTATTACCAGAGCTACTGGATCTACAATATTCTAACGACAACCAGAGGAAGTTCTCTAGTTTGACTGTCTGTGATCGAGCAGCAAGCTGGTTACATAACACACGAAAACAGTAAAGACTGTGTGCAGCCTACTCGCTTTGGTATGTGCTGTTAATGATGCCAAAACAGGCCCGGCAGACCTAAAAGGGAATCTTGTCCAGAAAAAGAAGTAAGGTTATATTTACAGTAAACTGGAGAGCTTAGCAAACATCCCAAACTAAAAGACAACTGGGCTGCAGAATAAAGCGGTCGATTTCAAGCCAATGCATTCAAGGTCACTTCCACGTCACTGGTCATTCAGGTTGCTTCATTAACATTGTCGGGACATTTCATTTGGTTGAGCTGGTCTTTTGTTTTAGCTTGCCAGAAAACTTCAATCCCACAGTCAGGCCATTAGTTAATTTAATTAATTGATCTAAACTGGAGGCAGACGTGTCCAACATTGCAGAGTTTAGATGTTTAATGTTCAGCAGCTTTATTACGTAATCAGGTATACAATTAGGTGAAGAAAAGCATCCTGTAGATTTATACAAAATTCAACTTAACTCAGGGGTTTGCTAGTACATACTGTATGAGCTATCTGTGGGCTGGAAGGGCAGCAAGATATATTACAGGAACTATTTTCAACATCGGAGCAACACTGCAGGACAACACACTGACTTCACCATCCTAATCCACAACTTTACCAGCTAGATAATTGGGCAAGACACAAAATAAGTATGACACTTTGCTTCCGATACGATGTCCTTACATCACATTCTACATACTGGAAAATAATTACATGTTTGATACACATAATGATACAGTACCTTTCTTGGTGTACAGATCAACCTCCACAGTGGGGTTGCCACGGGAGTCAAAAATCTCACGAGCGTGAATCTTGAGGATAGACATGGTTCTGGAGATGAAACGAGAGAGAGAAGACATCAGTGCTGCTCCACACCGAGCTGAACGACGGTTACACTGTCACTTACTGAATTAAAGCTTTGAGTCAAAACAGTGAGTTGGCAATAATTTAAATGCTCAATGACACAAGCAGGACGAACAGTAATCTGTCTAAATTTGGAGACAGAACAATAAATCATCTAATGAATACTCCAACTAAACATGTGTGTGAGCTGGCCACCTGAACCAACTGATGTAGGCTGGCCAGGATAGCAAATATATTAGTCATAGGAAGGTGTGGCTCATGCAGCAAATAAATAAATAATACAAATCTCTGCAGGTCTGTTCAGTTTACTTAATACAGCAGATTACAAAACAGCATTGCAAAATTCTCAGCAAAACTGAGTTGAGAGCACAAAAAGGGAGCTCTCGATAACAGATGTGAAAGGTCACTGAAAGGAACAGTCGGTGAATGACTTGGCAAAATACACATTTCGTCTGAGTCGTGCTGTACTGGGAGAATACTGAATAGTGGTGTAATCTCACAGAGCCTTCGTTATCTTTCCAAAGTCCAAGAGTGGAGGATGGAGAAGGCCATGACGCCTGCAGCGCCACCGATTTATTTGTTTAATGTAACTTGCTTTGTATCCATGCACTAACTTTCTCCTCTACCTACCCTGAATACATTAATGAACTTTGAGTACAGCCTCCAGAGTTAAACTAGAATGTGTCTACAGCAGAATCAATAGAAAATCCTCTCTGTAAAAATTCTGTGTGGAAACTTGCCTATGGCTTGAGCCATAAGGAAAACTACACACAAACACACCTCTTTAAGCTAAATGGAAATATTCTATAGTTTACTGGGACTGAGTAACACTAATAATCCCTAGTTTAAATAACTTTTTTTTAACAAAGTTCAGGCTGCAAATTGTGTTGCGTTTAACAGGACATTATAGAAAAAAACATAGATTTCTCGAAGTAAAGTATCAAAATAAGGTAAAGAATAGTGTAATCGCAACTAAACTGCATCACTTGTTCTGAATTGTTAGCAACACAAACTTAAGAGCAGAATATGTAATTAGAGAGATGGAACAATTAGAACCCATTAACCAACAACTATAATCCATCAATAGTTTAGTCATTTTTCATGCAAGAAATGCCTACAATATGTTGGATATTTATTGATTCCAGAGATTGTGAGAATGCATATCCTCATCTTATGAGATCATAAACTAAATAGCTGTACAAAATAAGCTATTTGAAGAATTGGGATGTATACTTTTCTCTATTTTCTGACATGTTATAGACGACTAATTGATTCATGGAGAAATTAGTTGGCAGATTGTTCAATAATGAAAATAATAATAACTCAGTTATAGATTGCCCAAAGTAACTAAGTAGTATAAACACTATTTCAGTAAAGTAAATTCATATATTTTTGCTACCAGATTTTTGCAAAAGTTGAGAGCAAGGAGCTAAACTGGCAGCACAAAATGGCACCCCAAGAATAAATAATTGAGATTTGATACCCGATTTTGTTGTGCATGTAAATGTGGCTTAATCCTCATTCAGGCTACATTAGGATCTGCCAGCCAGCCATAACGGAGGGTTAATAATGAGTTTAATATATATTTTTACATTAACAATACATTTAAAACTGCAGTAATAAAGTACTAAACCAACTAAGTGACTTGTTAAAATGATCTTCTTGGAGTCGACAAAGAAGAATAATGACTAACCATCCCACAGAGACACACAATGTAATCTTACAGTATTTTTCCTACAAATGGCGACCCCCCCCCTACGGCTGCTGCAACTGGAACAACAGTTAGCTCCCTGCCGGATTCAGCATGTGTAGCACACCACAGCCTCTCCCACACGGCAACACGACCTTTAAGTCCCCGGACTAAAAAGACTCGAGTGGTTCTCGGAGAGCCTGCTCGGAGTCGGACTTGCAACTTGACGCCCTTTTCCCCCACGGACCCTGCAGCTCTACATGGAGTGACATGTCGCCAGCTGACGGTCATGTTTTAAAAATAGACGGTGGGCTACAAACTACTCCATCCTGCAAGCCACCAAACCAACAACTGGGGAATTAACTGACGCGTGTAATCAACGACAATAAAGACAGTGTCGGCTCACACAAGGAAGATACTTTGATGTTACCGTCGAGGATGAGGAACAGCATTTACACATTTAAAAAAAGAATACAAAGTTATTTATAACAACACTGTCTTAGAACAGACTATTTCAATCGCAAAAGATGTTTTTCTTCACAAAAACGGGCAAATAAAAAGGAGAATTAACGATATCAAAGTTACCTTTTCCGGGCCTAACTGTGTGCAAGGACGGTGCTGTCTCTCTCTCTCTCTCTCGCGCAGGCAGAGAAGGCGCTCGTGACGCTCTGTGCTCGGTCATAAGTGGACGGAATCAGGAAGAAGCAGAGCAGCGGAGCAACGCCATTGGCTGGCACCGACTCACGAGGCAGACCAGTGCGTGAAAGGACGCACGTTCACCAATATCTCATCCGGACAGACTTCACATCTCAAAGGGAGCACGAGGGGAATGCGGATGTTTTAAATCTTTGCAAAGCATCGCTTTTAATAATCCCAAAATATACAAAAATACGGAGAGAAATAATGTTTTATTTGAAGTGAACTGTGGGAAATGTAGTATTTGTTTTCGCGTGAGGATGAAAGAGGCACTATGCGGAAAGATGACGCATTTCACGTACGTGCAGAGACACAGGCAGGGATCTCCAATGCAGTGGTTCGTCGTTGGTCACATGTCACTTGCCGTCACGTTTTTTGGAACTGACTTGTTTTCCCATTAGCAATATTAGAAAAAGGGGGTGTGCTTTTCTCATTCGATCAAATGATAAAACAATCACATGATGTGGTGATTTACGTGTCAAAACATTTGAAGTAAAACTGATTGAAAAATGAACTAGGCCTGTTTTGGTTTCAGCGGCCTTTTAATAATGATATGTCGTATTTTACAGAACCTGTTCCATATAATATCTAGTCAACTAAATGCTGTTGAAACACTAATGATTATGGGCTATATTATCTAAAAACCTTCTAATTTCAACCAAATGTCAACATATTGAAAATACGTAATTTGTTTGTATTGGAACATTCATTTGGCATTTGGCTCATTGACAAATATATATATATATATATATATATATATATATATATATATATATATATATATATCTCGGATGTATGAACGTGTAGAAGTACTTGCATTTGCAGGATTGTTTGCCAAATCTTAGTATTTCAAGAGGGAATGCACAGGTAGTGCATGTGGACATTGCAGTAATGAATCTCAATATGAGTGAATAGTGGGTTTCCCACGCATGTGTCTCGTATTCACAGGACATGGGTTTCATGCAGCTGCGCAGTGCAGTGAATGCAGCACCCGTGACAGATCAGAGCTGCCGGGGCTTCACAGTGACGAAAGCCTTCTGCAGTGACCTTGAGACTCTTGTCAGTGTTAAATCCAACTGCGCCATCTGCTGCCCACATGCTCTCATTGAAATGTCAACAAGTGCCTCCAGAAGACTCTTTTGAACGTTTGAATTCATTATAGATGTAAGGATAGAGGAATGTATTGATGCAGTATTTGTATCCAGTGCCCCCCTAATGCAATGTATGTTTATTCAAAACATCAAATAGTTGTTGTAATCGAACATGATTAAAAAAAAAGTACAAGTAAAAGTCCTGCATCAAAAGTACAGACGAAAAAAAAATACTTAATGTATCAAAAGTGAAATAACTCATTATGCAGAAGGGCCCCTTTCGGTGTTATATTATTAGGCTAGTGGATATCATTATTAGTGATGTAATAATATGTGAGCAGTATTTTGATGTTGAAGTTGGTTGAAGTACATTTAACTGATACAAGTCACACACTGTGGTTTAATCTAAAATAATGCATTATATTTTATAAACCGATCATATGTTTTGTATCATCAGATAAAAAATAGTGCTTTAAAGAATACAAAAATGAGTGATGAGCATATTATTTTTAGTAATGGACTTCTTTTTTTCAGCAGACATTATGTCATAGTATAGGAAAAGCACATGTTACTAATAAAAGTATTGCTCAATTGTATTCAGGTTTCCCAGTAAGCCATGACAGTGTGACAGTGAGCCAGTATGCACAATACCAGGACCCTGAAGCTGAAGCAGCGAACTGGAATTCAGCCATCATTGATTTTTTTTCCATCTGTCAAAACATCTTCTGTTAAAAAGGCCAATGCTTGAATATAAAAGTGGCAATGCTCTAAAAACCTACATACGTTTTCTTACATTAACGCTTATAACTCTTCCCATGTCTCCTGTCTCTTTCCACTGGCTATCAAATAATACGATTAATAATAACTTTATTGATACAGCACCTTTAAAAACAGAGTGTACAAAGTGCTCTGACAGACAAGGCAGCAAAAGCAAGGCAATCAAACAGAAAGCTCAACAGTGAGGCGCAACCAAGCGAGACAAACTAAGGTAAGAGTTAAACCGTAAAACAGTACAACAGATGAAGCAATAAAACCAGTTGATACAATACAAATAAACTAAGAAATAAAATAAGATGTCAAAATGCCCCGCAAAAAAAGAAACAGACCCATGAGACCTTTATTAGAAAGTGAGAACGAGAGAGTTAGACAAGAGGATTGATTAACACCCTCTCGGATATCTTAGCTTAGCACAAAAACTGGACACATCCTGTCTCGGCCCAAATGTATAAAATTCCAACAAAATTTCTAAGTCATATTTGTCTTTGCTGAATTTGCCTCCAGCCTGTCACCTGTGGTCTCTGCCCGTGTGAAAGGCTATTTCTAATCCTAACGTACCATCTACTTGTGAAAGGGATGCCGGCAGCAGCACTGTCACTCTGCTAATCTGTTGGTCAACATTAGAAAGCTGCACCAGGATGAGAGGAAGGATAACAGAGTTACTGATCTGTAGCTGTCAGTCAATGTAAAAGTATTTTCCCATAACCAAACAACATGCCCAAACAGGGAGAGCTGCTTTGCTGCATATTTTTAAGAATTTGGCTGATTATGAGCTCCTTCATCTATGCCCTCTGGCTTCAACAGATCCTCAATTGGGAGTCTACACCTGCTGTGGTAAATGGTCTGTACTTGTTTAGCGCTTTTCTAGACTTCCGACCACCCAAATCACGTTCATGCTACTTGTCATCATTTACCCATTCACACTCATTCATACACTGATGGGAGGGGCTAAGGTTCAACCTGCCCATTAGGAGTAGCTAACGTTCATACACACATTCATACACTGTAGGTTAACCACAACTGGGCTCTTCAGGTCCCATTCCTTATGTGGTGACTACTGAGATGTTCAGGCAGTCGCGTAGAGAAAACAAGACCACCAATGTTGTAATGGGCAGAGCTTAGGGAACGGGAACTTGAGAGACAGTGTTTTGGTTAATGGAACCCTTTTCTCCTCTGGGACGCTTTGAGTTGACGGACTGACCTTTTTTGATTATTGGATTTAATGGAGCCCTCTGAGGTGCTGGTGCTGGAAGAATAAACCCACCCTTTTTACTTTATAAAAGTCTGTGTGTCTCTTTTCCAGCCTCTCGTGCACTGCCCCACCCTAGCTTGACCTAGGGACAACCCGTGACGCTACAATAGACATTACTGAATAGGCCATGCAATATAAGTCGTTTTATCAACAAAATTAATGTAAATGGGACCAATCCAAGTCTCATATCCAAACTTGAAAGGCTCTTCACAATGTCATGTGTAGCCACCGAGAGACAGGACCCAAACGCCGACAACGTGGCAAAGAAGCTTTATTCTTCACTTAAATCAAAGAATTACTTAAATTGAGGAATAACCAGATCAACAGGGATCTAACATGGAACAACACTGTGGAATGAGAGGGAAGGTGCAGGTGATTGGACACAGGAGGAAGCAGTCAGGGACAGGGCAGACAATCACAGGGACAGGAAGTGCAGAGAAACAGAGGACACGAGCGACGGGAACTTCAAAATAAAACAGAAAACAAGAAACAAAAACTCCAGATCCTGACACACAGACATTCAAATCATACTACATTCAAAATGCTTCTCAACAAACTATTTGATTTTTATAATCCATATTTTTACTATGATCATCTTTGTAAACACATTACACTTAAGTATATTTAGATTTGCTTTTCAGTGTTCCAGTGTGTTTTGATCATTGTTACAACACTTATAATGGACCTTCACTGTGCAGAATGACGTCTGTGCAGAGTTTGACGCTCAAAGGCATTTTTCACATTTATCTTGTGAAGTTTCTCGACACTCACCTCAAATCTCATTTTAGCCCTTGGACGTACAAGTATAATTTTGTGACACAACTAGTTGTTTATCTCTCTCAGAGATAAACACAACCCTTATGCTTGTGGCATGTTTATTTCATATCAAGACGTCATCTTCAAACCACAACAAAAACCACGAAGGAATTTGTTTGAGTTACTGAAACCAAAAAAGAACATTCCAACAAAAGTAGCATGCAAATCCCACTTCCACTCACCCTGGATGCTGTTTATGTCCAACCAACTGTTCCTGACTAACATATTTGCAAGGTTTCATCTTGAGGACACACTGATCACATTCCCTATCTCTCTCCTTCTCCCCTCAGAGAGGTCTGGGCTCCTACAGCTTTATCATTTTTTCCTTCATCTGTTTGGTCACGCTGATCTACATCTGGCTGGTGGTCCCTGAGACAAAGAACAAAACCTTCCTGGAGATATGCCAGATGTTCGCCAAGAGGAACAAAGTGGAGATCCAACTGGGTGATGGGGATCTGCCGCTGAAAGAGAGCAAAGAAAGCCTGGAGGATGCAGGAAGGGTCACGGCCTTCTGAAGGAAAATGAGAGCATTCAGAGGAGAGGAAGTCTTCACTCTGGGGAGGATTGTAATGGACTGGAAATATCTTATTTTAGCCTCTATTTTCTATTTCACAAGGACTCTTTACATAATCGCTTTGTGTATTGTTTGTCTGTGTGGCTATAAGATCTTAAATATAGTGAAACTTGATGTGTGCACTAAACGCAGCCTCATAGAGGTGTGAATGGGTCATTGTGTCAATAAACAAACCAAAAAATCCCTTGTAAGCCTTTATTGAACTGTAAATATATGAATACAATACATGGCAAGACATTTTATCCTTCATGAAAGACATTTTAAATATCCCACCATCAGCAGTGAAATGTTGTTTTATTGCAACCTTTTAGAACGCATGCGAACAGAACCAGCTGATCCATTCAGGGGCATCTGTAGTCGCTGTCTAGCTGCACCCCTCCAAACAGATTGAGTTTGGTTGTTCCCCAGCTGAACACATTTCCCACCATGGTGCTGTTTCTCTCACATGACATCTGGTCCCGGATATCTGCTGTGGACAGCACATAGTCCCACACGTTGACATCAGTCATCTTACCCACAAAGGCGTCTGCGTTGGAGATGCCCAGTAGTCCATCCTGGTCTTTGCCCAGAATGAACACACCGCCGGGGCTGATTGTGTAACCGCTTTTCAGATAGCGCTGCTCCCCCACCATGCCGTTGATCCACAGGTCTGCGCCGCCGGTGTGGGACGACCAGGTGACGCAGAAGTTGGCCCAGTCGTGGAACTTGAAGTTGTGCGGCAGGTTGACAAACTCATTGCCAATCCAGAGGCCGACCTCTTTGGCATCCTTGTCATCACCGATGGAGATCAGCAGCTCGTTGTCGTTGCCGTTACTGGCGTAAGAGATGACGGTGTGGACCCCGTCGAGCTGAGGCAGGACATGCATGCAGACAGTGAAGGAGTCAAGCTCCATGGGATGGCTGAGGCGGGCCAAAGCATAACTTCCAGAGTTTTTCTCCTGGAAGTCGAGCACCAGAGGAAACAGACCGCGAGGTTCTGATGAAAACAGAATCAGACGTCTACCTTTAATCATCCACGGTCAAGAATCACAGTTGGATCTCAAATGAAAATTAAACTGAGGGACTCACCATATCTGGTAGGTCTTGAGTTACGAAGTCCACCTTCAGAGCATAGATTGAAAGAGAGTAAAAACACGCACTTTCATTTACATCTCGTCATTGTTATCAGTTTGTACGACTAACCTGAATGCATATGCTTTCCAAGAGACGTTATCAGACCCTCGATCTTCAGGAGCTTGGATTCAATCTCATCTTGCCGACAAAATGCTGAAAAGAAAGAGGTGGATGAAAAAGGAGGAGGATCAGACACGGGCCTTATTGCCCAAGTCAATTCTGAGGAATACATGATATCACCCTATTGTGTAATCACACTGCAGCGACAAGCTACATACTTCCTTTCCCGAGGCGAGGCAAGAAAGAAGACTCCACCACACGGCTGTTGAGAGGCTGAGCCATGCGGTAGTCATTCCACAGGGTCTTGTTGTTCATGTCCATCAGTGTACTCTCCAGTTTCCTGATCTGAACTCAACAGACAAGAAGAGTAAACTCTGACATTGCATAATGTAAAAAAATAAAAGGCAAAATAGTTTTAATTTTTTCGTCAGCTGTAATAATACAATCACAGACTTCTTTTTTCAAAATGTTGACATTTTTTAAAGAAAGGGCTTCCTGTCTGCTGTACCTGGTTATGTGAGAGAGTGATGGGAGTATCAAACACAGTCCAGAGGATGCTCTCGTAGCAGGGCGGCGTGGTGAGGGAGCCCTGATATCTAAAGAAATGGTTGAGGTTCTCGGGGAGCATGGAGCGCACATCAATGCTCGAGATGTTCATGGACTGACCTGTCAGGATCACATTAAATCACATCAGACCTCAAACCTCAAAGGTCGCTTAATTCACATGTGCAGTAACTCACCTGCATACTTGATTTTGTCCAGATTGGAGATGAAATCACTGTAGTAGGTGTTCTCAAAATGCCCGTCCTGAAAGTAAACCAAAGCTGAAGCTTAAATGTTCACTTCAAACAGAAAGCACAAGTGTGTGTGTGTAAGTATGTGTAAAGGCATAGAAACGAGGTATGATTGTTCTGGTTTATTATAATTTGAGCCTTGTTGTTTTTGTTGGGTTGGCCATTGTATCTATATATATATATATTGATAATATTGTATACACAAAAGTAATTTGTAAGATCTGGGAATGCAGCAACATCACACAAGTCAGAATGGGCAAGAAACATCGGAAAGTTTGTAAACGAGGCAAAAGTTTTGAGGTCGAATGGAGTGCCCATAAAAGGCCCATCTCATTGTCTGACCGCTGGTGCTTTATTGCCCCATTCTTTTGAGTGACGTCCCCAGATGTATTTAACTGGAATCCCCTTTCAAACTTCCACATCAGTGGATCTGAATCATTTGTTGCCAAATGAGTGTGTCCAAAGAGCACTAAGACTCAGCCACTCGGTGCGGGGGATGCCAGCGGTGGTGTTGCTGCAGCGATGACCTCTGAGAGCCGCTGACTGTCTGAGACCCAGAGCATTCCTCTGCAAACAAGCTCATGCCGACATGTTGAAACTCAGTCAATACGTCGACATGTAAATTAACACTGAATAGCGCCGTTAGCGCAGCAGGATGACTGACACAAAGTATCATACACTTCAAAGGGCATAATACCTTTTCATTACAAATACTTTTTATTGTAAGCTTTATTGTAGCTGAACTGGATAAAGTATCAGAGGTAGTCTTGGCATCCTGTATATATGCTGAAAGCCTTTGTGGTCAGACAAAGCAGATAATAGAGGAAAGGGAACAGAAGTATTTGTGGCGTACGTACATCATAGAAAAAGGCGAGTACTGCCAGCCCGTCGGTCTTATCTCTGGCTTCAGTAAAGCTCTTGTACTTGTCAGAATTGTAGTGGACAACATGGAGCTGGAAGACAAGATGGAAATGCAGAATAGTTTAGGTGCCAACATATGACCAATGACCTACTTTGCAAATGGAAAAAGTGTTAAATAATAGTGTTATAACTTTAAATAAAGAACAAGCAAATGAATGAGGTAGCAAAGACAATTTTTTAACCTCTGCCATGTAACGGGTGCCGTCAAGGGTGTGCTCTGCTCCACTGGCCTCCAGGTCCCAGCCTCCCCAGTGCAGGTGCATCTGGACAGCTGTGTATTTTCCTGGGAGGCCCTTAATGATCGCCATAGTGGGAGGCAGATTAATTTGAACTGATGGAGACATAAAGATATTCAGATTATGTAGTTTATTAAAATCCAAAACACAAAAGAGGCAGTTTACAAATCACAAATACTGTTCATAACTGCTATAGTAAATGTATGTCCTTCTTTCCAAGCGACCATTGGTCTGTTAGAGTTCTGTAATGCAGCACAGTGAATGTAGCGTGGCTCTCACAGTGAACATAAGGTCTGCAACAATTTACGTCAAACTAGTATAATTTAGTAGAAAAAGTTAATCATGTGAAGTAATTCGGTGCAGACTTTTCAAATCAACATCATGCAGCAATATTGGAGCATATGCAGACTATAGATTCACTGGAATGGATTGCACAATTTGGTCAGCATTCACATAACTGTTGGTTAACATTAGTTGTAGTTAATATTGAGTTTGAGTCATTAATGCATTTTCTCTTACCGGTGTGCCCGTTATTGGACATGAGAAAATTCCCTTTTTGAGCATCATATCCGTTGAGCTCCAGCTGCAGCATGTCTGGGTTGTGCCGCACGCTGCGCCGCTGGATGTCTATTGGAGACTGCTTCTTTCCTCCACAATCAGGGTACTTGGTTGGCCAGTGCATCTGGTCCAGCGCTCCCTCTGTGGGAAAAAAATCAAACCCCAGAGACTATTATGACATCATTATTATTTAGGGAGAGAGCTGTCAAACTATATGTGCCCTTGTTCGTGAGTGTGGAACCTGTTCCCACGTGTCGTTGGTTTTACAAGCACACACAGGACTTGTTCAACTGGATATACTGTGTATTTGCCAGTATTCACTCCCTAATTATTTAGTAGCCTACTGCTGCGCTGTAACCAGCCTTGATAACCTGACAGCGGCTATAAGGTATTTGGCCAATTCAGCGCGCGTCACCAACCAGCGGTCAAGTGCCTCGAGTGAATGTTGAAGAGAAGAAACAACTTGGCAGCTTCTTATACAGAATAAATAGTCACAGGACAGGTTGTCACGCGCCTTCACACGCACCAAACACTTTAAATCTAATATAACTCTGTCACGTTTGGTGTATAGGTGCAACAAATGAAATGATACAAAATAAAAATACAACATTTTGATATTAAAAAACACCCACCTGTGTATGTCCAGTGTATTCCATCATGAGGAATCCCAGCACTGTCAACTGAGACCAAAACAGCGGAGACCAACACAGAGAAGAAGTTCATCGCTGCGCCTCTGATCCTTCACAAGGGACTCTAACACATCCAAGAGGGGTTCTCTCTGTATTTAAACTGCGAGTGGAGGGAGGTGTTGAAATCTCCGTTGAAGACGCCCATGCAGAGATCAGCCCAGCAGCCCAAAAGTGACAGGAAAGGATTGTCTTATCTTCTGTTTGTTAATATTGGAGGGCTGAGTTAAAATGTTATTCCTCAGTGTGAAACAACTGTTTGTTGTCTGCAGCTTATTCTACTCATTGTACAGAGTTAAACTACGTTTAATAACGTTAATACTCCAAATAAATCAATTACCTTTGTCTTTGAGGACAACGGTTATAGTCTCATATTTGAATTTAGCCTTTCGTTTCATATCTTCATTTTACTTATAATAACGTTGTCACATTCTTAAAAACTTTCTACTGACCAACTTTTCACTTTCTTTCTCGCAAGTCATTCTGAAAAACCCTGATGGCTTCTGATAAAAAAACAACACGAGAGCTGATGATAAATAATAGGATAATAAGCTAACTCTAGCTTCATATTTACAGTATTGTGGTATTGAGCTAAATTTAGCTACAGTGCTGTCAGGTAGGCATCTGGTGTAGAAACCTTTGACTAACGGTGTACACTCGGGTAGTATAAACTCAAAAGTTATTAGGTAATGGTCTGACAGAAGAGGGTTATGTGGGAAGAACCATGAGAAGAAGTCACTGTTTGACACTCAACAGTGAGATGGGAGGAAACCTTGTTGACATTGATTAAATGAGTGAGTATTTTAAAGGAAAGATCAATATAACAGAACACATCAAATCAACCAACACAATAAATATCACATCTAAAGAAAATGTGTCTGTGCTGTTACATGTTTATTTGCATTTAAACAGCTCAATGTAAATGTTGTCTGTCGTCATTTCTTTCAACTGCATGACATCGGTATCTTTTTGTAAATGTTGTCGTTAACAACATCCAAATTCAAATCTGTTGTCACTATTTTTTACACATAATATTTTTCAGACGTTTTTTGTAATTCTGCTTTGACACAATTTCCTTGCACAGTGTTGGTCCCATCGGTCCTGGCAACAAAATGACCTGGATGGATTGGATTTAAATGAATACAGTTTGCATCTTATGTGACAGTCATATGGCTTTCAAGGTGCATCTAAAACTGTGCGTAATATTGCTTAATTTAAGTGATAAACAATTAACATTGTAATTTTTCTTCTGTCTCTGGGGATATAGAAAATTGTCTTGGAATTTATTTGCCGACATTAACTATCACCAATGAAATCATGCTGACTCAGACAACTGGGGAAGTTGTGTTATATTGTTATTGATGGTAACTCAAGTTATTGTACATGTATGAAAACATAGTGGTTGTTGGTTGAGCCGTCAGGATCAGGACTTGAACAGCATTGAATAGACAGAATAGAATTGGCAGGGCTTAAGTCTTTATTTGCCTTTCATTAAGCATGGTCCATTAAGCATATCGTCTCTTTCGAGGAACGCCCTGCTCACACAGTTTGACATATTCGGAGGTTGCCCAGTACAAACACTGAGTCTCTGAGAAGCTCCACTGGAGCACATTAGTTTTACATCAGTGCAGCTTCACAGTGGCAATGACATTTTTTAGGACATACTGTATAATTCTCTGAAGAATAAAGGTTGCAAGCTGGTGTGAATGGTCTAAATATTAAACAACCATATGGCTGCACGGTGGTGTAGTGGCTAGCACTGTCGCCTCACAACAAGAGGGCCGTGGGTTCAATTCCCGGTCGGAGCGGTCCTTCTGTGTGGAGTTTGCATGTTCACCCCGTGGCAGCGTGGGTTCTCTCCGGGCTCTCCGGCTTCCTCCCACAGTCTAAATTGCCCATAGGTGTGAATGTGAGAGTGAATGGTTGTATGTCCCTACATGTGCCCTCGATGGACTGGCGGCCTGTCCAGGGTGTCCCCTGCCTTCGCCCTATGTCAGCTGGGATAGGCTCCAGCGTCCCTGCGACCCTAATGAGGATAAGCGGTATTGAAAATGGATGGATGGATGGATGGATGGATGATTGACTTGCAGTCAGTGGAAATATATATGCATGCAACATGTGCCTCAGGGGTAAGCAGGGTCGTCCTGGGCTAGCGGAGCCAGGGTTTGATCCCTGGCTCCGCTAGCCCATGTCGAAGTGTCCATGGGTCTTCACTGTCTCCCCAAATTGCTCCTGTAGCACAACCAAAACACACAACACATTTTTACTCTTCAGGGTCACAGTGAAGATGTTCATGTCTCAGATGACTGATGACAGATTTACAACATGTATCATTGCCAAACAACACTTTGGCTAATGGAGCACCCTGTTGTCATTAGTGTAGGTGTAAATAACCACTAGCGGGGTCAGACTCACTGGGTCCTATGGCGTGTCCTATGACGTAGATGATGACACAGGAGATGCTTATGTAGGGCTGTCCTGTCAACATAAAACAAAAGCTGTAGTTATCATTACCCTGACATGCTGATGCTTTCAAACAGGAACACACACATAACAACATCTCTGTTCTGGCTGCACTGTGTGAGGATTCAAACCCACTGGGCTGTTGAACGTAATGTCTGTCTGAAGATCTTGGATCCAGGTGAGATTACAGGGTTACAGGGGGGACAACACTGGTATTGTGATTGTCTAATGACCGGTGTTTTCTCATACTTTAGTGGTGGGCCACTCTGTTTTTGTGTCATGTCATCACATTTATTTTCATGTCATCACATTTATTTCCCAGACCAACTACAACATGTAAAAAGTATTAAGATTACCGTCCAATCAAAATTGTAGTACAGTGACGCATTTCCTGTTGTTTTGTTATTTAAAGGCCAGGTTTTCTTTTACCACCCCCAGATCTCCACATACACTTTTTAACCAATTCCTCCATCAGCTCCTCACCTTATATACCCTTATGCCTTGTTCATGTTATATCAGAGTTGTCATATAGGTTTCCCACTTGTAAATAATGTTAATGTCAACATCCAAGTTATAATTATGGCTCAGGAACCTAAAAACTATATACAGTTTGGCACAAAAATACGTGAAAACCGAGCAAATATTGATCCCTTACATCGGCCAAAGATCAGCCTTAAATGTAATCAAACCCAAATTTAATGGATATGATGTTATAAGTTTGAAGATGCAGTAAGTAAGAGCCAGTCACAATATCGTGCAATGGGTGGGGCCTGTGTAACTACATAACTGGGCAAATATATATATAGATACACACACACACGCACGCACACACACACACACACACACACACACACACACACACACACACACACACACACGTACACACACACACACACAAAATAAAAACACATTATATTTGAAAGGAAAACAGTGAATAATTGGAGTAAACTTATGAGCAAGAACAGCTGACGTAATGACGTCATCAAGTCAGCTGCTGTTCCAATTGCAGAAAGACCGTCCTGCGTCCTCCCGTCCTCTGGAGTCTGGACTCCCAAGTCCAAACTCCCAAGTCCAAACTCTCAAGTCCAAACTCCCAAAGTACACAAGTCTGTACTTAGCATACTTGGTATTGATAAGTACAGACAAGAACGCATATTGACTCCGGCTGATCTCAGCCAAGCTTCATCTGTAAACAGCCGACGGGAAGGCAGCAGAGCTCTCCCCGACCTCAAGAGACCAGAGAAGGACTGTTCTTGAGGTTTATATGTAGCTGCTGCACACAGAACCGCCCTCTACCATGACGTCAGCGCTGATCACTCATACAGAATCAGGATCTATCAGGTGTTGGCACATTGTAAGGATTTAAAACGTCCAGAAACACTTTGTTATGTAGGATGAATAAAGGAGACTCATTTACCCCCCACATAGAACAGTATGGTTGTATCAGCTCATTGTGTTTAATTTGAAAAATCTTTCTTCTTTATCACAATTTTGTATTTATTTACAGATCTTTTGCTTTAATGTGATACATTAGCAAATCCGTTGAACTAAATACTGAAACATTTAAAATATCCATCAAGGTGTTTCTGTGGTCAAACATTCGTTTCAAATCTCAATGCATGTATTATATATATCTTATTAAAGTTAAGTAACAATTCTCAGGCACTTCTTGAGGACAGTTGCTGTAAAATCCGATCATAAACTAAATAGCACCACCAGCTGGTAATAACGTGGAATGTCAGTTATTTACGTAAAAGAATAGAAAGTGAAACAGAAAGCTGATTTCTGCGTTGCTGAACGGAGCTGAAAGACGCCATTACAGGGTGAAGTATCTCTCCTATAAACATACAACCCGAAGGATTGTAATCTGTAATTTAGTCTTGCTGTTTATAGATATTCACATATCAGAGTAAATGGCTGAGAAAATAGTGATTCTCGAAAGTTTCCTGAACTGCCACGTTTGTTCAGAGACTTTCAGAGATCCTGTGTCTCTGAGCTGCAACCACAGCTTCTGTTCAAGCTGCCTGAAACAATTCTGGAAACAAGCTGAAAACAACAAATGTCCCATTTGTAAAAGAAAATCCTCAAAACAAGATCTAAATGTGAATTTTGCACTGAAGGAACTGACTGATTCCTTTGCTGAGAGACATAATAATGCTTCACCTGAGACGGAACAAGAGAAGGAGAAAGAGGAGAAAGCTGTGTGTCCTCTCCACCAGAGTCACAAGGTGGTTCCTATAGAACAAGCAGTCAGTGACCTGAAGGACCAGCTGAGATCTGACTTAGAGTCTCTGCAGGACAAGAGGGACAAACACAAACAAGTGGAGGAAACATACAAGGAAGTGATTCAACACTCCAACAAGCAGCTGTTGTCCACAGAGAGGCAGATCAGAGCACAGTTCAACAAGCTCCACCAGTTCCTGAAAGAGGAAGAGGAGTCCAGACTGGCAGCTCTCTGGGAGGAAGAGGAGCAGAAGGGGAAGACTATCAGCAGAGAGATGGAGATGATTCAGGAGCAGATCTCCTCTCTGTCAGACAGCATCTCTGCTGTTGAAGAAGACCTGCAGAAACACAACGTGTCATTCCTCAGCAGTTATAAACCCACTCAGACCAGAACCAGAGTCCAGAGCACACTGTCAGATCCACAGCTGGTCTCAGGAGCGCTGATAGATGTGGCCAAACACCTGGGCAACCTGTCCTTCAGAGTCTGGGAGAAGATGAAGGACATGGTCCACTTCAGTCCTGTCATTCTGGACCCAAACACTGCAAACCCCATTCTCCATCTGTCTGATGATCTGACCAGTGTGAGACGTGGAGACACAAAGCAGCAGCTTCCTGACAATCCAGAGAGATCCACTAAGTATGCAGATGTTCTGGGGTCTGAGGGCTTCAGCTCAGGGAAACACAGCTGGGAGGTGGAGGTGGGAGACCATCCTTTCTGGTATGTAGGTTTGGTTAAAGAGTCAGTTCACAGGAAGGGAGAGATACCTACTTCCCCAGAAGATGGACTCTGGTGTTTCTCAAATCTCAGTGGAGAATACATTGATGTTGTTGGTGAGACTGTCAGAGTGGAGAAGAGTCTCCAGAGGATCAGAGTCCAGCTGGACTATGACAGGGGGGTGGTGTCCTTCTACGACCCCGAAGACATGACTCACATCTACACTCACACAGACACTTTCACTGAGAAACTCTTCCCATATTTTCATATTGGAGAGGCTTGTGATGCTAAAACTGCTGATATCAAAATCTGTCAAACTGATATTTCTCTGTGATGTTCCGGTGAGGTCAAAGTGATTTATCATGATTTTTTATCATGGAGGTTTTTTGTTGTTGTTAATTTCAGACTATTCCAGTTAGTTCTTCAATTTGATAAAACATGAAAATAAATGCAGGAATCTATGTCAAAGGAACATAAGGTCTGAGCAAATAACATGTTTTTTTATCTAAATATGCTTAAAGAACTCTGATGAGTAGATTTGTTGTGATCATTTCATTTCATTTTTTATTTTTAAGAATGAGCAACAAGTTTAGGTTTCCTTTTATTTAAAATTCAATTTAAAAAACTCTTTAATTTGTATCATTTTACCCTGTTATTTACCACCTGACTGTTGACATATTTTATATTATTAGTTTTATCTTATGAACAAACTCAGTTGCTTTATGATGTTTATATTTCTTCAATATTGAGTTCAAAATAGAAAAGCACAAATTTGTAATAAAATGGAAATTACTTTAAGATTGTGTTGCAAATAAATGCTGTTTATATTATCAATTAATCTGTTAATTCATTATAAATATCATAATATTGTAAAGAATGCCAAATAAATGTCCTCAAATTGGAGCAAATGTGTAGATTGTTTTTCTTGATAAATGATTTTAACGAATAAGAATTGATCTGGAAGAACTCTCTCCCTATAAAACGTTAATCTAACTAATATCACTCCTTCATCAATGGGATCTCTGAGGAAGGGAGCTGCAAGCTTATCCAGCTAACTTAAGTTAGCCTGCGCTGGAGCAGGTTCAAGTTTATGGATGTGTTGCTGTGTTGATTTTGCCAAACTTGCTTCGTGGAACAGAAAAGCCTGACTTGTGTAATCTTATCCTGAAAATGATCCGGCTCAGTTAGCCAGGTAAGAGGCCCAGGTGCTCTGCATCCAATAATCGGCCACACCCACATTCCTGTGACACCTTCAGGGACACAGGGATAAATGGATGGCAAAACGACTCTCGTACGGTGTGACAGGCAGGGGCCGTCACACTAACCCATTCACCCTTGATCAGTTGAATGGAGTGGTTTTCTGGTCCGGACAGTTTTTAGCAAACATTCTAATAAAAATGGTGTTAAACTTTATAATAATAAAGACACAGTTATCATCACTGTCAGAGTGGACATGTTTTCTATGTGGTCTGTTACCTGTTAAACAAACTGCATTGAGTATTTATACACAGTGTGTGGTATTTATAAACAGTGTGTGGTATTTACTGTCTTTTATGTCTATTATTCTACTATTCAACCCCAGCCAAGAGACTTGGGATGTACCCTCAGATTCTCTCTGTGAGTTCATGGGCAAATGGAACTTCCTGAACATCACTTCCAGTTACTCCGTATATATTTACTATTAGCTCACTTCCGCTTCAGTGCAGCTATTCACAAAATAAACAAATACACTGGTTCCAACACACCTGGCATATTAAGAAATATGCCACTATGTATATATTACCCACAGTCCTTTCTAGTCCAAGTCTGTACAGGAGAACAACCGCTATTGCACCAAATATATGAATGGCGTTTTGCAGTGAGTTGACGGGGCTGACACTCAGCGACTTATCCCACCTATGACTGTGAGACATGTCATTCTCATGATGTCACCAGTCCACGCTGCTCTGTTATTGACCTCCATGCTGCAGAGACTGGTGAGTTGAATGAGAACTTGTTGCCATTTTCATGTCTTCCTGGGAGAAAAGCAGGACCACCTCAGAAATGTGTCTGGAGAATATCTTGACCGTCTGATTTCTTGTCACTTTCACTTCCACCTTTCTTACCAACATTTCACACATTAAGTCATATTTGTCTTTGCTGAATTTGCCTCCAGCCTGTCACCTGTGGTCTCTGCCCGTGTGAAAGGCTATTTCTAATCCTAACGTACCATCTACTTGTGAAAGGGATGCCGGCAGCAGCACTGTCACTCTGCTAATCTGTTGGTCAACATTAGAAAGCTGCACCAGGATGAGAGGAAGGATAACAGATTTGCTGATATGTAGCATGTTGCTTTCAGTCAATTTAAAGTATTTTCCCATAACTAAAGCACATGCCCTTTCTGATGTCAGGCAGCCTGGGAGGGAAAGAAGCCACGCCAGAGGGAGAGCTGCTTTGCTGCAATCAATAACACAACTTCCCCAGTTGTCTGTCAGCATGATTTTATTGGTGATAGTTAATGTCGGCAAAGAAATTCCAAGACAATTCTCAATATTGCCAGAGACAGAAGAAAAATTACAATGTTAATTGTTTATCACTTAAATTAAGCAATATTACTCACAGTTTCAGATGCACCTTGAAAGCCATATGACACATAAGATGCAAACTGTATTCATTTAAATCCAATCCATCCAGGTCATTTTGTTGCCAGGACCGATGGGACCAACACTGTGCAAGGAAATTGTGTCAAAGCAGAATTACAAAAATGTAACAGCACAGACACATTTTCTTTAGATGTGATATGTATTGTGTTGGTTGATTTGATGTGTTCTGTTATATTGATCTTTCCTTTAAAATACTCACTCAACACAGTTTCCTCCCATCTCACTGTTGAGTGTCAAACAGTGACTTCTTCTCATGGTTGATGGAAGTACCCACCTTGAGTCATATGGTTTGAATCGGACTGTTCACCGTATTGCCATCACACATCATCAAAACTAACTTATTAAGTAATGAGTTCTTGTTTCAGGTTAATGGGAGAAATTGAAAAAAGTGTCCTTCAGTGTAATAAATTCTCATCTGACTCACAAAAAGGCAAGAGGCCACTTTAAAGGTCAAATTCAGGATCCCTGTGATGAGGCGTCGTAGCTACTGGAGGGAGTTTGATCGCTCACCTTTTGTAAATTTGATCCCGTATGTGAGCAGTACAAAGAAATCTAGTTTTATTAACTTTCTGGACACAGAATGCAGCTTTTCTTTTGTTTGTTTGTTTTTGTCTCCTTTTCACCAAGCTCAGCACAGGACACTGTACATATAAATAAAATATGTCAAGCTCACCATATGTGGGCTTTAAATTACTAGGCTTTCTCTCGGCCAGTACAATCACACCATCACACCAAGACTATAAAAACTGTTATTGTCCTCAAGGAAAAGATAAACCTAGTGATTTACTGAGGAAGAGGACGGCTTCGGTTCATTTCTGTGCCAGTGTATGCAAGCTGAGTGCCGAGGGGGCATCAAACCTGTAGCTTCTTAATGATCTTAAACTTTATGCGAGTTGAAAACACTCTCCTCTCACCTCACACTTTATGGTCAGCTCTGTTTTCACCATCTGGGCTGGTTTAAAATAGTTTTTAATCAGCCCGTACGCATCGATAGACAAACAGGAAAACAACTGGCATTAATCAAATGCCAGTTGCCAAGAGGCTTTAACTCCAGTGCAGAGAGGAAGGATGTGAATGAATCTTTAGATCATTTGCAATTAGGGTTGCAAAGGGGCGGAATGTTTCCGGTAAATTTCCGGAAAGTTTCCACGGGAATGTTGTCTCGGGAATTTTGGGAATTAAAAAAAAAAAGAAGTTTATTTGCAAAAGCATACAACAGGGAACTTAAATGTAGTTGAGAACCAGACTATGCACGCCTAGCTCAGCTGGACCCTGAATGCATCTGGTTGGGAACATTGTCTGACAGATACATAAACGTTTTTGAACGTCTTGGTCATCAGTGTTGTCTGAACGTTTCTGCCCTATGCCTGCCAAGTGTGAGAGCGCCAAGTTGCGTAGAAGCCAAGAGCGGTATTGCAGACAGATAGAGATTTCCATTATAGCTCTCAACATATTGAAAAAAATAACTGAACTAGTTCATTTTTTGGAGCTGTGAACTTAGTTCAACATTTTGAATTATGAACTATGAACTGAACTAGTTCATTTTAAAATATGTGAACTATGAACTAAACTAGTTCATGTATAAAGTGAACCTTCCCAACACTGTTTGTCATTACCTAGCATATTGATTACTTGGTAAACTGAAGCCATGTTCATTTTATCCCTGTTTTATTCCCGTTAATTCCCGTGGAAAGTTTCCAACTTTGAATATTCCCGGAATTTTGCAACACAAGCAGACATAAACACACACATTGTAGTGAGTGACTAACGAGGGAATGGACTGCAGGTGAGATGGGCGTGAGAACCAGGTGAAGGGAATGAAGGACGAGCAGGTGTGAATGACCGGGTCTGAAATGACAAGTTAATTAAACCAGAAAACAGAATGAAAACAACTAATAAGACGGGGAATTCGTGACATTCACAGTAGATTTGTATTAATACATTTAGGAAGACTTTACTCGACTAAATGATTCAAAACTATGTTAACCTTGGACTTTATTTGAGTGCCCACGCCGAATTCCATTCATACACAAAGTTCAGAATCAGAATCAGAATCAGAATCAGAAACCGTTTATTGCCAGGAATGTTTACACAAACGAGGAATTTCTTTTGGCGGAAGGTGCAACATTAGACATGACAAACAACAATCAACGCGACAGCAACAGTGCAATGTATTAAGTATAAGATAAAGATAAAGTGCTCAGACAACAAATAAGTTAAAGTGTTTAGGTGTGTTTCAAGTGACATGTGTGTTTAAGTTAAAGTGTATGTTACATGTGACGTGTGTTTAAGTTAAAGTGGCATGTGTGTGGAGGAGGAGAGAGGAAGAAGAAGGAGGGGGATGTAGGAAGAGAGAAGAAGGAGGAAGAAGAGGAGGTAGTCCTGGGGGTGAGAGAGTCAGTCAGTGGGGGACCCGGGCTCCATTGATGAGCCCGACTGCCGACGGGAAAACACTTTTGGTGTGGCGGGAGGTCTTTGTCCTGATGGACCGCAGCCTCCTACCAGAGGGGAGGGACTCGAACAGGTTGTGTCCAGGGTGGGAGGGGTTCAATCCTAATTCTAATTTTAAGCCAAATTGTTCTTCTTTATGGGAAATACCTTTATTCACGTTCCTGCTGAAAATTAGATCAGAAGCTCAATACCACAATACTGTAAATATGAAGCTACACAGGGAAACCGCCAGCCTGGCTCTGTCCAAAGAAGAACAAGTTTAGCGTCAACTTGTCTTTTTACACTTTCTTTTGTTGATGTGTATAATACGTGTTTATGTTAAGCTAAGCTAACCTGCTGCTGGCCGAAGATATTTAAAGGATGGATACAAGAATGATCTTCTCATCCAATTCACGGCATTAAAGTAAATGAGCAAAGAAAGAAAAAAATAACAGTTTATCTTGAGTTGAACAGCTCTTTAAGCATAAGGTGGAGAGGTATTGGACATGTTGAAACTTGTTTGCATGAACAGTTGTTACTTATACTATTCTATTACTCATCAGCTCTCATGTTGTTGTGTTTTTTTTTTTCAGAATGACTTGCGACTTTAAGTGAAAGTGGCATTATTAGCTTTCCTGTGGACTCAAGTGAAAAGTTGGTCAGCAGAAAGTTTTTAAGAATGTGACAACGTTATTATAAGTAAAATGAAGATATGAAACGCTGCAGACAACAAACAGTTGTTTCACACTGAGGAATAACATTTTAACTCAGCCCTCCAATATTAACAAACAGAAGATGAGAAAATCCTTTCCTGTCACTTTTAGGCTGCTGGGCTGATCTCTGCATGGGCGTCTTCAACGGAGATTTCAACACCTCCCTCCACTCGCAGTTTAAATACAGAGAGAACCCCTCTTGGATGTGTTAGAGTCCCTTGTGAAGGATCAGAGGCGCAGCGATGAACTTCTTCTCTGTGTTGGTCTCCGCTGTTTTGATCTCAGTTGACAGTGCTGGGATTCCTCATGATGGAATACACTGGACATACACAGGTGGGTGTTTTTTAATATCAAAATGTTGTATTTTTATTTTGTATCATTTCATTTGTTGCACCTATACACCAAACGTGACAGAGTTATATTAGATTTAAAGTGTTTGGTGCGTGTGAAGGCGCGTGACAACCTGTCCTGTGACTATTTATTCTGTATAAGAAGCTGCCAAGTTGTTTCTTCTCTTCAACATTCACTCGAGGCACTTGACCGCTGGTTGGTGACGCGCGCTGAATTGGCCAAATACCTTATAGCCGCTGTCAGGTTATCAAGGCTGGTTACAGCGCAGCAGTAGGCTACTAAATAATTAGGGAGTGAATACTGGCAAATACACAGTATATCCAGTTGAACAAGTCCTGTGTGTGCTTGTAAAACCAACGACACGTGGGAACAGGTTCCACACTCACGAACAAGGGCACATATAGTTTGACAGCTCTCTCCCTAAATAATAATGATGTCATAATAGTCTCTGGGGTTTGATTTTTTTTCCCACAGAGGGAGCGCTGGACCAGATGCACTGGCCAACCAAGTACCCTGATTGTGGAGGAAAGAAGCAGTCTCCAATAGACATCCAGCGGCGCAGCGTGCGGCACAACCCAGACATGCTGCAGCTGGAGCTCAACGGATATGATGCTCAAAAAGGGAATTTTCTCATGTCCAATAACGGGCACACCGGTAAGAGAAAATGCATTAATGACTCAAACTCAATATTAACTACAACTAATGTTAACCAACAGTTATGTGAATGCTGACCAAATTGTGCAATCCATTCCAGTGAATCTATAGTCTGCATATGCTCCAATATTGCTGCATGATGTTGATTTGAAAAGTCTGCACCGAATTACTTCACATGATTAACTTTTTCTACTAAATTATACTAGTTTGACGTAAATTGTTGCAGACCTTATGTTCACTGTGAGAGCCACGCTACATTCACTGTGCTGCATTACAGAACTCTAACAGACCAATGGTCGCTTGGAAAGAAGGACATACATTTACTATAGCAGTTATGAACAGTATTTGTGATTTGTAAACTGCCTCTTTTATGTTTTGGATTTTAATAAACTACATAATCTGAATATCTTTATGTCTTCATCAGTTCAAATTGACCTGCCTCCCACTATGGCGATCATTAAGGGCCTCCCAGGAAAATACACAGCTGTCCAGATGCACCTGCACTGGGGAGGCTGGGACCTGGAGGCCAGTGGAGCAGAGCACACCCTTGACGGCACCCGTTACATGGCAGAGGTTAAAAAATTGTCTTTGCTACCTCATTCATTTGCTTGTTCTTTATTTAAAGTTATAACACTATTATTTAACACTTTTTCCATTTGCAAAGTAGGTCATTGGTCATATGTTGGCACCTAAACTATTCTGCATTTCCATCTTGTCTTCCAGCTCCATGTTGTCCACTACAATTCTGACAAGTACAAGAGCTTTACTGAAGCCAGAGATAAGACCGACGGGCTGGCAGTACTCGCCTTTTTCTATGATGTACGTACGCCACAAATACTTCTGTTCCCTTTCCTCTATTATCTGCTTTGTCTGACCACAAAGGCTTTCAGCATATATACAGGATGCCAAGACTACCTCTGATACTTTATCCAGTTCAGCTACAATAAAGCTTACAATAAAAAGTATTTGTAATGAAAAGGTATTATGCCCTTTGAAGTGTATGATACTTTGTGTCAGTCATCCTGCTGCGCTAACGGCGCTATTCAGTGTTAATTTACATGTCGACGTATTGACTGAGTTTCAACATGTCGGCATGAGCTTGTTTGCAGAGGAATGCTCTGGGTCTCAGACAGTCAGCGGCTCTCAGAGGTCATCGCTGCAGCAACACCACCGCTGGCATCCCCCGCACCGAGTGGCTGAGTCTTAGTGCTCTTTGGACACACTCATTTGGCAACAAATGATTCAGATCCACTGATGTGGAAGTTTGAAAGGGGATTCCAGTTAAATACATCTGGGGACGTCACTCAAAAGAATGGGGCAATAAAGCACCAGCGGTCAGACAATGAGATGGGCCTTTTATGGGCACTTCATTCGACCTCAAAACTTTTGCCTCGTTTACAAACTTTCCGATGTTTCTTGCCCTTTCTGACTTGTGTGATGTTGCTGCATTCCCAGATCTTACAAATTACTTTTGTGTATACAATATTATCAATATATATATATATATATATATATATATATATATATATATAGATACAATGGCCAACCCAACAAAAACAACAAGGCTCAAGTTATAATAAACCAGAACAATCATACCTCGTTTCTATGCCTTTACACATACTTACACACACACACACTTGTGCTTTCTGTTTGAAGTGAACATTTAAGCTTCAGCTTTGGTTTACTTTCAGGACGGGCATTTTGAGAACACCTACTACAGTGATTTCATCTCCAATCTGGACAAAATCAAGTATGCAGGTGAGTTACTGCACATGTGAATTAAGCGACCTTTGAGGTTTGAGGTCTGATGTGATTTAATGTGATCCTGACAGGTCAGTCCATGAACATCTCGAGCATTGATGTGCGCTCCATGCTCCCCGAGAACCTCAACCATTTCTTTAGATATCAGGGCTCCCTCACCACGCCGCCCTGCTACGAGAGCATCCTCTGGACTGTGTTTGATACTCCCATCACTCTCTCACATAACCAGGTACAGCAGACAGGAAGCCCTTTCTTTAAAAAATGTCAACATTTTGAAAAAAAGGTCTGTGATTGTATTATTACAGCTGACGAAAAAATTAAAACTATTTTGCCTTTTATTTTTTTACATTATGCAATGTCAGAGTTTACTCTTCTTGTCTGTTGAGTTCAGATCAGGAAACTGGAGAGTACACTGATGGACATGGACAACAAGACCCTGTGGAATGACTACCGCATGGCTCAGCCTCTCAACAGCCGTGTGGTGGAGTCTTCTTTCTTGCCTCGCCTCGGGAAAGGAAGTATGTAGCTTGTCGCTGCAGTGTGATTACACAATAGGGTGATATCATGTATTCCTCAGCATTGACTTGGGCAATAAGGCCCGTGTCTGATCCTCCTCCTTTTTCATCCACCTCTTTCTTTTCAGCATTTTGTCGGCAAGATGAGATTGAATCCAAGCTCCTGAAGATCGAGGGTCTGATAACGTCTCTTGGAAAGCATATGCATTCAGGTTAGTCGTACAAACTGATAAACATGACGAGATGTAAATGAAAGTGTGTGTTTTTACTCTCTTTCAATCTATGCTCTGAAGGTGGACTTCGTAACTCAAGACCTACCAGATATGGTGAGTCCCTCAGTTTAATTTTCATTTGAGATCCAACTGTGATTCTTGACCGTGGATGATTAAAGGTAGACGTCTGATTCTGTTTTCATCAGAACCTCGCGGTCTGTTTCCTCTGGTGCTCGACTTCCAGGAGAAAAACTCTGGAAGTTATGCTTTGGCCCGCCTCAGCCATCCCATGGAGCTTGACTCCTTCACTGTCTGCATGCATGTCCTGCCTCAGCTCGACGGGGTCCACACCGTCATCTCTTACGCCAGTAACGGCAACGACAACGAGCTGCTGATCTCCATCGGTGACGACAAGGATGCCAAAGAGGTCGGCCTCTGGATTGGCAATGAGTTTGTCAACCTGCCGCACAACTTCAAGTTCCACGACTGGGCCAACTTCTGCGTCACCTGGTCGTCCCACACCGGCGGCGCAGACCTGTGGATCAACGGCATGGTGGGGGAGCAGCGCTATCTGAAAAGCGGTTACACAATCAGCCCCGGCGGTGTGTTCATTCTGGGCAAAGACCAGGATGGACTACTGGGCATCTCCAACGCAGACGCCTTTGTGGGTAAGATGACTGATGTCAACGTGTGGGACTATGTGCTGTCCACAGCAGATATCCGGGACCAGATGTCATGTGAGAGAAACAGCACCATGGTGGGAAATGTGTTCAGCTGGGGAACAACCAAACTCAATCTGTTTGGAGGGGTGCAGCTAGACAGCGACTACAGATGCCCCTGAATGGATCAGCTGGTTCTGTTCGCATGCGTTCTAAAAGGTTGCAATAAAACAACATTTCACTGCTGATGGTGGGATATTTAAAATGTCTTTCATGAAGGATAAAATGTCTTGCCATGTATTGTATTCATATATTTACAGTTCAATAAAGGCTTACAAGGGATTTCTTGGTTTGTTTATTGACACAATGACCCATTCACACCTCTATGAGGCTGCGTTTAGTGCACACATCAAGTTTCACTATATTTAAGATCTTATAGCCACACAGACAAACAATACACAAAGCGATTATGTAAAGAGTCCTTGTGAAATAGAAAATAGAGGCTAAAATAAGATATTTCCAGTCCATTACCATCCTCCCCAGAGTGAAGACTTCCTCTCCTCTGAATGCTCTCATTTTCCTTCAGAAGGCCGTGACCCTTCCTGCATCCTCCAGGCTTTCTTTGCTCTCTTTCAGCGGCAGATCCCCATCACCCAGTTGGATCTCCACTTTGTTCCTCTTGGCGAACATCTGGCATATCTCCAGGAAGGTTTTGTTCTTTGTCTCAGGGACCACCAGCCAGATGTAGATCAGCGTGACCAAACAGATGAAGGAAAAAATGATAAAGCTGTAGGAGCCCAGACCTCTCTGAGGGGAGAAGGAGAGAGATAGGGAATGTGATCAGTGTGTCCTCAAGATGAAACCTTGCAAATATGTTAGCCAGGAACAGTTGGTTGGACATAAACAGCATCCAGGGTGAGGGGAAGTGGGATTTGCATGCTACTTTTGTTGGAATGTTCTTTTTTGGTTTCAGTAACTCAAACAAATTCCTTCGTGGTTTTTGTTTGAAGATGACGTCTTGATATGAAATAAACATGCCACAAGCATAAGGGTTGTGTTTATCTCTGAGATTTCACCATTCAGTCCTTTGGAAAGGACACTGATGAAAGTGTTCCTAATAAACAGGGATGAATGCTACTTCTTCTAAAAGAACATCACACTTGAGTATTAGACTAAGATTGGCCTGTCAACTAGTTGTGTCACAAAATTATACTTGTACGTCCAAGGGCTAAAATGAGATTTGAGGTGAGTGTCGAGAAACTTCACAAGATAAATGTGAAAAATGCCTTCGAGCGTCAAACTCTGCAGAGACGTCATTCTGCACAGTGAAGGTCCATTATAAGTGTTGTAACAATGAGCAAAACACACTGGAACACTGAAAAGCAAATCTAAATATACGCAAGTGTAATGATGTGAAATTCTTTGTGTAGAGCCTTTCAAGTTTGGATATGAGACTTGGATTGGCGCCGTTTATATTTACTTTGTTGATAAAACGACTTATATTGCATGGCCTATTCAGTAATGTCTATTATAATTTTCAAGGAATAGTTAAACAATATGACTGTACATTAAATATTAGGGAACACAGTTAGCTCAGCAGACTCGCCTGGCGGGAGCAACATTGGCCAATTTGCACCATAAAACTTATTGTCATATTGTCATATTAATACAAAATGTAATATCTTTTTAGTTTAATACTTACTAAAAACAAACATAAAAATTACAAATTAGGGTTATGAGTGAGACTATTTAGTGTCTGAGAGCAGTGTACCCAGTGGCGTAAGTTCGTGCTGTTGTGACTTGCTGCCTCTTTGACTGTTTAAAGGCACGACGGCTAGCTCGGCTCCAGATGTGCTCAGTTTGTTAGGCGTGACAGATGTTGTGCCTGGACTAGCATATATGATAAAGTTTTGTCATACTATGGAATAGAAACTTGACTTTTGACATCAATGTACATATTCGCAGCAGTTATCAATGCATGTGTATGACAAAAATACCAAAGGAATTTATAAAAATATTCATTTAATTTATTAGTTTTTAATAGTTTACATTTAAGGTCAAATAAGAGCATTCTTTTTTTCAAGATTGCGACTGACTATTTCACAAAAACAAAAAAGGAACCGTGATGGAGCCTTTTCGAGGGCAAATATAGCAAATGGCATCCTTTGCTTTAAGGGCTTCTTCCTAAATCCTAAACTATACTTCTCTCTTGGTCCTAAGCTCTGCCCATTACAACATTGGAGGTCCTGTTTTCTCCCCCCCCCCCCTCCTTATTTCATTGGGTTAAATTAAAAGTCTGCACATTGTAAGACAGACATACAAGACATACATAAGTAATACAAAACAAGATATAAATGATCATGTCAGGATATTGCTTGGATTGCCTTGTTGTTCACACTTAAAAAAACATCTAACTAATCTATTTCAAAATAATAAATCTTTCATTCCCCCAATGTAAGAGTTCTTAGAAATAATGTAACTGACCTCTAGGAAGGGGAAGACGAGGCCAACTGTGAAGTTGGAGAGCCAGTGGACGGAGCCTGCGACCATGAAGGCAGCAGGCCTGGCCGACTGCCTGAACATCTCAGTAGTCACCACATAAGGAATGGGACCTAAAGAGACCAGATGTGGTTAACCAACAACCAAAACACTTGAGACACATCATTACTCCTCAGGGTCACAGTGAAGATGTTCATGTCTCAGACGACTGAGTGGAGATTTGCAACATGTATCATTACATGTCTAGGCTCATCCAAACAACACTTTGGCTAATGGAGCACCCTGTTGTCATTAGTGTAGGTGTAAATAACCACTAGCGGGGTCAGACTCACTGGGTCCTATGGCGTGTCCTATGACGTAGATGATGACACAGGAGATGCTTATGTAGGGCATCCATGTCACGCTGTCCTGTCAACATAAAAGCTGTAGTTATCATTACCCTGACATGCTGATGCTTTCAAACAGGAACACACACATAACAACATCTCTGTTCTGGCTGCACTGTGTGAGGATTCAAACCCACTGGCCTGTTGAACGTAATGTCTGTCTGAAGATCTTGGATCCAGGTGAGATTACAGGGTTACAGGGGGGACAACACTGGTATTGTGATTGTCTAATGACCGGTGTTTTCTCATACTTTAGTGGTGGGCCACTCTGTTTTTGTGTCATGTCATCACATTTATTTTCATGTCATCACATTTATTTCCCAGACCAACTACAACATGTAAAAAGTATTAAGATTACCGTCCAATCAAAATTGTTGTACAGTGACGCATTTCCTGTTGTTTTGTTATTTAAAGGCCAGGTTTTCTTTTACCATCATCAGATCTCCACATACACCTTTTTAACCCTCATTCAATTCAATTCAGTTTATTTTATATAGCCCAATATCACAAATTACAAATTTGCCTCAGAGGGCTTTACAATCTGTACACATACGACATCCCTGTCCCAGGACCTCACATCTCATCAGCTCCTCACCTTATATACCCTTATGCCTTGTTCATGTTATGTCAGAGATATCATAGTTATAGTTTTCCCACTTGTAAATAATGTTAATGTCAACATCCAAGTTGTAATTACGGCTCGGAAACTTAAAAACTATATACAAAAATACCTGAAAACCGAGCAAATATTGACCCCTTACATCGGCCAAAGATCAGCCTTAAATGTAATCAAACCCAAATTGAATGGATATGATGTTATAAGGTTGACGATGCAGTAAGTAACTAGAGCCAGTCATAATATCGTGCACTGGGGCCTGTCGTAACTACATAACTGGTTTGAGACACTCTTGACATAAAACAGCAGATTATGTTTAGATACTGAACCACTAGAGGAAAGCAGAGGAACATGTTGAGGGTGTGAGACACACAGAAGCTTTCACATGGTACCTGGAAGATGAGTGCGACAGTGAGCAGCACACAGGCTACACAGCAGATCCCAAACCCACAGAGGAGGAGCAGCCGCCGTCCCGAGGCCTCCACGATGAAGACCTGGTGAAACAAACTCCCTGTTCAGCGCTATTGTCTCCTGCTGATATGATCAAACAACAGAGGGTAGATATCAACAGGGTACTTACAGCAGCTATGGTCATGAAGACATTCACTGCACCTGTTCCCACAGTGACGTACTGGATATCATTCTGCTGGACTCCTGCACTGGCATATATGCTATCTGCATAGTAGTAGATCTGACGAGGGATAGAAATGCATTATAACTAAATAATTAGCTCAGAGTTGAAGAACAGAGTTAAAACACAAGAAGGAGGATGCAACAGTAGTGTAGCTGAAAATACATTACAGAGGAAATTGTTGTTTAAACAATACATCCTGATATGTTTAATCTGTAACAGAGGTAGTGCGGTCATCAGTGGGTCAGGAACGAGGACAACATGCCAGGCTCACCGCATTGACCCCCGACAGCTGCTGGCCCATGTTCATGACGATGATGGAGACCAGCTGCCAGCGAAGGGAGCGCTGGGACAGCAGGCTGAGCACCGACAGGTGTCCCTCGGCCCTCTCCGACTGGCCCTCCAGACGTATCTCCGAAAGCTCTGCATTTACGTCTTCCATGCCACGCAGACGCTGTAGCACTTTCTTTGCTGTCTCCTCATCTCCTCTTTGGATGAGCATGTACCTGGGGCTCTCTGGGAAGAAGGGCAGCAGCAGGAGCTCTATCAGGGCGGGGATACCGGTCACACCCAGCATGAGGGTCCAACCTGGATACACAAGGCACGGTCCTGAGACTCCTCAAATCAGCTTCAACAACTAACGAAGAAGGAAGCCAATCATTTACCTGTGGTGTTGCCCAGGATGTGTCTCATGCCCAGCACTTGTGCACTAAGGATGCCAATGGTGATGAAGAGCTGTGGGATGATGCCAAGGGCTCCCCTCAGGTTTTTGGGAGCAAGTTCTCCCAGATACATGGGAACCACGTTTGATGAGAGACCTGCAGACAAAGAACTTAGGATACATTAAAATGACTTATGATATGTATAAATCCTGATCACTTGAACAGTATATCTGACCTGCACAGATGCCCACTATAAACCTAGCCACAATGATGATCTCATACGACCTGGCAATCTCACTGACTCCCATCATCACAGCGGGCGCGATTGAGAAGATGTTGTTGAAGAGGAGGGTGCCCTTCCTGTCGCAGGGTAGATGCAGTTAAAGTCATGTTAGACCAACAAGTAGACACCTCTTATCGTGCATGATACATGTGACCTATTACCTCCCTAGTTTGTTGACCAGAGGGGCCACCATCAAGGAGCCAAAGAAGCCTCCTAGCGGGTACATGGACACAGAGAGAGACCACAGCAGAGTTAGGAAGTTCTCCTCCATCGGTCGGCCGTAACGCTCCATGTAGGTGGTGTTATAGAACTGCTGCATGAACTGAGAGAGCAGGACAACACTGATGGAAACACATCAACATACGAGTGACACTGGACTCTATATCACTGCATGTTACAGTAAAGCTTGTGTTTCTTTGCTTGGGTTACCGGTGATGGAGAGTTGATCACAGCCACATTATAACCATACTGGAATGATGAGCCAAATGCAGATATGAGCGTTGCCAACACCAGCACCACTGTTAATTGCTGTCGGGGGACATTATTGCACTATGTAAAGCCTCTTTTTACAACACAAACATCACCCATCGTGATTACACCACATTTTTACACAGCATTTTCGTCACAGAACAATCAAAACAACCTGTGATGTGATGGTGGTGATAATCACACCTGGTGTGTCACTCACCCCTCTCCTCTCCACAGGCTTTCCCGACTCCTCGTTTTCCGCCATGGTTGTGTTTGGACTCTCTTTCAGCAATAACAAGAGCACACTTTGTTCTTACGGCACCACTGCATTCTGTCTGCCCTTTGGACACCAGATCAGAGAGCGGAGCAGCAGTTTACGGCTTGGCTACAGTTATCGTGTTCACGTTGCTGACTGTGCCCTCAGGTTCAGGAAGTTTGGGATTCAATACATTCAAGATATTTGATCCTGCCCTATAGGCTGAATGTTAGTATCTGATGCTTTTATTGCACTGCACCCTCAACTAATTTGGTTCAATTGATGACATCTCCAGCTGTCATTATGGAGTTATGTTATCATCAAAATGATAAAGACATGAGTTTCTGTATTGCTTACCCACCTGCAGGCTGGATTACAGGATAGATGTTATACCAGAATGACGACACAATGCTAAGATCACAACATCAGTGTTGATCCTTGAACAATATGAGAAAGTATCTATTCTCACGGTAAAGACAGGTCATCTAACACTGGTTACTGAATAGATTCATTTTCTATGAAAAGAATAGCACACCTGCAAATCTCTATGTTTACTTTGCCTTCAATTTGTCATGTGCAATGGCTCTTATCTCTGGAGCTGAGGCTGTTTGCTCTTAAAGCTGGAACTAGGCTAATAAAATGGGTCTGTGTGTCAGGATCTGTAGTTATGTGTCGTGTTTCCTGTTTTATTTAAGTCCCCGTCTCTCGTGTCCTCTGTTTCCCTGCACTTCCTGTCCCTGTGATTGTCTGCCATGTCCCTGATTGTTTCCTCCTGTCTAATCAGCTGCACCAGCCCTGTGTATTGAAACCCCATTCGTGTCATTCCCCTTTGTCAGTTCGTCTTGTTATGATCACTATAGATCAAGTGTGTGAGTCTGTCTTTTTGATTCTTCTGATTGGAATTATTCTTGGAGTGAGCAATAAAGTTGCCTTTTTCCAAAGTTGTTTGGGTTCAGTTCCTGTGGCTACACACAACACTGTGTGTAATTAATGCTTGAGGTATATAGGAATAAATAAAGGTTAGAACTATTTATGCTGAGAAAGAAATATGACAAAAGGTTAAGTGTTAAGCAGGATGAGCTGTCAGAACGAAAGTCAACTTTTTTTGGAAAGTCACTTATTTATATATCCATTCAGTAAACTAATAAACAAGAGAGCGGTTTGATTTGTTTTAAATACTTAGAATACTTAGATCCAACAGACTTTTCTGCATCTAAATTGTGCTTCTAACAGTTTAACAGCGACGTCTGCCAGCAACATGGAAAAGAACCGTTATTATATCCTATTCTTTTAAACCACAGTAATGGGCCAAGTAAAAGTTGATTATGTGAAGTGGTTGCAATATTATCAGTTAACGGTTGGAGGAGCTCAACATTCAGAAAAGAAGAAGAAAGACATGTCTAAGGTGCAAAGTTTAGTTCCACTGTGTCACTTTAATTGTCACAACCGTCACTAGACGGTAGTGCTTTTTGTTGTCTTGTCACTTCCTGTTTTACTTTGAAATCATCCTCCTGTGTCATGTCTGCTGTCTTTACTTCCTCATATGTGATTACCTCTCCCTGCCCTGATGTGTTTCACCTGTGTCTCGTTAACTCCCCTCCCAGTGTGTATATATACTCTGTGCTTCACTTGTCTCGTTGCCAGTTCGTTTTTCTTCACCTGTGAGTCAACTTACCAGCGGTTTTCCTGCCTGATATCCTGTTCTGATTCCGACGTCCCTTCGTTTCCGAGTAAGCCCGATCCCTGCCTGTACCTCTGCCGAGTTTGACTGCCCTCCTGTGAATGACCCTGGACTGTTTACGTTGACGATTCTACTCTCCCCTGAGTGAGACAGCTGCTCTCACCACAGCGGGTCAGAGCCTTGCCGACCGGCCTCAGTCCCTCCCCAGTTACATCGGGAGAACCTTCGGCGGTCCTTCTCCAGAGACTCTATCCTGTTGCAATATTACCTTTATCAATAAAGGAATCCTTGTGAACTTTACTCTCTGCCTCGGGTCGTGCATTTGGGTTCTTTCATTAGTGCTCCGGCGTGACATTAATATTTTACAGCCTAATTATTATTACCAGTAACCTCTGGCTTGGTGAATCGAGAGTTTCTGAAGTTTTCCATGACACTTCTAATCTAAATACACTGGTGCAGCTCTGAATGATTGTCCATTACCTTTGGTGGACAGTGTGTTTAAGAGCTGGCTCTAAGAACCACTGACGCAGCCAAATGAACAGCCTGTCTTGTGAAAAAATGTACTTCCATTATCTTGACTGGTGAATGGTCACCCCGTGCAGTGTAGTGCAACCCTCTGGTACTCTTTAACTTAATGAATTAAGTGGGCAGAGAGCCAGCGGGGGAGACAACATAAACCCCTTCCTTAAGTGTTTCCACAAGCTCCAGTTACTTCAATGTCAGCCAAATCTCACAACCGACACAATGGATTAATTCCTGCAAGAAATACAGTAAATGTCGATCGTCTGCCGTCCTCAATGACAAAAAACTTGGCAGTTTTAGATGTCATCAGCATAAACAGCATTCACTTCCTCCCATTTGCCCAGACCTGGTATCCAGTGCTCTGTCAGTGTTATCGATGGTCCTGAGAGAACGACCTCTGCACCATTTCACATAACTTGAGACCAGAATTACCAGAATAGATGGACCTAGATTGAAGGAAAACACTTTATTCCGTAAAAAACAGTGTATTTATGTTTTTAATATTTCTAGTATAAACAGCATAATGTCTCCATGTTCTGGAAATATCATGTGAGAACTGCCCTCATAAGAGCACAGTGTTGTTTTACTGGAGTAAAAAGTCTGCCTGACATGATATAAAGGCTTATTACAATGCAAGGTATATTACTCCACTTTCTATGATGCCATCTTCACAAATCAAACAAGGGCCTGCCCTCTGTGCGAGTCAAACAGACAATAATCACTTGAGAATAAAAGATAATTGGCTGTCAACAAGGTGGAATTTCTCCACAGAATAAATCTAATTTCAATGCAGCTGAGACAGACTCATTAAAACTCAATGGATCTGAGACAATATTTCAAAGGGCTGAAGGAACTGTGGGAAGTGGCACTCTAGTTGCGAGCCAGGTCGGTCCCATGAGCCCCGTGGAGTTCAGTGGGTTCACACTCCTCGTTGGTATGCGTTCGGCCTGTTGCTCAGTTGGGGGAGCGGGAGCATCGGGGGTCAAAGGAGAAGTGAGGCTCACAGGGAAGGCTCAGGTTTCAAGGAGGAAGGACGGCATGTGATGAAAGATCACACATCCTGACCACGATGACGAGTTCATTTTGGTGACGCGTCAAACACTCATGCAACTAAAGTCTGAAGAAAGTTAGGCAAGTATTGCTCTCTGACATCAAGGGAGTTAATACTGGATGTGAGCATTAGATATGAATGTTTCTATATGTTAATGTCAAGTTTAATGTGTTTAAGTGAATTATACAGTCTGTTCTCATATCATGACATTTTCTTTTCTTTTAGAGACAATTAGATATAATCAAGTTTCTTGCACATACATCTTTTAAACATACCCAAAGTTATATTGGACATGAGTAGGAATTTTATTTTGGGGGAATTGAAGTTACATTGCAGAACATATTAAAAGGGATCTACTCAAAATGTAAACAAACACAAAGAAAAAGGTGTAGCAGTAAGATGTAAAAAGCTTGCAGTGAGAAGTGAGGCTCACAGGGAAGGCTCAGGTTTCAGGGAGGAAGGACGGCATGTGATGAAAGATCACACATCCTGACCACGATGACAGTTATGACGAGTTCATTTTGGTGACGCGTCAAACACTCATGGGATTTTGCAACTAAAGTCTGAAAGGCAAGTATTGCTCTCTGATATCACGTGAGTGAATATCAGAACACATTGCAGAACATATTAAAAGGGATCTACTCAAAATGAAAACACAAACAAAAAGGTGTAGCAGTAAGATGTAAAAAGCTTGCAGTTTCCTCTCTTACGGCTTGAGTTATTTCATAAACATTCTTTGAACCTTCACAAAACACACTTGCAGCATCATTAACAAGAGTTTCGATGAAATTAATCCGAGATAATCCACTCTAACTGACATGAACACAAACTTTTTGCAACATCTATCAAGCCAACAGACCCTGATAGTCGAAAAATAAGATTACAGGTGGGTTCTCACTTAAAGCTTTCTGTGAAAGTTCACCATCACTGAGAATTGAGTGTATCACTTAAAGTGAGAATGCTGTACAGATACCAAAATGTGGGTAACACCCATAAATAGAATACTGGAATACTCACTTTAGCTAAATAAAAGCTAAATATGCATTCATTTCACAGTGACATCAGAATGTAATTGAACTTTTAAAGTTTGATGTGCAGCCCATCTATGACGCCACAATATTCACGTGGAACATATTCAGCATGCCACACTCAAACTCCATCAAATGTTGGTGCAGAGCCAGGCAGTATCCCCCTCATCACCCAAAGTGCAGACATGTGACTTCTTGTGACACAGATGTGCATGCACCTGCAGAATATCCAACCTTCTTTGCAGACACTTTCTGTAATGAGGTTAAATGTGAAGCAGAGACCTCCATCACGCCCTCCACCTGTGCCTGTCTTCTTGATCCACAGAACATCATCGATCAGTCCTGACCCGACTGGTGCTGTCCTCTTCCCTCTGTGTGGAGGTGTCCTGTCCAGGCAGCAGCCGCTGAGGGGCGCCATGCGAGGGCTGCTCGCCTGCTCGATACTTGGAGCAGCAGCAAAGCGCGGCGCAGAGGCGCGTGCGGATTGGCCGAGTAAGCAACACGAACATGATGCAGTTGGCTGCTCCCTGCGAGGTGTTGCCAATTCCCTGTTGGGCCCAAGCAGTTATAGATTATGACTTGGATTGAAAATGTAACAAAACCGTTTCATTTCATTATCTGACAAAGTGATAACGTCATATTATGAGTTCAGCTAATGACTGTCATAAGAGTGTTTTATTTTACTGCAATAAACACAATTTCTTATGAACTATTGTGTTATTATTATATGAAATGAAATATTGTATACACACAGTAACACAACATTATTTATAATGGATTAAACTTTCTTTATATATATATATAAAGAGACAGTTTAATCCATTTGGAAAAGTTTATTAATGCTACTTTTTAGATGTCCAAACATATAAGTTAACACAGGAACCGTTATGATGAATATGTGATGATTCACAGACTTGACAGCATGCAACCACGTCATCACACGTTTAACAGCACATGAACAACCCACACAGGTATGTTATCATACACACAAAACAAATCTAAAGGGGGATCAGTCTCACAGAAAAGAGATACATTTGAGGTTAGTAATTGAGAAAATTAGCAGACACCGTTGGTTTAAAAGAAACTTGAAACTCACATGTAAGGTGACCAGCACTGGGTTCAGTCTGGCTGGGGAGCCGGCCAGCAGCAGTATGAAGCGCACTGTGCTCCAAATGCGCAGGACGATGAAGATGACGGGAATGAGTGTTAGCTTCATATCAGCCATGGAGGAGAAGGAATGGGACGGAGGCCTGTTGGCCAAGATGGGACGGTACTCAGACAGAGCAGCATGCTGCGTCAGACACACAGAGTGAGACCAGATTTCATAATAGAAAAAATAACAAAATAATGATGTTTTGATACACAAAGCAGAAACTGAAAGAGAATAAGATGTGTGGAGGGTAGTAGACGTAACTTAAAAACAAGAAGTTGTGTCTCTTATTCCCTCAGTTTTAATGTGCTCTTTGTCAGCTGGATATTTTCAAAAACAGACAACTTGGAGGCCACAGGCCAGCAAACTACTTTTTTTTGTTTGTGAATTCTTGTCATTGGAGAAAGAGAATTTTAGAAGATGTTGTGTTATTTTGTACTGCACTTGCATGAATGAAAGAAAATGGCATGTGCATATCATTCGTATTCGTTTGTGTATTTTTCTGGTGATCCAAACACAGATGAATATTTTTTAATTCTAAACATGTTCTACTTCTTAAAACAAATTAACAGTGCAGCTATGGCTGAAGTATGCACTATCTTAATGGTTTATAGTTTTAAATATCTAGAATGTATTATACACATCCAATATTGTTTATTTGATATAAATATAATTCAAAGTGGTGTTTTTTTTTTCTTCCACTGCTCATGCCTTAGCAAGTGGGTGTGATAAGAGCAGTGAATATAATCTGCAGCTACATAGAGCCCATGTAGCTGGCAGGCATCCTCACCGCTATGTGGATGTGCCTCTTGATGAGGATGTAGAGGACAGGCAGGGTGAGGTAAGCCAAGAACTCCCAGATCTTTCCAGTCAGCAGCATCCACAGGACCCGGTCTGGAGCGTGGATTCTGACCCAGCACCAGCCCACCGACACCTCTGATGCGTCATAGCCAATTTTGTTCAGGGACACGGCTGCAACAGTGATGGCCAGAGGGACACCCCAGCTAGAGCACAGAGCAGAGGGTTGAGAGGATTAAGCAGAACTTCTTCAAAAGATCAACTTCTTATCTTGAAACATCTACATAAAGTGTGTACAAAGATGTGTGCAGGGTTGCAAAGACATGTGAAACCATGTGATGGATTATATTGTGCTTAAGGCTTGTGTGAGTTACATCGTGCAGGGTCATACCACTTGTGTTGCTTTAGCTTTGTGCATCATAAAAACACTTAATGATTTCACTTTAAGAAGCAATGTTTACCCCCAAAGAATTATTTCTCATTTTAAAACATACATTTAAAGTATACAATGTTTGTGTGTGTGTGTGTATGTGTGTGTGTGCACAAGCCTAGAGGAATGACTCTGTTGTCTGATCTTCAATTCAATTGAACATTTGAGAATTCACAGAAGCAAATTTAGGATAACAACCACAAACGCCGCATTGAAGCGTACTCAGGGGTGAAAATGTTCTTGTGTCCAAAAATAGATCAATGACACAGCGCTACACCACAGCAAAGCGACTCCCTTCTTACATCTTCACAATCAACTTAGACAGAAGGAAAGGAAAGAAGGAAACCTGACACAAGGGATGAAACATGTGTGCCGATTCAGAGCGTTTTCAAATAAAGTCGAGCTTATAATAAAGCAAGTGGTTTGCTAAACTTGTTAACAACCTTCAAATATATGCTTGTGAAACCTTTTTTAAAGATGTGTCAGCTTATCAGCAACAGGTAAAAAGATCAAGTGAGGTGTGCCTGTCATGTGCATATTATACCCCTCACTAGGTACTAGCTGATCTTTTAAATCACTGTAAAAACAAATTACATTTGTGATCCATCCATATCTCTCAATGTGATTGTGTAATTTGTGTTCAGGTTTGCATTTGTCAACTTATACTCCATTTTACTCTTTTTAAATACTATTATATCCCTTTTTACATTGCACTGTGTTGATTTAGATCTAGTCTTAATGCCTTATATGTCTCATCTGAAGCTCTTTGAATTCCTTTGTTGTTAAAAGCTGGTGTTCAATGCACTTGCCTTGTCTTGTGAAAAAACAGGTTAGGGCCATTTTACTGAGACATCAAGCCCATTTAAGCACATTAGTTAATCATTATGAACCAGAAATACAATGTCAACTTCAAGTTAAACGGCCAAATACCAAGTTAGTTTGTGCCTCCGTAGTTTTATGAACATGAAGTTACAGATGATGTTGTTGGTAGTAATTATATCGGAAAAATCACGAGCCCCTTTGGGTGACACGCCCCCACCGCAATGGTGTTACCATGGAAACGAGGCTCTCAGGGCGGTAGTGAGGCACATTTTGTAGTTTTAAAATTAGTCTCTCTTTTCTTTTTAAATAAGCAAACTAGACAAGTATAACACGTAAACTAAGCAGACACAAACTTGTGTAGTTACTCTGTGTTATAGTTTAAGCAAGTAGGTGGACAACGTGTTTTGGTTTTGTCCAAAATCAATAATAATAATAATGCGATGTCAGCTCTGTTTCGAGCATTTTACTGTCCCATGATGCTTCACGGTACAGACTCACCCAACGTGATGAACCCGGGCTCATAATTCACCTGTAGCTTATAGTTCACATCCATTAAAAAGAAACTTAACCAACGCAACTTACTCACCTGACGAGGTGGAACAACAACACCAAGCTGTCCGCGACTCTCTGGCTGGACCTCACGATGAACACGTACAAGTAGACAGCAATGGCCACGGTCCAGAAGAAAGAGCTGGTGTTGGCGAAAGTGGATATGGCCCCTTGAGCCACGCAGCCCTGCGAGTCGGAGCGGAAAACCCTCCAGACTCCGAAGGCGTAGGAGACGGCGGACAGCCAGTCCGCCACCGACAGGTAGACCAGCAGTCTCCTCGGAGTCGTCCTCAAGTCCGACCACATAATGTAGGTGAGGATGATCAGCGAGGAGCCCACGAACGACAGCGCGCACGAGCACAAGACGACCACCTGCTCAGACAAGTACACAACTGTCTGATTTCCCTCTGCCATCGTGGTTGAGAGTGATTATCAGCGAACTATCATGCTGTGCATGTTTATTAATTACCACGGTCCCTCCGCATGTAAAGCCCGGCGAGCTAAATGACTTAATGCGCTTCGTCCATTGCTTTTGAGGCAGTCAAACAAACTTTTCCTTAACCCCTCCTTCCTCGCCTCCTCTCTCCTCGCTTCCCTTCTCCTGCACCCAAAGCAGAAGTCAGTCAGCTGGTAACGGGCTCATACCGGTCTATTTTTGGCTCCAATGCTTGTTACTTGTGTAAAGCTATGACAAATGTGTCACATAAAAACAGATGACAATTTGTAGTTTCCTCCATTCCAGGCATTAACAAAAAATTCTTTCAATCCAAGCATGCTAAACACAGAGCACTATCAGGTCATTTTCTTTTAGCAGTCAAGTGTAGAATAGTGCATCTGATTTTATTTTTATTTTAATTAGATTTTTTAGCTTTATTTATTAAAGCTTGGCTTTACAGTAAAAGTAATAAAGGTAATACAACAATTATATAGAAGAAATCCCATACAATTGTAAAAACAGAAAAGAGTACATAAAAAAACGTCATAAGCTAAGACAGTAAATCACTTAAAAGCACACGTGTGCAAAGTTTGAATTCATCAATACATTTAACGATATTAATGCTATTTCTTTCAGTAAAATCAAAGCAGCAGAATTGAAAGCTGGAAAGAGATGTTTTTGATAATGTCATGTCTGTTCTTGTGTGTAACTGTATAAAAGTGTCCCAAAAAAATACAATATAATGTGCACTCCAGTGAGTGATTTAGGTTTTCGGAGACACACACACACTAAACGCAGACGCAGCTGAATGCAAAGTGCACTCCTGATTTAAGATCCCAAATACAGCCTTCGTCTACAAAATCACATAATCTGTAAATGATTGGAATGATTTAAGGAGTATCAAAATTGTTATTCAAAAATATGTTATTTATAAAATAAATTAACAGACTGCACATATAAGTACACATGACTATGTTAATACTAATATTAAGGTGGTATATTAAAAACCCTGTGCTCTATTGCTAACTGAACAGACTGAATCCTAAGATTGCATTGCTTTACTTATCCAACATGTACGCTTTCCAAGAAAACCTGAGACTGTCTCAGCATTCTGGGCAGTAAAATACTTTTTTAATTAAGTTATTATACAAATAGAATTACAATGTGCTGCTGGTGGTCACCTTTTACCTCAAAGTAAATGTCCTTTTTATCAAGCAGTTATTTGGAATCACATACTAAAGCCCAAAATAAAGTGCACATTTGAGACATTGTTTTGATTAATGAGTAATGTCTGCCGTGCTTTGTGTCGAGCAAGTAAATCTTTGGTGTACTTGTAATCGTGGTAGCAAAGAGTTGAAGTGCACACAGATTTAAAGCCATAAAGCAACAGCCTTGTGTGAGAGCAGAATTTTATTGCTTCTGAATTGCTGCAGCCCCATGAAAAACTGCACGCTCTCTTTGTGTTTGCAGCAATGCAGGGGCACTCTGTCTTCTTTCCTGCAGTCTGCAGCAAACACATCTGCATTATCTTTATTCTGTGATTTTGTAGACAAAGGCTGTATTTGGGATCTTAAATCAGGAGCACTTTGCATTCAGCTGCGTCTGTGTTTAGCGCGTCTGTCTGTGAAAACCTAAAGGAGTGTGCACCTGGCATATAGGCCATTCTGCCTCATCTGCACTCATTAGGTCTCCTCTGTTCGCATGGCAACATCATTTCAAGTGTCTCAACGTGCTGCTTTTGCTCAAGTGTTTATACAACAATATATTTACATAATTACAAAGTGCATGTGTACTGTGAAAACAAGCAAGACCAATTCATTCATGTTTAAGTTATGCCACTTTTATTTACTCTTTTTGTTGTTTTTGCAAATACATCTTATGAAGATAAAGAAATCATAAAATTTGAACTAATACATTTGGAATCAACCACAATAATACAAAATACTTCATGAAGCAACATTATATTTGGTGACAAAAACAACGTGCATTTGCAACTGAAAAGTAGGACTCTGAAGTCATGTTAAGCCAAGCCATATTCTTTTAACGAAAGGGATTTTAGATGAAAACAAACGATGTAGGTTTTACGAGTGTTGCAGTGTTAAATTAACAAAAAGCATGCTGAAATGCGGACTTCTGTCACAAGATGGCAGCAGAGGGTCGTAAAAGTACAGTTTGATGCTTTGATCCAATTGTAAATACTGTAGATGCTGTTAACAAAAAGGCCATGCGCTCAGGTGATCTATCCTCAGTTAATTCTGTAGCAGGTTCTCACCTCCTGTTACTTCCTACAGTGTCATCACACGCGCAAAAACTTACAGATCACGAGATCCCAGGGCCTCTTATTGCAAAGAATTTCTGCGGCAGTAAACTTGCTGATTGCTTCGTTCTCACTCTCACAACAACCAGCTAAGACACTGCCAGAGAAACACCCACAGCAGCCGCATCCAACCGTCTGTCCCTCCGCCTGCCTCTCCCCTGCAGGATCCGGACTGGTATTTGTCGTACACCTCCACCCGTGAGTCTGGCACTACAGGCGCTCACACTTTTCATGCCCAGCTTCCTGGTGGTATTGGTTGTTGGAAGGCAATGGCCTCACACTAAAAGCCCCAGGGGGTGGCATGGTCCTATGCCAGCAGCTTGAAGCTCTATGAGAGAAGTAGGAAAACATAATTGAGTAACAATTGGTTCATGGAGTAAACCTAATTCGACATAATACATTGTAAAGTCAAATTAAAATGAATAACTGTTTCTTTTTGGGAATCATGCATTAAGATTAAAAGACGCAATGCCCTGCCTAACTCCGTTTTTATATGACTGCGATGCATTGCTAAGTCGACGCTCTGCTGCCCAAGGTGACCCAAAGCTAGTTCCCAAACAGATTCTCGATGCTCCGCTTGGCTTTTACGCAGCATCCCTTTAAGTGCACACAACTTGGCCAAACACAAACACCTAAGAATAGACTTGCCGTGACTCATGACTTTGCAACAAAAATCTGTGTTTGATTTAGCTGTCATCTAAATGTGTGTGTGGCTATCTGTTCACATAAGTACCATATATTGCAAGTACATGTGTGTTTATGTACCTCAGGGGCTATAATCCCCTTGCTATCAGTTGTGTTTGCTCGCTGCAGTGCTATTTTGGGCCGGCTGACCACTCCATACTGTCCTCTCCCTGTGGATTCTGCTTTGCTGACGGGACAACATGGATACTATGAACAATCTGCAGACACTAACACATGAAGGAACAGAGGGAGCTCTGAAGGATAGAGAGGTGTCGGGAGGGAGGTTTGGAATGCGTAGTCGGATGAACGTCCTCTATCTGGAGTATCTTTACTGTTGAAATCCAGCAGCAATGCTATTTGTAGCTCTCCATGTCTGCTTTGGGTGAATTTTTTGAGGCATTTCTGGTTGTATAACTGGAAATTCCTCGCTTTATGTGTAGTGAGAATATCTTGACCCTATTTGATGTCCAAAAAAAAGTACATTTTGATACTTCTAAAATAAATAATGTGTGATGCCCTGAGGCTGATGCTGACACTAAATATGTATTTGTCTGTCCGTGTCTTACACACACGGACACAAGTGATGTCCACTTGCAAACACTGGCTTTCACTTTGCCAAATTTGTCTCTTTGTTGCGAGCCAGAAGCTGCCCTCACTGAACACATGATGACAGGAATTCCTTCCTGCTCAGGGCTTGATGTAATCCCTAATACAGGATTGAGGAATGCCAGTGAAAACAACACCCTGCATGCTAAATGAATGAATGAGTGGCTAACTCACTGCATCACACAGCAAACAGCCGCAGCAATGAGCCTTGACTCTCAAACCTGTACACAAATACGTTCCAGGCTTCAGGGTTCAGCTTTACTGACGTTAATAACGTCTTACTATTTTTGAACTATTGGCCAAATGAAAAAAATTATGCGAGTAGAAAATGTGTCAACAAATATTAGTGGAAGGTGTGGATGAATATTGCGTTAATTAATATAGCTTTTTAGGTTTGCCAAGTTTAAAAAGGGTTTTATTTTTACATTAGGTATAAACTTAATTAATTCAATGGATTACTCATAAATCCTAAAATAGGCAATGGTCATAGTTAAAGTTCACGCCAGGTTCGACCTACAGATAAGTAACATGGTAGATATCCCATCACAACACCAGAAAAGACTTTATCAGATATATCAATATACTCTTAAATTGCATACCGTAACCCCAGACCCACCTACAGGTCCTGAACGAGCTCGGTCAAAACACATTCCCCATCAACCCTTCACGCTGTACTTCAGCACCTCGCTCCTCTCCGCTATGCACTGGTTGGTCGTTCCAGTCTCAGGTAACAACGCTCAAACACACGCTGCGGTCCCATTCCACCAACCTAATCATCTTATGGCTAACAATGACACCATGTTCCTGAACAAAGCTACACATGACAAAGCACACCGATGGCATGCCTGCTGCTGGAGCTTAGCCTCTCTTGAGGTTCAAGTATGTATATTGATTTTACTTTTTTAGTGTCAAGGTAACTATTCAAATCTATCGCTGGAGGTGTTTTAAGTTGATAGCAAATTATTAAAAGTAATAAAAGCCATTTATTTTCTATTTTTGTTTTTGGGGTGATAATTGTTTTTGTGAGCATTAATTATCAGTATTGCAGGCTGTTGTTTATTATATGGTTTTGAGTCTTCACTTCACCTGGTTACCAGAAAACAAAGTTGCCCAGTAACTATATGCAGTATTGACAACACAAGTGAAATACACAGATCATAGTACACAAGACACCAACTGATTATCATTTGAGCCCCATTCTAGTTTTTACCTCAGAGCTAATGAGTGTGACAACGTGGATCGGTAGTTAAGGTTGTCTTTATCTGCTTCTCTGTGTACTGAACGGTAAATGTAATCGTCCGGACTCAAACAATGATTTTCATTTCGAGAGCAGAAACTAAAATCAGCTCTGTCTCCCCTCCTGTATTTAACTAGATTGTTGCGAGACATGAGGAACTCTGAAGTCTTTATATCTATTTGGTCTCCGCTTTTTATGTGAAGGAGAGGCAGCCTGCCGGGTCTCCTGATGGAAACCGTCTTTCAGTCTGAACAGAAGGGAAAACAACAACAAAAACAGCTGTCCTTCTCTGTGAGGATCAAACTGGTCAGACAATGATGGCCGAGTCCCCGAGGGCATGTGCAATGGCCAGTAGTGGTGCTCTGTGCAGAGGTAACCGTGCCACTGGGTGAGTGGTAACCGCATGTTTGGCCGTATTACACTTCTCTGCATTCAGTAACCTTTTGTATATAGTTACCATGGCGTCATATTGGCATCGAGACTCGGCTTGGACGCTTTCATTTACTCTTTAATCAAATGACAGGCCGCCTTTATTAAGCAGATATAAAGGCCTTATTTCAGCATATTTATATAAACACTCTAATTAGTGTTTCTGAAGTTTTACCTTTTTAAAGTAAAGGAGCACTGTGCTCCTCTTTGCAATAACAATTAACCTAGACGTCCACAGAAGTGCTCAGCTGTAATATTATTCGTCAGAGGCTTTTATCCACACTCAGCTTTGACACTCACCGAGCAGCGAGGCAGCCGTGGAGCTCCTCCATCCACGCTCATCTCCAGCACTCTGGCGTAGACGTCAACAGGAGTCTATCCACAGGTGCAGCAGGGTCACTTCACACTGGAACACTGTTGACCACAAGCCTCTCCTCTTATCCCCTCTCTCCTTCTGGCTGTGTCTCTCTGCTCCACTCAGGCAGTACAACAAGTCAAGGCATGTTCCAACATGCCACCAACAGCTGGACCGGGTGTATGAGCCTGCTCCTAGAACAGAGAGGGAGGAGCAGAGGATTAGAGAGGGGGGAAGCCCAGAAGGGAAAAAAAGAAGAAAAAACTGCATGACTCAGCCTGCTTTAATCAGTTAGCGTTTACTTTGAGCTCTTTAACACATGAAGGAGTTATTGTTTGAAGCTACATTAAGATTGATTTTCTGGGTGACGTGGTTAACTATATTTCTTTACAAAAGCAGAGGTGGTGAGATGAAGTGAGGGATGAGGGCAACTGACTGAAAACGCCTTGAAGAGAAGAACGTTCCTGCATTGGACTGACTTGTCAGTTCATCTTGTCATAGATCATAAAGAAGTACAGTTTGCCTTCAGGTAGAGACTTCTTTCTCTTCTCTCTGCCCAGCAGGCGAAAACATTTCTAGCTGATGAAAACAAATCTTCTCATTACTGGTAAGTTGAGAGGATGTAAGTCAAATGAATATCTACAGCATTGTTTTTCATTCATTCTCTTATTAGCAAGTAGTTCTGTTTTCTTTTTATCACAGCAGAGTTAATAGTTTACAGAAGCTGTAACTGGGCACCGGCACAGCATGCTGATGAACGCTGCTGATTCATCAAATTATCTCATGACCATAGTAGGTAAGGCCACATCAATTCCAGATGAAGCTCAACCGTATGAACTACATGACTGTGAACATCTGAGGGAATGCATTAGCAAAGATACTGAAAACCTGTAAAATATTCAAATTTTCGTGGATCTGTGATGTTTAATGTGAAATATTAATTTAAAAGCAACTCATTAGTGTAGCTGAGAAAGAACCCTTTATGTGATCCAGCAGAGAGAGAGAGAGAGATACAAATGTACATTTCTATTTAGCTTCTGACACACATTCAACCATATCAAATGTGCAGAATCATCACCATCCGTGAGTGCTAATTATGCAGAGCTGCTCTGATGCAAGCTGGGATTTTTACTAGAGGAGGGATGATGCCAGTTCATCACTGCTGTAGTGGAAGTTGATCACTAGGCAGATTCTGGGTGCAGCGGCAGGAACCAGCTCAGCAAAACTCACCTGCTACAATATGGCCTCAGTCTGGCTGCCTAAGCATCTCTAGAGCCCTGTACTGTACACCCCTGGTGCTGCTCTCCACTGCAGCCGGTCAACAGACTGATGACCTTATCAATAAAACAGCAAAGTCACTATGATGTTACGTCCAGAAGGAACTCAAAGCTGCTGCAACTAAAAAAGCTGTACAACTTTGTAAAAGTGCAGAAGAGGCGTATTTGCCTGCAGATACGTGTTTAATTTATTGGAAGTGGTGATGCGGCACTGCACTGCTCAGCAGCGCTTCGACAAAGTGCCAGCAGTAGTTTCACCAACTGAGCTATCGGTTTGCGAAAGCGGGAAATATGGACAATCGTGCTGGCCCGCTCACAGGAAATTATTTTCCGCACTTTTAGCTAAATAATCAAATAAAAGTGTAATTTATTCATCTTCCTACCTGGGACACATACTGCAGCTGAGGCCTCACACTTGCATCCGTGTTAGTCGGGGGAAATCAGGGGGAGGAGGGAGGAGGAGCCCCTAGCCCAGCAAGTTCAAAGCTTGCTGCATTGATTACATCATCGGAACTGGAGTGCTGGAACGGGACAATGCACCATCGGTGGCTGGGGGGGGGGGGGGGCAACTAACTAATCTCTCCATTGCCTCCCTGTGGAGCTTCATGAGCAGTGTGTGTGTGTGTGTCTCTTTCTCCTCTGTCTCTTTACTCAGCCTAGTCCGGTCTAGAGTGAGACGGCCTGCTCTCCCTCATTTACCACCACTGTGTCACGTGACTGAAGGACTATCTGTGTCTGAGAGAGATTGATGTGCAGCCCAGTGCTTCTGCCAGCCAGGCTGCAGGAACTCAGCTGCTGCAGGATACTGCAGGATTGCTGCTCTGCTGCTGGCTCACTGGCTCCTGCTCTCTCTCTCTCCTTTCTCTCCCCCCCTTCTCTAGTCACTCAGGCAAATTGCTCAAGGAGGATGGTGAGAGCATGTGCTGCATACTTTCTCAGTAGGGGAGAGGGTGTGAGTGGAGGAGGGAGGAGGGAGGCGGAGGAGGAGGAGGAGGAGGAGGCAGAATCACAGAGGTGCAAAGCATGCCGGTGATGCGCTGTACTGGGCAACTGTACCTCTAAAAGAGACTACAGTAGAGAAATTGGAGACGAGGAAGGGGGAGGGAAGAGGAGGAGAGCGAGTGGGGGGTGGGGGGAGGGCAGAAGTGAGGTGCAAGGAACATCAGGTGAGTGCGGCAATTTCCTTTGCTGGCAGTGCAGCACCCCTCCTCAGTGAAAGTGTGAGCAGGAGAACTGCAGATGTTCCAAAATGATGTCAGGCTCCGGATGTGGTGCGGACCTGATGTACAGTTTGCTATCACTCGGACCCCTCGCACTAGCCTGTCTGCAGTGTGGAGAAATCCAAAGGCCAGAGAGATGCTTTGCACTTCTGCCTCACAAAGCTGACGACGCAGGGCTGGCTTTTTCAAGGTCTTAGCACAGTTACCTGAGGTGAACTCAGAGCAGACCGAGAAGACATACAGGCCAGCTGATCCGTCTAAATCCATCATCCAGATGGGTTTCGGAGCACATTTCGAACTGACTCACTTTAATATGTTGTTTTTTCGCCCACAAACTATTTTTAGATAGCCTTTTTAAAAAGACAATGCAATATGGCATAAAAGACATAAGCAGCAACACTGACTTTTAGGGTATTAGAGTATTTCTGCTCTCAAGCGATTTTTTCTTTATAAACGCATGGACAAACACTTCACTACAAACAAACTCTCTAAAACTCTGCCTTGGTATCCACTTTTGGGATGGAAGAAAAGTCCTAGTAGCTACAGCACAACTTCATTACTGCACCACAGCTCCCCTGTCCCATGCAGGCCACTGTAGCCTCATTCTCATTCCCCCATTTACAGCGCTCAGACACCGACAGATCAGGACCACTAATACAATAGATCTTTCTCTCCGGTATCTTTCTGTCCAGCATCATATTCACACTTAACACATGCTGATAAATACAAAACCACGAGCACCAGAAAAAAAAGTATGGAGTCCGGACTATGTGTATTCTTCTCAAAGCCAAGTCAGCAAAGATGAAAGTCCTCTCTAGTGGAGGAAACTCTTTGCGTCCTGGTTAGTCTATTTGTCCTTGTGTCAAATACAGAGTCTTCTCAACCAGCCGCTATCTGAAACGCCGGCTGCTATTTCCAGCCTGTACCATGTGTTAAACATGGATGAGGGAGCAGTGGAGGCTGTCTGGCTGGTTATTATTGGTGCAGAGGAGGCTGACAATGTTGAGATAGAAGCAGCTGGGAGCTTCAACACTGCAGGCATGCACACACCGACAGACATAGACCAAGTCCCGTAAGGCTGATTTAAGAAGTGTACCATCCTACACAAAGAGATAGACACATAAGAAGACAATACACAAAGGTAAATAAGAAAAGAGAGGAAATGTTTACCCACAGATGAGTCCCGGATGGCATCGCACACACGGGGCCGGACAGGAGGAAAACTTCTCTGCACTCTGAGCCTCTTGGTTGCTGGTGATGTGCTTTCATGGCGCTGCAAAGTTGACTGCAGCATTGCCTCCTGAACAGAATGACATTGTTTGCTCTCTCTCTCTTCACTCCTCCTCCTGCTGTACGCGCTCGCTCCCCCTCCTCTTCTTTGCACGCTTGCTGGCAGCATAAACTGCACCGCTCAGCAGTGTTCCCCCACTGCCGCAGCAGATCCTGCATGAGCTCTGCGTATCTGAGTGGGATGGGACTTTTAAAGGGGAACGCAACCTCCAGGGTCAGTGTGTGTGTGCACATCCTCAGTCTGCCCTCCTCTCCTCTCTGTCCTCCTATGCAACAACCTCCCCTCCCCCTGCAATCCCCCCGAGAATTATCAGTGTAAAGGACTCTTCACAAGAGAGAGACCCCCTCCACGCACACATATCTCTCCATCCCCTTTTATTCATTTTCACACTACAGCAAAAGCTGCTTTGAGATATGAGTGTGCTCAAATCTCAATGAGGAACAGTTTGCTCTACAGAGAGGCCATCTCCTCTGGTGTGCTTTGATACTTGCCACAATATGTCTGAAATCTAATTTCCTTAAAGGGATTTTCATTAGGTATAAGTTGCAAAAAAGATTTGTTTGACCATTTAAGTAAAAAGTGACATGTAAGATTTTTTTTAAAGGTGCCACTGTGTCAAGCTAATTGAAGAAAATGACAGACCTGGTCACCATTTTTAAATAAAAATGATTGTCACCTGGTGATGCACAAAAAAATGTGGTTACTTTATTTTACCCAGAAGCAATCGTTACGAATCATATATCAATCAAGTATATGTCAAAAACTTACAAAACACGAGGCGCACCACAGGATTATTGCACAAAGACCGCCACACATCTCAACAAATGAGTTAGTGAATGTCGCTATCTAAAAGCTGCTATCTCAATGCACAAAGTTTCACAATTCTCAAAGGTACAAAATCCCCTTCTGTAAAGTGAAATGTCCTTAATCTGCAATCCCTATTACCTGCCTTTCATTACCCCACGGTGCAGTGCGCTACTGGTGCTATTCTGCAGTGCGCTAAAATATAGAAATATCTTGACCCACCAAATGTGTCTTTTGCGCGTTGCACAACTCTGTGAGAGTGAGATCATCCATCATTTAGTCAGCCTATAAGGTTGAGCTTCTCTTTCTGCAATGTCTTTACTTCACAAAAACGCACTTGCTAGTACCCTTCCCAGCTTTCAGGGATGACATTTGTGGTGCGCTGCATGGGCTTTGTATGGATAATGGTGACTTCATTATACATGTGTTTTAGGCATCAGCCTCTGCAGCAGTGCAGCGTTCTCTGCTTCTCACTGCAGGAGCAAGGCTTTTTGTCATGACTTTGTTCTGCCTGGGCCCCCACTTGAACCCTGTGATCTTTCATCCTTTGGTGCAAAATTAGGAGCTGCATGTATCACATATTAACCCATGAATCCATAACGTTACGTGTGTGTGCTTTCCTGTTTTAAGCACATTAGAGTTTGTGTTTTATATATCAAGGCTTTTCTCCCCTATTAGCTTGTATATCTGCCCTTATAAGATACGCCACTGCTAGAACAGATCGCTGAATCAGCAAAACTCATATAAAGGAACATCTCTGACTACCGGGGATCAGCTGCATGAAGCTGTCCATATCAGTCAGTGTCGGTATTAATCATAGGTATGCATCATGCAAATTATCCATCAGCTGAGAGCGAAACCTCGTTCTCTGCATGTACGATCTGCATGCAGTGCTGCTGCTGCTGCATCAGTCTGGCTCCCAGCATATGTTCTCTCCTCTGTACTCTGTGACACCGGGGAAAATGCCCCCGCCAGCATATCCCTCACATAGCCAACGCCATTCTCGGTAATGGCATCCCCTGTGATGAATAAGCCATGAGGAGGGGCCCTTTTACATGTCCTATTAAATTACCTCCCTATGCTTTACCTGGCTATACTGTCACCTCATCGCCTCTGGCTCCGCACTCTTCTTAATATTCTCTCCGGTTAGACCAGCCAAGGGCACGGTGTGTACATCTGTGTTAGGGCTCTTAGATCATAAGAATGGCGAAGTTTGGAGTTGAGTCATCTTTGCAGTTCATTGAATGTGTATATACACGACTCTCACTCATGTTTAGGATTTACATTAAGCTCTAGGAAAACTGCCTCGCAATTAGCATTTTTTTGCAGTTGATAGGAAATGTTTACCTAAATAGATGATTCTTTTTTTGTGCCTGGGATCATAGCAGGCCAGCATCATTATCTCATAAAACCTGAGCTATAACAAACTTGACATAATGCTCAGCTGAAGGAAATGTTTGAAAATAGCAAGTATGGACAGTCTTTGCATGTGCAGATAATCGAGTCGAGTCAGACCATCGGATGGTGAGTTTGAGTCTTTTTCTTCTCCTTTTTTTGCTATTCACAGCCCATTCCTCAGCCCATTGATCTTCCCAGAAAAGATAATAGGCACATTGATTTACAAGCTCAGCAGCTTGCTTGGTTTACACATCAATTCAGACTAATTCTCAATAGTCCTCAGTCAAGGAGGAGAATTGCCTTGACTGACGACTGACTTTTGAAAATCTGACAAGATGTACAATAAGAAAAAATATTTTGGTGTGCATGAATGATTATGTCGTTATAAAGGATATTCTCAGGGGGAATCTGACATTGACAATGGAAGATGTCAGAAGAGGTCATTGAGGCTAGATAGCAATTAATTAACATCTTTCTCCATCTGCTGACTTCAGTCAGTCTGGCACAGAGGTGGACTAAATGATGGGATCTGATTTTGTAGGAGGTGTGTGGTGTGTTTCACTGCACCAATGCTTCTTAGTTGATCTCATTTTGTAAAGCTGATCAGACTCCTCCCAAGGCCAAGTGGAGTGAAAAAGACACCGTCAACAGCAAAACAGGTCAAACGTGGTTGTACAGAAATGACTGTCAGCACAAAAGCTGTTTAACATTCAGAATAGTGAATTGATACAAGATGGATCATCACAAATATAATTTATTTTACTGACATGGAAACACTGTTTTCCATTTATCAAAGTGTCACTCCTGACATTACTCAAACATCATTTCAAAGATCCTGTTTTGAGCGGCAGAGCTCGGCATGTGAAACACATGAAGTGCGAGGAGTCATCAGTTTCTCCTTCAGTATATGAAAGAAATTGTTGTAAAAGGTCTGTGATGGATTGACACTATGAGAGTGTGTGAACTTCTGACAGCTGGCTGCTCTGTTGTGGCGAATGAGCTGCCGCTCCGTCGGCTGTCGGTGTCGGCATCAGCCAGTTTGCTCTCTACAGAGGTGTCGAGGCAAAGCATAATGCACAGATCAGCTTTTACAGGGACACTGCAGCCTTGATTAGGCCTTCACAGAAATTGAATATCAATTCCAAGCATTCCTAAGTAATATTTCAAGATAAACTGTAAGTTGTGTTTTGGTTTGGATTTCTCTTCAACATTGTATTTAAGTTGGCTGCAGTTAAATGTCCACACTGTAGTGCAAGTTAGGGAATACAGTATATTTCTTTGAATAGTGAATAAAGACTTTGGACTTTGGGTTTATCTTATCTGTTGCAGCCGTATATGTGCATGCCATTACGCTGTAAACAAACTACATTGCACCTATAAATATTTCATTTCGAGGCTGAATTTGCACTCTTTTCTTTACGTTGAAGATCTTCTTGGTAGATGCAAGTTTACACTGAAAAACAAAACAAAATGATCATCTTGAAAGCATGCATGCATCTTCATTTGATTAGAAATCTCCTGTACAAGGAACTGCCACAGCCTATCACTGTAATGCTGCTTGTTTTCTATTTGTGTGATTGTGGGCCAGAAAACAATACTGTGTTTCATAGAAAATGTGCCTTTCTACTGAATAGTTTCCAGTGTTATTTTTGCCATTTTCCTCTGCATAGATGGCTAGCAGCTTGCTATTTTGGTCTGCTCCCTGCTGCATTGTGTTCTGCGTTTCAGGTTCTTGGAGGAGTGTTGCATATCCTCCACAATAATCTGTGTCCTCTTGAGATGTGTGTGTTGACTCCTGGCCTACATTCACTACTGTCATTTGTTACCGTCAAAAACAGGTATGGCACAGAGGGACAAAGATAACTAGTGGGCTCCTCCGGAGTGGCCTGTTGATGTCTAAATCTGCCTGTGAAGCGTTTCAGTAGCAGCTACGGGACGATTCCTGACATCTGCTCCTTCTTCACCAAGAACCCGGGAACTCTGAGAAGTCTGCTGCTTAATGAGAGAGCCGTGAACTGGAGGAATGGACTCAGATTCAGAGGTGGAACGGAAACCAACAATGTTGTGAGTCGGTTTCTTTGTACTTCGACTTTCTTTGTACTATTTAACTGTAGCTCTCAGCCCCAACAACATTAAATACTAGGGAAGACATACATCTTTACAGATAGTTAATAAATATATACTTTAATAAATAAATTTGTGTAGATTTTAGCAAAGGGCACTAAAACAGGAATACATTGTGCATTTGTTGAGAACTATTTCATCCATGGATTAATACACACTCTAATGTGCTATTGAGCATTTTTGGCAGCAGGACGCTGTCTGTGGGCTCAAATCTAAATGAACTACTGTAGCTCAGTATGTCACTAAGATATATTAGTCTTTGGATACAATACTTTCAGATTAAAACTTGTTTTTCACGAAAGCTGACAATAATAAACAAAATATCACCAGGCGTATTCTTTAAACTTAAATGTGGACTGTTCATTATCGGGCCCATTTTTATTTGCAAATAGTAAACGCATTGCCACTGCAGTCTGTCCATTAAGGTATAAACTTATTAAGTCCATATAGTGCAACAGGGCGGGCAGGTTTAATATCAGAGAAAATACAACAATGTAGTTTTGAGCAACAACTACACAATATGTGTTTTTTTCCCCAATCAGATGATTCTGTAATTTTGTTTGCCAAGATTGACGATGCACTGGTCTTATATGTAATAATGATATTGGCACAGATACTCATACTTATTAAGCAAATTGGGTGTTACAATTGATCTATACTAAATACAATACAGTCTTTGTCAATGTCTTCATAACTATTTTGCGTCACTGCGTTCGACCAACGTTACCTTATATAAAACGTATTGTCATGAGTTTCATGCAGAGTGATACAGTATGCAGATTTTAAACCCTGGGATCAGATTGTTATTTTCCTTGGGTAAGTACAACTAGTGAGTTCATGAGTCCCTTTGCTTATGTGTTTCTGAAAGGTATACCAAGCTCACATTGTCATCTCATCAGAGCGTGCCTCTCTCATGGGGCTTGATATTACAGAATATGGGGGTTATAACATCTTCATCTGCCCCAGCCCGGAGAATATGGACCGGAGTGAGTTTCTGAAATGTATTCATGACCTCAGTTCAAGGCAGCTCCATTTTATTTTGTAGCTATAGAGACTATGATATGCATTTTCTTCATTCCTCTTCATATTTTGTGTTCACATTCTATCCTCTGCCGACCAGGAAGGTGTTGCCGCTGCCAATTTCCATTCTGGATGAGTCCCACGCGGAGCTCGTTGCCACACACCTGCCTTACGGAGGCAGCCGGGAGAGCCTCAACCACGTGAGGGCCTGTATCCGCCATCTGCCAAACCACTGCGTGACGGATGAGGAGGGCCGGCTCGTGTCGTGGATGCCGTCTGACGAGCTGTGTGAGCTGAGGATGGCGTTCACTCTACCAGAGTACAGACGGGCCGGTCACCTCCTGGCTCTGTCTCTCGCTCTGATCCGCAGGATGAGCTCGGCGGGTCTGCCCGTCTACTGCAACATCAGCCAGCAGAACCAGGCCGCCATTAACGCCATGACCAAACTCGGCTTCTCCACTCGTCCCAGTATGGAGGAGATCTCAGTGCTGCTAATATGCAAGGACAGAGTCTGAGTCTGAGGGAGCCAAAAGACAATACAATCTGGAAAAAGTGAGGTTTTATTGTAAAAGTTGAAAATGTTACAGTACTCAGGGAATGCTGCACTTTAGAGAGTTTAGTCCAGTTCTGATAGCAAACTGCAAATAGAACAAACTCAAAAATAACATTTTCTGTGGCTTAAGGGTGAAATGTGATGAATGCCAGCCATGCTGATCTTTTTTTATTCACTGTAAATATGTGATGTGAAAATAAATCTGTAAGGACAAAACCAAACTTCATTTGACCCTCTGGCGTGTGCGTAAGATCTGCAGATTACCCAAGGAGGCTCTCGTCCACCTGGGACCCCTCCCTGGAGGTGTGCTGTTCCCCTGCTGATTGTTTCTTTGTGTTTTAGCAGCAATGCACCACTCAGGTCTGCAGGCCACTTGACAAATGAGCAGCGATCTGAGCAGAGGGGATGTTCGTACTGCACCACACATCCTGTCCCATCCACATCCCCCTGCCCTGCAGTGGTGCACCTCTTTTAACACCCTTTCCTTTCTCGAGACCTTCAAGCGCTCTTCTCAAAGTCACACAAGTACTATACACTCTAAATGCATGCTTGCTGACGCAGGCACAGCTAAACACAAACCTGTACATTTTCAGTGCTGCTTTTTTATAGAAATATCAATCTGTATTGTAAACAAGTTGCACAAATTACCATATTGTATACTTTAAATACTTTAAATAATTTTTTTGTTTTACATTTATTTTGGAATATCATGACATAACATAACTGTATGATATAAACTTGTCAATAAAGCTGCAAATATACTATTTTGTGAACAAAAAAGCTTTTCTCAAGGAATTTTTATATCTTTTTTTAAATTAAATTATTTTGTGGGGTTTTGGAATGTTAGTTTGACAAAACAAGAAATTGTAATTGGCCACCTATGTCTCTGAGGAACTTTGACAGACATGTTTATTATTTTATGACATTTTATAGACTAAATTACGAAATGATTATTTCAGAAAATAGTTTATAGGATTAATCTGTAATAAAAAAAAGTGTTTAGTTACTGTGAAAAATGTTGTGATAAACAGTTCATATAGAGGTTGAAAAATAATTACAAGTGGTGAATATTTTTAAACCTTACTGTCCATGCACACTACTCTAATAACTGAAGATTCATTTTAGTGCTATCAAATGATTTCTGCTTTACAAAGCTGGACTGCACATGTCTTATATTGCAAGCCATCTCCTGAAATATGAGAGGTCTTCTCACCTCCAGCATGAATCTGTTTGAATGCTCAACCTCCAACACAGTCAAAGAGGTGTAGGGCCATTTTTTACCCAGGAGAGTTTTATGCAAGCGGCCTCAGTTGCAGATTTGTACTTATCTCAATGCAAAACACTTGAACTACCTGACTACTGAACTAGTTATGTGACTTCATCAGTATGTTGCCGGCAACTGTAACCATCACTTGAGGACAGCATCCACCCACTGGCCCTTCTCAGAAACTGCAGCCCAGAACAACTGAGGAGCCGAGAGTCTGACGCAGCATGCGATCATTCTCCTTGGCTGCGAGTGCTGCTCGGACTTGCCTTGCTGCAGCTGTCCACACATAACCCCCCACCAACACCATCCATCCCAACCCCCCTATAGAGGCAGTGCACTCTGCCAGCCGTGGAGTGGGACGGACTATCGATCCTGCTGAAATGATGGTTTCTAAAAGGGAGGCAGTAAGCATGTCTACGCTTCCCTTCTCAACTGTGGAGGGGGCCTGAGATATCACCAAGCTCAGCACATTGCGCCATCACTGCATGAGAAAATGGGATTTTCACCGCGAGACAAGCTGAGGGGAAGGTAATTCAAGCCTTCAAGCTATGTTCCCCACCCAGGATGTGGGTGGGGAACACAGTGGACGAATAAGGTCATTTTAAATGTCCTATTAATTCCTGTACTTGTCACAGATGTCAAATCAGATGCCAAATGGTAAAAATCTGCATTAGCGCTGAAGTTAAGGACATGAAGAGAAGGAGGATGTTCATTCAGTAGTCAATCATGCATTGAAGAGCACGTCACATCCAACTTGTATGATTTTGCAAGGAATGTTATTCTCAATGAGTGATAAAGGAATGAAGTAGAGCTTTATGCAGGCTGATTAAATAATCTAATGTGAGGCTCTACACCTCAACAAGAAGGTTTTTATTCCAGAGAAACCACTAGATGGCAACAGTGTCCTCCTATTTCCCAACGCTCAGGTGAAATTTGGTGCATGCATATATGCTGTGACTCACACGGGGCTGCAGATTTAGAGGGAATTTACAGTTGTTAGTGTTTGTTACACAAACCAAAATTAAACTGTACTTATAATTGTTTACTGGTTTCACTATTTCAGGAAAAATGACTGTGCTTGTTTCCATGAATGAATGAACTTGGTTGTTGTAAAGAAGCTGCTGCTACTAAAGATATTTGTTTGAAAGATTAGAAGTGACCGCATGAATTGTGCGGCAGATGAAGGTTGTGTGCTGGGTGCTTTGTCCTTGACAGTCACCACTTGACATTCCCCTGGGGGTCAGCGTGTCAGTCAGTGGAGTATGATTTGGACTCACTAAGCAGCAGTAACTGACGTTTAGGATTTTCACTCGTCTTAACGCCACTCCCTGCCTTTTTGAAAACCGTGTCAGCGAGGGACTGAATCAGGTCAAGGTCAAGTTGAACAACAAAGTGCCCCAGTGTGTTTCATTGTGTGAGCAATCGTGGCTCACTGCTGCTGTCAGGCCCCTGCTGAAGTTGGTCATATGAGTATGTGTCTGTGACAGACTGGAGTGTGAATGATCAATTATATACTTTCACCATCACACATCACATGCATGCCCTTAGGACAGTCAATAATAGCTTAGTTCTTTCCAATAATGCATTCACGGAGGACACGAGTACACAGGAAAACATAAATACATTTTTTTTTTTGGTATAGATATATACAAAGCACAACCCAACAGAGTCCTACAGACAACGTGTAAATCCAAAGCAGCTTTTTAGAGTGTCGTTATAAATGAAGGTGACACGTTTTTCCTTGTTGTCAAACTAACAAAGACGTGAATGAACAGTGGTTTTGTAATGTCCGACCTGACTTGTTAATAAGCATGTGAGCTTCAGTGTAATAATCACAGTTTCCACATTGAAAGAATATGTGATGTGTGCAATGCACTGGACTGAAGTCAGTTTGATATTTGGAAGAGGCATTTCAGTGGAAAATACGTTTTTACCTTTAATTTCGGTTTTAAGATGACACTGTGTGTTCAATTTTGTCTGTATCTATATTTTTGTGAAATAAGGGAATACATATCTATCCGTTTATCTATCTATCTATCTATTATTATTTTTTTTTTACAATACGTGATATTCCAATTGGGTCCATTGGATATTATTCTGTAGCTACAACCCAAAGCTATTCTAAATTTAATAACCAATTTCCCTTTGAATTACAGCTGCGAAGACAACTTTTTTATGTGTGTGTTTGTATATATATCCTTACAAAAAACATGAATCTAAACATATCTAGTATTTTAATTGTTTCTCAACATGAGCACCTTTTACAATCTTAGTTGATTTTATCACAACAACACACTAATATTAATTATAGCATTATTTGTCGTGCAATGTTTTTTATTCGTATTGTTATATAAGCAATATATGTAGCAGCCACAATGCGTTTTAGGATGATATCTAAGAAAAATATATTTGTTGACAGGTTTTTGACACATTTTTTATTAAAAAAGTACTACATTAAAAAAAACAACGAGTTTTCGTGAGTCCTTTTGAATTTAAAGTGTTTGTGAATGTGATTTAAATTTTCTAAAAGAACATTTTAAAATCTTAAAATGTTCAAAATTATGCAAGACAAGTTAAAGCTACATGTCAACCGTGTTTATATTTTCATGAACACATTTACAACAACAAAAACACGACACCCGCATAAACTGCACTCCCAACACGAGGCGGACTTCACTCAGGCAGAAGGGAGGTCCTAATCTCGCAGAGCAGCTGGGAGCGTTTGGTCACGTGACAAGAGAGATGCTACAGAGCAGCCATCATCATTCCACCCAATTCATGTGCAGCCTGAAATGGTCAAAGGTAAGACTACAATGAGTAACTAGGGGACTCCTTTGAAGCCTGTCCCGGTCTCAACCTCTCTGTTGTGTCCCAGGTCACGAGGTTAGCTCGGTGCCTTTCACCCCCTTCTCTCCTCTCCCTGTTTTCTGCTTCTATGGTGGCTGCCGAGGCGCCTGTTTCACTTTCTATGCGTCTCTTTACGTCACATTTACATACTTTACATGGAAAACAACCGTTGCAACGGGTTGTCATTTCCCAAACGACCGGTTGAGGATGAGTAACGAGTCGGTTTGTCCTCGCGCCTCATTGGCACGAGCCATGTTGTGGGGCTCTTCGTGCTAACGCCGAGCCGCTGGTTGTGTAACAAACGCTTGGGACGCGGTCGAGCTTCAGGTGACGTGATACGGGATCGATATTCCAAATCAACGCTTGATGCACGCGCTGCGCGTGTGGCTGCGCGTGGACGTAGCGTGAGCACACGGCTACCTGGCCCTCGAGTCCACGCGATGAGTGTACGTTAGCTAGCGTGACGAGCGGCTCTGGGGTAACTTTGCCCAGAAGGCCTGTCCGCTCAGGTAAAAGTTATTGAGGTGAGAACTTACTTCCCTTAAACTCCAGCAGGACTTGTTCCCTTCCCATAAGTGAGGTGCGGCTACTAGAAGATACGTTTTTGGTTGAACTCTTTATGATGCTGATTTACCTTCTTTTAGTATGGTCATTCTGGAGGCTGTGGTTATTGGTGCTATCGTTCTTTTAAAAAAAAATGTTGTTTGTATATTTATATCAGTTGGTCTAAACCAGTTAACAAGTTAAATAGCACTATAAACTACACCTTCGAAAATGACCTGTTCATAACTGAACAAAAAGTACCAACGATGCCTCGCACAGTTTTAATGTCTTCATAGGACGTAGACAAGTATTATATTCTGTAACCGTTTTCTGCTCAACAGCCTTGTATCTGCACAATGGATGACTGTCTGTGGTAAACCTTGAGCTTTGTACACTCCGCAGGTCAACAAACAAGCCAGGGCTTAAGTTCAGGTGGGCCCGGTCTAAATTGGGTCTTACAATAGAGAGAAGTGTTTCCTTGGCTCAGCAAAACCAGCGAGCTTTTCCTCCTGCATCTTAATAAGCTGCTAACCAAACCAGGGGCCCAGGAACCCCAACCAGGCCAGCCCAGGATCCTAGCCCAAATATATCCCTCCACAAGCCACCTATTGTACTACTAATGGGTATGTTTATTTTGAAGTCCATGGTAAATGTGGGAAGACCTTTTTTAATTGTGTCTGTTTTGTGCATTGTACGGTGGGACTTTGCTATAGGGAGAGGAATGGTGAACTTCTGGCTCGGAGTACAAAAAAAGTGCAAATGAACATGTTCCCCTCTCCCTGAATTTTGGACAGGCATTGAAAAAGAGATTGTTTACGTTCAGATGCTGGCCACCCGCTGCTTGCTTTCTCTTCCCCCCTGTTTTCCAATCACTGTAGAGACATGACCCATTTAAATGGTTGTTTACTTGCATTAATAGAAGAGCCAAAGCACTCAATGAACTCTTGTCTACAATTCAATTAGAGTGGCCTTCCCACATTACACAATGCTCCCTTCAGCCTCGCCGCAACACGGGCAGAAGTACGAAGACCAAGGAGCAGCCGTAGTCACAGGTCCCCATAAAATACTGCCCTGACTGTTGCCCTGACTGTTGACCTGAAGTAGTCCTTATTGGCCTTCAGATGAGTTTCAAGTGAAATGTAGGCAATAGCTTTGAGAGGTTGGATTCAGGCGCTGCAAGAAGTGCCCCACCAAAACTGGTCTTTTGTAATGGAGATGTTGAAATGAAGCACAGCAGGTATTCAACAGGCCTGTGTTGTTTCTGAAACTGTTCCTGCCTCAAAAGAACTCCGGTCTCCCTCAAACATGATATCACTCTTGTTTTTTTTAAGCCAGACGTTTTATTACTGCTTTTCCTGTTGCGTTCTGACTAGACAACCAAATAATAAGAAATGGCTGACGTTTTTTCCGCTCAATTTTTTTTCTCCTATTTTTGGAGATGGTGGGAATAGTAGCTAAGTAACGTGTCAGCCAATCGAGGGCATGGGATCTTCCTTTGTGCTGCTTTTCATGTAAATTTAGCTTTTGATAAACTAACAGTATTATACAATAACATTTTCTCATGTTTATACACTCGTCAGAAAATGACTCTTAAGTAGTCCTCTGTCAGGATGGCAAGCACTTTATGTTGTAGCTGCTTGATGACTTGATTGGAGACATCCTGTTATCACAACTTCTAGAATTGACTCTTATCAAGAAAAGCTGGTCAAGAAGTAATTGTGTAAAATTGAGGACAACTAATCAAATCAGGTTTTGTTTTTCTTCATCTTTGTGCGCTCTAATCCAAAATGAGTCGCTGAGCAAAAAGAGCACATAACATGGTTGTTTACCAGTTAGGCATTTAGAGCTCCTAACAACAAATGGAAATGATTGTTTAATAAACAATGTAGAAGCTGATGATGAGAATATTAAGATCAATGTTGCTCTTCTATCAGACGGTGTACTAATTGATGATCTAGATATTGTACAGCTGCTGGATCTATGGATCATGTACATTAAATGTAACTGTATTTACCTTGTCATAAGCAGACATGCATGCAAACATTTATAATACAACTTTTAAAAATGACATTTTTGACATTTTGTGAGTAGAACTTTATTCTTTCATCAAACAACAAAAACATGAACGTTGAATACAAAAGGTGTATTCCCTATGATCACAACCCAATTTTTTTTTTGTGTTTTTCCCTGAATCCTTTCAGGTCTAAATGCTTCATCAATGTCCTCCTCACTGCTGTAAAAAGTTAGTCTACTGTATACAAATAAACTTGGTATTAAAATGAACATGGCTTCAGTTTACCAAGTAATCAATATGCTAGGTAATGACAAACAGTGTTGGGAAAGTTCACTTTCTACATGAACTAGTTCAGTTCATAATTCAAAATGTTGAACTAAGTTCACAGCTCCAAAAAATGAACTAGTTCAGTTATTTTGTTCAATATTTTAGGATCTATAATTGAAATCTCTATCTGTCTGCAATACCGCTCTTGGCCTCTACGCAACTCAGCGCTCTCACACTTGGAAGGCATAGGGCAGAAACGTTTAGATGCAACACTGATGACCAAGACGTTCAAAAACGTTTATGTATCTGTCAGACAATGTTCCCAACCAGATGCATTCAGGGTCCAGCTGAGCTAGGCGTGCATAGTCTTCTCAACTGCATTTAAGTTCCCTGTTATATGCTTTTGCAAATAAACTTTTTTTTTTTTTCAAAATTCCCGTGGAAACTTTCCGCCCCTTTGCAACCCTAGTAATGATAATGTTGTTTGTGTAAATTTAGGTGTTTGTTTCCATCTTAGATTTTACTGCCAGAAACTGCCTTCGTTATGTTTTATACGCTAAACATCACGTGAGAACAGACATGTTTTAGGCTGCTCAATAGCTCTGCAGATAATGTCTGTTGTCTACTGATTTAATCGATCTATTTAAAACGGTACATTTACCATTAAACCAGTATGATATAATTACAATGTTGTCACACTCAAAGGGCATGATGGGGATGGACTCACTTATGTTTATCTTGCCATTGCTTTGTAGGATCTAATGTTTCCTGGTGTAAAGTCATTTGCTAAGATAATTTAATAATGATCTTGGTTGTCTTGTCTGCTTTTATCTCTCCAGGTAGGCTCTGAACACCTGGTGTGACCATTGCTGTCTGCAGCTCGTGACAAGAGGAAGCAACAAACCTGCTGCTTGGGTTGCAGGAGCACAGTGGATGAGAGGTTCTGAGGTGGATTTCTCCCCCCATTAAGTCTTTGAGGAGGAGGAAGAGGGGGGGGGGAGGAGGAGGAGGAGGTGGAAGAGGGAATTGCTATAACCACCCAGAGCATGGGGCAAAAAGTCCCAGGTGGCATTAAAACCATTGATATGCGGGATCCAGCATTCAGCCCCCTGAAGCTGGAGCTACAGGCCCTGAGTCACACCAAGCCGTCCCGACTAGATCTGCTGCTGGACATGCCACCTGCCAGCGTAGACGTCCAGGTCCAGCACTCGTGGAACAACGATGACCGCTCCCTGAACATCTTCGTCAAGGACGACAACAAGCTGGTGTTTCACAGGCATCCCGTGGCGCAGAGCACGGATGCCATCAGGGGTCGCGTTGGCTATACAAGGGGACTGCATGTGTGGGAGATCAGCTGGGCTATGCGCCAGAGGGGCACGCACGCTGTGGTCGGAGTGGCTTCGAGTGACGCCCCGCTACACTCTGTGGGCTACACAGCTTTGGTGGGAAGCAACGCCGAGTCCTGGGGCTGGGACCTGTGCAGGAGTAAACTCTACCACGACTGCAAGAATCACCCAGGAAAAACCTACCCGGCCTTTCTCGAGCCAGACGACACCTTCATAATACCAGACTCTCTTTTAATAGTGTTGGACATGGATGAGGGGACTCTGGGTTACATAGTGGATGGACATTATCTAGGGGTTGCATTCAGAGGACTTAAGGGCAGGAAACTGTACCCTGTGGTGAGTGCCGTGTGGGGACACTGTGAAATAAGAATCCGGTACATAAATGGACTTGATCGTAAGTACAAACTTTAAATGTTTGAAAATATTCTGTTCCTCTTTTCTCTCTCTCCTGTCTAAGCAGGACATATTCCTGCAGACGGTTACTGTAGCGCTGACTTGCATCAGTATTCTCCAGCAATTATGTAATGCTACATGTGATAACATGACATTTGTATTCTTGCTTTGCAGGCCAGAATGCATGTAAATGAATATTTAACATATCCATGAATACCTATATGTGAATGACGTTTCTGTGTCCTGATCTTAGTAAGGAGTTAATAACATAAAATAAGTATTTCAGTATAAGGTCCTTGGATTTAGTCTTTTGTAGGATTTACTTGTAATTCTTTCTAACACATTAACTGCACTTTGTCTTTGTTTTTAAAACTAGGCGGTGGTGCCTCCATTATAGATGTTAGTGCTTATGGCTTTGAAAACATCCAGTGGTCCTTAATCTTGATGTCCAACGACTAATTTTATATATATATATATTTTTTATTTTTTATTTTTTATTTTATTTTTTTTTTTTTTTTATTGGACAGTTGCTACTTTACTCCAGTGGAAGGATCATGAGCTTTCAAAACATGATGTCCTACCCTCATGTCCCAAGTGCTGTGTGCTCATCAGAGTTTTAGCTCAGATCCCGCGACCTAGTTTAGGCTTGTGGAAAGCGAGCACTACAGAGGCAATGATATGCATAACAGCCTGTTTCAATTGTATAGGACATTTCTCACTGTCGAATATAGACTGGAATTACTGGCATGTTAAAGAGTTTGCATTACAAAATATAGTTAATCTTTTTGGCACTTTGGATTCATTATGCAGTGTCGGCACTGCAGCTAAAGAATAAGCAGCAAGGAAAGCAACAGTTTTATCTATATACCCATATTGCTGGTGAACTTCAAAAAAAAATTGAATCACACCTTTGTGATTTTGCAGCTGTAATTCAAAGGGAAATTGGTTATTAAATTTAGAATAGCGTTGTTTGGCTGCTTAAAATAAAATGCATGCATCTAGATTTGTGGCTTTTGTTCAATTAAAGGGAGTTTGTAAAAAATAAAACTATAGGTACTGAAACTCGGATATCGCACTGCAATGGCTATTCAAGAAGCCCAACCATGCATTTCATCACGTTAATGCCACCTCCTGGAGTGTTGGTTTGTTTCATTACATGAGGGTGGATTTCACGTCTGTGTGAAGTTCCTCCTTGAATAGTCTTCTTCTAATAGAGGTGGCATGAACTGAAGTCAACATCTTCATTCATTAAAGAGTTTAAGAATGCTTAAAATGTTGGATATCAAATTAACTGGAGGCAACAACTTTTCTTCTAAATGATTTGTGAATATCTTAGTTAATTTTTTATTTTGCACAACAACTTCGTTATGGCCCACAAACACATGAGCTACCGTCCCTTTAGTTAAGTATTGACATTAACTAACTGCCCACATGAGATTCAGATGCAAAAATACTTCTCCTCACCCCTTTCCCCCCTCTTGTTTCCCCCCAGCTGAACCCCTTTCTCTGATGGACCTGTGTAGACGCTCGGTGAGGGTGGCATTAGGAAGAGATCGTCTGGGTGAGATCCATAGACTTCCCCTGCCGGCGTCTCTCAAGAACTACCTGCTCTACCAATGACGCTGACGACCCCGCCGGTAACGACACACTCGGCACACCCTCGTCTCTTTCTCGTGTTTCTCTGGGATTCCTCTTGGGTTGAACCCGTTTGACAACATTGCTCAAGCCTCCTGGACTGACTCAGCCTTTAACAAGTATGCTTCTGTGACAGTTGGCGGAGACCTTTTTTGAGTTTCTTATCCTGTTTTTATGACTCTTTGCAAATGTATTCTCAAACTTTATAAAATCAGGAATCACTGAGCGCTATGCACATGCTGATCCAGACGATGCCCTGACGGTCAACATGTTGGTGTACCTCCTCCAGTTTGTAGGTTAATGTGGCATTTGTGGTCGGTATCTCTGCTGTGACTTTGCTATTAGGAATTTCTATCTCGTAGCCTTTTTAAATTGATGTGTTATTGATTGTGCAAAAACTAAATTGTGTGATGGAAAGTTAACTGAGTTGGTGCACAAAGCACTGCCAGCATCTGACCACAAGGTGGCAGCACACATTTCTGTACAGACTCAAATGATATTATAGTTTTTAGAAATCATGGTTTTTAAATGAATACTTATTAAATTGTGGTTAACAGAACATATAAGAGATGCTGACCACACCCCATCGTGAGTCTGGAGTGCAGATGAATGCACTGAGGCAGCTGTAGAGCAGCTCAAACCTCTCACTGTACTCACTGCGATTCATGGAAGTTTGCCCCATTGCGTACCATCAAGGCATCCGACAGGAAAGTCAACAGCGAAATTTTAACGTATGGTTAATGTCACTGTGATTATTTGTAGCATGCATCTGCAGGAAATCTTTCTAAATACAATCACGTCTTTTAAAAAAAATATTTTCTGTCACTCCTGCTTTTTGTAGTGCAATAGTTTTCAACCGCATGCGGTCAGGGCCCAAGAGTGCTGTGTTTTCTTGTGTTTTTTCTTTTTTATTCAACCAGTCTTACCATCAGCTGATTTCACTGGTTTGCACATATTCAGCCAGAGAATGGAAACTAACCAATAAAATATCCACAGAAGTGGTTCTTTGTGATGAAAACCTGCTACTCTTGGGTCTCACTGGCACATAGCTGAGAACTATGGATGTAGTGTTTGTGTTATTACATGTAAAGGGCAAAAACTATGTAGGTGGACGGCGTTATTCCTGAATCCACAAACTTCAGATTTAGGGCACCATAACCGAAAAAGACAATCTACAAAGTGCTGCACAATGTAATAAAAGATCAGATTGCCAATATATTGTCAAATGCCATATCATAGACCTGTTAACTAGTATTTTTAAATGTGCAGATGTTGTCCGTATTCAGCGCTCAGCTGGATGTGGACACACTGTGCCCGATTCTGTTTTCCTTGATTGCGTCTTCCATTTTATTTGTATTCCTTGTTGTAGATTTGTTTGTATCTATTAAAGTTTATTTCAAAGTATATATTGTCTATTGTGCATTGTACAGGAATCCACTGTGAAAATGTCAACACGCTACAGGGGACGGACAAAATATTAATTGCTGTATTTAGGCAAAATCATGAAATGCTTTAAATGATGACTTAAGATAATATGGAGTAGAATAAACGCCTACAACTTTCATGGAACTGTCTAACCAACATTTAAGTTATATTGGCTGGAGTTCATACAGTATTTCAAGTTTATATATGCCAAATTCCTTTAGCCATTTCAGGGTCCTGGTAATGTGAATTCGTAACACCTCTGGTTTTCTTACTGTGACATGGCAATGTGTCCGCTGGCCAATTGGTACAGGACAACTTGGAAAAATACCAATGATGGCGGAGGGAGACTACTAAGCGCTATATAATTTATTTATTATTATTATTATTATTTCTGGGCCAACTGAAGAGAGGCTGTGATGAAGCATAAGTTGGCGTATTGAAAAGCACCCATGGAGTTTGGTGACTTTACTCAACCTGATCAGTGGTCTAACAGGCCACTATTTGACAACACCTGTGGGTGTGCAGGGTCTTTAACCTTTCAGTCACAGCATGTGTTCTTTAAGTGCATGTATTTACAGTTGTTGTGCATTTTATGCATACTGTATATTTCATGTATTTCCTCCTTTTTTGTCTTGTGCATTTAGATAAGAAATACTTTGAGAAGGATTCCCAAGCAACCGGCTACAGGTGTTAAATAAAATACCATTTTAAAATAATAAAATGGCACAAACTATCCCCTTTAAAAAAAGGCCATAAGCGAGTTAAAAAGCAGGGATAGTATGGTACATTGGGGTACACAATTGCATGTACACTTTTAAACCACACTTTAAACTTTAAAACAAAGTAGATGAGAGAACATTTAAGATTCACTGCCTCGTATTTGAATTGTAAAATACATGTCACGTCAGTGATTGTTGTTAATCATCAAGATTTGGCTGAATATTAAACTAGCCGACCTCCCCTGAAATACCAATGAAGGTAAGGCAAACAGGTTAGAAGCTTTCGAAATGAAATATATTAAAGTGTACTTTAGCCAAGCACCAGTGGAAACGGATAGTGGGGGGAATAGAGTCTCTCTCACTGTTACACCAGTCTCACATACTGTGACAGTTTCCTTGAGGCACTTTAATCCCTGTAATGGTTTAGCTTTTAAAAAGCGGCACAGGATTAGGTCCAGCTAAATTAGTTGTGTTCAGCAGCTGCTTCAAATAAACAGGGATTTCTGAAAGCACCCAGTAAACCTAATTATATCTACATTTCAGCTGCAACTTAAGGTTAGGCAGAGCTGTTCTCCAGCTGTATGTTTCACAGTTGGTCACATGGTGTCAGCATTTCCAACTTCTATAGTCATGACAACCTGTGAAGATCATCCAGTCTCATTGAGCAACATGAATCACTGTCACTAACAATTGGTGGTGAAATAAGTATTCAGATCCTCAACTTCAGAATTACCAATACAACAGAAGAAGTCTTCCATTCCACTTCCTGCATTCAAGATTTTACATGTTAGACTTTTATATTTGCACTCTTCCTTCCTACACTGTACTGCAACGGCTGCTCAGGATAAATAATATATATTCTCCCATCTTGAGAAGTATTATTAGAAAAAAAAGCCCTTTGGACTGATCTTATATTATAAATGACACTATTTGATCGTACTGATGCAACAATGTGTAAGCAGCATTGTAAAGTTGTAGCTTGGTGGAGGTAGTTAGTAGGCGATGAGATGATTTACGGTGCAGGAGATAAAAGCAAAGTCCTGCTTGACAAATTTGTGTAGCGCATTACATAAATACCTACAATTTAAGGTTTCAGTCCTGGTGGATTTTAAATGTCTACTTGAGGGAAAACAAAGGAATTGTGCTTTGAGTTTAGAAGTCTGGATTATTGGGCTGTATCTGAATTTGCATATTAACATGCTATTTTTCAGCATGCCCGTGCAGCTATTAATTTTTTTACAATGGAGTACATAGCACTGTAATACAGCATTTCTTCCGGTAGGCCATAGGCTCAATCGGCATTGTGTTACCTCCTTCAGCGATAGATAGTAAATTATGAGACATTTATTTCAATTCAATTCTTCCAGATTGCCATAGTTAAGCTCCTACAAGGAACTTTAAGTTTGTGTTTATTTTGGCGGTCGCCGTGGACCAAAGCAGTACTATTTCTGAGCGCCAGAGTCCCTTTAGAAAATTTCTCGTTTTACTTTTAGTCAGATAGCAGGCCCCTTGCAGACCTGGTCCTGGTAGTTGGCTCCCAGTGAGGCAAAGCTCTGCTGCTGGCCGGAGGAGGAGCGCAACCCTGGCTGCAGGTTGAAGGCTGCAGCCAGGCCGGATCTGAGGCTGGTTTGCTGTTTTGCAATAAGTGAAATGCACTTTATTGCTTAATCACATATTTGTTTACATGTTAACAATGTAGGCCTACACTTAATGACAAACCTGTGTTCTGCAGCTAGTTTGACAAGACAATTATGACAAAATTACAAAGATGTTGTTGCACAGACAAAAGGACAAACCACACGCTAATATTATTTAAATTTTATTTAAATTTTATTTATAGCCTAGATATCCCCAGGGTGACAGCATACCAACTTTTATGACTTACTGCTCATTGGTGCACAACACATACCATAACATCACATGCCCATTATGGTACACAAACAGGTATGGAGTCATATTTCCTCATCCATTTCTTATGAGAGTGGAACAGCCACTGATAGTTTGATGGAGAGTCAAAAAAGACAATTCAGACATTAAGAAACCTGAAAGGTCTTTTACCAAATCAAACCAAAGTTTGTATTCTCATGATGTCACATTCATATTATTCATATGTACTTCACAAGTGAAGCGTGAACTAAATAATAGAGTGTTTGGTTTGGAAAAAAGTTTTTGAAGATGTTGTAGTCTCTTTATGCACCGATACCTCTTTTTAAAACGAACGAGTTGAATACTATTATTATAAAATGTGCAGAATGAAACCCGTTTATTTCAGTGAAGGTCAGGAGGAACTCAGAGGTACAAAGTGTTATTCGGCTGTTGTTTTTGTTAAGATTTGTTGCTGGTAATAATTGTCAAACAACATGAACAAAACAGCCCATACGCGCACGGTGGCGAGCACGTGTCCCTACGTCACGGACAACACCCCCGTCCGGCCCACTGACGTAAATCCTGAGCAGTTCCTCAAGTCACCCGCTGCTGCTCCACCGAGCCGGTAGAGAGACACTGCAGCACACGGACACGGGGATCGCACAGCCGCGGCTCCTCTGCTTCCCTCCGACCCGACGAGATTTTAACAAGTGACATAACACGAGTATGGTGGCGGTGTGAAGACGAAAAGGATGGCGCAGAAGGACACTTTACTGAATCTCTTTGCAGGGGGGTAAGTGAGTGCTCACGTTACTGCTTCGCACCGGTTTAAGGGTTGGCGGTCATTAATCACTCAAAGGTTCAGCGGTAACGCGATCTTGGGGTACACGGGGTTTGTTACACGAGTCACCCAGAAATGACTCGTGAATCTGTTGCGCGTTAGAAAGCAGCGGACCAGCTAACTGGGAGCCGAGCTAGCTCGTGTTAGCTTAGCACGAGCTGCCGCATTTAACACCGGTGACATCAGTTTATTGGACTGTGTTCTTCTTTGTGGTGCAAATGGATGAGAGAGTGGATACTAACTCACACATATGAACTTCTAGATACGACCCTGTTATTAAATAACGTTGTTGTCGCTGACAAAGAGCCTCTCGACCTCATCTTTAAGTCCCTTAATAAGTAGCTAACCGATACATCCTTGCGGAAGTGTGCTAACAGCCGTCAGCTAGCAGAGTCCCGCTGTAGTGTTTCTGTTCTGGAAGGTGGTGTTCGTGCCGTGAGCAACCCCGTGATGGTAGACTGCGTTACACCACTAGCTACTGTGTGTAATACAAGCCGGTGAGTCTGCTGCCGTGTCGCAATCACAAGAGACGTCTGGCTGTGGCTCGCTAACCTTAGACGACGTCCTTCGGCGTTAGGTAACGTTTAAAGAGGCAGATGAACTCCTCAGTCACATTTGGGCCTGTGGTATTACGACGAGCTTGTTGGCTCCCACATGACGTTAAAGTCACATTTAAACAGCGCTGACTTTTTAAAGTGACGCCATTTTACCCTTGAAAGTGTTGCGATGAGCCTTCAGGTTAACGAGCTAGCTTCACACGTTGTGGCTCCACACATGGAACCGGTTTAAAACGAGTCGAAGATGTGGACCCCTTGGATCCGCAAGAATCTCATCATAGACTCTTTAAAACGTGTCGAACCGTCTGAGGGGAAATGTGTGTTTACCTTTCGAGGTGACAATGACTCTGAAGACCGGCCGAGCTCGTATGAAATACCAATACTTAATGCTCACAATGACATTTTACAAACGCACTGGTAATTTCCAGACTGGGCAACCTGTTCCCCTGGATTTCTTATTTTTGTGTTTCACAGGTCATGGCCACAACAATTCAACAACAACGCATTGTGTCATCATGGTTGCATGCCTTTGTTTGTCAAATTAGGTTGTGCAACATGGAACAGTGTATAACTCTGTCTCTGTAGTTAAATAACAAACCCCTCCGATATGAGCGACTTCGCAAAAGTAACACCTGACCTAAATCATCATATTTAGAAATGGTTCATAGACGTAGTTGATAAAGGAGATACCAATTTAAACTGTAAATAACTAAATTCATGCAATGTGTTATGCGGGAATAGATTTCCAAAAACAGTCCAAGTGCAATTAGAGCGCCTGAGCAAAGAAAAAACCTCTGCGCCTGATGTGTTGACTTTCATTGCAAAACCAGAGACTGGTCTTTGACCATAATTGTTCATAGCACTTGGTCATAGCTCCTCGTTGTGTTGTGATGAAAGAACACTCTGCTACATCGAAGCCGTATTGCAAATAAAAGACCCACTCTAAAATGTAAACACTCAAAAGTCCATAATCTTTACTTGTATGTTTGATCAATTTTCAGATGTAGTGGTACGGTGGGAGCCATCGTCACCTGCCCCCTGGAAGTGTTGAAAACACGGTTGCAGTCTTCTGGCCTCGCCCTTCGACCCGTCTTCCAGGTCCAGCTGGGGACCCTAAACGGAACTGGAGTTATTCGACCGGGTACAGTAACTCCAGGGCTGCTTCAGGTCTTACGGTAAGATGTTTTTTTTGTTTTATTCATGCATTTGCTGTTCCCTGAGGTCATTTTCTTTTTCTAACTGCGAACCAAAGTACACATGGGTGTTTCTCTTTAGTGTGACTAACCTGAAGGGACTGTCATTATTGTAAGCTTGTGATCTTTGTATACTTGCAAAGTGATGTCCTGCTGTGTTACTGAGTATTTTTTTTGTGGTGTCCATGAAAGCAGCCTTTTTATGACTGCTTAGGTTTTAAGAAACTAGAAGCGGTGCTGGCGTGCCAAGACAGAGGGGAGGTTTTATCCTGGGTGCTTAGTCTGACTCATATTACACTTAAAGGACTGGGACCACCAACTGAACCAGTCTGGACTTTTCAGTTGTTGCTTTTAGCTGTTTAAGTTGTGTGTATGTAAAAAAAAAAAAAGTATATATATATATATATATATATATATATATATATATGAGAGACACATAAATAATTCACTCACGTTGTCTTGTAAATTCAGATTTTTTGCTAGTTTTTCCAACTTGCCTTAGCTAATGCAACAATATTGTTTTAAGCTGTGAGGGAATTGCATCTGCAGGCTTATATTTATGCAACATTATTTCTGAACATGAAACTCCTTCTCAAAGTCATTGAAACCTCATTAGTGATCACTGTAATTGTTGTTTGAAAGGAGGTGTCCGGGTATCGGCGAGAGAGAGGTGGAATGTGTGAACGGTGCTTGAGAGACGAGGTTTGCTTTACAAACGCCAACACAAATTGCAGTTTTACCCTCCCCCTTTGCGCAGCCCCAGACAGACCTGACTATCATCGGGCCAATGAAGTTCATTCTACAAAGAGGTTTTTAAAAAAAAGCTTGAGGGGACATAGCTGACACCAGTGCAGAGGACTGGGTTTCATGTATAAACTTGGTTAAACCAGTTCAAGTGAACAGGACTGGCCAAACACTTTGTGCATTAGCTATCAAACTCATTCCCATAATAGAACCGGTGGGGACAGTCCTCCACAGGCCTTTGCTGTAACATATGTAGAGACAGTTTGACTTGTATATGAATAAAACCTGTGTATATGTAATCTCAAATATTATTGTTTTGATGGTGATTTTCTTTTGTTTCAGGTCAATACTAGAAAAAGAGGGACCAAGATCACTGTTCCGTGGTCTGGGGCCAAATCTTGTTGGTGTGGCTCCCTCAAGGTACAGATATATCAGTGTCTCCACTACACTCAATCTCCCCACCTTCCTCACCCATTGCTGTTTTTATTTAACAAAGTCCTGACACTATGGCAATCTCTGTGTGAATGATACCTGCCCACTGTGGTACAGGTTAGTGATGACCCATTTAAGTGATATTCAAAAACAATAAACAAAACGGAGGCCAAGAAGAGTGGTGGTTTCTCAGTGAAGTCTGTTGTTGTAATGTGGCAGGACACTTCAGAGTGTATTAATGCACAGCTGCTAACCAAAGAAAAGCAGGAGGCTGTGTTTATATTTTTAACTTTAATTGCTGGAAGCATTAACTGGCTCTATAGACGGTGTTCGTTGAGTCAGCTGTTTGGTTTTTGTATGCTACAACGTCTGTCAACACAAGGAATTGTAATGGGATCAAACAAGGCGCATAAGATGAAGAACAAATAAGGAACTGTTTTAGGTCAAATGTTTGTTTAACTCATAAGGCTGTTTGTCTAACTAAAATATTATACATAGTACTGACAATGGCTTGATAATAACACCTCTGCCATAAGTCCAGTTCAGTATTATGTTATCTTGTAAAGTTTAAATTTCACCTTTTTTTGTTTATTTTTGTGTGTCAACAAATAGTCGGGACTTTAGCACGTTACCTCATGGTTGATAATCTAAACTCAATTAACCGTAAAATTAACGGTCCTGATACATTTGCCATAAATGTTGATTTAGACTTTGAGACTTTGTTAAGCTGAAAAGGTTAATATGTTACAAATGCTTTCCCTGTGGTTAATGAGTAGCTGTAGCATGATCCTTTGCCCAGTGAACCCTCGAAATTAGACCGGCTCACATTCAGGGCTGCCCTGTGGTCTGTGATGCCCAGTGCTTATTCAGCCCATTCTGGTGCAGTGGCAGTTTGTTCCAGAAGCCAAGTTGAGAGAACAGGCATTGGGAAACAGACTTCTCTGGATGCACTCTGACAAAGGCCAGCACCAAGTCCAAATGGAATATTTAGCAGAATTGCCCAGTTGTTTGTAAAACACACACATGCATATTGAAATGTATTCATTTAATGACTGTTTTAATCTTTATAGCTGCTTCTGTGTAGAGTTCTCACCAGTTTGTTCTCTGTGTTTCAGAGCCATTTACTTTGCCGCATATTCAAAATCTAAAGAGACGTTCAATGGGGTGTTTGTCCCTAATAGTGGAGTGGTGCACATGTCCTCTGCTGGTCTTGCAGGTGAGCAGTCTGCTGTAAAATGTAATGCAATCCAGGTTTCTGCACAAATATTATTGCTTATGCTTTGTCTACCGTGTGAATGACATAACGGAATGCTTGCATGTCATTGTTGAATATATAAACAAACATGGTAGACTTCAAAAGGTCAATCATTACAAGGCAAGTATATCTGATTGCAGTATTTTGTGTTCAGATGTTAATGCTGTTGCTCTTTCATCCTGTAGTAATTCCCTGAAATCAATTAAGAGTGCATACTTCTATTCTTATAACTTTGTTATGAGTTCCATTGAGGGAGTGAAGTTAATCTTGTGTTGAACTGCAGCGTAAAACTGAATGCTTCTTTACCCCCCTGTTCTCAGCTTTCATTACAAACTCTCTGATGAACCCCATCTGGATGGTTAAGACCAGAATGCAGTTGGAGAAAAGGTGTGTACACCTAATTTCACCCATCATGTCTGTACTTGTTTTTTAACTCTAGTATTCTGGTTTAGAGCTGCGTTGAACAATCCATCTTATTTTAGGGACTTTGAAGGTGGTAAGTTACTCCATATAATATGACCTTTGACAGAAACCTTTAACAGACCTCCTCGATGGTGTCCTTGTGAGACTGAGCGTGTGACCCGGCTCCATAAATACACAACGCTGACGCACTGACCTGCGTGCAGAAGAAGAGTCTATATTTACATTACAGAGTACAGGGCAGTAGTATCATGGGAGAACTCATGAACATATCTGGTCACTCTGTCTGGAAAAAACACCTGTCCTGCAGCAAAAAAATTATCAGTTTCAACTATACTACATACTCATTCAACTCAATACGGAAACTGCATACTTCCTCAAAGGGCTGAAAGTTGATGACTCACTTCGACAATAAACAGAAAGAAAAGATAAGATGATCATTACCACTGTTAGTTTCAACACCCCACCAAATACGATTTTGCCACTAATGAGGCTCACTGGTTTGACTCTTTAGAGCCCGAGGAGAGAAGAAGATGAATGCACTGCAGTGTGCCCGATATGTTTACAAAACGGAAGGAATTCGGGGCTTCTACCGAGGCCTGACTGCATCTTATGCTGGCATCTCGGAGACCATGATCTGCTTCCTCATCTATGAGACACTGAAGAAACACCTCGCCAAGAGCCAATTCGCCTCTTCAAATGGTGAAAAGGAGAAAGGAGCATCAGACTTCCTGGGTCTGATGATGGCAGCAGCTTTTTCAAAGGGTTGTGCATCCTGCATAGCCTATCCACACGGTAAACAATAACATCCATTGTTTGTCTCTTGCAACACAAGTATTTGTTCAGAAAACTAATCTTTTTTGTTTTTGTCTCTACAGAGGTAATTCGGACAAGGCTGCGTGAGGAAGGCAGCAAGTACAAGTATTTCTTCCAGACAGGGAGGTTAATAGCGGTGGAGGAAGGCTATGCAGCTTTTTATAGAGGACTCATTCCACAGCTAATTAGACAAATCCCTAACACAGCCATCGTCCTCTCCACGTATGAACTCATTGTCCATCTTCTTGGAGAATCAAAGTGAAAGAAATGCTGGAAAGTTGGGATCCTGACAAACGATGGATGCCACACAGAACCCAAAACATGCTGGGCAAAAGACTTTTGAAAATTGAGTACATACATTTTGTTTAATGTGGTGCTACAGAGACTTTTCTGGTGGAACTGAAGCAGGTTGTACTGTTATCCAAAGAGCTAAACATATTTTATTGAAAGCTTGTTAGGAGTTTCTCAAAACAAGTCGTGGTACTTAAATTAAAACTCCAAACCTGTGAAAAAGGTCATCTTCGTAGAGGACTAGTGTTAAGTTAACTAAATTATTGTATATTTTGTTCTTATGACATTGTTTGTTCCCTTTTATCAGTGGTAAATGTACCAACATGCATGGTTGCGCAGGTTGACTCTTTTGGTAATTCAGATGAAGTGCTAGTATTAGTGCTGTTCCTTGAACTGTAATGACCACAAACCACTTTTGAGTTTTTTTGTTTCACAAATTCACTGGTTTTGAAGTTTGATTTACAGATAAATGTATCATATTTTTCATATATATATTAATTATCCAATTATATGCAGGCTTATCTGTATGTTTTCTTTGTGGGGAAAAAGATAGTCACCTTTTTACATAATATAATGAGAACTTGAATGCCTATTTGACCAATGGCTCAATAAAATGCATCAAGAAACTATATTTTGGTGATTCACCCAAATACTGAAGAAATTATTCTGTTAATACCAAAATCTGCCATTACTGTGATGAAAGGGAAGAGCAGATTTGTACTGTAAAGATGCAAAATCAGGATATTTAAAGGACTAGTTGGCTGGTTCTGTTCTGAAGTCCAATGATCCATTGAATTTATTTAAGAATTTCAGTTTGACTGCTGAGAAATAATGTCTCTCTAAGGGATTCATCCCACTTTCAACACCATTTTACATTTCTCCAACCTAAAACGTGCAGTTAACTCCTGGTTTGACTGAACATCAAGATGCGTTTTCTGTTCACCTTTGTCCAGTTAATGTGGGTTGCTGAGGTTGTTGTCTTTTTTCAGTAATGCCTCATACAGTCACATATGCCTATAAAAATATTCACCCCCTTTTTACATTTTTGTACTTCGTTTTTCAACATTGATTCACAGTAGCGCTAATCTTTTATGACCGTAAGCAACGTAAAATAAACATTATTTAATGCCATGGAGAATAAAGTGAAGTACAAATATACATTGGATGCATAAGTGTTCACCTTAAAGTCAGTGTTGAATTGGAAAGACACCTTTGGCAGCAATTTTAGAGTTGATTCGGCGTTAACGGCTTTATTATTATCACACAGACAGACAATTTGTCCCCAATCTTTTTTTAAACCTGACAACGGCCTGTGCAAAGGGACCACAGGTCAACAATTTTCCAGTCCTGCCACAAACTCCAGATTAGATTGAGGTCTAGACTGAGATTTGGTCATTTCCACGACTCCAACATCTTGGCTTCGTGGCCTCGGGAAAATACATCTTCCGCCAAGTAGCAGTTCTATTTCAGACTGAAGCAGGTTTTCAGGATATCTATTATTTTCCACTATTAAACTGTACCCACTGCCTTCCTCTTCAGACCAGGACCGGTCTCAGAGGGATTGGCTGTTCTGGGTGACGTGGTCGATCATGGATTCAAATGAGGTACTGAAAATGCAAACCCACTTGGTTACAAAACAAAAAAGGAAAGAAAAAAAAAACCTGGGCCTTCAGAAAGCATAGTCATCTCTGACCGTACGATGTGAAATGAAATAAAATGTAATAGGGCATTTTATAGGGTTAGTCACTTGGCGTGGATTTCAGATCTCAGACATGTATCAGCACATAGCTAATAATTGGTTGAGTAATCCACATTGTCCTTTCCATCTGGCAAGAACAGGCTCATGACAAAATTATGGGAGGAAGTGGGAGGTTTGCAGCAGGAGAATTGTGTTCTAGATAATTATTTGGATGGTGTGGTTATCTGTGTCTAAAATAGTGCAGGAGGAGCTAGTCACCCTTTTCCGGTTGTTCTTCCCACGCTCTGAAATGTTTAGTCTACAACAACTTGAGGCTGCCAGGTTGTGAAAAATCCTTTCTGCTGTTCTTTCACTTCCTGATACATAAAGGTTACTAAATGTTATTACAACAATCTTGTCTTTAGTATACAAGTGTGTCCTTGACAAGCCATGGTACAGGAAGAGTAGGCGAAACAAGCAGCGTTTTTGTACTCATAAGGCTGTAACTTTGTGATCAAGCCTTTGTGTCCTTGATAAAGATAGCATAAGTATTCCATGTATTCCAACAGAGTGCTAAAGCCTCAACTGAGTTTAAGATTGTATTTATGTTTAACAAAACAAGGATTGTGGATTTTGTTTCTGTTTCTTTATTATCACATGCAATGCATTTCTTCCACTGGGTGCTGAAATAAAAGTCAAAGACGGCCTGTCCAAGTTCACATTAGAAATAAATAAATCTAAGAACTTCTCGAAAAGACAATTCAACTTCGTCAAATTAAATTTCAAAGAGAGAATGGAAAGGAATACATAATTTGTATTCTCAGATTGCACAATGCAGCAGTGTCCCTTTACTTCATGTAAGATAGGCCTATTGTGTGTTGGATATATCAAGTGAATCATTTTAACATATGCTGCATTCAAAGACCTTGTCGGTGATCGCACTGCCCTCTCCCGAGCAGTGACTCCCAGGAGAAACCAGTGGGAAAGAGCAGCGCTGCGGCTGTGGTGACCTCTGTCTGCCGCAGGGAGAACTCTGCTCAGCCCCGGAAACCGCGACCGGGTCGCTGATAGGATGGCGGCCTAACGGTGAGTGCTTGTACTTTCACAACGATGCTGACGGTTTAATGGTGACAGCCAGTCGGACTCAGCAGCATCCTCACTTTATTCTGGTGACAAGAATAGACTGTTTACCGCTGAGTTAGTATCGATCAGTTATCGATAAAGTCTTTGGAGTCAGGTAGTCTCAGTTACGTAGCCGTTAGCTGTTAGCTAGCTGTTAGCTGAACGTCCGTTAGTTCGACGGGTTGACACAAGCTAACTAGCTGACGTTTTCTTTTTCACTAGAATCTCAACGGCTGTCTGCATCCTCGTCACCACGACAACTGGCACCCTTCCCACCCTTAGCACTGATGGCAGGGTGAGGGGAGCCATGCTGACGTTCCTCCATATCCCTTTAACAGGTACAAGTTGGGTAACGGCGGGGGAAGCGTGTTTGTCAGCTAGCTCTGAAGCAGGACCAGCTGACGTTCATGTGGTTATGCAACAGGATAACTTAACCTGAGCTGAAGTTAGCACAATTCCGTTAGTTAGCTAGTTAAGTTAGTTCATTACACTGTATAGTAAACACGTGCTTCTCGTATTTACGACTTCCGAAATTGTATCTTGAAATTGTGATACTATTAATGTTAGGAGTCATCAGTTTCTCGCAGCTCGTAGCTCGTTAATTGTGAACCCGTTAGTTAACATTGTGTTTATTGTGTCCATCTGACTATCTCAAATAGAGCAGTGTGACATGGCCTGTCATACATGTTACTCATGAACTTATGATGTTCAGTGTTGTGTTGTTGAGGGGCGCTGTTACAAAGCTGTGGTTATTTTTGGAGACTTTGGTTGTGGTGCTGTTGATTTGTTGTATTGTGTTGCGGGGTGTTATAACATTTAGTTCATGCCATAGCTAAATAGGGTAATCAAGATAAAGTTTTGTAAAAATCTCAAACCTTTCAAAATTACTATAAAGTTGAATCGACACTTCTCATAAACAAACTGATAAAGGGAGCATTCGATGCAGCACTATTGTATTGGATCATATTAGCTTGTGTAATTAATACATTAGCGACTGAACATTAGTCATTGCCGTCATATTTAATGGATTTTAATCTGTATTTTTTGTTTGTAATTTCCTCACAGGCCTGTTGGGTGTTCTGTGGGATGGAGTTGCTGCTTTTGGTATGCCTGGGATTGATAAACCTGCTGCATCCATAGCTGCTCCCACATTTTCTGTGTCTAAGTGATTTCTCTTTGATCCACAGGTGGGGTCAGACTAGTGGATGGGGAGAACAAGTGTTCTGGCAGAGTTGAGGTACTCCGCCATGACCAGTGGGGGACTGTGTGTGACCATGGCTGGGACCTCCGGGAGGCTGATGTGGTGTGCCTGGAGCTGGGCTGTGGCCTAGCAGAATTGGCCCTTCATGGTGCAGTGTTTGGTGAAGGCAGTGGAGAGATCTGGCTGCGGCATGTCCAGTGCTCCGGACATGAGTCCAGTTTGACGCGCTGCGCTGTTGTCCTTCACAGTAACGCCTACTGCACCCACGAGAAAGATGCAGGGGTGAAATGCTCAGGTGACAGCCTACTCCGTTGAGGCATTTTATCCACCAAGTGTGAGATGGTTGAGTGATTTCTGCTGGGTTGATTCATAAAGGACACTCTCTGGTCAGTGACCAATTAGACATTTATGCATACAAATTAAAATGTATACTCACGAAATCTTAATCCAAACCCTTTTGCTGTATGGTCCCTCCGTGGTGGATTGAGTTCCCAAACTCAGCCAAATCCCACTCTGCCTTCAAAAATCACTTGAGGACCTATCTTGTCTGCGATAACTCACTACCCTTATTCACATTTCATAATTTCACAATCTAATTCACGTTTTGTGATTTTCCCTGTCTTTACTCACAGGCACCCTTTTAATGCCGACCCTCACCCTCCTGTCACCTCACACTGTGTTCTCTCCTGGCGAGGCTGTTCGCTTCGCCTGCAATGTTTTGCTGGGTCACCACCTCAGTGACTTCCACCTGTACAAGCATGGAGTGTCTACACCACTGGTTACACAGAGGGCGGACCAGACCCAGACCAAAGTGGAGCTGACACTGTCCGACATAGAGACTTTCCACCAGGGCAGCTACAGTTGTCAGTACAGGATCATGGGCGGCTTCCCTTCTCAGCTGCTGAGCTCCCCACCAAGCAACTCAATAAACATCACTGTTGGTGAGTCATAACCACAACATCTTATGTGTTTTAACTCTGTTGAACCAGTGCTCGTTCCATTCTTTACTTCTAACATACAGCATGTAACATGTAATATACATAATGTGTCACCAAATACTAATCTCAATAGTTTACGTTTAACCGGCTCCATTTGCTCAGAAAGACTGCGAGATGCTGGTGAAAGCTCCAAGTGGACCGTTTGACATTAGGTTATTGTTACACATTTTTATTATCACGGCTACTCTGAACTGTCGTGCTTTGTTTGTTGTTAATATGACTCTCACTAGGTATTTATTAGCAACAATCTATATTATAACTCGACCGAAAAGGAGAGTTTAAAGGAAAAAATATTTTGCTTGATTAACATCTGAGTTTAACCTGAATCCCATAACCACTTGAATTCCTTTTTGAATGATCTCAGTGGAACTCCTGACTCCCCAACATTGGTACAACACGTCCACTGAGGCCCCGGCTGGTTCCGTCATTAAAGGCCACAACTTTAACATCACCTGCTCCACCCCGCAGCAGTACCCTGGAGGCTCCTTCCAGCTGCGTCTGATCCGCTCCAACGGCACAGTGCGCCAGTCCCTACCTGCCCTCACCCCATACGTCACTTTCACCTTTCCCAATGCCCAGAGCTCCAACGAGGGATACTACTACTGCCTGTATCGGGTCCAGCTGGGTGGGCGCACCTTTGTCTCCAGAGAAAGCCAGCCCTTGCCTATCGCCATCAGAGGTGACACTGATAATATTATAGAGACAGATTAAAGATCAGTAACATAGGTAAAGAATAGCATGTGTTGTGCTTTTTAAAAAAAATACAGATTTTTTTTGTGTTTTCTCATTTTCGACTGTACTTGTATCACATAGCTGCAGCAGAAGTTGAAATCCCATTGATAAAAAAAACATCCTGTATGTAACTTCTCCTCCCATCCTCAGACCCAGATCCAGTACTGAGTCCAATGGTGATCAGCTGGCTTGTGTCCGGCCTGACATTTGTTGTAGCTGTCATCGTGATAATCATTGTGGCCAAGGTGCTGTGTAACAAGGAGAAGAAGCCCACTGAACTGGAGCGAGAGACCAGAACCTGTAAGTTCCTTTAGACAGAGATGGGATCTCTCGATAACATCCTGTATGTCTGCCCAGACTAATAGATGTGTTTCTGCCTCCAGGTGTGGATAACACTTATGTTGCCTTATCAATTAACAAGCTATGACGGGGTATGCAGGCTACCATATCACTGAAGGTATTGAAGGTCTTTTTGCACATTAGGTGCCTATAAAATGGTATTTATGCTTCTTGGAAGTTTTCATGTTTTCTAACAATAACACAAAGGGGATTTAATTTGATGTTTATTGTACCAGCCTATCCTTATCGTGCTCTTTTATCTTCATTGTGGGACAAGTGGTACAGGTTTATTAATACTACAATTAACTGAAACCCCTTGACCACACATAGGTGAGGTCCATTTAAAAAAATCAATCCGCACCAGAAATATTTCAGGTTTGTCCCATTTAAGGGGTTGAAAGTTGAAACATGTTTTTTTGGTAATTAATATAGATGACTTTGTAGCCCGTTTGACAAAGGATTGTCAAAAATCTACTGTGATTGCTTCAATGAAAACTTGCAAGGAGAATACTTTATAGGCACTGTAATGTTTTATTTGTCATTGTCTGTTGCCGTATTCTTAATTGTGCCACACTAGTACATTAAAGTGAAGCATTTTGTTTCATCCTTCAAGCAGAATCACACGTGAGAGGACAGTCGAGGGGCTCACGGTAGATTCAGTTGGCAGGAGAAGAGACACGGAACCAAACAGCTCAGTCTGCCATCCACTTCTGGAAAGAGGCATCGCCTGGACCCAGTTCAGTAGTCTGGATCCGGCAGTTTTTATTGGACTAACATAGACCGACATAACGCTTAACTTCAGGCTAGTGATACTGCTGGGAAATAATGGATGTGATTGCTTTAACGCCTTCTGTTATGATGAGATGTAAACTACAAGCCACAGAAGACTGACTGACTGTGTAGATTATTTCCAGTTCAATGTATGTAGGGGTTTCAGCTAGATTTCAGATTTGGCTACTGCCATGACACCAGATTTATGGAGTGGAAAACTGCAACGAAAAGTTAAACTGGGGAAAATGTGATGCAGATCCTTCCGGTCTGTTTTAATGCAATTTAGTATCTATTACCAAGTAACACTAAAGACTGGCTCAACTATCTTATTAGGTACTCGCTTCTCCAGATCAATGATCCTTAAAGGATTAGAAAATGTTTTTGTATTTTAAGTCTAACCCAATGCATCTTATGTCATTTACAATATGTAGATCACTGCACTTTAAGTTAATGGAAGCTGTAGTTGATTAAAACGTGCTGTTGTTGGGACTTCTGGCTTCAATGAGTTTTGTTTGACAAGCTACAAATATTTCTGCATGAACTGTAGGTTGATTTCTCGCATCAGATTGAACTACACAAAAAGGAAACGTCTTTTAACATAATGCATAATATAATTTCTATATCCTCAATTGCATAAACATTTATTGTTGCTTTTGAATAAATTACTAGGCACTTAAAATGTTTACATATGCAAACTCTTTTAATTGTTTGAATTATGTAATAGTAATACAAAACACATCACATCAAACTACTGAATGTAAAGTTGGATAATATAAATGTGTAATATCTCTACTTAAACAAAACACAAACATGTCATTACAGCTTGTATAAACAGTTACATTTCATATTTTTACCCAAGATAAAATGTGACTTATCAAACGCTGAAAAAAACAAATCCCAATTATTCCTACAAAACCACTTAGGCACTTGTATTACAGCTGGTTTGAAAACTGTACTTTTTAATAATTTGTGATAACTGACAAATGGAAGCATTGTTGCACTTTTGACACTGAACAGTAGATTGATTAATGCACTGTGACGAGTTAAGCCGTTGAGATATATATATATATATATATATATATATTTATATTTTAGAAGAAATATCTAAAAGTTTATTAAAATGTGGTAAAATTACAATTCTCTTAATGGGATATCAAATTTAAACAATGGCCGATGAAGTCTGAGATTTGTGTCCAATTTTGATGTGAAGTTGGGTTGATATTGTCCGTCAAGATATGGATAAAAAAAGTGTGATCTTCTCATGCAGATAGATTCATTGTGAATTGCTGAGACGTACTGTATATTTAATTGACCGAGGCTAACAACATTAACCGTCATTTACTGTCTTTATGTGGAAAAAAACCTCAGTCAACATAAAAATATCTAGCCCTGAAAGAAGATCACCAGTGGGTGCACCATGCTGTGGATGATGATGATCTCAAAAACTTCAACAGATCACACTGAAACTATCCAGGTAAAAGGAAGAAAGCTTCTCTGTATTTCTAAGTGATATGTTCTTTTAGAGTGGCATCCTCATCTTTTCTAGTAGTGGTCATATAGTATGCTGGTTGACAATTTTACCAATAAACATAAGCAAGCAAGTAAACTGCCACCATAAAGCACAAAAATATTGCATAAAGCCCAATCTCAGCAATGTCTAAATTAAAGGCATTAACCAAAATACATTCAAATGCCCAATTATGTATAGTATCCCCATAAACTGAGCATGAATCTAAAAAAATCATTCTATTCCTTTGAGGGATTCATTTGTCTCCATACTTGAAAAAACTAAGTAGAGAAAGACTGCCACAGCCAGGAAGAAAGCAAACTGAACCCAGAGTGGGATGAGGCGAGACGACTTCGGTGTCTTCGGAGCATCTGGAGATTTCATGGGTGTCGAGTTCATGAAGGAGTTTCTGTAAGTCGACGGTGTGTCGTACATGTAAGGCCTGAAAGGAAAGGAAATGATCCTTGAGTACATTAAAAAATAATGCTGCGTCTGTTATCACGGTTCTAACAATGTTGGGTTAAGTAACAATGAAGAGAATAAATGTATTGACCTCAAATTATAATTGAACATCATTGCGATGCGGCCCTCTGTGGGACAATCAATGTTGATTATCAATTAATTGCTTTAAACCCTCGTAAATTGCACATTATTTTGGCTCTGGATTTTTAGTTGGACAAAATAAGAAGTTATCACCTTGGGCAACATGTGCTGGGCTTTTCTTCTCCATTTATAGAATAAATGGGTGGGGAAGGAAGTATTTAGATCCTTTACTTAATTAAAGGTGCAATATACGAGATTGGGAGCATTTCTATTGCCGTGTAACGGCTCTCAGCTAACGGTGCTTACAGCACAAACAACAGCTAAAGTGTTTACCCGAGGGGGAACCGGGTGCTGGGTGCTTTCTATCATAACGCCACCAGGCACAACGGCGTTATCAGCTATAGCAGTGCTGTGAACGAGCCACTGGGGCACAAACATGCACAAATAGAGCAGCCAGCCGGGTGAGGCAGGAAAGGAGAAGCTCATATTACAACACGCTGAGCAAGAGAGACTTCATTCTCTGATCAGGTAGACATGACTCCACTATATCTGTACATAGATAATAGTTTGTTGCTGTTATATCATGGTCTGAATCACGTATGTTGCACCTTTTTAGAAGTAAATAATAATAAGTCATAATTTGTGATGGCAAAACAGCATTGCTTATGTTACAAAGGTGGAGCATAAATTGCATAGAGAATTGTTTGATGTCTAAATGCCGATGTAAGCAGAAGTGACTGAGGGTCACAGAGCCAAAGGAGACAATGGGCCTGCGTAGCTGACATAGATAAGAACAAATCGCAATGTGCTTGAGAGAGACGTTTTCTATGATTCTGCCACACTAACCTTTGCTAAGAATTGATAAATTATGTTTGTGAGAAATATGCTTACTTTGCAGAAACATAAGCTGGTTTAGACTAGTTTAGATACTGTCTAGCCCTACATTATCATCTCATGATTTTTGGTTGTGTTTCTTTAAAAAAGGGTGTAACTTTCAGGTGTGTATAAATGAGCATGAGGCCTTTTCAAATGTTGAATCTTAGTAGCTGTGTCATAATTCTCCTTTTGCAAGAAATAAGACAACTTTGATTTCAGAGACTTCATTCCTCCTTTCCTGATAGACATAGAACATCTTCCATTACATATTCAATACTACTTTTATACTACAGGCAAAAGTCCCACATTGAACATACCGCTGAAGAAAAAGGACATACACTTACTTGGCAAAATATACTTAAAATGTCGACAGTAAAGTGAGTGTTGCAATTATAGTTTAAATTATTCAATTATTATTACTGGTGCATTAATGTGTACGTAACATTTTACTATTGCAGTTGGTCGAGGTGGTGCTCATTGTTTAATCTGAAACACTACATCATATTTTAAATGCTCATACATTTTGTATCTTAATCTTTAAAGTAACCAGTCACCGCAGCTGTCTAATAAATGCAGTAAATAGTAGAGTATGAAATAGTGGAAATAGTCAAGTACGGTACTTTAAGTAAAGTAAAAAAGGTGTCAAACTAGTTTGGAAATTTGAATCGAAATAGATTCTGATGACACTATTTGACTTTGTATAAATACACTTACTCATCAACAGAATTCTGTCCTCTGTATTCAGGCTTTGACCTTGAGTAGCTTGAGTAGGATTGCCTGTGGAGAGCAACGTAGAACAGAACATGTGTGGAAACGTCTCACCAACTGAGACAACAACTACTGCAAAGATGTATACATGTATAACTTACTCATGTTCAAATTCCCTCTCACTCCAATCTAGTGGCTCTTACATGAGGTCTTGGCCTCATGTAAGAGCCACTAGATTGACAAGAAGGAACGTAATCCCGAAGTTAGAGTTTTATTTTTCAATTTGATTTACTGAAATAGAAGAAAAGCAACAAATGTTTGGAGCTGACAAGAGGACGTGTAAGAGTACTGACCTGTCTCCTGCACCTTCACTCCTGACCTGCAACAAGGGAAGCAGCGATAAGAACTTGTGAACTTTTACAAGTGTTGATATAAACAATGCATACATCTAACTGTCCCTGCATTTTATTTACATTACGTTTCATTTATATTTGTATCTCAGGCCCATCCATGGGACACCCCTCCTCAATAAGATTATAACACAAATGAGCAGGCAGTCCCATTTAATAGACATGTGTGATTTTGGTCTGTATACATATTACAAGTATAATTTACTTGTATTTGTTGTCTTCAAACAAAATCTCTGACACGGGGTACTCAACCTCAAAGCCAATAATAATGACTTTATACGTTATAGATTTACCTGTTGAATTCCCCATAAAAGGACATTTTTACCAACAGTCATCATAACATATTTATCTTTATTTATTCAGTAGGCGAGTAATAATATTAAAACTAAAAACAGCATGGACAGATTTACTTACAGGTGTCCTGTACTCATAGGTGACTTCCTCTGAAATGAAAACAAACATCAGGATAAATGTCAACGCAAGTGTGCTATGACATCATTACTACTTACTTAAGTACAATAATTGCTACCCAAGTATATTTTGCCACCTTTAACAAAAGACATCCGTCATTAATTCAGTTAAGAACTCATCCAGGTCGTGGTGGACCACCTGACCAACATCCTCTCTTGTTAATTAAAACACAATAGCACCATATGTTTCCAGTTTTGCTGGTTTCGTGTATCTTTTATAAAAAATAAAACTTTATAATTAGTTTGTATCAGTTCAGTTATAATGGCAACATATTATATATTATAAATGTAGATCTTTTAAAGACCTACATAGTCTTCCTCACTTTAAAAAGGGACACTCAACAGAGTGTATTAATAAAACATATATAATGCCTTCTGTTCTGAAGGGAGCTTTCTAAAGTCTGAGAAAATAACTCTGATCTTGTTTTTGGCCTTTAGCATTTTACTTATCCAATGTTTTTTTGTAATCTTTTTTCTTTCTCCGGGTGGGTCCCAACAAGGTTATACGGTTATGAGACCAACAGTCTGAATATCTTGGTTTATATTGCTTACATTTTGGGACAACGTATATGTAATCCTTTGGAGAAAATGAGTAACACTATGAGGAATGTACAATGATCTATAATTAGACTTCTGGTATATGTGTGTACTTGTGTGTGCGTAAAGCGAACGTATTCAAGTGGAGGCGTTAGTTAGAAGAAAGAAGGACCCTCTTCTCTGTAGTAGGTTTTATCAGATGATGGCTTTGATGGTTTCCCTTTGGCCATGGCCTCTTTCAGCTTCCTCTCATACAGACTTCTGGTGGAGTCTGCGAACAAGAACAAGTCATGAGAGAGATAACGAACACGACGCGTAGAAAGAAAAACACGGGAACTGAACCCGTATTACGGCAGAAGAGTTCGTTCACGCGCAGGGGGGAGGCCTGTGAAGTCAGCTGCCGTAAAGGGGGATTCAAAAACGGGCGCAAAGTGAGCGTTAAACGTGAGCCACTCACCGACCACAGGCCCGTGCTTTATTCCGTATTCATCCAAAAGGTCGCTAATGTCCTGCGCGGATTTACTTCTTAGCGAAGACATGTTTGTAGTTTGATGTGTTCGCTCAGATTTCTGTGATTATTTGTGGCCTTTTTCGGTTAAGCTGTTAGTTTCTTTTTCCACCAACAGCCCAAACTCTTCTCTCCGAGGTGACGTCACGGTGGGAGCTCGTTTTGTGACGCGGCGGGTGGAAACACTTCTGTGTGGAGTCGAAAGCGAGTTTAGTGAAGAAGAGAGGGTTAAACCCCGCTCTCCGTTGTTGACCCGGGTGTTTAAAACATTTGCGCTTTCCGTCAAACGTTACATCGTTTCCGTTTGACACATACTTCTTTTATGGTTTCGATTCTGTTTTCTTTCCGTAAATATAGCAGCGCCACCAGCTGTCTAAATGTGTTCATATTCACACGCTCTAAACTAAAGTAAGTAGCAAGTAAATATAACTGTCAGATACTTTATAAAAGGGTACAACATGTCCCTCTGTGATGATGAAGAGAAGAACTAGATAACTACTCAAGCATTTTAAAACTGGAAAGTACTACGGTAAATTAGTTATTGTCCATAGCATTAGATACCTTAGATTTAGGCCTATTTAGCCCTGAGATAATCTACATTACTTTAAAAAAGTAGGAATATGACTTATCTCCAGTTCATACAAACACGTCATTGTAGACAAAGATAGATATTTATTAAGCACACAATTGCATGAATGTTTAACACTTTACATAGCATTTTTACCAGACAATATTGTCATTTTGGATTCATCTTTCATCAGCCGTAAGCATGTAAACAAATTTAAATGACAACAAATTAGGGTTTGACCTAAAAGAACGACACATGGCTGAACCAGCCCGCTTGGTCTGTGGCAAACCAGAACATCAGCAGTCCCGTCAGTATCACCAGAGCCATCTTCAGTGTCAGCTTCAGCATGTTGAAGCACTGCGGGAACAAAGGGCAGAGAGGCAAAGTCACTAAACCATTCAGGAACAAATGAACAAAGTGAATGTCCAGTAAAAGCCAGTGAGTACACACTTTGTGTTTCCTGTTACAAATGTGTGTGTTGCTGATATCTGGCACATTCTCTGGTGGCTGAGTGTTTGGGGGGTCACCAGCATGTGACATTTCCGTGGCGTCGTCAAGCTCCCTAAATTCCTGGACATAGGCAAAGCAGTTAGGAAATCAAGTTTATGTGTTCATGTCTATGTTTTTTTTTTAATGTGTTCTCATATTTGTCCACATGAAAACCTCGGATGTGTCTGCGGAGCTCAGGTCCTCCTCCCCGTCTGTGGAGCTGCTGAGTGAAGCTCTGTCACTGCTGAGGAACAAGAAAGCAGACACAGTTGAGGTTGGTTTGGATCTGTTGTAGCTCAAGTTGCAGTTTTTGTTCAAGAAAAAAAAGTGTAATACACACTGCTCACCTATCAGTTTCATAGTGAATGACTTGAGACAGTGGATCTGCACAAAACTGAACTTTTATCGGTCTTCCTATAAAAATGCATAATTTGAAACTGATAAATTGTTTGAAAATGTGATGCCATATAAAGATTATACCCTCCATCGTCTCCACTCACCTTCTCTTTTGTTCTCTCCGTCGCTGTCGTCATAAAACTCGTAGAAAGCCTTGATTCTCTTCTGCTCTTGTTCCCAGTTCCTCTCCTCTTCATACTCGTCTTCTCCCAACTGTCCAGTCTCCATGATCCCAGAGGCTTCATGTTCGGTGTTGAAGAAGAAGCTATCATCCAGGGATCCCTGGTTGGAGCGGTTTGTTGTTTTTGCATCCCCTCGCTGTACCACTGAGTAGCTGTTGCCGTCTTCTGCACAATGCTGAGTCACATCTGAAGGCGGTGTATCCGCTTCATCTGTGTCCTCTGTGGTTAACAGGTCCTCAGACAGAAGGCTATCAGTTGTTGACACGTCTAGATTCCAATAATTGTTGAAATCTGCTGGATCCACTCTGTTGTAGTCGTCAGAAAAGGCTGCACCGCTCTCACCGTGAGTCTCCTCCAGTTGCTTACTGCTTTCAAGATCTTGTAGACGCATACAATCAAGGAGTTCCTCATCACTCCTTTTTACTTGGACCTCATCATCACTGGAGGTGTAGGAATCACTCTCACCTGTTGCACCTCCTTCATCTACTGCCGTCACAGCTGCATCGCCAGACACGTTCTCCACAATGTCTTTTTCTCTATCAGCCACATCCAGGCTCCTGAACTCGTTGGAATCCACCTCTAGATCTCTGCTGTACAGATACCCGCCCCCCTCCTCATCAGTGTCCTCAGCTCTTCCCATCCACATTACATCTGTTACAGCTCTTTCCTGACAGGTTTCCTGCTTTTTAATTGAATCGTTGTCTGATGGACAAGCCAAGGCGATTGACTGGTGATTCTTCTCTTGATTCGTTCCTCCATCTTCTACATATTCACATGAAGAAAAGTCTGAGGGGTAATCTGCAAAGCTCTCACCTGCATCTTGGTGCTCCTCCCCTGAGAAATCCTTCATTTTCTCTCCATATTTCTCACTGTCAACTTCAGTAAAAAGATCCTGCAGGTGTTGCACTGATATTTCTGGAAACTCCAAATTGGCTTTCGCTGGGCCATCCACGGAAGGATTTTCAAGCTTCTGCTCACAGCACAGAGCGAGAACAGCTGTTTCTTCTTGTTTGATTTTCATACCCTCACGCTCAGAATCACACAAGTTCTCTTTCGTTTCCTTTTTCCTCTCTTGCTCGTCCTCTTCAATCCCGTCACCTCTTATCATCATCTCAATGCCACGTTCAGGGACTCTCTCAAAATAGGACACCTCCTCATCACTCTCGCTCTCACCTTGCTCCTTGTTTCTAACTTGAGGGTGTTCAGCACCCTGCGGGTCCAGAGGTTGTCCCTCAGTAAAGATCCTGTCCTCTTTATTCCCCTCGCAAAACTCGTTGCCGCAGCGATCCAACCTCGATAGATCCTCTGATTTCTCTCCTGTTCGCATATTATCTTCCTCAGCCTCTTCATCTTCTCCAGAGCCTATCTCTTCAGTCTCTCCTTCTGAGCTTGAGTAATCCTGCTCCGGTGTTTTGTCCCTGTTCATGACCTTTCCACCTTCAAAATCCTCCTCTTCGCTTGTATCATCACACTGCTCTTCATCAACCCTTTTAGCCATGTTTATATCTTTAGTTTCCATAGCAGAGAACACTGCAGTTTGACCAGTTGCTTCCTGTTGCAGCGCCCCGTCTTCCTTTGTAAGAAAGTTTTCTTCAGAGATGTCTGCCTCAAATCTTTCTTCAAAATTTAAATTCTCAAGGTCCAAATCAGGGAATGATGTAGCAGCTGTTTCTGTAACATCATTGTTTGGAAATTAAATGCTTTCAAAACTAGTTTAAAAAGAAAAGTAAATACATTTCTACTAAGACATATAAGATGTATGTCTTACCTGAAAAAGCATAATTTTAGTAGATCAGCAAAACTTGTTTCCATCTTTTCAAACAGGGAAAACAATAGTTTATAAAGTACAAGTTATATCAAGACAAACATTACTGCCACAGATAATCTCTTCTCAGAAAGGAAGAGAGCGCGATCTAACTCTCATGTTGCGGCACATGGCTTCCTGTCAAACAGACGTTGCATAAATTACACATTCAATCTAATGTATTTGGTTATATATATATAAAACTACAAATGTCTACATAATGTAAGCCGTACCGTAAAACTGAAGATGATCAAAATGTGTGTCTCTCTAAAAAGTTAAATCACAAAAGTAATGTTTTGCATGTCTTCAGGAACCTACCTTCATGAGCTCATGAAATGATGTCAGCTTTGATGTGGTCTCAGTTTCAGATGCACAACACTCATGCAGTTGTTCCTTCATGCTAAAAAAACTCATGTTTATGGTGTCCTACTGTATTATACTGAGATGAGTACAGTACCGCTTTAGTGATGAGTTAGAGTCATTACAAAATAACTGTAATTGTCAGTGAATATTTTGTTGGAAACTTTGATTTATTTTGTAAACTACAGTTCCAATCAGACATCCTGGTTTGTTGCTGCTTGTCCTACAGCTCATTGCGGAGGAGGTAGCGGCTGTTAGGCTTCAGGTCAACTTCTACAGGAAAATGATCACTCACCTGAAGAGCCTAAAAGTGCCATGAGAAGAAATGAATGTTCATTTTAGGTATATAACTGAATTAAAGGAGGGTATGTGTATAGATGACATGTTTACCTCCTCCTCTGTTAGATGGAAATAATTTTTGAAGTTGAATGGTTGAGCTGAACCCGGCACTATACTGGAAATAATCTCACGTCCGTGGACAATGATCCTGGAAATTCCAAATAGTGTATAAGACATTACCCTTCAGCAGAAAGATCTATCATTATAGAGCGTACACATGCTTTTCTTTGTGGAGCACTTCTTCAGTGACCTCGTGTAATTGAGTTTCTAGCAGTCACTGACCTGTCATAGGCGCAGTGCGTCTTCTCACGGACAGTCGTGTCCTGCTCATCTCCAATTAACCAGCGGAACTTTGGGTCACTCCTCAAGCGCACAGCTCCCCAGCCCTTGATGGTGACGTAGCTACAGCCGGCGTTGAGGTCCCCTAAGATCATCACATTCTGGGTGAATGAAAGGAGGCAAAAAGGGAAGTGAATGTGGTGATATGTGGAAGAGACAAAATAATATGAAGCTAAGCTGAGGAACTCGGACCAAGATCAAGATAAAAACGTGAAATGTATATAAATATACTGTGTTTAAATTATGATGATGGTTTAACGTACATCATTCTTCCACTTCTTGTAAATTCCTTTGAAGACAGTATACAGTTCATTAATCTCCTTCATGGCATTTCTTGGACAGGTGTGCTGCCCAATCAGGACAAAATCCTTCACCACTGCAAAGTAACAACAACCACTCAAACATTTATGACAAATCTTCAATGAATGTGTTTACATGAAAACTTCAGTCTTTTCTTGGTTTTGCTCATATGGTATGATCATACATGTACAGTGCTCACATGGAAAATAGAGAACCCTGATTATTAATATCCCTGTATACATTACTATGATATTATCCAGGGATTTGTTTTCTGTCCTACAACCTTAATAAGGTGTCGATATCCACATAGCATCCAGGTTTTTAAAACCCAGGAAAATAAAGTCTATCTTTGTGAAACTGAATAATAGTGTGTGCTAATGTGGCAACTTTCTTTTTCTGTATAATTCCAAAGATGCATTTTGCTTCATCGTACATGTCGTTGGGGAGTGAAAGCGAACGACGAAAGGCTCTCTGGAGAAAGCATTGACTTCTTTGGTTCCTTCCCCTTCTAGTTTAGGATACTGATAATGCTCTTTGATTGTCAGCACATTGTTCCTGGAGAAGATGAGAAAAGACAACATTCAGGATGCCATGTTCATCTGACCATAAAGAGCAATAGGTCATGTTTGATTACAGCTTACCTGTAAATGTAGACATACTGCTCCTTGTAAGTCTTCCTCCCCAGCCTTTCACTTTCCACATAGGAGTATGAGTTGGATTTGTCAAACCTAGAAGTTTAAAGTTGCAGTTGTGACCGAGGCTTCACCAGATCTTTCAGATTAACAAAGCTCGTACCTGTTGAGATCCTTAACCAGAGCTTGTATCGCTGTTCCTTTAGAGTCTCGGACCTCCTGAATAAGACACAAGTCGCACCGAGAAAGAATCTTGGGAGCAAAATATTTAAAAAAGATCTATCAGTTATCTAGTTCTGCGTGGATATTGCCCCAGCTGTTGCGCAGTAGAGTACCTTTAGAAGAATCCCCATAACCTTCTTGTTGTTTGCCTTTGATTCACCGAAGCTCTGAACATTGAAAGCGCATATTTTCAGGGAAGATGCGGCATTCAACACACACAACCCCACAACGAACAGCAGAACTGCAGTCCTCATCTTGTGGAGGATTATCACTCTGTAAGTAAAAGAGAGTTTTGCAAGATCCTTCCAGTCATATTGTGAAATATGTTACACATACTTCTTCACTCATCGGCATCTACTTTGCAGCCTCTTACCTTCAGTGCCAGTTTCAACAGGAGACTGCCCTCAGTCCAGCAAAGATCCATCTCTTCAATGAGCTGTGGTGTATTTGGGGACCATACAGGTAAGCGTGTGTGAACCATCTGTGTGGTGGATGTGCTGCGTCAGTGCCGGTTGAGAATGGAGCTTTATCTAGAACAGTTAAAACCACCGAATACAATGGACAATAGTGTGTTTTGTCTCTGGGGTTGAGTTTAATCAGACAATAGATGGTGCCATGTGTCATGCCTGTCAGTTTCATGAACATTTGTTTAGAATTGACAACATATTATTCATTTGAGTCATTTTAGCATTGACACGAGCAGCTGGTAGTTACCACACAGTGCCATGACATCACTGAGACAGTTAATGATGTCCACTGGTGCAGTCTTAACTGTGACGGGGATGGTTCTACCTCTTTGTTTTATACCAGACCATAGAGGATATATGGATGAGTCCAGTGGCACACGGGAATTTTTAGTCTCTAAGTAGGAGGAGATCTTACTCAAAGGGGAATAGATGTTGGTTGGTGGATGATGATTTGTTTAGGATACATTAGGATTCAACCAAGAAACTGATCAACTTAAGAGTGGTCCTTCCTTACAATGTCTTTACTAATCTCACGTATCTTGTTTTACACTCAACCCAATATGAACTCAAGACTCCAACCGGTGACACTTTATTTGATTTCAACTCACAAAGCTTAAAATGTTTTTTTTTTAACTCAACCAACAGTAACATTGGTTATAGTAAATATTACTTTATTTCCTCACTCTCCCTTCTTTTGTTTACTTAGAGCAACAGCTGAAAGAACTATGTTTTCTCTTTGTCTAATGGATTTTAATGTTTTTTAATGGCTTTTTAATCATTCAAGGAGCTTATATTGACCAATCAAGCTGTTTACAGTACATTAAAAATACATTTGTCCTTTTTTACACTGGAAGTGTTCCTTTACATTCTGCAAACATCCTACTACACATATCAACTCAACATTTTCACAAATACTCTGAGCTCCAAGTCTTAAATTGTTTGAAATACAAAATTATAACTACATCCTATGTTTTTTAAAACAAAGCAACAAAACAACAACAAAAAAACAATGTTCCTGAGCAATAACATTATCATATCGGTCTAAAACAACCAGAGTGTTGAGGAGAAGCCATGTCCATGAGATAGTCTTCAATACGTGCTTCTATGTCTGAGTATAGGTCTTCAGCTTGCTCCCTGAAAGGAGGATACCACAGCCACAACATGGCAACCCCCACCACACCAAGGAGAAGAAGGAAGGTCATAGACACTTTCCACCAGGAGCCAAGCCGTGTCTAAACAAAGTGGGAAGAAATGTCAATTTATATATATATAAAAAAATATATATATAGCTTATTGCTTCAGTGGATTTGGTCAATGCAGCAAAAATGAAGCAAAATAAATTCTGACAATGTAAGGGCAAATGAGCATTTGAGTATAGCAAGGGCATTTAGTTTAAAATTACCCTACACACACGCACACGCACACACACACACACACACACACACACACACACACACACACACACACACACACACACACACACACGGGGCTCACCGGTCTCCTGCTGCGGTGACTGAGTTGCCGGAGCTCGTCTCTGCACTGCGACAACCGGGCCTGGCTTGACTGGCACTCCTGCTCCATGGCATGCAGCTCCGTCTGCAGCTCCTCGCACTGTGCGTACACACGTATGCAGATCAAATTTGACTGCCAAATGTACCTCGAAATAGCAATATTTAAAATAAAATGCATCTTGATAAATATCTTTTAAGTAGTATTTGACACTCATTTAAAATGTATTAGTAAATTAGAGGGTTGTGGGTTATGTGGAAGCTGAGTGTATTTAGGATTTGTTTTGTCAATAAATATAAAATAAATCATTATGCATTAGTGAAAACATTTTAGAAATCGTAAATGATATTATATTTGACTCAGTTATCAACTAACTCAAGCCTCGACTGAGCCACTCACTGATAGCTCCACTTCACCTCTCTCTCTTTGAGCCGGAGTTTGTCTTGAGTGTGAATGAGCTGCTCCTCCACCTGAGAGTCTCTCCTCGCCATCAGTCGTGGCTCTGCTTCCTCCGATGTCAGAAGCCCCTGCATCATGGAGCCCTGGTTCTCCTTGCTGCCATCTAGGAGATAGAAAACTGTTTACATAAAAGAACCATGTTACCTTGTACTCTGTATAAAATATGACTCTATAGGTCTAAGCATCTTGCCTCTGATGTGCTGGATTTCCTCTCTTAAAATCTGATTGTCTTCTTCCACCAGGCACATGTTGTACTGTAGCTCCTTCTTCTCTTGTCGCAATGACATCACCTCCTCTCTCATCTCGGCCTCTCTGGTACTGGACAGCTGCACAGGACACACGTTTTTCACAACCATACACATTAAAACTTCTGGCCATTCACATGGTCACAGTTACCATACCTCCACTTGGCTGTGCAGCTGTTGTATCTGTTCATTATAAAGGTGTTGGTTTTCCCTAAGCTGTTCAGAGCTCAGCTTCAGCTCCTTACAAAGGCTCTGCCACCTCAGTGCCTCTGCCTTTCCCGTAGTTAGTGCTTCCTGATGGCAACAAATAATAAGTCAATGACAGTGTCTTTCAACATAGTCAAATATACATGTTGTTTATTTGGGTTACAAGCTATATATTTGACCTGCATTGTCTCAGACTTGATGAGTGCCTCAGTTTTCTCCTGTGTGACCTTCTGCAATGCGACCAGGGCCCTCTCCTCGTACACCAGTTTCTGCTTCTCCATCTGTATCAGCAGTTTCTTCACTCCATCCTTGGGAAACTTCTATAAGGACACACCGCTGTTGAGTTAAAGCTCCAAATGCTTTCCAAAACCAGAGTAGACACTGGACAACATGAGGGAAAATGATGACCAGGTCGGCTGTTTTAGGAAGGACCAAATGTTTGGGTTTTTACATTAATTACATTTAAAGATTTAAAAAACACTCCGTGTTTGCGTCTTTACCGCCAGCTGCTGTTCTTACCTGCAGGCAGACTTGCAGCTGCGCCTCCAGAGCTTTGATCTGGTTTCTCAGCAAGTCTTCACTGCAGCGAGCCTGTGGGTTAGAAAGGAAATGACTGACTGTCACACTGTAGCCTGCAGATGGAAAATGAATCAAGCAGAATTGTGACAGTATGTTATTTCACTGTCTACACTCACTGGTGCACAGAGGCAACTTTCAGCATCAGTGAGCCTCAAGAAAGATCACAATGCCTGATCTTTGTGATCTTTTTGTTTTGATTTCGAAAAAACATATATAACATATAGGTTGCCTAATGATAACATACCTGAGAGAGAAAGAACAAGCACAAATGATTTTAACTAAATCAATTTCTAGATCCACAGCAGTTCAAAACCAAATTAAAACAACAATTAAACAGAAAAAGGGAAACACTATACTTCCCCTTCATTCATTACAGCCAGAGTAAACAAAAGAGAGTTAATGAGGATTCATAGCACCCATAGACTGTCACACCCTTCCTGTATAAGAATGACAGCTTGCTCTCCTCCTATGCAGCAGGTTAGAGCAGAAACAGGAAGCTCCAAACCACAGACTGCATAGGCCTTCCTGAGGTAGCAGCCTCCATACGTGACTTTGACAAACCCAAAAAACAACATGACCGTATAAAACAAGAGATTGTTTGGTGTTTGGAAACTGTAACTGTGACCCGCTGTGGGTGGTATGCATACTGATGTAGAGTCTTACCGTCCATATTTTGTTCGAAGAGTTCACGAGGCTTGACGTGCTCTCCTGGAGGGCGACAAGCTTCTTCTTCACGGCCTCCTCTCTCCACAGGGCCTCCTGGTAGAAAACCGACAGCAAAGAGAGCTACAGCATTGTGCACATACTGAGTGTAACTTAAGTCAGTCAGCATCATCTGTTAAGCTTTTAGACTAATCAAATAAGCTTGCCTCATCATCTCCTGCTCTCCGTTAAAAAACACCAATAAAATGTGCATATTTTAGTCTCAAACATTAAAGGCAGGTGATTAACTTTGCACAGGAATGTGCTTACAGTGACTTCAGAACAAACAAACAAAGTAGAGAATAATAATAAAGTCACCAACTTCCTTTATGTCAGTTATACAACTAATCTAACTAGCATTTGCTAATGTTAGCCACCATAAGCTACAAGCATACAGTGGCTTCCGATAATATAAACAAAGCATCTGTTTAACTTTTCTTTACATTTATGAGATTATTTTGAGTGGTAAAATGTAGTGTAACAGTAGGACAATAAGAAAAATCACACATGTACTTCAGTAATGTCATTACAAAGCTAACCTTTGCTAACATTAGCAACCATAAGCTTCATGTCATACCAGATTAAGTGAGGCTGTATCAATAAAATGCCTGAGTGTGTTTAACGGAGAAAGGCGGAGCTTTATGGCTAATGAATTTAACTTTTCTTTCATTAGAGGAAGAATGCGTTATTTAATCTGTCAAAAGTGACATAGTCCTGATTTAAAGAAAAAAACAATAGCACAGAATTGATTTGGAAAATAATTATGTTCACCTGCAAGTAGTCTGTTAACCTCTGAAGATCCTATTGTGTGTGAGATAAAAGACATCAAAAACAGTTATATTTGATTAAATCTTAGTTTTCTAATATGCAATTTATAGATTTAAAACCCCATTTAATAAAGCAACAGTTTGAAACGTACTGACTCCTTGACAGTGACGAGACCAGACCTGCACAGAAGAAAATATCTCATTTAAAAAATACAAAACATTATCATAGCTGCCTCTGACATCAAATTTGAGATTTAACTTCAACCCACTCTGTCTGCACACTGGTCTCATGCTGTATATTCTTTTGGAGAATATTTTCAGTTTGGACAGAGAATTTTTGGTGAATCTTTTCTGCTTGGATGAATGTTCTGATGCTTGTCTTTTGAGCTTTGAGAGAAAGTAAAAGCAGCATTATTAGTGGGCCAATAAAAGATAATTTAACATTCTATGATAAAAAATGTTATACAACTAGGCAAAATGTTTACCATTAATACTATTCTCTCTTTTATCTGTGCTTTTGGCCCTGTGCTGGTTTGATTCCTTTATTGTTGGTGTGGAGGTAGATGTTTGCTTCCTTGCATGGCCTTTCTCTTGCCTCATCAGTGTTACCTGTTCTGTCCATAATGAAGCCTGAGGAAATGAGGAGAGAGAAGATGATGCAGCTATTATTCCTGTGGACGTGGAAAGATTCAACATGGATCTGATGAAATAACACTAATAACGTCAATGGATATTACCCAGTTACTGGTGCTTGGGCCTTCAGTTACGCTACTTGTTGGTGTTAAAATCATCCTTGTATGTCTCCCATTAGCAGTTGGAGTATTTTGGACATCGGCGTGCAATGTCTCTGACTTGATTGAACTATATTGTTTCATTGAAAATGTCTTTGTTGAAGGTTTTCCCTGAGAATAATAGTTTGTAGTAGTCAAACCACACGGCTCTGGGCTCACTGATCTCCTCCTCAGAAATTCAAGTTGCCTTTTTTCCTTCAATTCGTTCTTGATCAGTCTTGTGTCAAACTCTCTCGTAGGGCTGCGACATGCAGTCACGTTGTTGCGTCCTCGCATGTGTTCACGTTTCTCTGCTCTGATGTCCACTATTTGTTCAAAGTGTTTCACTGGGGAGAGCTGTATACTGCTGACAGTCAGGGTATCCATGGCAGCCCCTCTGGTCGTTTCTGTGTTTCAAGCCTACAACGGAAATACATCATGAAATGACTTATAATTGTCCTAAATTATGAAAAATAAAGCATGTAAACATTTGAGTCATACAATCTACTGCTATGTATCAAATGTTATAGGTAGCTGACAAATATTATTTAGTTTCAGGTGCAAAATGATGGTTCAGACAGGACACATGAAGATAAACTGTATATAACAGTTCAGTTTAGTTTTTTCATTTACATGAAATATGCCCTTAAACTTACCTGCTTTGGAAAATAAAGAAAGAAAGTTACTGTTTGTGCTCCAAAAGTATGTGAGCAGTATTTATTTAAAAAAGCAAAAAGCAAAACCTCAACAGTACATTTTAATGTGTTTACTACTGTTTTCTACTGTAGAAGCAGTAATAGCTCGTATAGGAGTACTTTTAGTTGTAGTAACAGTAAATGTAATGTAGATGTTGCAGTTGCAGTGGTTGCATTGTTGTTGTTGTTTGTAAGAAAGCTCATTTAACACTGAGTATCAGAGTTATCGAGACAGACTGGGCTTTGGAAAGTACTGATTAAGGTTGTGGAGGGAACATTTACAACATAATGCAAAGACAATATGTTGCTTAATAAGCAGAGAACCATGACAGATCTTACCTAGAATGCCATCTCATTCAGTCGGGTAAAGTATTCCTGAGTTGATTAAGAAGTTATCTATTTTTCTCACTCTTCTGAAATAGTGTCCGGAGGTTTTGTCTGTGTTTCACATGTAGCTGTTTCTGTTGAGCATAATTTTACAGGAAGTGCAGTAAACCACAGCGTCATATGTTCCTCTATCTCACCAGCCACTCACATCAAACTGATGCCATACACGGGTGGGCCCCAAGATTACACACAGACTTAGACAATTCCCCCTACATGCAGCCATGGGATAAAACACACCACATGAGAGAGAGCTATGTGTGTGTGTGTGTGTGTGTGTGTGTGTGTGTGTGTGTGTGTGTGTGTGTGTGTGTGTGTGTGTGTGTGTGTGTGTGTGTGTGTGTGTGTGTGTGTGTGTGTGTGTGTGTGTGTGTGAGAGAGAGAGTGTGTGAGTGTGAATGTGCGTGTGGTTTCCTCATGGAAATGTACATTAAATTAAATGTACATACAGATTTTTCATTAAAATGAGTTGTGAAGTTGTGTACATGTCATTCACTTCATCATTTGCTGGTGGTGTGTAGGCTTATGTAGGCCAAATTGTTATTTGCATTAAACTGCATTGCATTTACTTGTTAGAAGTTTGTTATAAGTATTTTCAAGATTAATTAACACAAAACACCGGATCTAACATCACGTTTAACCTAAAATTCTCCCCATTCATATTTCTATTAACCACAGCTTCTTTGCGTACAGCGCCATCTCGCGATCACTTGCTTTAACAACTCTAAAAATAGGAGCTTTCCTCTCCTCTCGCGATGCTTCACGAGGATATCTCGTGTTTCCGCCATCCTTGCGGCTCTTAGCAGAAGGGCACGTAGAGACCAAACAAGAGTGCCAGGAGTAGCAAGAACTTCGCACTTCATCTTCAAACATGCTGTCCAGGCTCGTTATTGTGTCAGGTATGTAGTACTGTTGCTTTTATTGATTAATAAACCTCACTTCGCTCTGACACAAACAGACTGTCAAGCAGCAGGAACAACAGTTTGGATTGAATGTGAAGCTGAAGGGTAAAGTGAAGGCCGCACATTGAGCCATGCTATGCTAGTTTTAGCTAGCTACGGTAACTACACGCAAGATATACGATCTGAAACGAGTTCGTTTATTGCATGTATTTGTATCAACAGTTATTGTTAATGCTGTTTACTGTGTTGAGTTTCCTGTTCGTCTAACATACATCTCTACCAGTTATATGACGATAGCTAACGTTAGCTGGAGCGAAGCAGAGCTACTTGAGCTAGCGTTGCTCTGCACGCCTGTAAATGTCACCTCTCTGACAGCAACGGTGGTCGGGTTTATGCTCTTTATGTTTGTAGTAGAATGATTAACTACACTGGCTACACAATGCAACTCCACCAACAGTGTTTCTATGCTTTAGTGCTCTCCCAAGTTGATAATGTCTAGTCTAGTTGCTGCCAGACATTCACATAGGTTGATCCTATCGTCAGGGATTGAAATGGTCCTCTAACTGGGTTCTGGTGACTTTTTTGTCCTTGGACATTTAAGTTATATACAAGTTGCACTTCACTAATAACGCTACAACAATCCTGTTCTCAATCCAACCTTCATGACGACTATAATGACTAACAGCTTTTGATTCCACATCTTTAGAGTGGTGTTAATAACATGACTGAAAAGCTTCCCTGAATTTATGTCATTGTCTCCTCCGTTTGCAGCTGGTTGCCTGAAAAGCAGCAGCCCCCTCGGAGCTGGGTATGTTTCTTTTAGAAGTAGTATTTTACTATTAACATAAAAGATAAATATATCCGAGATCCATATTATAAGCTAATATGTTGTCTCCCACAGTCTGGTCCAGGCGTCTCGCTCCCTGCACACATCGTCCCAGAGTCTGGCCCCAGTGCCCGCTCTGCCAGAAAAGGGAGGCAAAGTCCGCCATGGCATCTTCCCCGAAGAGATTTTCCAGCTCCTGTACCCCAAAACTGGAGTCACAGGTCAGAAGCCAAACTTAATCTTCAGTTATTTCAACTTAAATGTTGAGGATGAGTCCCACTATACCTTTCCCTCACGTAAAATAATGAACAGCATTTTTATCAAACCTAAACATTTTCTATTCATTCTCACATGACCTGATTATACTTTAGTCGTCTGCCCTTAGTTTCATAATTTAGTTATTGTACGTGCAAGATATTAATAAAGTTTTAATTTCATAAAATGCAGTCGCAAACTGTTCAGCCCTGATTTAAAGGATTGAGAGTTCAAGCAGATCTCACGTTTTCAGTTATGTAGTTAAGTTTGTTCAGATATGTTGTGTTTACAAGCTGAATGCTGCTTGTCCATTTTTGGTTTTGTATCTAAGAACAGTAAGCACACAAGGCTTATGGTGTAATGTAAAACAGGCCTGGTCTCATTAGACATCAGTGTACCAGTCAAAAGTTGAAATGTTTTGTAAAGAGCAATTTATCTGATGGCAATGCATTGCATGTGCAGTTTTATTGTTTATATAAATTGTTGTTGTAATAATACGATTAAATTTAAAATGTTAGTATAAAATAAATACAATTTTGGTGCAACATTACCCTGTCCCTATACTACATATGATGATTTTGTGACAGTGAGACAGAGCTGTGGGTGGTTTAGAACCACGTCCCACCAGTGTTATTATTTGTGTTTTTCATTCTTGAATTTTTCTCCTGAATTTTGTAAATTTTCATCAAAAACAAACTGCTACATGAATATTATTTAATTGACAATGAAAGAAATTGTACTTTTTTTTTCTTAGGACCTTACATGCTGGGCACTGGTCTCCTCCTCTACATGCTTTCCAAGGAAATCTACGTCATCAACCATGAGACCTTTGCTGCTGCTTCCATCGGCGGCGTCATCATCTATGGTATCAAGAAATTTGGCCCAAGTGTTGCAGCTTTTGCTGACAAACTGAACGAGGTAGGGTGGCAACCAAATGGATTTGCATTTTTTTATCTTTATTTTTGGGTTAATAATGAGATATCAGAGTTTTGTTTTTGTACAGAAATGACTGTTCGAAGATCATTGGTCTTCTCTTTTGTGCACAACTTTGATCCTGCTGTATTTGTCTGTTTGCAGGAAAAAGTGGCTAAGGCTCAAGAGGTGAAGGACGTGGCCATGTCCAGTCTGGCTCAGGCTGTTGAGGAGGAGAAGAAGGAACAGTGGAGAGCAGAGGGAAGATCAATGCTCTTCGAAGCTAAGAGGGTAAGCAGCATTGGCTTTGCCATTTTTATTTTATTTTCCAATATATTCATGTTCATAATGTACTGCTTCATCTTTACAAAATAATTCATATTGACTGCTTGAAGCGATCTTGGATATTTATCGACATCTGCTGGCAACAAGTCGAAATTGCAACAACATCAGAGTGGCCAAATAAACCTGCAATGACTATGAATGTTTGGAGCTGAAATACTATGAGAACATTTTATTACAATCTTGGAAAAAAAGGAGTCCACAATTAAATATAGGACCCTAGAGTCCTCACTGCAACACACCAGCTCACTGTCTCATTGAGTTGCATTGATACATTTGTTTTTCTTTATATATTTTCAGTCCGTTTTAAAAATATGCAGTTTATAATTTAATTATGGCTGCATTTATTAGCATGTTTTGTCATTTTCTTCTTTGCTCCAATAATGTCTATTTTAAAGGGACAGTTCAACCCAAAATACCAGAAATTATGACCTGGTTACTCAAGATAATCCACGGACCTTGTGGCGGGATGACGACAACACGCATTACATTTTCCTTAAATTTGCAGTCATTATTTACTTATATTGTACTTTAGTATAATTGTCTGATGAGAGATGAGGGCAAATATAGTCTTTATGGATTTTCCTTTTTTGTTGATTAAAAACGGCAACAAAATATGCAATTAATTTGTTCATCAAATATATTACAATGATAGCCAATAAAAACTAATTTGCTCATATATAAACAAATTAATAGACTAGCCTGTGCCAACATATAAAATAAATGACCTGACTTTGTGGAGACTGTCTGTGTATCGGTCTCCTGTGTGTTTTGAGACGCCTCCACACACAATGAACAGCGCTATCTATCTGAGGCTAACTCTTAATAACGAATGTTGTTGAATATGCAAGATTACTATTCCTTTTTGGTGTAATTCATACCCTACGTTATCACCATAAAAATGGCTGATGCATTCAAATACTGATTTGGATGTTGGTTACCACAGCAACAAGCTTTGAAGCAAAAATGTTAGCGATCCAAGTGGAGACCAGGTATTTCCACAGTGTGGTTACAAGGACTGCATGGGCTCCTCTTTCCCCTCAGAACAATGTGGCCATGCTGTTGGAGACCAACTTCAGGGAGAGGCTACACATGGTGACCAACGAGGTGAAGAGGCGCTTGGACTACCAGGTCGCGCTTCAGTATCTCCACACCCGGATGGAGCAGGAGCACATGGTCAACTGGGTGGAGAAGAGTGTCATCAGCAGCATCACTCCTCAGCAGGTCAGTCTTTTTGTGTCAAACTGTCTGAAGCCTCCAGCGATTCTCAGTTTGGGTATGGATGTGTGTGAAAAAAATGAATTACTGTTACTCGTACCACGGCTGGATATCAAACCGTAATAGTGTTTTGGAAACTCTTTTATGATAAACTGGGCTAACGCAACACTTTTAGGGATGACTAAGCTTGTACTGCATATTCAATCAGTATATATTGCATACTTCCGACCAAATGAACAGTTAACTGCCGTTACCAGCAGGCTGTTCAGAGCGAAGTAAACTCTAGTTTAAGTTCTTACTGTCTTGTACATACATCAACAATGTAACACTTGAGGGCTTAATTAATGTGCGTTTGTGTGTGTTTGTTGTTTTAGGAGAAAGAGAGCATCGCCAAGTGCATCACAGACCTGAAGGCTCTGGCCAAGGCCACTCAGGCCAAAGCTATGGCCTAAACTGTCAAATCTTCAAAGAAGACTTCTCTAATCCCCAACTCGCAGTCCCAAGACGAGACGTTCACTTTTAGTTACGGAATAAACTATTTGTCTCTGTCAATATGTTAAGGGTGTGTACAGTATTTACACGTCAGCTGATGGTAAAATAAATGGTTCTCTTATTCAACTTCAGCTTCCTTGTTCTTTCAACATTTCATTTAACCTTTGATTATGTATTTTGTCAGTGACGTTATGTGTGAAAATATTTACCATCACCATTTTTATTGTCATAAAAGATTACACTTCAGCTTGATAATTGCATAATGACATTTTCTTGAGCACTTAAGACCTTTGATCACTTTGAGGGAGATACTGTGAAACATTTTCTAAACCTTTGGACTCATAACAACGCACAGATACGCGGCCTCGCTCAGTACCTCAAATACTTAAACCTCAATCACCAAACCTGGCCCAGCCTGTTGATCCGTCACTAACGTCAGATCCTTGCACTTTGATCCTGGTGACTTCAAGCAGGAAGTCAAGACAATTCTCTCCGTAGTTTGTGAGGAACGGTTGCTCGGTAGAACGTCTATTTAAAAGAAGGAAAGGATGACAGCAGAGCTAACTGACAGGTAACCGAGGAGGTAAATACATCTTGACCGATGGTGGCAAAGCCTCTCGTTTAGAAATGGAAATGTATTTGCTCTTGGAGAAACTCTTGTGTGGTGTTGACAGGAAACTCCGCTTGCATACATTCAATCCACGATCCGTGTGACGGTCCACATTTAAACTGTAATGTGTGTTCTTGTGATGAGTTTCATCTTATTGTTGAATTGGAGTTTCCAGAATTTGAGCCTTTGCCTCAAAATTCCCTTTATTGATCTACCATTTATTCTGTGACGAGGTACAAGGCACAGCTTGATAATGATTGAATCTTTGCTCATTTTAACCATGAATTACTTACCGTTAGTTAACTGGAAATGTCCTTTGTGCCTCACTGCTTCGGTTTACCTTTTAAGTTTATTTTCAAAGCTATGTAACTTTAGCTGAATAGCAGACACTAGCAATCACAAGATAATTGTAAATCTGAATATATAATGTCATCTAAATGTTTTCTACTTGCTGCCATCAGCCACCCTGATATAATGACTACAGGGTGACAGAGCTGAGAAAAGGTGTATTTGTTTTTGTTCAAATGTGATATAGTCTTGCTTCATATCTGTGGGTCTATGCAACCATCTCTCCTGGTTTCACATGAAACGGGTGTAATGTTGGCAGAACATCTTCTCAATCTTACAGGTTCGAGTGGCTCGGATTCTTGGAAAAAATTTAAAAAGAAAGACGTAGTTTAAAAATGTTTGGAAACGGTGGACCTTTCTCGTATTCCCCGAGGTTAGTACATTTAATTTCACTTTTGGGGTCACTGGACATAATTTTGTTAAGCCTTTGAGTCATATTTCTAATCTTTACAGCACTATAAACATTTTCATGATAAAACACCACCGTGTTGTGGTAATCTTGCTGGTTTTGTTACACCTCAGGGGTTTCTCACCGGAGGACCTCCCTCAGAGGAGAGCTTTCCAACAAGATGACCTCAAGGTTGCTCCACTGCAGAGAAACCTGTCCAGACCCAGTGGGAAATCAATATACAGTATGCTCGGACATCAACCATCTCATCTAGTTATATTTCATCTTTTGGGATAACAGAATGTGTCAAACGTCTTTTTTTCAAACCATTTCCTCTCCCATCAGTGCAGAGAAAGGAGTACTCCGAGACGCTGAACAAACATCCTGACAACTTTCACGTCAGAGTGGAGGTAAATGAGTGTGAAGTGTGCACAAGCGTGGAGACATCGAGCAACCCATAGCTGTCTTCATCCATGACTTCTCCTCATTGACTCCACAGCACCTGTTCACCTGTGAGCTGGACGGCCGGGAGGTGAAGACAGTGGACGACTGCTTGGCCAAGCTCAAGAGGCTGGATGCCAAAGGTCGTCTGTGGCCTCAGGAGATGATCATGGAGGTGCAGAGGGGATATCTACTGCTCAGTGACATCGAGACCAAGGTTGGTAGCTCCCATTTCTTTAACAAGTACGGTACAAGGCCATTACAACATTCATTCTGAATTCAAAGTGTTCTGCTGTTTATATTGAACATGTGATGCTTAGTAAAGTTAAGTAAAGGAGGAAAGTGTATGAAAAATCTTAAAGACGGAAGTAATGTTGTAGGTCTCATGAGTTAAGGGTTGCTGCTGTCAAAAGTAGGTGACACAAGTTTGCCAATTTTATTAATGTTTTTGATTCCTTTTCATTGAGTAAAACTACATTTGTTTTTTGGAGGATGGACAACTTTCCAATATGTTAATAAAAAAGAAGCATAAAGTCTGAGTCTTATTTCCATCGTTGGTCAGGACAGAAAAAGATGTTCAGTGTTTGACATTGAGATTTATTAGAAAATAAAAGAACTAGAAGACAGAATCGTAACAATTCTTTGAGAATCACAACTGTGTACGAATACTTTCATTAATTGATTTATTGACTGTATTTCTGTCGTCATGATATTTGTCTGATTCTAAAGTCAGAGCTGGAGTCGCTGCCTTTGAGCTGCATCTTGCAAACCAAAGCTGTGCTGGATAGCTGCGCCTACAACTCTCTGCTGACCGTAACTGTGCAAGAACACAACAAACGCATCAAGCAAGTCTTCATGTTCCAGTGTGAGGAGACTGGGGTGAGTCACATTGAGAGAACAACGTGTGTGTTAGTCCTGTTGTCGGGTGCAGTCTCTGAAATCATTATCTGAAACCAGTATCACTATTTCGTAACAATGTTTTTTGTCTGTGTCACGAAAGTTTGATTGAAAGCGTGTGTGTTCCGCCAGGCGGTGCTCGTGAAGAGTGATCTGGATAAGGTAGTCCAAAAAGGAAGTGCTGTTGTGGAGCCACGCAGAGACCAGTATGACATCAGGTACAACATCACAGGAATCTAGTCTCAAGGGAGATGAAATCACATTAATGACAGTAAATATGTCTTTAACAGCTGTCTGTCGTTGACGTTCTCAGGACTGATCTTGAAAATATCATCGGGCAACATGTTCCAGGAAGTTTCCGGCAACCTGGGCCTCGTCCTGTGCAGCAAGAGAGGACCCCACCACCACCACCGGAACACCCGGCCCCTCAGTGGAGGAGCAGACAACCAGGTATGACTTGATCGCATGCACTGAAAGCATATTAAGAAAATAGCTTTCTTCATGGAAAAGAAACGCTTTAATTCAAGGTTTATGGATGTGTTCTGTGCAAATAAGATGTGCTCAGCAAGAAAGTATCCAGTATGTTTTATACTGTGTATTGATGTTTCGTCTTCAAACAATACATTTTGTTGCCTTGTAGAAAATATGCCGCCTCCACATTTTGACGCCCCACAAGAAGCAACGATGCACCATGCTGATCTTCATGAATTACATATTAGCTCCGAGGTCGCTGTGCAAACGGACACAGAGAGGAACACAGTCAGTACATTAGTCATGAATTATAGGTAGTGGATTATACCAGTGATAAATGATCATAGACGTCTAATCATTTCTCTCATCTCAAGGAAAACATGACACATTTAGCTACTACACGCACCTGAATGATTTGTGTCATGCATCTGCTCCTTTTCACAGGACATTTTAAACCACGTGATAAATGATTTGGAGATCTTCATGGACAAAGTGTCTGCTGCAGCAAATGCATCTGCTTTACCACAAGAGGACACGAAGAAAAAGAAGGCATTTAAAATGAAGAAAAAACCAAAGAACAATGGTAATATCCTTTTTTTCTTCCTGTTTCTCTTTTCAACACATCTTTTTCTGGAAGTAATTACTGGAGAAGTGACCTCCTATAGGTGCTGTCATGCAAACAGCACAGATGTTTGGGTCTGATACAGTTCTTTTCCTTCTCTTGAAGCACCTGCTTTCAGTCTGCCACTCTGGGAGGAATATGTCTCCTATCTTCATAAAGTCAAGTATGGCTTCAATCTTCTGGTAAATATCTCCAAAGCTTATAAATTGAACGGTGGTTTCGGAAGTATTGTGTGTGAACGCTCTCGCGTGTTGACTCGAGTGTGATTGCAGCAGAAAGCAGTGGAGTGTGATTAAAAAGCTCTTTGTATTCCAGGGCCAGCTGCAGGGGACACTAAGCAGCCCGACTGCTCCTGACTTTGTCCACATCTTCTTCACTAGTCTAGGCATGGTACGCTCTTCTCAAACGTATTTTTCACTGGACGAGTCTACTTTCAAGGCACACCAGTTGATACTTCCTTCACCTTTCCACAGATACTGCCTCAGTATTCTGCAGACCTTCCTCCCACTGTTGTCTCACCGCTGCTGACGGAGGCGGCCCTGCAGCTGCTGAGTCAGGTCGTAGACCCGGAGGAAGACCTCCTGTGGAGGTCTCTGGGAGACAGCTGGAACTTCCCCAGGTAGAGAGGCCTCTATAACCCTCACACACTTACACAAGTCTTTCTTTATTAAGCTTGCTACCGTCACATATATAGCCCTCTGATTGTAAGTGTCACCTGCCCCGACACACCCAAACCTGGGCGTAGTGTGTGTAAATACAGGTCAGAGTTAATGCTTCAGTCATGTGCTGTAGAAAACGTGATAGACAGGAGTGAATTGAAACTACTGCTAATTTCAGTTTTAAGTTTTAGGTTTGGTCAAAGGAAATACAGTCAGGGGACATATGTGTTTAATTTACAAATGCTTTAGTTGCTTAAGTTGTCAAGTTGTGAAGATCCCTCTGGCTCGTGTTTAACTTCCCTCCAGCACGTCACTTACACTTATTCTTTTTATATTGCTAGTTTGTCAGGAACACCACTCCAATAGGCTGTTTGACCACAGCTGCATTTTAGAGAGAAACGAATAAATTTAATTATTTCAACTTTGTGCAAGCCATTTGTTTTCCTGTTTCTAGTCTTTGTGCTAAGCTAAGCATCGGCTGGCACCAGCTCCATGTTTACCACGCAGACTTGAGTGGTATCAATTCCTTCTTGGCGAGAATGCAAATAAGCATGTTTCCCAAAATGTCAAAATTCTTATAGTTTTATCTTATAAACTCTTCATGAAGGGTCCACCAATATAAAAGTGGTGCCAAAACATTTAGTCATCAAAACCCCTTAAAAGTACCTGAGTACTGGTGTTTTTGTTGCTCATGCTTGAATGATCTCAGTAATCATTCACAGATGTCTGAAAAAGCTCATTAAAAGCAAAGTTGCTTGAAGTCAAGTTAAGAGGTCACTTCAGCTTTAGATCCGTCCTTCTCTTTTATAACTTGACTGACAGTTTCCTCCCCTCTTATCGATCATCTCGTAGCTCTAGATGGCCGGATGATGACGTCCCATTTTACATCCCACAGTTCTATGATGGCTGGCAGCCGCCTGCCCCCACAAGCATGCCTTCCTCACTCCCTTATCAGAGCGGTCCAATGAGCAGGAGCGACAGCCAGCACTTCACACCCGACGGCCCCCGTGAGCCACCCCTGTACATGCGAGTCATTTACGACTTCACGGCCAGGAACAACCGAGAGTTGAGCATTATGAAAGGTGATGTTGTTCAGGTAAGATGAGTAATATGGTACAATAACCTTCTTCACTGTACAAGTACAAGTATATTATAAATATAAGTGCTTGTCTTGTCCAATATAATGCAAAGATTGCTTGTAGATGTAGATAAAAAAAACAAGTGAAAGTGTTCTCATATCAAGCATGTTTGATGCAGTTTACTGTTTGTGCCTGTAGATTGATCTGCCACCATCAGGAAAATTGTTCTATCAGGGTCATCTTGTGTTTGTGGCGTTGGTTCCCTGTGAGAACCGTGTATTAGTTACATTCCACCACTGCCCACTGCAAGCAGTTGCTGAACTTCTATACTAGATTACTCTGGATACAGCCTTGTTGTCAGTAACAGTTTGATCAAGCTGTTTACAACAGTCACAATCATTACTGCCAGTATCAACATGTTCTTTGGGCTTTTTACAGGTGGTTCAGAAATCCAAACAATGGTGGCTTGTTCGCAACGCCCGCGACGAGGAAGGCCATGTTGCTCAGAATGTTCTGGAGCCGATGAAGCGCGAGGGGCCCATGGAAGATCTACCGGTGAGCTAAGTGACACGTAACGCGGCTGAGGAACCAATGTTTTTTCCCATGTGACTTCATTCCCTCCCTTTGTTCTCTCTGCCCAACAGCGGGACAATCGCGGGCCTGTGACTCTGGACATGACCTCCACACCCACAGAGGTCAAAGCTTGGCTGCAGTACAAAGGTTTCTCCAAAATGTGAGTGAAATCATGCACAGACCGGCTGGGAGCTTTAACAAGTTTGTACTGTAAATCTGACTTGCAGCTAAAGCCAGATATTCTGTGTCTTTTCATCCGCAGCACAGTGACCAGCCTCGGGGTGCTGAATGGTAAACTTTTTCTGGGGATGACCAAGGATGAGATTAGGATGGTGTGTCCCGAGGAAGGAGGCAAGGTCTTCTTCCAGCTGCAGGCCATTAAATCAGCCATTGCGGTAAGTAGTGTGTCACGTGATACGCACAGTCTAACATCCAGCTGTAGCACATCTGTAATGTTTTATCCTGTTTCCTACAGCTCGCCAGTGAACCCTCAGGCCTGTACAACGGCCGCTACTAACGACCCGCAGCTCTTCAGTTAGTTTTCATCCTCAGATTTATTGTGTCTAATTTATCCCTATAGTCTTAAATTCTTGGCGCTTAGCATTTGTTATTTAAGGGAAAGAGCTTTTGCCGAATGAAACTCATATAATTTATCACCAGCAGCAATACTTGAATTATTACTGCAATTAACTTATCGTGTACTTCTCGTTATTTTAAGCAACATTTAGCAGTTTTCCTAACGGAGTAAAACTAAATATGCATGTAGACATTTTGCTCAATTCAACAACATTTTTCATATTTAACAGCTGCATTTACCGTTACGTACTGTAAAAATAGTCCATTCAGTTATACTGCATTAAGTATTTTTCCAACTTGGACTCTATTTTTTCATGTTTGTGTGTGTGACTAATGGGCCAATTTCTTTAATTGTTACCAGTATTGAGGGATAACCGAGTCACTAAAAGTGCTTGTTTTGGCCCCCGTCAGGCTCATATTGTTGTTTTAAATGTTTGACAACAAAAACATGTTCCCTTGCTTTTCTTGGTCTGGTCGGTTTGTTATGTCCAAGTCCCACTCAAGAAGAAGTCTTGTCCTGAAATTTGAATATCGAGCCTCAGCAGATCCCACTCTTTACAGCATTGTTCCTCATCGGGTCTCAGCATCTACAGGAACTCTCCAGAGCTTTGCGGCCTTGTGGCAGCTGGTTCACGCAACTCTGCCCGTTGTTCAATTTGTTGGAGTTCTTGGTTATATATAAAATAGCTTATACTGTAGATAAAATAAATACTTGCAGCCCTCAATTTCAAATACCTAATCCACATTGTCAAATCATATTATTCAGCCATAACTTTGAACATACTCTGCCTGGCTGCCACTCACCTCGCGTTGTCTTCTGGCAACATGTCACCTTACGAGATTTGAGAACAAGACTGCTTGAGCAACTCTTTCCATAATGTTGTCACAACTATCAGAACCGGTCAATGGCAAACTAAAGCACTTTCAGTGGATGCTAGCTTTCCCCGATAGGATTACAGTTCTACAGCGCTCTTCCTCAATACTGGACAAAGTAAAAAACGGTTGCCCAATAAGTCAGACCAAAAGACGTGGGAAAATAGGTCCAGGTTGAAAATGACATCTTTAAATTGATGCTTTCTCAAGTTGAAAGAGTCTCTAAATTTGCTTTAATCCTTCAAAAAGAATAATCAAAATGTGACTAGTAAACAAAGTGCTTTAACTCAAGTTTCTAATTATCTAAATAAAGACAAACTTGGGTTTCTTTTGACACATTTGATTCAACTAAAAATGGTTCTTACAACAGGCATATACATGTTTGGAAAAGTGTAAAATGTGATTAAAGGACTTGAAACCTACACAAGCAGCTAATAAAAGAAAATACGAAAAACAATCTTTTCTCTTTATTTATTGGTTACCGACTCAGTTGCGCTTGTGAAAATGGTCATTTCTCAAAAAGGAGTCATCGTCTTCTACTCCTTCTTGTTTCCCCACTTGGCCATCTTGTTGTTGACAGGAGTCTTCATGAATCGGTCTGACTTCATGTAGGCAGCAATCTTCTCAAGAGCCTACAATGACATAACATACAAAAGGCATTACAAAAATGACTTTGAAAGGCCACATAGACATCAGAGACCATCACAGCAACACAAAAAGCTGCTAGAGTGCATATTTCCTGACTGTTGACACAAACAGCACATTGATACCCACTGAGAGTAGCAAACAAACATGTGAGTGTTCTCACCTCAAAACGGTCTAAAAGATCTTTGAGGTTCTTGAAGTCATCCAGGCACGTGGGATGAAACATCCTTTGGTGATCCAATAGCTCGTACATGATGAAGTCCACATAAGTGATCTGTTATGAAGAAATTAGAATTCACAAAAATGTTAAAAAGCCAAATAAATAGACTTTATAGCTGCACAAATAGTTTTATCTGAGCACAGTCAAATGACGCAAGTGTGTCTCTAATAAATTAATATAAGCTGTACCTACCCAGCATCAAATGACAGTTAATAACCATACAGCAGCTCAAGACGCAATTATATTTATCAAAACTCAGAATGTAAATTCTAATGTTAGTTCAAAAGTCCATAATATGTCAAATGCATGTAATTAATGTGATTGCGTGTCATTCTTTGCTTGTAATTAGAGTAATGCAGCTTCGACAATGTCTGTGCCACAACCCAACATATGAAGCATACTTAATGGCCGAATTACATACCTTATCACCAGCAAACCACTTCCTGCCCCCCAAGTAATTGGAGAACTGCTTCAGTAGTTCTGGCAGCTTCTGAAGGTACCCCGGCTTCAGCTTGTCCTGATTTCAGAGAGGTGATGTTGGCATAAGTGGAGATTTGGAGGCGTAAAGTCACATTCAGGCCATGTCCACACTACTAGGTTTCCATTTTAAAACGCATATCTTTTGCTACATTTACACCGAGCGTCCACACTACGCCAGAGTTTTAGGGCACCGAAAACGGAGGAACGGAGGAATTTGAAAACTCTGGAGTGGACAGGTGTAAACAGAGAAGTTGGGAATCAATCACCTGCTATCTGGACCTTGAGGCTGAAATAAAAAGATTTAATGACGCAGACACCTGCGTTCACTACTTGATTGGGTCTTAGCAGTCATGACGTGTCCTTCCCTGTTTGGTTATGGGGTAGGGCCGTGAACAAACAGCCAGGTCTACCAGCAACAGTTTGACCTCGTTGTCAGTCCAAGCAAAGAAATTTCTCGTCCCTCTTTTTGCCACTGACGTTTTTCCGTCGCAGTATTTTCTGCAACTAAACCAACTGCTGTTTGTTGAAAATGTGCTTCCCGTTTACACCGTCACACACACAGTTTCAAATGTTGCCGTGTGCACCTAAATCATTTCAAAAACAAAAACCTATTAGTGTGGATGTAGCCTCATTGTTAAGCTCTTTATGTCGTACTCACATAGTCACCATAGCACATCATCGCAAAGCCGATTCTGAAGTCCATCGCCTGGTTCTCCAAGAAGTCCACACGGACTTTCTCATCCTCGGTCTCTCCACCTGTGATCAGAGTCAGTGAGGAACAAAGACTGAGATGCACGCATTTCCCCAATCTGAAACGCAGGTAGCAGCACGAATCGTAGCTCTGTCACTGCGAGCTAAACACTCAAAGTCACGACTGTTTGCCGTCCTGGCTCCTCATTGGTGGAACAAGCTCCCCATTGACATCAGGACAGCAGAGTCTCTACACCTTCCGTCGCAAACTAAAAACACATCTTTTTCGACTATACCTTGAATAGGGAAGGTAGAGCTGTAGTAGCACTTTAACAGCACTTAAATGTCTCTTACTGATAGCACTTTGTAGTTTAACTTTATGGAAGAAATTGTACTCTCGATTCTTGTTGTTCTGAGTTTGTACTCATGGTTGAATGCACTTATTGTAAGTCGCTTTGGATAAAAGCGTCAGCTAAATGACATGTAATGTAATGTAATACTTGTGTGGTTCCTTCTTTTAAAAAAAAGGAGACTAAAATAAATAAAATATTTTATTTACAAACATTCAGAATGGATATGAAACAAAATGTATAATAATAATAATGATAAGTGGAATAAACACAATACTTACACAAATTGTGTTTACGAGCAATGTATCTCATGATGGCATTGCTCTGTACGATCTTCCTGTCTCCATCTTCCAAGTAAGGCAGCTATGGTGAGATGTTAATACCATTATTAGTTTGTGTTTTTATTTGCCAGCGTTATACTTTAATACTCAAAAGTTAACCTCACTTACATTGGGAAAGTCGATTCCAAGTTTACTTTTTTCGTCTAACCAGCAGCTCTTGTCAAAGTCTGGAGCTGTGAGGGAAAGAAAAGTGGGTTAGATGATCAAGTCTGATGTATGGACACTTTGGTCACTCTGTTGGTTAAAATGATTAACTGCAAGCTGAATTGGTAAGTTACCTTCGCCACAGACGTACAACTTGTTCTCATACTTAGAGCCAGTGTACTCCAGCAGCAGACGGGCAGGCTGGGCGAGCTGCACATGTACACACATAACAGATGATGGGTTGGTCGATTTATTAGCTTCTATAGCAACACATTTGGACTGAGATTCACATTGACATTGGCATAAATCTCAATTTATTAATACATTAGCCAATTACATTATTTACGTTAGTAATTCAGATGGCAATCATTAAGTATCTTAATCGTGTTTTGCTTTGTTATGAGATACAATTTTAAATCATTGAGGTTTTAAGTCTTGACAAAGCTAAAACAAAAAAGTATGCAGTTTATCAAAGCAAACTATTTCCATGCAACCCCAAGTGCTAAACATATATAATAACTACACTTTCAATGTATATAGACATCATAGGATGTTAGCTGTACAGTTAGAGATAGCTAACGTTACATTGTTGCACCACTTGCATCTAAGGTTATATCATGAGCACGTGCCACTTTTATACAAAACATTTCCCATCAGCTGTAACTAACTTACATAACATTTAACATCAGCGAGGCTCTGTCGATACTTCGTATATGCTTACTAAGCATAATGAAGTTATGGAGTACGACGTCGACGTTAGTAGCAAGTGAGACATAGTTTGAAAGGCGGTGACGCGGTGCGCGTTTCTTAAATCGGTGGTTGTTGGCTCTTTAGCGGCGGCCGTTCAAATCCAACAACAGGAGCCACTTTATGAATAAAAGTCGACGGCTGCACTCACCCCACGAATATCCCAGTAAGCCAGTTTCATTGTCATGTTGAATCACTTTTAGAGACTAAATGTGGCTGATAGCGACTCGCGCAGCTGCTTTAAACCGCTGGGCGGAGATGTGGGCTGGTTTCTTTCTGCAGGAGGTGGGCGGGGTCACGGGTTGAGGGGGAGACAGCTCAGCCCTGCTCGAAACCCATTGGCTGTTGGTCTGCTGAGACGTTTAAATTATCCTTGTGAATATTAGTTTCAGTCAGTGTGTGAACAATAAGGCAGTTACTGACCGGTTCTTTTGTCTGCACGGTCCTGGTTCATTTCCAGGGTGTGTGAATAGGAATACGCTCGGCAGGTAGCTGCTCTCACCGGTATATCCATCTCACGTGACAATGCAACCGATGATTGACGCCAGGTTGCACGTATGGACGTCCTGTTTTAGCCTTCGACACATGAGGCCATACAAAAAAACAAAAAAACATACGAGGACACCAATACGCAGGTATAATCATAGCAGTTCAAAAGTCACTCCTGTTTAAAAACATAGAGACATTTGTTCCAATGTTTCCAAAAACCAGAATACCTTGTATCACTTTGTGTTGGCTCAGTTATTAAGGCCTTTATGATTAAATGTTTTGATGCAGTCAATGTGTACATACAATTCCTCAACAGCATGAACGGTGGGAACCTTACATCACAAACATGACTTGCACTTGTCCATCTTGGTAGCTTGAACAAGATTCTAAAAGCATCATGACCACCTGAATCTTTTTCGCTTTACTGCAACCGCACCACAAGTAAGCTGTACATTAGGCTCTAAAGAGAGCTGATTTAACATTATCTGTACACATATGAAATGTACGTGCTAGCATATTGGCTTGTGCATACGGTTTGCAACATTGAGTTTAGACACATTTTTGGAAGAATGATTTACTGCCATTTAAACAATTCACAATGTTATCATACATTATGCAGAGATCACTATTGTGGTGTTGGTTCTTACAGTTAATGTTGTCACACAGAAATGCATCAAGTGGTATATCAATATATGGCTGCAGGGTGGTGCACTGTCACAGCAAGAGGGGCTGGGGTTCAATCCCCCACGGGCCTTTTGTGTGGACGTTGCATGTTCTCCCTGTGTCAATGTGGCTTCCTCCCACAGTCCAAAGACATGCCGCTCAGGTTAATTGGACTCTAAATTGCCCGTTGGTGTGAGTGGTTGTCTGTCTCTATGTGCCCTGCGATGGTCTGGTAACTTGTCCAGGGTGAACCCTACCTTCGCCCAATGTCAGCTGGGATCGGCTCCAGCACCTCTAAATAGGATAATTGGTTTGGAGAATGGAATTGCATATCCATTACTTACACTCTTATCAGTTAGTGAATTGTAATGCAAGAAATCTTCTGTGAGCTTTGACCAATCTACTTTAAAACTGTGTTCATGGTTCAGTGGTGAGTAGTGTCATTCTTCAATCAGAGGATTGGTGGTTCGATCCCTGGCTCCGCCTACACATGTCGATGTATCCTTGGGCAAGACACTTAACCCAAAATTGCTCCTGCAGCTGTGCCTACAGTGTATGAACGAGTGAATGATGGCAAGTAGTGTGGTTAGAAGACTAGAAAAGTTCTATACAAAGTACAGGTTAATTACCATTATCAGAACTGGTCAACTCAGGTTTACTCTCAATATTTAACATCATAGAGACAGAGTAGCCAGCTCATACAGGACTGCAACATCATCGAGACAGTCATGAGCCCCAGCTGTACATATACAGTGATCCAGCCAAGATGTTGTGTCAGATGCAAGGCCAGACAGAAACCACCATGAAAGCTACCATATGTCTGTACTGCAAGAATGTATACAGGGATTACTAGACATGTTTGGGAAAGTGGAAAACGTGAATAAAGGACTTGAAACCTACAACCAGCTTATAAAAAAAAAGATATACGACAAACAATCTTTTCTCTTTATTTATTGGTTACCGAGTCAGTTGCACTTGTGAAAATGGTCATTTCTCAAAAGGCGTCATTGTCTTCTACTCCTTCTTGTTTCCCCACTTGGCCATCTTGTTGTTGACAGGAGTCTTCATGAATCGGTCTGACTTCATGTAGGCAGCAATCTTCTCAAGAGCCTACAATGACATAACATACAAAAGGCATTACAAAAATGACTTTGCAAGGCCACATAGACAACATTTACCTCCAGACATCAGAGACCATCACAGCAACACAAAAAGCTGATAGAGTGCATATTTCCTGACTGTTGACACAAACAGCACATCTAACACATTGATACCCACTGAGAGTAGCAAACAAACATGTGAGTGTTCTCACCTCAAAACGATCTAAAAGATCTTTGAGGTTCTTGAAGTCATCCAGGCACGTGGGATGAAACATCCTGTGTTGATCCAACAGCTCGTACATGATGAAGTCCACATAAGTGATCTGTTAAGAAAAATTTGAATTCACAAACATGTTAAAAAAAGCAAAAATAAATAGACTTTATAGCAGCACAGCTATATTGTTTTATCTCAGCAGTCAAAAGGACACAAGTGTGTCTCACAATCACCACTTTCACTTTAGATTTGTCATCTAGCTTTGCAGTTCTCACTCAGCTCTATGATCCAATCAAGGTCATCGATTTGGTTTTTCACCTCAGATTTTCTGCTTGGTTCAGTCTCATCAACTCAACAGCATTTCCATAAAAAAACACTCTAATAAATTAATATAAGCTCCCTGCCAAGCAGCAAATGACAGTTAATAACAGCAACAAGACGCAATTATATTTATCAAAACAACTCAGAATGTAAATTCTAATGTTAGTTCAAAAGGCCATAATATGTCGAATGCATGTAATTAATGTGATTGCGTGTCATTCTTTGCTTGTAATTAGAGTAATGCAGCTTCGAAAATGCCTGTGCCGAATTACATACCTTATCACCAGCAAACCACTTCCTGCCCCCCAAGTAATTGGAGAACTGCTTCAGTAGGTCTGGCAGCTTCTGAAGGTACCCCGGCTTCAGCTTGTCCTGATTTCAGAGAGGTGATGTTGGCATAAGTGGAGTCTTGGAGGTGTAAAGTCACACATTCAGTGTTGTTAAAATCTTTATGTCGTACTCACATAGTCAGCGTAGCACAGCATCACAAAGCCGTTTCTAAAGTCCATCGCCTGGTTCTCCAAGAAGTCCACACGGACTTTCTCATCCTCGGTCTCTCCACCTGTGATCAGATTCAGTGAGGAACAAAGACTGAGATATACCTGACAAGTGTATACTTGTGTGGTTCCTTCTTTTAAAAAAGGAGACCAGACATAAATAAATTATATTTACAAACATTCAGAATGGATATGAAACAAAATGTATAATAATAATAATAATAATAATAATAATAATAAGTGGAATAAACACAATACTTACACAAATTGTGTTTACGAGCAATGTATCTCATGATGGCATTGCTCTGTACGATCTTCCTGTCTCCATCCTCCAAGTAAGGCAGCTATGGTGAGATGTTAATACCATTATTAGTTTGTGTTTTTATTTGCCAGCGTTATACTTTAATACTCAAAAGTTAACCTCACTTACATTGGGAAAGTCGATTCCAAGTTTACTTTTTTCGTCTAACCAGCAGCTCTTGTCAAAGTCTGGAGCTGTGAGGGAAAGAAAAGTGGGTTAGATGATCAAGTCTGATGTATGGACACTTTGGTCACTCTGTTGGTTAAAATGATTAACTGCAAGCTGAATTGGTAAGTTACCTTCGCCACAGACGTACAACTTGTTCTCATACTTAGAGCCAGTGTACTCCAGCAGCAGACGGGCAGGCTGGGCGAGCTGCACATGTACACACATAACAGATGATGGGTTGGTCGATTTATTAGCTTCTATAGCAACACATTTGGACTGAGATTCACATTGACATTGGCATAAATCTCAATTTATTAATACATTAGCCAATTACATTATTTACGTTAGTAATTCAGATGGCAATCATTAAGTATCTTAATCGTGTTTTGCTTTGTTATGAGATACAATTTTAAATCATTGAGGTTTTAAGTCTTGACAAAGCTAAAACAAAAAAGTATGCAGTTTATCAAAGCAAACTATTTCCATGCAACCCCAAGTGCTAAACATATATAATAACTACACTTTCAATGTATATAGACATCATAGGATGTTAGCTGTACAGTTAGAGATAGCTAACGTTACATTGTTGCACCACTTGCATCTAAGGTTATATCATGAGCACGTGCCACTTTTATACAAAACATTTCCCATCAGCTGTAACTAACTTACATAACATTTAACATCAGCGAGGCTCTGTCGATACTTCGTATATGCTTACTAAGCATAATGAAGTTATGGAGTACGACGTCGACGTTAGTAGCAAGTGAGACATAGTTTGAAAGGCGGTGACGCGGTGCGCGTTTCTTAAATCGGTGGTTGTTGGCTCTTTAGCGGCGGCCGTTCAAATCCAACAACAGAAACCACTTTATGATTAAAAGTCGACGGCTGCACTCACCCCACGAATATCCCAGTAAGCCAGTTTCATTGTCATGTTGAATCACTTTTAGAGACTAAATGTGGCTGATAGCGACTCGCGCAGCTGCTTTAAACCGCTGGGCGGAGATGTGGGCTGGTTTCTTTCTGCAGGAGGTGGGCGGGGTCACGGGTTGAGGGGGAGACAGCTCAGCCCTGCTCGAAACCCATTGGCTGTTGGTCTGCTGAGACGTTTAAATTATCCTTGTGAATACAATCTGTCAGTGTGTGAACAATAAGGCAGTTACTGACCGGTTCTTTTGTCTGCACGGTCCTGGTTCATTTCCAGGGTGTGTGAATAGGAATACGCTCGGCAGGCAGCTGCTCTCACCGGTATATCCATCTCACGTGACAATGCAACCGATGATTGACGCCAGGTAGCATGTATGGACGTCCTGTTTTAGCCAAACAGATTGAAGTCCAGACAGAAGCCACAATGAAAGCAAAGCAGTAAATCTGTACTGCAAGAATGTTTGCAGGGAATACTTTACAAAGCTTTTATATAGCACCATGGGTCACGTGCATTACAAATAGTTTAATCAGGGGGATGTTGTCCATCATTTGCTTCCACGCAAAAAGGATGACAGTTCATTTTAACTTCAAATGGTAAAACAATACCAACTATAGTTCCAGTTACTAGCTTTCTTTCTGGAGCTTTTAAAAGTATCACATGGCATTCATCAGCAGATTTGCTCAGCGGTCTCTTCAATGCAAGCTCAGGAGTTAAAAAATAAAAAATGTGATCAATAGCAATTGAGCCTAAAGTGATAACAATTTGCCTTATCAGTCTTACAAATACTAAAACTAATTTAATTTACAATGATACAATTACAGAAATGCGTGCACATTTACATCTGTTTATTTTCACATGACTAATGACTCGAACATTTAATCATTAGAAATATCATCTATCACTTTACAGTCGATCAGCTAATTGACAATCGTTTTAACATGACCAGACTTCCTACACAAAAATACAGTCATATTATAAGGTTTATGGTACAATGTGTGTGAGCTAGAGGAATTTATTGTCTGCAGCCAAACCTCAATCCTTTGTAACCAGTCTGAAATGTGTTAGACTTTGTGCTCCCTTTGGCCCACATTGGAGAGTAATGAGCTGAATATGAGTCTGGACACACCACACAGTGCTCACTTTGTTTCACGTCCTTTATTCACTCCCACAACTGACCATAAAAAGCCTGCTAAAACTCAAACAGACCTTAATGTTAACAACATGTAACCATATTACAAACAGCACACACAGTTCTCTGCAGGGACACTTCAGGCTTTTGAAAAGCAACGAGGAACCCGAGAGATCAGGACCGAGTTTGAATCAAGTTAGTCAACTTTCAGTTCTCAAAAAATGTTTGACTGATTGAAAAGTGAAGGAACAGACCATGCATCTTTTCACTGTACTATCAATCAAGCATGTGTGTATTTTAAATATCTGAGTGTAAAGGACAGCTCAGAGTTACTGTTCAGACTCATAAAATAAGAGTTAGTTTAATTACTGCACACTGGAAAGAAATATTGTGACAAGTAAATATTGACGGAAACAACAGTATTGTCATGCCTGATTACTAAACAGCAAACATTTGTTTGATTGTGATTATTCGTTGACAAGAAACATTAAAGTGTCATAAAGCCATGTCATAAAGCTCATACAGCTGAAAAAAAGCCTTAATAATCTAAACTAAACCACTTTCTTCAAAATTATACTGCTTGCCTTACTTATTGGGTTAGATTCTCACACAGGTAAGTAACCCAGCTCAAAAAGAATATATCAAGATATGACAGGGATTATTATTAAATCAGAATGCATTGCATGTAGTCATAACTCATAAGAATATGAATGATAAGTCATCTAAAAGCAGTCGTTGACACCTTTACAAACCAGCATACTTCTGTGACAGACTTGTCCAAACACATGGCAGCACAGACAAAGGGGCCAGATTCCACCCAACCCTAAACCTGTGAACTCCTCCCAGTGCGTCGACAGGTGATCACTCCATTGGGCTACGAAGGGAGTTAAACATATGTAGCCCTGTCTGCAACTTATCATTTAATTTAATTAGCAGTCAGGAGGAAGTTAGTTTTTCATGTTTACATAACCATAGATAGCGCCCATAAATTAGAGTCAGTTTCACCAGTCACAAGTTAGTTCAGCTAATGGGGCATAGTTTGGTTAATCCGTTTCGACAGGGTTTTTTATTTGGTTGGCAGAGTGATCTGTTCATCATTGTTTTCTGAAGTTGGCTGTGTGGTCCTGAGACCAACCGCCAATCCTGCCGCGTTATCAGGTAGAGGGGCGGGACCTAACGTCCCAGATCTGTCATTTTAAGGGAGACAGCAACAGCTGTTGCCCCGCGGGGGGAGTTACCATGAGCACATCCGGTCTGGCCATGGCTGACTACTAGTTAGTAACTAGTAGTTACCCACGGGGCTGCCTTTGTGGTCTACAGGTAAAGACCAGTTGTTGTTGCTATACATTGTGATTGTTATATTGATACACAATGTGCCCCAGACTGTCGCTGCTGTTTCAGCGAGTTCCTCTATGTTCTACCGGACCACCATCCACCCGCTTTTCTTCCCCTTCCCCTTTGAACACTCCCTGGTCATGAGTACCTAACACACTCTGCCCGTGCCTTGTTTGTTTGATGCTTGTGTGGACAAGTGAAGCGGCCACTGCTGTTTTAGGCATCCACGATCCCCAGCAACGACTCAGGCCTGCAACAGGGGTTTTGTTAGTGTGTGTGTGCCTGTGAGGGTGGGTTTGCGCTATGTATTCATATATATGTGTTCACCTATGGCTGCTGCTAATCTGATTATTATATTAATTCTGAGTTCAGTTATTGTGTAGGGATCTGCCCATTGGTTTTTGGAATACTTATAAATATATTGACAGTAACAGCGTCATCACTTTCAAAACTATACCCAGGACCCCGCCCATAGTACTAAGTTAAATCATTTATATCATCTTGCATAGCTACATGGGAAGGGTGTTACACATACCTCGGATATCTTTTCATCATCTGGCTTAACTGACCCACAACAGTCCTACATCGCTGGCTTTCAACTTGGTAAATCAACCCAGGCTTTCTTTATCTCGCTGGTGCATGACGTGTTGGCATTGTTAGCCATTTTGTACTGTAAGGCACAGCGTCAACACGTCACACTGCAACACACAGGTCAAGAAGCTGACACACATAAATGAATATGAATATATGATAAGATAATGTATACAGATTGCTTTCTTTTTGCTTCGAAAACTGAAAACCCCTTAACCCTGAAGTTACCTCGCTAACCCCAAATCCTTCTTCGTAGTACACGGCCCTGGTCTTAAGTTTGAGATTTTTACCCCAGCTTTAAAAGGCTGCGCTCGTTCCCGCGAACGGCTTTAATGCTGTAGCATTGCACTTGTTGAGCAGAATTATCTAACTAGAAGTATGCAAGTATAGTAATGGCATATCAGTTTAATCAGTAATTCCAAGATTTGTGGATGTTGATAGTTTCTACAGTGACTAATTAAGCCCTGTTTGGTCTGTAACCCATTTCATTACAGCATTGTTATTACTGAAATAAATCTGGATACACAACATCTACCAACATGGCAAAAAACTGCTATTATAATATGCTATATACATGTCATAACAATTAGCATAGTATAGCAGGTCATGGAAATGTTTAAAAACATTATAGTGTAACACATCATAATATAGTACGCCATAAAAATAAAATAACACATGTAATGAGTATAGTAGTATGAAATATAAATATCATAAAAATAATCATAGTTTCAAAGATAGTGTCATGAAAATGTCAAGAAAATGATGATATAATATGCTCATAAAAGGTAAGTATGTCGTCAAAATGACATAAGATATTAGAAAATACTATGCCTAAAAATGTCATAGTATAAAACGATAAAAGATATCCCAATATAGTATGACATAAGAGTCGTAAGAAAAGTAAAAAATGTAATTAAAAATGCAATATAATGGGTGGACCCTTTAAAATATACTGCGCAACATAAAGTTTCAAGCACCAACCTCATGAGCAATTTGATCTGAGATGTTTGACCCCTGTTTCAAAGAGCGTTTGCTCTTCTAGACATGGAGACAGATTGGATATGTTCACTTCAGACTTTTGTTGTAGTTTTTAGCTTTTCTGGCTGAGCATCTTTTCTGGTCAGAATGTAGTTGTTCGTTGTTGGTTTTCTTCACATATATACTGAAAGTGTTGAGGAGTGGCAGGATTTCATCTCAATTCCACATCCATTCTCTCTAACATTTTAGCCATTGGTTCCCACCATCATTCACTACCAAGTGTGTTTATGAACAGTAATACGACAACATGGCTCCGTGTGGACGACTGCAGAAACTCAAACAGAGCTCATTTGTCTAAATAAATTCATCGGCCTTTGGTCTTTATCAATTTTGGAAGTTGCAGTTTTCAGTTCACTAATTTTCTTTCTGGGATGTAAAAACGACAGCTAGTCAAGCACTCCAATTTGAACATTTATTTTTCTTCGACACAAATGCAATTAAATAATATTTCACAAATAGCACAAACAATTCTCTTGGAGGGACACTTTGGGCTTTTGAATACAACAAGAAACCCCGGAGATAACACCAGGACCCAGACGTAAGGCAGCAGTTTGAAAAGGATGCGTCAAAAAAAAATTGTTTATGCAAGATTTTTGTGCAAAAAGTGAAAACTGAAGGAACAGATCATGCATCATTCACTGTACTATGATTTATAAATGTATGCATTTTAAATATACAGTATGTGTGTAAAGGACAGCTCAGAGTAATACTGTTCAGACTGAAACAATCATAAACTAAGAGTTAGTTTAATAAGATGCTACAACTGAGTAGCTTTACTCCACAGAAACAAATATTGAGGAGCCAACATGCAACTCTACTGAATAACTGTACGGACTGTAAACAAATCCCAACGACCCTATGACACATAACAGCTGTGTGAAATATGGTATCATTACCAGGCGTAAGAATACAGAAGAAGTTATTGTCCTGTGGATAATTACACTGTCAACCAAACAAACAAAAATACATGCAGTTTGACAATATGAATATTCTTCAAAAGGTTTTTGCATCATGTTAAACACATTTTTTAATGAGGGCCGTAGCCAAGATACCAGAACGACTGATGCCATCGGTTGATTATTCCTTTATTATTTATTCAGTTAGCTATTTATTTCTACGTTTTTTTTTAGACCAAATAATCATTCAAACTTATAGTAAACTGACAATTTAATTGATTTTGAAGGAGTGTAACAAATATATGATTGCTCTGACCTGCTAATGTTAGCTTTGCCAGGTTCAGTTTGCTAGATAGCAGCTAGTTACATCAGACTGTGTAAATAATTCTATACAACTAATCTTTTTGTAAGAACCAGTTTTTGTTATGTATTATTTTAGTGATGCATAAATCCCCACTTAGTAAGTTCTTAAAGCAACGCTTAAGTTTGTACTAAAGGTGCAATGAATGTGTAAGATGTGGCCACATACGCCATGGAAATAGGATGCAGCATTTCATATCCATATGTGACCTTACAATCTCAATTTACAGTCATCGGTTATTTAAAAAAAATAATAAGAAAAGCCAACTACACACTAACAGCAGGGCAACAATATGCCTCTAACTGAAAGCCGCCCGAGACCCGCGAGGACGAAGCGCTAATCTTATTTTAACCAAGTTCAACGTGCGTTTACTTCTTTGCGTCGCGGAGAGCCTGGCAGTGATTTTGTATCTCTATACTGGAAGGTAACGTTTTCAGTGCATGTTCACATGCTAGTTTGAATGCTATTTGTTTAAGAGTAAGGTGCAAAGCTCCAGTTGTTTTTGATTTTCTTAAAGTTACATTGAGGAACTTTCATTTAGTGTTGATTTCGGTGCCACCGTGGACAATAAGCGGTAATATTGACCAGATTCCCTTAAGAAAACCTCTCATTTTACTGCAGCAGGGTCTGCCAGTCTACCCCGCTCAGTCCTGGTTCTGGTTCTCCCGTGCCTCCCTTTCCTCTAGCGGGCCCAACAATAAGAACTGGGTCTCCATCAGCGGTATGTCGGTGTGGGCTCGCTGTGGGAAGGAGGAGTCGTTGCATTGAGCTCTCCACCGCCTGACGGAGCCCCGCTGGCAGAGATGCTCTTGTGTGAATGTGTTGTCACATTCACACAAGAGGAATCCTTTCTAGCCATAATCGTGACAAGCCCTCGGGGCTGCTCAACTTTATAGAGTTGGATCGGGGCAGACTGGACACAGCAGTGACTCACTATCGCCTCTCAAGGAGCAAGGGATATTACTTTTATCCTGATCGTCTTCCTACTTTAGTCGGTTAGTGTAGGATCAAGTTTTTAAGTTTTTTTTTTAATGGGTTGAATCTTGAATGTCTATTATTCAATGCTTGGTACAGGAAATACAGACTGTACAGAAACTCAGACAAAATGTAGTCAAAAACCACATAATATTTTTAAAATAAATACATCAACATGAAATTGACATGACAAATTACACAAAGAATGACGCAAGAAACTAAAGGAAGTAAACCTCTTGGGTACACAGATTATAGGTCCTCTCGCTTATTGCCACAGTAGCAACTCTCATAATAGTCTTGTGACAAAGCTTTTCTTTTTTCACCGGTGTGATATGTTGATATGCAAATCTGTACAATGTCCTGATGTGAAAACAGGGAATGTCGAGTGTTTGTATTGTGGTGCATGTTCACTTCTTTCCCTGCCCAGCTCCCATGCGCAGACTCCCCTCCTCCTCGATGGTCTCCAGCTCATCTGTGCGGATGGCCTGCGTGATTAAATTCAACTCCTCACACATGGTCTCATACCGATATGCCACTCGGATGTCAGGAACGTTGGTGCGCCTGATGTCATTACTCGCCTGCCCCTCCTTGGTGTGATGTGGGCCGAGCCAGAAGCTCTTCACCTGAAACGGGAGAGGAGCAACATCAAACTGTCTGCAGAACAATAGGCGGAGGAGGGAGTGCAGCTAAATGACATGTAATGAGGGAGTGGTGTAGTTATAGACCGTAAAATTGGAGAACTTGTTTGTTTTGTGCTATAAAGATAAGTGGTACCCTTTCAGAGAATCCGCTCATCAGCACGCTGTTTCTGGCCAGCTCACACATGTCGCAGGAGCTCAGTTTCCACACCTGAGCAGCAATGCTGTACTCCTCCATCAAGGGCTCCTACACAGAGCACAGAATACATATCATATGAGGCAGACACTGCTCATTTTTATTACAATGTAATATTAAATCTGTAAATACCCTAATGTTAGTAGGTTTGAAAGTGAATTACAACATATCATTTGTCTTGTCTACAGGTATTACTGCACTTTGACTGGTTAATTAGGCAACATCTATAGATAGTTATGATAAAAACAAGTGCATTTTAATGACACCAGTCTCAGAAATTCTGTCTCAAATAAGATGTTTTGACCACTCGTTGAATCAAACACACCTGGAGTGGCCAAAAGTCAAACATGTCTTTATTTCACACCAAAACAATTGTGGTCTGAGAGGATTCATCTTCTGTTTTATTAAGAAGACAATCAACATTGTCTTCAGAGGTGATCATTCTAAACCTATGATCACATGTTGTCTTCTGCAAGATTGAAAATGTTACAAAGGAAAACCCCAGCACAGTTTTGCCAACTCTTTTTAAATGAAAGTAGCAAGCATCACTAGATCCAAACGTTTAGTGAGAAAGTTGCCAAGTTGGCAGTCTGTTCCTTTAGGTGTCCCTCCAGAGCCACTCCCTCAAAATTATCCTTATGAAGGTAAACCACAAAGCTTTTGTTAGTACTCACTCGCTGTCCATCTTGAGGAATGAGTGAGCGGGCAAAGTGCAGGCAGGCCGAATCAAATGATTAAATGGGTTTATTACAGTCCTGTGACATGTTTTATTCAATTTATTATTGATTGCTGTTCGGATGTAAAGAGAATTACAACAAATTCAACAAAACATATTTGAAAAAGAAAATCTCCAACCCATAGCTTTAAGTGTCTTATTCATGTTTTATTGAAGACAGGTGAAGGAAGTGTCAGCTAATTAAGCCACGATACTCTGAATTAAAACATGGAGACAGTGCTCATATTACTACAATATAATTATACTGCCAGTTTCAGGTGCCTAATTAGAATGAGTGAATGAGATCTAAATCATTTAAATTAAATAAAAACACACATATATATATATATATACTTATCCTCAAGTACATTTATTATTACATTTTGCTTATACAATTCTAATGTTTTTTTAAAATTTAGAGGACTAACAAACTTACAGAACACCTAAAATGTACGACGATGACACTGACCTTGGTGAAGTGAAACTGCAGAGGGTCGTCCGTGGACAGAGAGACCACGAGGCCTCTGGACAGGTACTCTGGTAAAGGGTTACGATGGTAGCTGAGGAACAGGCTGTTATTGCTGAGAGGGGACATGGCGATACCTATCTGGGCCAAGTAGTACAGATACTGCAGCACAGGAGCCTGGGGGACCACAAGGCATAATGTATGCTGTAATAAACAACCAATGCTCTCGGAGTAGATCAATACAACAGTCCTAATTTTAAATGAGCCTTTGAGGAGTACCATTAAAACTCAATTATTACTCAACTGAAAAAAACAGTTAGATTATCCATCATCAGTCATAATATCCTGACAAACTCTTGGACTAATAAACTCTGAGCAGAGTTGTGAAATTGAGGCCACACCTTCCTGAGCAGCAGCCCATGGGAGATGTTCTCTGACAGCATGAAACCTGACACCAGGTGATGGATCGGCCCCGCCTCCCCACAATGTGGACGTAGGACGAGCGTGTCAAACCCTCGCTGCCTGGAACGAAATATACACAGATACCAGAAGGTGACTTCAACGGGAGATAGCATATAACATATTTCAGCTTTGTTTGAGGTGTAAACAATCAGGCAAAGTATGGTCTGCAGAGATTAACCTTTGTTGCTCTCCCCTCCAACAGATTAATCCCTAAAAGTTCACCTACCCTGTATTGCAGTAATATGAAGCTAATCTGCACACACACATGCATACATTTGACTTGTTATGAAGGTTTTTGTATTCTGTTTTAAATGAGGAGGTGGAGTTAAGACAATTTGCTACAAAATCATCAATTCAGGATCGATCAATCTATTCTTTTCCAAACTATTTACATATATTCTCACTTTCTTACATCATTTTGTTTTTATATATTGTGTTCTGTAGCTGGACAAATGTGAAGGAAAAAAAAGGAAAACAATTTTAAAATGTGAAATTGTAATAATTTTACTATATGAGATTCAGAAATTACAAACAAAAAAAGTAAACCTTTAAGAAGAAAACTTTCTTCCATTATTATTTGCATATGAACTGCAATTTGTCTTGGATATTTACATAAAACATGAAAAGTAGATTATGTACCTGCGCAGGTGATTCAGCACGGTCATGTTTGCGTACATATAGTACAGGTAGTAGGAGTAGGGCGGGTTGTGCTCCTCTGTCCAGTTGACTGGCAGCGGACTGTCCAGGTTAAAGATGTGTTGCTCTGGTTTCGATTCATCATCCACGCTGTCAAAACCCACAACCTGTGTGAGGCACCAACAAAAGATGACATTGCCTTTGAATTCTGGCTACATGTGAATCATATAAATGAATGATGGTACGGCAAAGACGTCGTACGTGCTGAAGGAAGAGGTGCAGCTCTGGATGGCTGCCGGGGTGGACTGTAACCTCAAACAGAGGCATGAAGATATTCTCCAGCATCTCTTGGAAGTTGCACAGCTGTTTCTTTGTGTGGTAGACGTCACTTTGAGAGAGAAATGCAAATTAATAAGTGACTTGTGAGATTATGGTTGTGTTTATAAAATGTACTCACGTATGCTACAGATATTTCAAAAATGCTTCGCGACTAATGTGTGTTTGTAGACCTCAATAAGGTTTATTCAGTGGTGGAAGAGTATTCAGGTATTTGATTAAGTAAAAGTATACAATGATCTCTGAATGGAATGTGATACTTGTCTTAGTAGAAGGTTACAGGCCCTCTAATTACCATCCAGGAGGAGGTAGAGCTATGTTGTGTTGTTGTAGTATACACTCCCCACCACTAGGGTTACTCACAAGAGTCTTGGCACTTGCACAAGCCAGCGCACATTGCCGGAGTAGACTTGATGTGTCACAGCCCACTGGGCCAGTTTGTCCCACTCGTCCCTGGAGCGTCCGTAGATCGACAACCTGAGCTCCACGTTCTGGTATTTGCTCTCCTCCAGGTCTGCCATCACCTCCTGAAAAGCAGTGACAAAGTCAATCAGCAGATGGCGCCAGTGCCCCATGCACTCATTCTGCAGCTCAGTGTTTAAAGTGCGAGGGAGCACCTTAATAATGTGGCCAAAGTATTTCCCCTCGATGTGGTTGTCTGTTTTGATGAAGATCTCTCTTAATATGGACTCGCCAATGGGGTTGTATTTGGCATTGAACTTGTCAAAGCGATGAAAAGTGTTACGGTCCTGCAAGAAGAGTTGAAACACTAATAAAAAAAATCCCAGAAATGTACATTTTGGTACATTTGTTAACCACTGATTAGCTTTTTGTCGATCCATCATGGCCGTTACTCACTGCGTGCATGTCCAGGGTGTCCACGCTCAGGTCAAACGCTGTCAGGTTCATGGTCTCAAACACCTCCATGAGCGTCTGACCTTTACCTCTTTCTACATGCACAATCTCCTTAGGATACTTCTTCATTGCCCTTTTGATAAAACGCAGAAGGTGCTTCTGGTTCATGCAGGATGAAGCGTGAATGTGTGTGTCCACCTGTAAACATAGATAAATGAGACCAAAAAAGTTACATATTGGAGCCTGATTCTGGATAAACAATTTTGATGAGGCTCAGTATAAATAGATGTCAAGTTCACCTTACGGATATTGTAAAAGTCACGATGTGGGACTTTCTTCTGTTCCGCCAACTCTTTCATCTCATTCAGCAGAATGTGCATCTGGAACTTGGAGCTAAGATACTGCAGACGACGGTAGCAGAAGGACTTTCTGTAGCAGAGGGAAACAAAAACAAGTAATTCTTACTTTATGAGAGAGATGGAAAATGTGGGTCAGATGGTTCAAAAAGAAAAGAGAACAGAAAGTTTTGTGATTAACAATTTGAATTGTCCAGTATCATCATGAAAATAAAAAAAACTCTAACATGCGTGATATACACACTGTTCTGTAATCAATAATAAGGAAGCGTACACTGGTCCGTTGATGATGAGCGCCATCATCACGTTCATGTCAGCGATATACTCCTGCAGGTCTGGATATGGCAGATCCAGCTCTGTGCTCCTGTTGGCAACATCAACACTTATGTAAGAAAGTCTCCGCTGCCAACCAAAGGTGTGAGACAAGCATCCAACCACATCGAGGAACTACAAGATAAAGCATGCAAGGGATTCATGATCAATATCTCACTTTTCCATAATGTTCCTCGTTGTGTACACATGCATAACACCATCCACCATCTTGCAGCCGTAACCCATGTCATGGGGCATGCTGGCAGGGTCCTGGTTCTCATAGGGATGCCTTTCAGGAGCAGGTGGGTGCATTGTGGCATCTGAGAGGAAACAAAATGTTGCGCTGCGTCACGGCTCTGGTGGGAACGCACATGCAACTAAGGTTGGATGTTACCAGCCTGCACGTTGGGACAGCTTGGTAAGGAGTGTGTGACAGATGGATTGTGAAGTCTGTAGTTGTGCCCAGTTATGTCCTAATATGAGAGTACGGCACATGACACTGGACATGACTTGTATTCCCATATTTAAGAACCAGTGTGTGGGACTTATGGGGATCAATTGGCAGAAATGGAATGGGTTCTAGGTTCTAGAGCTCAAGTTCCTCATAATTATAAAACATTTGTAATATCTCAGAAACCCCAACATATACAACTTGCACTTACAGACAACAAAGAAAAGCAGAACATCTTCAAATTTGAGTAGCTGGAGTGAGAAAATGATAAATTACATAAGGATTTGAGGATTAATCAATTATCGTAGTTGTTGGAGAATAATTTTTTTAACAAAACGTTTCAGCACAAATCAAGGCCTCCTATTTGTTAAGTATGGATGCATGTTTTTTTATGGCCATTATATGAGGATATCGGTGCGGTGGTGTACATGTGAACAAACCTGCAGTGGCTGAGGTCTCTGGGATCTCCTCCTCATAGATGTCCAAGTCCAGAGGTCTCTCACTCAGCTCCTGAAGGCAGCGAGTGGTGGTCCTGCAGAAGCTCTGCAGCGACAGACCCATATACTTCTGTCTGATGAACAGAGCCTTCACCACACACTTGGCTGCATCCAACAGATCTGTGAAAGGAACCTTGGTAGAAGAACAATAGAATAAAAAGGAATCAAGATGGATGAAAAGAAAGAAAGAAGGTGTCCTTTTCAGAGAGGGGGTGGTGTTAAAGTGCTTGTAGTGAGAAATACTTTCTTTTCCCCTGCATTACGACTATGGGTCAGTGGTTAGCATGCCCGTCTTTCAATCAGGGGGATGGCAATTCAAGTCGATGTGTCCTTGAGCAAGACACTTAACCCTGCATTGCTCCCCGTAGCTGTGTCTACGGTGTATAATGTAACATGTAAAGTGTCTTTGAGTATCTTGAAAAGCGCGATATAAATTAAATGGATTATTATTATTACTGGTACTCTGACTTACCCCACATTTCTCTTCTCCAGAAATAGCAACTCGCTGATACTCTTTCTCTGGAACCGGTTCTCTCGCCTGCATGTCAGGATCTTGGCTCTGCTCCTTCATGTATCTGATAACAGATCAACAAAGGCATTACCTAAACTATTTGTTATTTTGGCATAATGACACAACTGTTGCCTGTAGCCAGTGAAAACACTCACTCAAGATCCGTGGCACTGTCAGTCTTCATGAACTCCTGTTTGGCTCGCAGAAGGATGTCGGGTTCAAACCTGAGCACAGAGAGGCTCATCATTGTTAGCTTTCGGATCATCAGAGTCTGGATGCAAATACAGCCACAAATGTTGGTATATTAACTAATAACCTCCTTCTCTTCCCTTACTTCACATCCTGGCTGATCTGTCGCTCAAGTCGATGACGCCGCTCCTCCAGCTGTTCAATGGGGCTGTCCTCTGGGAATTCATAAGGAGCGCTGCGCATCTCACTCTCTGCCAGAGTGCGTGAGAACAGCTCCTTCACACAGACACACAAACAGTAAACAACATTATGAAAGTCTACACATCTAGCTACAAGTCATTTTAAAGTAAATATTTTAGGTGAATAATTTACGGAGCACTAACCTCAGCAATCTCCTTGTACTTCCCGTCCATGGATGTACGCAGGTCAATGGATTGTTTCACGGCCACTGGGATCCCAGGCAAGGAATGCTGGGAAGTGAGGAGGTGGCGGGCACCACGGAGATCAGCTAGAGATAAAGAGGAGGAGAAAGAGGGAAACTCATAAAATGAGTGAGAAAATGATGATCTTTGGAAGTACTTGAGAGTGTCTCTTCTAGAATAATCCAAGCTTTATTTTAAACTCAAGAAACGAAGAACGGCACATTGAGGCCTTAGTATCTTCTAATCATACTCAGACAAGTAACGCCTAATTTCAGGCGTTCTAATGACGCACACAGCAACTCATTTCAGGTCGAAAAGATCATGAATCCATTTTACTTGCAACAGCTGCATCCTATTAACTGTCAATGAGATTATCAAGCGAGATAAAATGAAAAAAGCGAGCGAGACATGAAAATGAATCAGCTAAACTAGCTTAATCAGTTTAATGACAGTGTTCTGTCTAGGAATTATAGTTTTTTCAACATGTAATTCACAGTAAACAAAACATTCTGCAGAAGATTGTTCCACTGTTAGTGGGCCTTTACACAACAGTGGAGGTCTGAGGTCAGCGCCTCGAGACACAATGGACCATTGCCAACAGCGCATATACCGGCTAATACCTTCCACTGTTGACATTTCAAGACTCAAGTTTTAGACAAACACAGTTGTCATGGAAAGGAAAAAAAAAGAAAAAGAAGGGGGTGGTCATTGAAAAAGACAAAGACGGCTGGCTGGTGAGTGGATGCTCGGGGAGGAGGTCTTCAGCAGCGATGAGGAAAACAAAGATATGAAACATTCGTCTTTAAGAAACAAATGGTGAGGAGAGACGATGCTTCCACTGCTGTGTTTTCCCTCTGGGTGTATATTTAGCAGACTGTCTGCGATGATATTCATCTTTCCCTCGAAACTACGCACCTGCCACTAAAATATTCATCATCCTGTTAAATATTTCATCCTGTGTGTGCTAGAGTGTCATTGATCCTGCTGTCTGTCAGCATTTATTGACCCAACACAGAAAAAGGTCAAAGAAGGCACGCTGTAGGATACCTGCAGTCTGTGTTGATCCTGATTTATTTAATAATAATCCTGCTCAATGTGAACAATCGAGGATCCCAAAGAGGCCAAATAACTGGGCTGATTAGGACTCAACTAAAAGTGTCATTAAAGGTACAAAATCACTTGAGAAGATGGAATGGTGTCTGCGAAGAGAAAAGAGGTGATGGTGTAATCATTGGCCACAACTCACCACGTTGCTTATCACCTTCTGCTTGACACTGTCCAATCAACACATTCCACTCAACTCATTGAACAAGCTTTCCTGCACCACAAGGCAGCGACGTCAAAACATACACAAGTAAATCGGACTAAAGTCCCTCAGCGAAGGCGGAGGGAAACACAAACTTCTTCCGTGTATAAATATTCAAGTGGGCTCATGCTTTGACCATTAAAAGGCAGAATAGTCAAGCTCCAACATTAAGCTTTGAGTTTGAGTAAGTTCAAATCAAGAAAATGACGTACAAATAATAATATAATTCAATATTGATTAATGAGATTGCCTCTATAGGAATCATTTTAACCATATGAGTTAAACTGTGAGGTTATTTGAAAATAAGACACCAAATGATGGTAGATAGAGAAGAATATATATTTGGAAAACAATAATAGAAATAGTAATTTTACAATTCTTAAATAAAATAATCAAAAGTAAAACAACACTTTTACAAATGTTACAAAGGGTTGCAGAACATGTATAGCATGTAGCTATGCTATGTTACACCATGAAAAGTAAATAGTTAAACATAAAATAAACACAGATTAAAAGTGTGTCTATATACAAACATATGCAGTGTTCTCTGTACAACTTGAATTGCCATCATAATGATTACAGGTAATTTATTTGCTGAGAAATTATCACATGTGCACACAATACTAATGAATACAGTTATGAGGGTGTATATTTAAATAGTTTCACAGTATGCATAAGCACATAAACCAGTCAGAGTAGCTTCTTCAATCAATGAGTTGAACTTAGCATTGAAACTATTCAGTCAACGTTGAAGTCATATTTCAAGCAAAAACATTGCCTGGTTCCAGCTCCTCAATGGGCTTTTTCTGCATCATTTGATGATTTCTGATCGTAAAATTATTATTGTTTTGAACTTCTGGTGAGACCAAACAAGACATGCAAAGGCTTCATCTACAAATTTAGGAAATACTGTAGAACGGGCATTTTGCAAACAAATTGTTAGCAAACTAAACAATAATGAAAGTAATTGCAGCTCAAGTCAACCTTTATATAAAAAAGAACAACTATTGCGTCATCTGCAAACAGTATGGAAAAACCTCCACTACTAATACATAGCTTAAATAAATAATAATGACAACATATGCTGCGGTGCCAAACTGTCCTCAAGTCTCAGTCAACCTCACAATGTCAAGCCACAGATAGATGCTCCTCCGGTGATAGGAGGGAGCATGTCTGTGTAACGCTGTGTAAGATTGCTGTCGGTTTGGTGCACATCAACTTCTCGTGATAACAGTGGACACTGGTTTGGAGGGCAGAACCAGCGGCAAAGACATCCATACGGGGCCACGGCAAAGCCGAGCCTAGCCAAGCCGGCTGGGCCCTGGAGCTAATCCCCTAATGGCTGCTATATTTGGATCATAGCATCCCTGGTTACATAACAACTCATCCCCCCACTGTTGGAGAGCAAATCACTCAGAAATTAAAGTCAGCCACGTTTCATTTGGACATATACAACATCATCTAGTTGTATGAAGCTTGTATTGATCTAGTAGGAGGAAAGTAGCACGAGGGCCAAATGTAAGCTGAGCAAAACGGATTGAAGATGACTAATGTGACGTTTCTAATCAAAGACAATGCAACACATCATCTTCCACAGCCTCAGAATGAGGTCAAATAGTGTCAGCTGACTGAGGGACTTCCACTGCATGCATATTTCAGCAGCAACACAACGTATGGAGAGCCCTGACTCCAGTGTAACTGGATCCGGATGGTGCGGTGTAATAAGTCCTCGGGGATGAGATCACAAGTGGAAAGTCTACAGGCCATAGGGGAGCAAGAGGTCAGGGGTCAAGAGACTTTGTGTGGAACTTCCTCTACAGAACTGCTTTCCTCCCTGCCCCTTTGTCAGAAGACGTGTCGCTACAAATAACAACAAGAATCCCTGTCCCAGCACATTTCTAAATGATTACACTGGAATAGCAAGAGATGCTCTTTCTTTTACCCCATATCATCTCTCCTCTCTGTGTTTTCTGCCATCCGGCAGGCCATGCATAATCAGCCACTGTTTACCTGTTTCCATTGACTAGGTAGATTTGGTATTCAGTACACAAGAAAATGCCAGTGACTAACAACCTCCGTGGCAAATGTCTCACAGCGAGAATCAAAACGTACTCACAGCTCACATGTGTCAGTGCTGCTGAGAAAGCAGGAATAACAATATTCATTCATTTGGACATGTTTTTAGTAAGATTGGGTATCTTTCAAACTATGGACATGCTAGTGCTGTTATACCACCTCTGTTTCAGTGCAGGTAATGAAATCATACTTTTTTTAAATCTTTGAAGAATATAATTATTTTACTCCAAAACGGTCTCAAATATTCCATGTAACGCAAGCAGGCGTACAGGCATTTTACCAACATTAATTATCCATAAACTAGCTCAATTTTGAGTTTAATTCAGGAACTTTATAGAAACAAGATTACAAATCTGACCAGGCATTTGAAGCCAGCTTTCAGCATTACAGCATTACAGAGTTTTTGACACGTTGTGCTATAGACGCAAAACATGATCGAAGTTCAATACCTGGCCGCAGCTTTTAGGACCAGATTATCAAATCAAAGAAGTTTGTCTTCAATAACTATAACACATCTATAAAATCAGAAAAAAACACAACACTTATCTTTCACTACAGAAAATATGGCAGACACACAATTGAACATAGCCACAACTAAATCTGGCTTCTCACTATCACGATGTAAGGACGTCTACTCCTCTTGCATCTCTAAATGGCTCTGCATCAAGCTGCTGACGCTGTTCAAGATGTGTAATCAGAATATTTTGTTAAGTCACTGCAGCTGCATAAACTGCTGATGGCTGATGTTGGCATTCAAGTAGCAACTTCTTTCCTGCCTTTTCTTTACTACTGCCAGCATTCTCACTCGAACCATACAGAAAGGGAATGTAAAAAACATTAAGGCAGGATCTCCACGAGCCCTAAAAAAACCCAGATGACCAGATCCCACAGCTGCAGGTATAGTCAGCACACTTTATCGATCTGATCCGCCTCCTTGTTGCACAATAACACCATCATCAAACAATATGAGAAAGCTAGTTTGTGGGACAATCAATCGACACACTAAAGCCCACTAAAGACGGCACTGCTCAGGGCTATTACACAAAGCCACCAAGGGTCAGGCAGAGGAGAGTGGGAGTGGGTGTGAAAGAGGGAAAGGAAAAAGGGGGAGGGATAGAGTGGAAGAGAGGAGAGTGTTTATTGTGCTTTTGCACAGGATGAAGGTAGTGGAGCGTACCTGCGTACCAGCTATCAGGGCCAAGAGAGGAGAGAGAGAGAGAGAGAGAGAGAGAGAGATGGAGCATGCCAAACAGAAAATGGCCCAGGATGGTATCTGCTGTCATTGCAAGATTGGTTAAACATGATGGGAGGGAAGGATGGAGATAGATAACAAGAAAAAAACACTTTAAACACTCTAAAAACTGGTTAAAAAACACACATACGCTCACACATAATCATGCTCTCATAGAGTCAGAGTCATCTCCTCTATTCCCTGAATCTGTCCCTGTCATACATACAAAGAGCTGGTCCAGCAGATCCATGAACTCCCCCTCACATCCCAGTGGGTGACCCCCCTCTGCTCTGTCTGCCTCCTGGTTCAGGCCAGCTGTCTCTGCACTGGCTTCCTCTGGAGCTGATCCTCCTCATTTAAATGCCTCTGACATCCATCTGGAACGTACCACAGGAGGGAGAGGAGGCGGGGGGAGGACGGCATACATCACGGGAGGATGTGGGTCCTCCTGCTGTGAGTTTCCCCAACAACACCCCCGCTGTCCTCTACTTTATTCTGTGTGTGTTTTGCTGAGGGGACCATGTGTTCAGGATGTTTGTGTCGTCTGTGTGAACAAAATGGTGCTGGCTCAGCGGTAAGGTTTGAGATGTCATGGTCTGAATAACTGGAGTCTGAGGGAGATCACCATTTAATAAACGGGACCTTGTCCTCTCACATGAAGGAAATTAAAGGGCCAGCACATTGTCCCCATTATGGTTGGAGCAGTAATTTCTGGAACATACTTTCTCATGCCATAAACACAGAATTGTGTGTATGCTAAAACTGCTGAAATACACATTCATAAATCATCAAACTGATGCAATTTCATGACAGAATGATAGACGTTTGTGAAAGCCGTCATTGTGTCTGCAGTGTTGAGCAGGTTTCTCTGCGAGCACATCTGTCCTCTTATTATACTTCTACAGTGAGTGTACATTTGCTCTGGGTAACAGCTGCATGCTTTAATTGCAAAAATATGTAATGAAAAAATGTTTTAAGAGATTACTGGACTGCACTTTAATTGCTGTTAAGATCTGGATAACAACATGTATTAAATATTCCATACCTTCAAGAAAGATTTGCAAAAATTCCCATTACTGTGTGCTAATTGTAGCTTTTCAGAGAGTGTTATTAACAATATAGACAAATCGATGATTATTAAATCTGTTGTAAGCGAAGACTCAATCAAAAGCTCAATCAACCCCAGTTTGTATCAAGTGCCCATCTTATCTTCTCTTGCTCAATACTCCTCGAGTTCAACTCAAGTTGAATATTGAAATATATTTTTTCCTTTATACAATCTCTACATAATTTAGAGTTTATGTAGTTTGTAGCATAAGTTACTCAAACAGATAGAAATAGTGAATTTGTTGGGAACTATTTTCAGTGCACAAGATTTAATAATTAATTTGATGAGATTTGTTGACAATATGGCAAAGATATAGAATATTTCCATCCTTATCCTTCAAACAATCATTTCTGAAGCTGTTTTCATCTTCTGTCATCAAAGCAAATATAATGCACTTAGTTCTCTTTCATGACGCGGAGCATCCAATCAGAATTTACATACATAATATATTACAAACCGATGGCTAAAATCCTCCTGACTTAATATACTGAAAATCAAACCCATTTTCTCCACTTTTCAAGCTGATGGAGAGCAGCTGATAAACAGGAGAAATCCAGTTACTGACAAGTGCTACAGAAAGACAAACGCAAACCGACTTCAGGCAAATTGCCGCTGTCCCTCTAAAGGTTTAATGATTGTGTTCATTTTCAAGGCACTTAAAGACAAAATATCTTTCACGAGATCTAATCAAATTGATGAGGCCTTGAGAGGAGCACAATAAACCAGATTGCTGTTGATTGTTTCATGGGGCAGCTCCATATATTGAGACCAGGCCCCCTCTGTGGGTCCAATGCTGCATCACACACAAACCAACACGCTTGTCAGTGTTCAAAGAACACGTTTAACTCTAGAAGTTTGCAAAGCTGGAATAATCCACCCGACCTAAATGTCACGACTGGAGTAAAAGCAAAAGTCCTGCATTCCAAATTTGACTAAAGTAAAATAATATGAGCGAAATATAAGTTCTCACCATGCAGAATGGTCCCTTTCATTGTGTATATGATATTATTTCATTATTATTGTGATACATTGACATGTAAATATAATTCTGATTTTGCAGCTGGTTGAGATGGAGCTCATTTTAACGGCTTCATATGGTATTGAGCATTTTCCTCTATAGTGATGCATCATACTTTTTTGATGTCATGTTTTATATGAAAATGTTTCGGGTTGCAACTAAGGATTATTTTTGTTATCAATTAACTTGATCAATCGATACATTCATAATTTAGTCTATTGTGAAAAAATGGCTTTGAAAATGCCTTAAAAACAAAGTCCACTGTACTGTACATATACAATACTTACAGTACTTCAGTACACTGTATGTCTATTGTATAAAAATAACCAACAGACGAAACTCTACAATATTTCAGCCACTACATATGTTCCTTAATGTCATATCATGTCGACAGCAGCATGCACGGTACCTTTCAAACTCGATACTGGCTCTCCGCAGGTCGATGGGTTGCAAACAGCTGGCATCAAGCAACTCTCTAACGCGCCACACTATTGACTATGAACAACAATACCATGAGAGGTGGTTCCACCCACAGGGCACAAGTCCACAAGACCTCTAACAGGCCAGATGTTGGTTCATATGAGACACAGACCACTACACAGCAACATGCAGTGTAGAAGTACACGAGGACTGTCTCACTAAAGGTTATCAGGTGAAGGTGTGTTGAGGTGGGAGTCCCAGCACTCGGTCAATCATTATGTGTACAGATTGCGTTACTGAGGGGAGGGGGGAGGCTTAACTGTGTCTCTCCACTGTAATTACTGTATTTGCTCAAGACACAGCCCCCAACATGTGTGCACATGACAAAATGACACGGGGTGACAGAACCAGATGAGGCCTGAACAAGATGTCGGCGAAGTACAATGTGTTCAAAGGTCCATCGTGAACCTCATGATACATTTTTGAAAAACGGCCAGGTTTAGTAAATCATAGTTTTATGTGTGTTGCTTTTCTGGAGAGGTGGAAAGTAATTCGATACTTTCATCAAACATTGCACTTTTTGCTCGACAGTCATAATTACATCTGATCAGTTTATAAAATATGATGGATTGGTACAAGTTTAACTAGCCAACAGAATATGAAGCTACACATAGAAAATGCTGTTTACACAGTAACTCATCAGTAATATTAATGTAATATATGAAAATATGTAACACTAGCACGAGCCCTTATGTTGCATAGTGAGCTTTTACTTGTGCTTTTACTAATGGAATATTGTTCTACAATTACTTAAGTAAAGCGGCTGTCCTGGATATGGGAGAACCCATATTAAGCGAATGTCAAGTATCAAAGAAACAATAGTTATTCAATATATATTTTACTCTTTTAAACTATTGTTTTGTGCTCTTGTGAGTAGTTGGAATGTCATTGACAAATACATCTGTTTGTATATTTATCTATCTATAGTGCTATATAATAAAGTTTATGATGATTATAATTATGTTTTCCAAGAGAGTGTCTGTTTTTGCCTTTGCTGAATATAATAAAAGCTGTTTATTAGTGTACAAAGCCTTCATTAGTAAGAACATATATTGCTTTGTTTCGTAGTTCAACAAGTGTAAAACAGCACGAGGCACAGAACCGGCTGACTGGTGAGTGGGTGGTGCTCTAATTTCACACTGCCGTTCTCTGCAGTGTTCACTCCACAAACCTGCAATAATGTCAAAATATGGACAACGCCAAACAAAACTATGCTTCAACTCTTCCCACAATAACTGCAAACGAGAGCAAAGGGCTGTCCGATAGACAGCAGGATGTGTTTAGCGGATCCATAACCTTTAAAGAAAGGTTAGATGTGAGTGATTCAAACTCATTTGATGCTGATTAGATGAGCTGCAGCCTTCCACCTCTTTTCCACTCTGCTGTGCTGATTGATTGGCCGGTTAGATTGAATCAAAAGTTCAGGATCCACAAGATAAAAACTCCTCCAGAAAGTGTCAGTTTAGACAATCGTTAAGCAGACGATTTACTTTGTGATCCTGTTATAAGCGACTGCAGCAGATTTAATAGCAAATACTTTAGCATTTAAAAGACAAGACACTGGCAATTATTCAAACAGTCCATCAACATACATTTAAATGATAGTGTTTAGTTTTCACTGCACAGACTGGACTGTATAATCTGCCCAAAACTAGATTAGTGCCCTTTTGAAAAAACAAAAGATGATGAGTCACCTAAATGTCGTCTTTGCCTACTCAAACGACTCCCCGGATGCTTTGACAACATAACATGTGAACGTTTTCTTAATGTGCTTCTGCAGAATCTTTCTAAATCAAACCTCAGAGGAAGAATCTCCACGTCTATAAAACAGAAAAGGAAATCTGTCTGTCAAATATAAAAGCCAAGACGACTTCTCATCATTTCAGTGACTATTTACTCCTCCATAACAATTTCTATAATAGCTACCGCCAGCGACGAGCTATAAATGAGAATAATCCCAGAGAGCATCCTGACTGGAGGGGTTGGTAAATCACTTCGACCTCCAGCTGTTGTATTTATTGACCGGGCTACAAATCAATCTCTGACCACCTTGAAGAGTCATCGTAATGTTACGGCTTGTCACTGTCTGTCAAACGTGTCTCCAGTGGTCACGTGACCCGGGTGAATTTTAAAGAAACAACATACGCTTGTATTTTGTTATGTAATTCTAATATGTAAAGTGCCGGTAGAGGGAGATTATCTCTTATATCATCTGCATCCAATTCAAATAAACTAATTTCAAGAGAAAAGTGTTTTTTTACATATTGGAGCAAATTAGTCTGGATTAGGAGATGACACAGAATGAACAGAGGGAGGCTAATGGCTGGCATTTGGTCATATGGTCATTCTACACTAAGGCTGACCAGAGTGTGCACACATCAGAGTGGAGGCTAATCCGCTCATGCAGCTCGGTACCAACCTTCATATTATATCTAAGCCACAAACTGCCATCAGGTTACATGAAACGCACTGCCATCACATTTGTCAAAGCAACACATTAATACCAACAAAATATTTTTAGGTACATTTTCTCACATGGCAACATGTTTTGAACCAAAAGGGTCCCTAATACATGAAGGACCATTTCAGTTAAAAACAGGAAAACTGACAAAATGAGTTTTCCTCTCAACAACAACGAGTTAAGCACCATTTCAGTAACGTAAAAAATGGTTTCATACAGCACCGGCTGATCCTACTGTAAATGTACCTACAGAATGCATGTATAAATACTTAAGGGATGAAAAGAAAAGCTGTAGACCAGCACACTGACATGAAACTGCAGGGTATGAATGCCAAAATCCTCCACAGAGAGGATCCTCAGCTACGCCTCCCTAATCAACAGGTTTGCATTTCCTCAAACTACTCGCAGAGAACAAGTATTGCACACTGGTTTCCTCTGATGAGTACTTTGTTTCTTGTTTCTGATAATTTATCAAAACTCAAAGTATAATGGTTTAAAAAGTCAGCGCTCACATCATAATGCACAGTCCAGAGCCACAGCACCTCAGGCTCATTTCATGTGAGTTTCCTCATCCGTAACTGGACTGACACACTTAAACCGTCCTCCTTCTCCATCCCCATGCAACCTCCACTCACCTGTGCTGGCTGCATACTGCAGGCTGCCCCGCTTCCTAAAGGGGGAGAGGGGCTTGTTTTTAGCCCCGGTCGTGGCCCCCAGGGGCAGGTTCGAGGACATGTTGTGTGTCCCAGGTTGTGTGGTTCAGGCAGTAAGGGGAAAAGGAGAACTGAGTGAGTCCGTGCTGCGCAGGACCGAGCGTCAGAGAGCTAAGGAGGAGAAAAGAGAGGAGAGGAACGAGATGAAGCACAGATGCTCGGAGCTTGAGGGGGTTTGATTGCAGTCAGCGTAAGTGTGTGTATTTAAATGTGTGTGTATGTGTGTGTATGTGTGTGTTTGTGTGTGTGTGTGTGTGTGTGTGTCTGTGTGCTACGTGTGTGTGCTACGTGTGTGTGCGTGTACTACGTGTGTGCTACGTCCAGACTGGTTGGTCCAGTGTGCATCCCTATGCTGTGAAACAGACCCCGCCCCCCCTCCGAAAGGCTCTCGTGTTGGCGCTGATGGAGGCTGAGAGGCGGGATGGAGGGGCTTGGCTTCCCCCCTACCACACACACACGCACACACACGGCAGCCTGCAGTTCTGCTGTTGCCATGACAACCACAAATCTCGAGCAAATCAATGGGGAGAACATTTTTTACAGAAAAATGTATTGGAAAAGTAAATGCTCCAAAGAAATGTGACAAAATGTACGTCCCAAAAGCACGGAGATAAACCCTTATTTATGCAAAAACAACATTATTTTGGATTGGTCTATTTTATTGAGATTTTACTGTACAGTTTTTGTGAAAATTAAAGGCAAAGTTGGCTCAAATGAAAAGATGATATTCTTAATTTCCCAATATTTGAACTGTTATTAAAGCATATCTTTAAAAGGTTATATTCTATTTCCACTGGTTTGTTGTTCTCAATTTTCATGAGAATGTACTGTACAGTATTTGAGAAAACTAAAGACAAAAAAAATGATGTTCATAATTCCCCAATATTTGAATTTTTTTTAAAGCAGATCCTTAAAAGTGTACACTGGATTGTTATTCAGGAGGACCTCTGCTATGTCGAAGGTTATTTTCATGAGATTTTACTGTACAGATTTTGAGAAAATCGATTTTTTAAAAACAAAACAAAGCAACCTGTGATTGTAATGCATTAGGACTTTATTTGAAGAAATTGTAAAAAGTATTTAAATAAAGTGTTTTTGAAAAAAATCTCTTATTGTCTCTTGTTCAATTCAATTTTATTCAGTTTATTTTATATAGCCCAATATCTGCTTTAATAACAGTTATACTATTGTGAAATTATGAATATAATCATTGAATTTGAGCTGACTGTCAATTAAAAACAGTACAGTAGTGTAACTTCATATGTTATTAAAATCTTATTTCATAGAATGTCCAAAATAATGTTGTTTTTGACTTGTTATATCAAATTGGACAAATCATTGCTTAAATAAGGGTCTATCTCAGTGCTTTTGGGCCATACAAGCCTCCGTACCTGAACACCATGAATAGAGGTGCATTACATTTCAAGCGGCGGCTCACTTGACCGAGTATCCGCGGATGCCGGCTCACATGACCGCAGTGAAGGTCGGCTCCAAACACACATTCATGATAGTATAGCTGCTGACAGCTTCACACTGGCTTTATGGCTTCACCGGCCATTCAGTCCACTCCTTAGAAAGATCTTAACTGATGCATTGTCATTACATTTTATAGGCGTTCATTCCCATTGACTTTTGTGATCCTCCGACTTTTCATCTAGCATCAACATCAGGTCAAAACGTCCGTGATTTAAAACATTCCCATGATCTTTAGCTGTACCGGTTTAGCACTAATTAGCACATGTTAGTCTGCTGACACGTGTTGATGTTAGCCTTCAGCTCAATAGTGCTGCCCATGTATCAGAGCCGCCTGCTTGTTGTGTCATTTGTAAAACATGAAAATAAGATGAGAGGAAAAGCTAGAATCCAGCTCACCGACACGAAACTGCAGGGCATGATTGCCAAAATCCTCCACAGACAGCATCCCCCTGCTGCACTCCTACTTTCTTAAGGGATAACAAAATATATAAAAGGAAGAGCTGACATTCACAGGGATGGAGCTGACACCATTTCAATTGATTTGATGAATAACTTCAGTCCAAACATCATCTTTTCTATCGTGTGTAAGTGAAGAGAATTATTAACAGACCAAATCTAAAATACTGAAACAGAACAAAGCTTTTTTTCCATTCAATCACCTTTGTCAATTGACAATTTCATAGTTTTGTTATATAATATTTGAAACACTTTTTTGTTTTGTTTGTCAAATATTCTTTTTTAGGGCGTCAACTGAGAACTATTGTCATTATTGTTTAAAGGTTTTTCAGTAAAATGTCAGACAATTGTGAAAATACTTCATAATCAAAGCAACATGCAAGATGGTTTAAACGTTTTCAAATTGCTTTTTTTTAAAACACCCCAGTATTTAATATACTGCCAAAACAAATCGTTAGATAAAAAACAGGAACGTTTTCTGCACAATTACAGTTTTTCTCGATTGCTAAGACACATTTCTTGAAACGGTCACCCGTTTTCTCAAAACTGGAAACACAAAACCTCATCTTCAAGCACTATTTACGCACTATTTACAAAACCTCTGAATCCGCTTGCAAAGTGAAACTTTCGCCGCAAAACAGATTTACCTGTGCTCAAAATCAAACACTGCTCTCAAATCGTAAACAAAGTGATCAATATAATATACACTATCAAGCAGTCAGTAAACAATACACCAATAAATAGAAAACACATTGTTCAAAACATATAGTTCTCAGGGAGAAGTAGATTTTTAATCCCAAAACAAATTTCATATGAATGAAAACATGTTCTCAAATGCTCAAAATTGATCAGAAATTACTACTGTGCTTTGCTCTTTGCAATTTCTTCTGTTCTTCCTCCTCCTTGTACCCCTATTGTTACAGTACTGTACCCTGCAACTCACAAACGTGTCCTTTGTCTCTGTGATACTGCAATTCTTGTTCTTTGTTGATATGAACCTGCAACCGGTCAAAATCTATTGAGCAGTCAGTACTGTTACTGTAACAAATAGAAAGCATGATGTTCAAGGCCATACCATTTGTTTATTGTACATTATACAGCCTACAATGCACTGTAGGCCTACTAAAAGGGACAAAAATCAAAGGAGTCAACATGTCAACAATGTGCTTCTTCTTGTCTTTGGGCTGGTCAGGCCAGAGCACTTATATTGGTCGTGTCACATCATTTGATACAAGTTAAATCAATTTTGAGTGATTGTGTTTACAGTTTTTTTTGATTGCTTAAGTACGATTTTTCAAAACAGGGCCCGTGTTTTCAAAACACTACACACAATTAGCACAACCACACACCCGATTAGCAAAACACTACAGATCCTTTGTAAAATTAAACACTCTTGTAAAAACTATACACTTCTTTTTAAAAACCACACTTTGTTACCATATGAAACACACACGTTTCACATTACTATACTCTGTTTGCACTTTGCTGTGATAAACCTAAAACATTTTTAGCACTTCTACTTCCCTATGATTAGAGTAGGGTACTATCAACAAAGTACAAATATAATGTAAATTCACCAAACACTACACAAGACCAATGTTGCAGACTGAAGAAACTCATTTACACGCCCAAAATGTTGACATGGAGATTCATAATACTGTAACCAAACGTCACTTTACGTATTGTAAGTTAAAAAAAGAAGCTGGATCTGGCCAGAGAATTTCATCAACATCGAAGGCAATGTTGTCATTAGCAAGACACCAAAAAGAACAGTATACAATAGTACAGTAATTTCACAGGAAAAGGTAACAGAAGTGCTGATAGTGCATAGAATACAGTACTGTAAGCAGTTACTGAAACCGTGCAGATGTTTTTGATATGATGATATTTTTACAATACCTATTTTCCAGTCGAAATGTTCTCATCACACTTGCTACTGTATATCGGCTTAGATTTGGCTGTAATCGCAGTCCAGCCTCCCTCAGCGTCAGGCCGTGGTTGACAACGTGGTCAACCAGTGTTGCGCGGATCTCATTTGTCAGATTCGGTCCTCTTTGAGCACCTTCTTGTCTTCCTCTTCCTCGTCCTCTTCCTCCCCGTCCTCCTCATCCTCGTCCTCCTCCTCCTCCTCCTCCTCCTCGTGCTTATACACCTGATTGGTGTGTCTACAATTAAGCAAACAAGTGTTTGCACACCTGATGACTTTGTTGAACCAATTGGTTGGACGGTGTGGTCATTTGACAGTCAGTGCTTTGGTATTGCAAGGACGTGACTTCATGATAGATTTTTGTGTGTAATGTATGTTAAGTGCGTTTAAGTGTTTTGCAAATCACTGTGTGTAGAGTTTTGCAACAAGTGTGAGGTTGACAATGTGCTTATAGTTGTGCAAATATGGGCTGATGTTTTGCTTTCTTGAGTGTAAGGTTTTGCTAATAGTGTACTACTTTTAATTTTAGTGTGTAAGAAATCCAAAAAAACTGTAATCAATGACATGTTTTCTCTATTTGTATTTGACTGTTGCCATTTGTGTTTACCGGTATGGATGCCATGTGCATTACAGTGCAGAATGTGTTTTGAGACAGAAAATGAGTTTTGCTGAAAAGTCTAAGTGAGATCTACAAATTGTGTTTTACCGTGTGAAATAGTTTAAGGTATTGACAACAGACTGCACAATTAGCTAAATGAGTTCAGGCAACTGAGAACTTTGTTCAGCCAATGGGTTTTAGTGTTTTAGCAACTGTAAAGGACTGGAGTATTGTCAGAAGTAATTAACATGACGTCAATGCAGGTGTGTTATATTCCAGAGCGACAGTCTAGAAATGCAGATGAGAGCACAAATCAGTCAAACATCCATCTTTCCTCTCTACAGCGTTTGTGGGTTTTACATCACAATGCTTTTGTGAACACAGACCAGGAGGAGCTCACAAAAAATGACATAAGTGCAAAACGGTGACCATTTGCAACCCTTCACTGTGGAGCCAGTGCCCTCTTGTGGTACGGGGAAGTAGTGCAACAGACTGCATCGTTTTACTGCAGTCTGTGAATGTGAGTGGGAGAAAAGCTCTCAACAATAAATGGTAGGACATGTTTAAATCGCCAAAGACCAATCTCAATTGATATTAGGGACCTTGAAAGGTGACGTAGTAAATAGCCTCAGAATTATACTTAATTCCAGGAATGATTTAGCTTTTTTTTAAATTTCTCAAGGTCACGAGTGTGAAAGTCATGATCCTCGACACATATTATTCATTATGTAGAAGGAAAGATGGTTTAAACATGACGTCTTGTAGAATATAACTACACTGTATATGGAGCTGAATTTAACCAGAAGGAGGTAATGTTTTTAAAGCGAATGCATCGTTAGCATCAGCTAATGTCCATAAGTGTTTATGATGAGTTCTTTAGGATGGGTGATTATAAAACCACTTGAGCTGCTGCGTCTTAGGAAGATTTTAGTTGTCGATCTTTAAAGTTAAAGTTTTAATGGAAAAATGTTTATCCAGCTAAAAGCATGACTAAACGATCCTGGTTATTTCAATACACATATTGATACATCATTTCACTAGTTTTGTACCAAACAAGAGTTTTTTCTTCAGGAAGCTGTAAATTACCTTTCTCCCTGCTTGTTTTGGCAAACACAAATATTGACACTTTTGTCAAGCATTTTGTTTGAATAATAATAGAAAGGAACACCAATCCAGATAAATAGTTATAGTAAAATTCTTGCTTGGTTCAAACTAAACAAGTTGAGCAAGGACACAAAACATTTTCAGCTGCCATCTTTGTTTGGATTAGAAAACACAGTCACAATGTAGGAAACTGGGTTTTTAATGTGCAGCTGACAGAATATGTTTTTATCCAGATGGTCAAAACAGTTTGAAAGATTCTGGAAATACTTTCACATTTGTTGTTGAACGACCTTGTGAGTTACTCAAAGATTGACGGGTATTTATCTTTCTGAAAATCAGATGCGTAGCACACTGGGGCTCCAGGGAAACTAACTCATCATCAGCTGATCGCATGATACAAGATGTCTCACAAAAAGGACAATATTGATACAAGCTGTTGTACCAGTCTAATGTTGGTAAAAAGGAAGATCATGGTCAGTGAGCGTGAATAGGTCCAAATGAAAAAAAAATATTACTAAGAATACTCAAAATTGTCTCTTTTACTGTTTGAAAATGATGCGGGTTGATAAATATATATCCATGCATATACATACAGTATATATATGGGAGACTATAGAGAAGAAAAAAAAGAAAAAAGTTTGTCTCATCATTTTTAATTCTACAGAGTTAATGGTATAGCTATATTTTGTGTAAGAGGATTAACAGCGAGTATCACAACATCTTGCTTCAGTATGAGGTCTTCAAGCTTCCCCTTTGCGTCATCAGAGGGAGGACACTCATCTATTTTGCAGACTTGTCCAAAAGCATGTAGAGTAAAACCACATGAGCTCATCAATGGGACGGGATCTCCTGTAGTGAAGTCTGCCGAGGAATTATGAAGTAGCACTGTGGAAAGTAAAGAGGATCCTTTCTGCAACGTGATGTGTTGTAGTATGTTGCAAAAAGCACACACGTCCTACATGTTCAGTTTCCCTGCGCCCTCCACCCAAAAAGACGGTTGATCTGTGGCTCTGTGTGTAATCTCGTCAACAGATCAGAGACGGAGGGACTGAGCACAAAGCAGGGCTAGGCCATCCACCTCCTAATGAGATTGGCCACCATCACTAGATGTGCTATTGCGATTAGCCTCCTTGGAAGCATTCAGGGATTTAGACCCGAAACACCCTGCCGCAGGCAATTAGCACTACATACTTAGGCAGAATGACGTGAGTTTGATGCTCAGTATCTCAGCACAGAACTGGACCCCGACATTGTGCAAGGGAGACAGTATGAAAGAGAAAGTTGGGTTTCTTTTTTCATGCATTGATATGTCTAATATCTACACCTAAAAGAGTTGTTTTCATTTTTCTTTGGGCAGCTGTTAAAATTTGACAACAGATTCTGCAGTAAAATGATAAACAAATCTATTAATAACTTACTTAAAAACAGAAAACAAAGATGATCTTTTGAAGCCACTGTGAAACTCAATGGCTTCATTGTTTCTGTTTTCACCTCCATTAACATGTCACACGTTTTCTTCCTCAGAGATCCCAGTCTGTCAATCCTTTAGCTTCCCGCTGAGCCTGTTTGACCCTGACGTCACCGAACTGGTACTCGGACGGTCTGATCCCACTTCTCTTAAACCTGCTCCTCCTACAATAAACGTTCAGAGAAAGTTAGAAACACGTGGGAAAAATATGTGCAAAGTTTACAAAAAGGCTTTTTTTAATACAGTAATTCCTCCTAGTTCATTAGATTGCACTTGATAAACTAGAATAACTGCTGTGAGGTCACAGTGACCTTTGACCACCACATTTTAAATCAGTTCAACCTTGAGTCCAGGTGGTCGCTTGTACCATTTGAGTAATTCCCTCAAAGTGTTCCTGAAATAAACACACACATATTGTTTTTGCTTTCATTTCATACTGCACCTGCCTTTACAAAGTGAGTACTGTTGCATGCAGTATGCATTCAATTGGGACATACGACTTAGGCATAACAGTGCAGCTTGAACTTTGACCCTCTTGCTCACATATCAGCTGCGTAGAGGGTTGTGGATCAGAATGGCCAGGAACGCATGCTGCTTACATGCTGCAAAATGTGACCGGATGCAGTAGGACATCCGGCTATTTTTAGCATTCTGCCTTTTAAATGCTATGTATCGGGACACACTAAATATTTTTCTGGCGTAGTGTGGTAGTATGGGTATTTGATTGCACAGATGGTGTTTACGAGAATGGGTCTGACGGACGTACAGATGGACAGACAAACCAAAAACATTATGCTTTTGGCCACGGTTAAAAAGCTTTATGACGTCAAACAGCTGATGTCAAACAGCTGAAGCGTGATTAAAAACACTGCCCTACTGCTGATGTTGATCATTTTAGCCATAATCACCACGACACATTAAACACAAAAACATAGAAGACTGAAGACATCAATTCAACCAAGAATATATATTTTTATTTCAACATTCTTGTAGTCTCAAAACATAGTTTTTATCTCCAAATGTTGAAGACTTAAAGACTAAATGTAAATATTAAATTGCATGTTCCTGATTAATTTGCCAGTTTAAGCAGCAGTGTGTTAAAGAATATCCACACACAGACAAGAATCTACTGCAGATGTCTTTTGTTTGCAAAATCCAATTTTCTGCAAAAATCCCAAATCCAATAGAAAAATAGCATTGTCTTTTTGTTGAGGGAACACATTATGCTAACCTTTGGGGTTGCCTGTCATAAATACCTCATCCCTGCAGCACTCATTAGAGGCTACATTAAATGGGTTTTAAAGAGAACTTTCCCTTCAGTCGTAGCGGGACAGTCATGTAATCTCTACTGAACTGCGATGCTCCTTTCTCAAATACGAAGGTTTTAAACATTCAGCAACCACAACTGATTTATGCTTTGATCACACCTCTAAAATGCAATGTCAAAAGTATGTAAAGTAAAAGATAAATTAAAACGCTTCACTAAAAAGCATGGGACATTAAAGGTAATAAATTAAACCAAACAACATTTTGTGCTGGTTTTTGAAGTGATTTTCTGGGGAAAATATACATCAGCAATAGAGTATCTCAATGTAAGTCCTCTAACACGCGGGGCAGTAACAGCCCATAAGACCAGGCCCACTGACCTCCACCCATCATGACCACAGGAGATCAGCTGCTCCAATCCTGGAACAACAAGCTTAATGCACGTACATCCCACCGGCGGTCTTAAAAGTGTCTGCTCTGCCTGAAAGAAAACAGGAAAAATTTTCAGATAGTTTCAGTTATGTTGGACGTAACTTGGGAAACATATTTAGGTCATGTTATTGCCACACTAAACAGCAAATAGCAGTGTCAGTTGCTTTATTTAGCACTACCAACCCCACCTTGGATTTAAACGTCTTAACTATAAGACGTTTAGGAGAGGTTAATGCCTCCCTGCTTCCTCCACGTGACTGACGCTGAAGTCAAGAGTCCAACAAGAAACACAGCATGGATCAAATGTATGCACACTGACTGCAAAGCACACACTAATATATATTGATCCCAGTCAGACCTTTGCAGGTCTAAATGTTTCAAAATGGTTACCCATACAAATACGTATATATGAGGCTCTATGATGACAGGAAATACAGTTCACATTGTTTTCCTGATGTGTACACACCGTAGCTGTAGAATCAGTTATATAGAGAGTTATATAGTGTACTTTCTTCATACACACAATATACTCTATACTAGTGACACACATTTATGTAAATGGTCAAATCAAATCAATGACTGATGAGATCAATGACTTACTGAGCCAATGTATATGAGTAAGTTTATTTTTCTCTTTTTCTTTACATCATTCACTATTGCCCTTATTACGATAATTGGATAGGCTGGCCAATCAGGAAGAGGCATCTTCTAAGTCAGGGGTTTAAGCAGAGGGAATTAAAGGGAGGATCTCTGCTGGACAGAGCTGCTGAATTGAGTTGAACCTTGAGAGAGTCTCACTGATCACCTAATCGAAAGAGGCCAACAGAGCCAGGAAAGCTCAAGCACCTCCCTCCCAATCCGGCATCCGCTCGGAAATCGCCTTTCAGCTCGATTAGGGTTGCAACCAGATTCTCTGCTCGCCTGCTCACTGAGAACCGTCAAAATTTCCTACCTTGAGGATCTTGAGTTTGAGGAGGAAGAAAGCATGGGTGCGGGAGCAAGCGCCGAGGACAAAAAGTCCAAGGAGTTGGAAAAACAACTCCAAGAAGATGCTGATAAGGACTCTAAAACCGTCAAGCTATTACTGCTTGGTAAGTGGACTTGCAAGTTTTCCTTTTTGTCCCAGACTGGGGGTGATGCAAAGTGCTCAGACTGAAGGATGTTCACTTCAAAAGATTCAATACTTAACCAATTCTAATGTTGAACTTTCTTTCTCTGCTTGAACAAAATGTTCTGTCTGCAAAGGAGAACAGGAGTCTTGCAGTCAGCAGCTGTAACTGATCAATTAGAAAAGGCACAGGTATCAGACATGACTAAGTTGTGGGAAAGGTTTCAGGAGGAGTTATTTTATGTTACAGATTGTCAAATTCATAATAATGTCTTCATAAATTAATGATAATTCACTTTCAGTTTATTGGCCCATGTGCTTCATATTCTTGGATGTGAGCCATCTGAGGCGTGTTAAACTTCTCTGAGACAGCTGTTCACTGCTTAGTAAGAGATGTAATACATGGTATGCTCAGAGGATTGGTTTCTGGATTAAACTCTACATTAGTATATTAAAAAGAGGGGAGGGCTGTTTAATCTTGTGCAAAACTGAGAGGGAATTAGCAGGAGAAAAGTAGAGTAAGATCAGAGAGATACGTTTGCAGGTTGAGCAGCTAACGCAAAGATCTGAGATGAAATTCAACAAATCACTTTGTAGGATTTAGACACCAGATTTTAAGGTATCCTAAAAACTAAACATTAGTAACAAACGTTTCACATTAACTACGTATGCTTATACTTATAATATGAACACTGCAAAGACTTGAGCGCTTGGTCTGCTGTTTTTAAGTTGTGTTTTTACCATAATGGTAATTTTTTTAATTTTTTTAATTTTTAACCAATACATTTAATTTCCTCACATCTACAATTTAAGAATGTCTCAAATGACTTAGGACATTGGTGCTTAAAACAATCATAGCCTTTGGTCTAAATGGATCACAGGATCCGATTAGCTAACTGGTTTAGTGCAGATCCACTTGGTCAAGTCTTTGTTGATCCCTCAACTTGCACAGTATAAAATGTGTTTTATTGCCACCAACATTATAAATGATGAAAAGCTAGGATACCGCGTTAAACAAACATGCCACATTGCATTATTCTTTCAGAGAGTAACTTGTGTGTCTAAGAACACTATTCAAAGACTTCATATTTACTTCCTTCCGCAAAGATCTTCATTAAAAACATATACATTTGACAAAATAAACTAAATGTAGTTAGTTACTTGGAACTTCCAAAAGTGTTACGCTACTAGTCAGCCCCCTTTGAGTCTCTATGAAATCAGAGAAATTGAAATCTGAGAAAGAACAAGAAAAAAATCGGCACCCTTTCATTTAGTTAATGAACTAAAGGCCAGAGTTAATGTCACTGCAAAGCCTGAAGGCACATTCCCTAATGAACACAAGGTGAAAGAACGAGAGGAGAGGACAAAGGTGTTCTTAATTAAATCCTCACAGCTGATGTAAACCAGCCTTATACTGACACAGTGTCACCTTTAATACCTTTAATACCTGAATACAAGGACCATGTAAATGACTGCTAGTGGGGTAAACCCAATAGTTTCCCCTGAGAGGGTTGGATGAGGCCACACAAGTGTCTTTAAATGCTCGTACAGTAAGTGTGAGGACTCCGGTGAGAGCAGAGAGACGGCTTAGGTCGCTCTGTGATATGAGGCAGCTTACAGTGCTGCAGAGAGCCTGATCTGCCTGCAATCTTTTGCTAGCACATCCGACTGTGACTTGAATTGTACATAACTCCACAGTTCACATCATGCATCGATGTACAATGTATGCACGGGCTACATTTCACTACAAGTTTCAGTTTCAGTGCGATTTGCTTAAGTTTGGAGATGTGTGCCGACACACTGGAGCTTAGTGGCATTTGTTACAGAATGAGGTGCTCAATGTACAAAGATCTTCTGATAATCTGACATGAATTGCCTACAGAAGACCAATTTAGACTACATTACAGCTTAGCAAGACAAAAAAAGGCAAGAGCTTTGTTGCTGTGCTGCAAGGAGATTATGCTGTTCTCGTTCGCGGAGCCTTTAGCCAGTTTAGTGTCCTCTCTTAAACCATCACCAGGCATCACATGAAACTGGGAGCCAGAACACTTCCAACAACTTTATGATCGCCATAATTTCACAGACCTGCTGAAATGTCAAATAACTAAATCTGTCCTCTCCACTGCCTCCGACAACACTGTCTTGTCTGGCTTTTATCACCTTAAACGGCATTTTTCTCGACTGTAGCTGATTTGGTTTGTTACAAGCGGCACACATTTATTTGGCCTGTTTGCTCTGCCTAACGTGCATGTAATAGAGCATCTTTCTGGGCCTGTTTTATATCAATTGTGGGAATTTTGCATTATTATTTTATACCCGTTTACATTTGACATTTTTAAAGCAAACTTGTAACGGTCTACTTTTGATTGATGGTGACACATCTATTTGCATGCAGATAGACTCGGAAACTTTAATACACCAACGGTTATTTGTGAAACTGTTTATAATGGATTTTTTCATTGTTATGATTTCCAAAAAGATATATTAGCACGTATGGGTTTCTCTAGTATAACTCTTTGCATTGTACAAACCAAATGTTATTGAGTTGTGCTCCCATGTGATGAATGCAGATATCTGCAAACTTCAGAAAATCATCCTTAAACTAGCCAAACGATAGAAAGATAGCACTTTCATTTAAATTCACAGCATATTTGTCTATTCCGACCAGACTGCTTCTTTAAATGGCTTGCATCATCAAAGCACATTCATAGCTGTTTATGTGTGATCCGACTCAATGTGTGTTTTTGCTAATCTTTTTATTGTCTGACAGGTGCTGGTGAGTCAGGGAAAAGCACCATTGTAAAACAAATGAAGTAAGTATTAAAATAATTGATAATTTGTTTTTGTGTAATCCACAATCAATGAAAGGGTTTTCAATCTCATCGGTCAGGCGTACAGCCAAAGCTCCGTCATCTCTGACAGTGAAGCCTTTAAACAAAAGGTCAATAGGCGAACATCCGCTTAGTCTGATTTGTCAGCACTTGTTTTGTGCTGTGAGTTTTACTCTGGCAGTGACAGCTGAGCGAGTTCAGAAACACACCACAGGGTGGCGCTGTGAGTACAAGCTCCAGTGGATGTCCAGTAGGTGGTTTCTATATCGCAGGACTTTTTACCTGTGGACATCCAAACCAATGATATACTTGCAAGATTTTAGTAGTTCTATTAAAATAAGGTTTCCACAAATTACTTTTTCCATGCAATTATTCGAACCGTAACATTTGATATATTAGGGATATATAAATGACCAACCAGCTCAGCCTAGCAGATGATTAATGTTGCTCATGTTTGCCTATGTTACTACACACTTTCATCTGTGTTCAGGATTCTGCATCAAGGTGGTTACACAAAAGAGGAACAATTGGAGTTCAGAGCAGTCATCTTTGGCAACATCCTGCAGTCTACTCTGGCTATCATCAGAGGCATGGAGATATTGAGCATTGATTTTGGATCGGCCGCTACACAGGTCTCATATGACACTTAAAAGATGTACACCTGATTAACTTGCAGAGTTATTCATTTTCACTGACATAAAATCGTCCTCTGAAGTAGTTAAAGTCCTGTGCCGGTGCTGATGGATCTTTCCGTGTGCATTAAAACCACAGGAGAATGCACAGAAGCTGCAGAACTTGTCAGACTCCATTGAAGAAGGCACAATGCCTGCTGAGCTGTCTGATGTCATCATGAAGCTGTGGAAAGACTCTGGTGTGCAGGCCGGCTTCGACAGAGCTGCGGAGTACCAACTCAACGACTCTGCTGGCTAGTGAGTTCATGTATTAATCAAGTAAAGGGGTTGCATGTAAAACAAAAGAGGCAGCTGGCTTAATGTTGATGGATGAAGGTGATTTCGTATCTGAGGCCTGACTGCTGTACGATTTGTTCTGCCATTCTCAGCTACCTCAATGAAATGGACCGAATCAGCAAGCCAGAGTACCTCCCCACTGAGCAGGACGTGCTGCGATCTCGAGTCAAAACAACTGGTATCATTGAAGAACAGTTTTCCTGCAAAGAGTTGTACTTCAGGTGAGTCACAACACGGCCCTAAACATAAGTCTGTGACTCCACTGAGAGCACCGAGATAGCCGGGACTGACTTTTTGGTGACTTTCTGTGTGGTAAACAGGATGTTCGATGTGGGTGGCCAGAGGTCAGAGAGAAAGAAGTGGATCCATTGCTTCGAGGGTGTGACCTGCATCATCTTTTGCGGAGCTCTCAGTGCATACGACATGGTGCTGGTAGAGGACGATGAAGTGGTGAGTTGAGACTCTACTACCAGGCCGTAAAGCTAGAGACGGCGAACACGCCGGCTGGTAAACTTGACCTGTTTGTCTCTGACCTTTTCAGAACCGCATGCACGAGTCCCTCCATCTATTCAACAGTATCTGCAACCACCGATTCTTTGCACTGACCTCCATCGTGCTTTTCCTCAACAAGAAGGATCTCTTTGAAGAGAAGATCAAGAAAGTCCATCTGAGTATCTGCTTCCCAGACTACGATGGTAAGACTGATGCTGTTTCAATGGTTTGTGAGCCTGCTAAAAACGGTGCTACGGCAGGACAACATTTGTTGTAGCAGTGAGAATATCAGGCTCGATTAACAGGGAAATGGGGAGATTAAATCGGTCAGGAATGCAGTTCAAGTGGATCATAGTCTGCTGCCAACAAGTCATCCCTCAGCTTTGATTGAGACTGTAATGGGAGAATGTGTGATAAGCAAACCAATCGTTAATAATGATAGAGAAAGAATAAATTGATCAAGTAAGGAATCTTGAGATTGTAACTGCAAACAGTGAGAGCTTCAGTGTTGCTCTTTCACTTAAATTATGTGATGCAAGCAATAATATCAAAACTGATGTAATGTCAGTTGAGATGCAGAGTGGTTCATTTAAGGATCAGGGTGCTTTTGTTGTTTTTAAACAACAAAACTCGTGAATTCTCATGAATCCGCTCCCATGTTCACGTCCTTTCTTTCTCTTTAGGCTGCAACTCGTACGAAGATGCCGGCAACTACATCAAGTCGCAGTTCTTGGAACTGAATATGAAGAAGGGCGTGAAAGAAATCTACTGCCACCTGACCTGTGCCACAGACACAAGGAACGTTGAGATTGTGTTCAACGCTGTGACAGACATCATCATCAAAGAAAACCTTAAAAGTTGCGGTCTCTTCTAAGCAGCTCAAGAGTGAAAAGAGGTGCGCAGTGACCACATCGCATCCCTCCCAGGGACTAAGTTGATACAGAATAATAGGGTCCAGATGAGGCAGACCCCAGATGATTCAATTTAACTCTCGTACAGCGTACATATCAGGCAATCATGGGTTGCCAAGCAACAACTTCTGACCATGACTTGAACCAACTCAAACCACACAATTAAGCAACTATGCAACCTAATTATATAGCTATGAATGGAGCAAAATACAAACCTTTAAAAGACATAAGCAACCGATTTTACAAATGATTTAAGGGGATTTCCACTTATTTTTTTGTTTTTCTCTTCTTTGCAGAACTTCCTTTCCTACCTTGACCCCTCACGTATTGGCATTAACTGAGAAGTGTCCCGTTGGAGCACAGAAGATCGTGTTGGTTGTGTTCACGCCATCGCTTCCATGCCAAGTCCCGGTCCTTGACTGCTGGTAGCACACCACCATCTCCAATATTACATCCCTGCAACACAATGCACGCCCAGCTGGGTTGAAACAATCATCAAGTCACCATATTGTTGTTGTGGACATGCAGCTTTCTACAAGGTTTCCTAAAGTACAGTATTTGTCTCACACCAGACGCTGCTGGTTTGAAGGTATGAAGATGAAGTAGTTGCTCATCCGATCCTCGTCGCTTCCTTTTGACTAACGCTACTGTGTTGTGAGTCGTATTTATCATTAACACCAATCTCTGTAAAAAAAAATAATAAAACAATAAATTTGGGGGGGAATATTAATATTTTGAATAGCAACGTTCCAACCATGTTTGTTTTTTTGAGTACAGTAGTCTCTGTGGTCTTGATATTTAATTGTAAAAAGTTGCTGAGCAAATATCTCAGATATTCCCACTGCTTTCAGTATATCCAGATGACAAACTAAATTGTACTTGTATCTAATCTAAATAGTGTTAATGTATTCAATTCATTTAACAAGTTAATGTGATGAATAAATTTCAGAAGGTCAAACACGGTAGAGAAACTTTGTACATAAGAGTAGGTAATTCAATATATTTTGAAAGATAAATCTATGAGAGAGATTGAAACACTAGAGGGATGATACTTTATTATGAAAAGGGATTGAAAATCTACTGAGTTTGTCCTTTCTTATGAAATGTAGAGGCAAGAAATAAAGATGCATTAACATCACTCGTGTCCCTGTTTCTTTGCTGCAGAATCAAACTGTCAGTCACTGAATAATGTATCTGGATTTAGAGAAACAAAGCTGACGACACGGAAGGAACGCCTCAAGGGACAATGCCGCTGTTGTACAAGTTCCCTGTTGGGAAATGGCAGAGCATAGAAGCTCCTAACAATAAACATATTCAGAGAGAAAAAAAATAAAAGCAGGAATTAATCTAAACATTGAGATTTACTGGAAGATTGTGCTGGGACAGATTCATGGAATTTGATGGCAAGCAAGAACAAAACTGAGAGTGTAATCAGTGTGTGGACCTTAACTCAAGATTAGCCATTTGAGTGACCAGTAGAGCTTCTTTTGCTCCCACATTTATTGTTGCATGTTCTCAGCTTTGGTATTTTCCTTCCAACTCCAGTGTGAAGTAGTGCGTAATATGTTAGATCTGTCGAGCTTCTTCCCATTGTGGAAATGTCGTGTTGCCAGCACATGTGTGAAAAAAACAAAGTGTGCTATTTTGTTTCTAAGAGATTCGCCCGGCCGTTTCCCCAAAAACGCGAAAAACTGCGAAAAAATTGTCCCATTCACTTGAATGGGGTTTTGCCGTGAATAGGGCAAAAGAAAGACTCATCTTTGGGCCCATAGTGACTTGCCATACATATTTTAATGTAGAAAAATTATTTAATATATATAAAGAAAGAAAGAATGAAAAAAAAAAATATATATATATACACGTGTCTGTATTTATGTTTTTATGTTTTATGTTTAAGAAAAAGTAAATAGACTTAGTTTCTTTCTTATACATAAATACAGATCTATACATGTATGTACGTATGTATATATATATTCTTCTTTTTTTTCTTTCACGCATATATACACAAACTATGTACCTCAATAACTTCAATAACACATCTTATTACTGGTAATTCTGGCGTATATTGCAACGTCTTACAGCAGTAGCAGCGACACCATCAAAATGTCTTGCGTAATTTTCTAGTTATTATTTCCATCCGTCAGTCAAGATTTCAACTGTGAAACGATGCAGCATTACCCTTATAGGAAGAGGTGGACGTGTACTGCTGAGGCCTTTTAGCCGTAAATTACATTTTGAAACTCAAGCAACCACTTAAACAAAAAGTCTGCTGACATTCAATATTTGTCTTAGTCAACAGATCCCATGAAATCCAAAAACAACAATAAATATATGTAAATTATTGTCTGAAAAATATTGCTCCTAAAAATTGCTCTTGTAGTTTATTTTGATTCCATTTCACATACATTGTCCTGCATGAATACCAAACCAAACATGTATTAATACGCAGCTGAGAACAGTTTCCCAATAAGGTTTTACTCCTGTTTGAGTAACATTTGCTCAGAACTACCGTACTTTGCTGTTGTAGAAAATGTCTGAGAAAAAACTATACATGTGTGACTTTTCTTTAAAGATTGACATCTTCAGTAGGAACGAATGTGTTTGGGGCCGAGTACAAACAGCGTTAGGACGTCCGGAACGCTTGAGAGAAGGACAAACTCACTGTTTTAGTCTTTTTATGGGAGTTGTTGAGAAAAAGAAACATAGAATATCACCAGCTTCATCTTTTAAACTGGACCTGCACAAATTGAGGATTTGGGGCTCAACAAGTATGTAAAGAATCTGTCCCTTCACGCTCTCATGTTGACTTGAAGATTGAAAGCAGTTTGAGTATATGTTGCGATAATTCATGTCAGTAATACATTTCCATGTTATACTCCAGTGACAACATACAAGGTAGGACAATGAGGACATGTTGGAGAGTGTGCAGCCACTGCTCCAGCATACAGATGTGTTCTAAAAATAGTGTTTTCAATTTGCTTGACCTCCTTCCCTGCATGGTTCAGGTGAGACTAGGCCTCTACAAATCTGGACCAATGGGCAACATTTGATTGGTATTGCCTGTGGTAAGATTTTGGTTTAGTTTTTAAAATAGAAGGAAAGGAATACAACTTTGTGCCACCATTTAATGATGTTAAAATGAACCAATACAACTACAGCAAAGTACAGAAAGCTAGACTTAAACCTTCGGGAATGTTTTCTTCCTGAATTTCTCATTTGTATGAAGTGACTGATCTGATCCAAACGGGGCTCCACAACATGAGATCGCTGCAGCCAAAGAAAACAAATACAGCTTCTGCAGCTTTCAAACTTTCAAAACTTGTTACGTTTACGTTAACGTTTAATGTGTTTATATACATCTTCACTGATATCCATAGGATTAAAAAATACCTTGAAAAAAAGTATATTCTACATTGACCTCCACTGAGTGTATTATATTAGTCATATTCAAACTCCTTGACAAATTGATTTGCAGTGATGTGTCTCATGTATAAAAAATATTGTTGACTATGTTGTCTCGTTAATACCTCACTATGTATGCAGCCGTATTGCTACGGAGTTCATTACACTCTTTCTAATTAATCCCAGACCCAAAAGATTACGTTATATACATAAAAACTGCAAAAGAAATGTACACTTCTCCATACATAAGTTATTGCAATGCATTCACACATCCAAAAGTGGAAATACTAAATAACTGCAACTCAAAAATCAAAATATAACAAATATTCAATAAAAACCATGAGATGTAGACTACAGCTAGGAGAAGATGCAACAGAAATAAAAGTAAACAGAATTTACATATCCGCTGTGAAACTGTGAAATGCAGTGATGGATTTGATACACAGGCTGTTTTGGTCCTTGTACATATGACAGACAAACTATAAACGTGTCAGAGATGTCAGAGGGGCTTTACCTGCCAGCCCCTCGACTGATGCAGAGCTCTTAAATATGACAGGACTCCACAGCTCTCACAGTGATTGTTTCCCAACTCATCACTTTCTCCCAGTATGCCCTGCATCACAATACCTATTAAGACAAAAATAATCGTAGTATCAAGTGCCCCAATTGTGGAATTTAGGTCCTGCTTGCAGCGCGGCCATCAGCTTAGTCCTTAAGTAACACCTACTTTCCAATTTGCCCTCTGCAGACAAGACATACCAGTCCAGAAGTCCTTGGTCTGCTCCTGCAAGTTAAAGGGAAACAAATCATGCTAACATCATGTTAACATGCTTAAATGCACAACGTTTGCATGGTAACAGATGTGAAACATGTTAGGTTAGCCGATAAAATGTAGCATGCAAGCATTTTTTACATTCACACACAAGTATATCCTTCTTAACTTAGTGTGAGCAATCTATTTTGTTTGCTGTTTGTTTATGATCTCAATGATTCAAATATCAAGCAGATAAATAGTATGTACAGTATGTATGTATGTATGTATGTATATGTGTGCGTGTGTGTGTGTGTACAATATGTATGTATGTATGTGTGTATCCTCTCATGAATAGAGCGTTGAAGGGTTGATGTATTCCGGGTTTGGTTAGTTGAAAAAGCCAATCGGATTTTGCAATTGGATATTGGATTATAGATCAGAAATTAATCTCTGCATCAAACAAACGTTGATGACACTTCACAAATAAACACCCCTTTAGGAGTGAAGAGCAGAAATATAAAGCCAACGTTAGCCTATAAATGCACTGCACCATGGTCACGTTAGAATGAGTTTACACAACGAGGCTCGAAGGATGTACCCGTCGACGTGACGATCTATTGTAGTGTTGTAGCCACTTGGAAGCAACCGCATTTTTAAAGTCACGTAAAACCTTCAAAATTCAGGAGAGGGATATTTAATGACATTTTACATCGTAGAACAAAATGTGAACGTGTCTTCAGCTTGTGTGTTAACCACAGTGCAAAAAATATTAACTCATTTCCTTGTTTATAAATCATTTCTTCAGCACTCTATTTGAAACATGAAAACTCAGGTGATGAAGTATTCTGAGCCAAATTTCATTGCAATTCCTCCAATAGTTATGAAGCTATTCAACTCTGACAACATCACAGAAGAGAGTTGATTGTTGTCTCTAACATTTTTAAGTGTTGGCTTTGACCGCAACAACATGTTGCCACATCTCTGCAGCGTTGTGCCTAAGCTGTCCAGCGGGTGACAGTCAGGGTGCTGACCTGCATGGCCTGAAGCTTTAGTAGAGCCCGATCTCCCTCAGGTTGATCTTGATGATGACGTCAGTGACGGCGTCGAACACAAACTGCACATTCTTGGTGTCTGTGGCACAAGTGAAGTGGGTGTAGATCTCCTTGGTGTCCTTCCTCTTGTTTAAGTCTTCAAACTGGTACTGGATATAAGCTGCAGTCTCATCGTATGAGTTCCCACCTGCAGTTAAAAAGATAATTTAAAAAAAGAAGTTGGTTATAGTTTACATGGAGCAATCCTATATGATCTCTAGGAAACATGCATCTCCACACAATTTATCATTGTGGATTAAACACACTAAAGCAAAGCAAAGATGCAACTATCCGTGACCAGTTACAGCTGTGGTTTACTTCAACTGAACGTCTCATTTGTTATTCACTTATGATTAATATTTGTACAACATTTTTACTTTGGATTTGAGCTTATTTTTTGATCAAAGGTTTAAAGATTCATCAACAAAATATTTGAAATGCGAACAGGGTTACTTAATTATTAATGGTCTTTTTATTCTGCCACCGGCTGTTAAATTGGGACTATTTTGTAGAAACATCTTAAGTTAAGTGATGGTCACTTTTAAGAAGTACAACATTATGAAACCAGGAACACACTCAAGGTTTGCAGATCTATACACACTTAAAATGCTGGTATGGTGATGAAATTCACACGTGATGAAATAGGATAAATGTCATTAGCTCAAGCATTCACATAATAAATACACATTTTATATTCAATGCTTATTTAACACACACACTGCAACCTTACAATTTGTTTTGCTACAGCATCTAAATCCTACAGTATCCTCTAACAGAATGAGATTCATTGTACTTTATTCAGGGGAAGAACTCGGAAGCACAATCACACATTCACAGCAGGTTAATGCTCAGATACATCAGATAGAAATATAAAGATATGACCAATTTCACGTTAAAACTTCATAAATTGCAAATACACAGGTTTGTCTCACCGGGGTATTGTGGGTAGCAGATAGTAAGCGGACTCCTGCCTATCTTCTCTTCAAACAAGTCCTTCTTGTTGAGGAAGAGGATGATGGAGGTGAGCGTGAACCACTTGTTGTTGCAGATGGAGTCGAAGAGCTTCATGCTCTCATGCATCCGGTTCTGAGGAGAGCAGATACCCATAATAGGCCTTTTTCACAGACAAGACATTTTGACACAGGTGTAAATAATAAAATGAACGATAATTTAATTTCCTTTAGCTGCTTTGGTTTCAGGATCTTTGGGTGCGCTCCAAAACCTGTCTTAGTGCTGGCTAGTGCCAGTTGAGTCTGGGGTCTACTCCAATTTAAAAGGCACTTGTACCAAAACTCATGTACCAAGCAGATTGTAAACGGCACAGACTGATAAAAACATATTTTACATGGCTTTTAGTGGCAGGATCTTAATGGAAAGGTTACTGTTGTGTCTTTGTCAGCACTAGAAGCTATAAAAGCTGTTTCACTTTCATAACGTATGGGACATTTTAATAGAACCATCATTAATGCTATTAGAAACACCTATGCTTTTTTATTCTCATGATGTTCCTGTACTTACTAAAATGTTAAGATACAAGAAGTGAACCTAAACCACAGTGTATCCATCACCTACCATCTCCTCATCCTCAGCCAACACAAGGTCATAGTCACTGAGCGCCACGCAGAAAATGATAGATGTGACTCCCTCAAAACAATGGATCCACTTCTTCCTCTCCGAGCGCTGACCCCCGACATCGAACATCCTGGAGACACACACACACACACACGCACACACACACATGCACACACACACACACACACACGCACACACATAGACTGCATAAATACATGAATGTGCTTATTTTAATGCAGTTTCATCTGAGACCAGGTGTGTCAGTCAAAAAGAAATACTATTATTCAATATGATGAAGAAAGCATTATGACAACTTATAATAATAACCAGACAGCTTGGGGATAGCCAACATGGATATGGATACTACATTAAACAGGATGAAAAAAGGCAAGATACTGCACCTGCAACAAAATAAAATGCTTGTTTTTATTGTGACCCCCCATCACAAAGTGTATAAGAAGAGGTAAAGCTATCCAGTATTCATAAGAAAATATTATAAAAATAAAAACAAACACTAAAGACTGGAGAAAAGTCATAAAAAACAAATAGAACATTGCCCATTATAATGTAGTTTGATTGCTGCCCAGTGATAATGTCTCTACGAGGGTTGGCAAAGTTAATGCAGACATCTAAATGCTGACCGATACAGTAAACCAGCTCAGGCCCCGACTGCTTCATACATTATTTGTCTGGCACAAGCACCCCTCCTGAGACCAGGGCCCTTCACGAGCAGATAAATCACAGCTGTACTAACTTGAAGTAGAGATCTTTGAAGGTGAAGTGAGTTTCCACGATGCCAGTGGTCTTCACACGTGTACGTAGCACATCCTGCTGAGTCGGCACGTAGCTCGGCTGACAGATCCTGTCCAAGTCATTCAGGTAACTGAGAGACAGAAAACGAGTCTATGAAGACAATCCCAGAGAAAATACACACACCATAGTCCAAATGTACTGAAGCAGTAACTGCAGTATAGGCAGCTCCCAAAATGTGCCTCATAAAAACAGATGTGTGTCTTTTCTTTTTTACATCATGTGGTAAAATCAGTTCATCAAAGTCTCCTTAATAAAAAAAAGACAACATAATGCAAAGAGACAACATATTTTTAGGACACTTACGCCTGGTAGAGTGGGGAGGTTTGCTCTGCAGACAAACATCTAAGGACTCCACAGAATGATACTAAATATGGGCTCATATTTTAGTGCATGATAAACACTGGATCCTTGTGGGTTGAGTAAAAACAGACTAACTCCACTGGTTCCTCTTGTCTCGCAGTGTGGACAAAGTGTACCATGACAGTTTGGCTGTTTTCAAAACAAAGAAAGCGTCCTTGAGCTGCTTTTCTTTCGGGAGAGTGTGATATAAATGCTACAGAATCAGGAAACCATGCTTCATCCATGTCGACAAGACTGGACTATATATAGCTCAAAGCACTTTGTTTTCACTGAACTTCATCAGACTGTTGTATCCAGTGCTTGACTCACATAACCATTTGGAACCATTTTGTCAAATGAAGTAATACATGAACAGCTGCAAGTTGACAGAAACTTTACCCTTTGTCAGTTTCTCCTTCATGTTATTCCTTTTTCAGGAATTCCATCAACAAGCTGACACAAGACCGTGAAGAACAAGATGCATCTTGCCCCCATTTTTGCTTTAGAGGGAATCTAGTCTGACTCAAACTTGTTCGCTTTCTAGAAGCAAACAAGATCACAAGGTTTGTATCAGTTTCATACTCGGAAGATGACGGATGATGCAATTTCAAACTTCCCTGTAAACCGTTGAAGCAGTTTCATTTCCATCTGGAATTTTCAGAAAATGTAAATAAGTTGAGTAATATTGAGTAAGAGTTGATGGGAGTTGATTTGGAATCAAATACAGCTTCAATTGAATGTTATTTTCATTATCAATGAATCTGCATTGCACTTTCTCGATTAGTTATTTGGTCTTTAAAATGTCAGATAGTAAAGAACTGTAATTTCCTAAGGCACAGTCTGTAATGTCATCAAATGTCAAACTGTCAAAAATCTAAGAATATTCAGTTTATTATCACAAAAGATAAAGTAAAGAGCCAATCCTCACAACAGAGGAGATGTCGAATATTTTTCTGTCGATTGACTAACTGACAAACAAATAGTTTCATTAAGCCATTTTTTGCATATTTTCTTTCCTTGAATCCCATTGAATTCATCTGTGAATTGACTCATGTGATATGCTTGCTGCTGGCTCTGTGTCGTGGGTCTGTATGTAGAGAAGTGAATGGAGTCCTCACTAAGCAGCGGAGTCGTTGAGCTGATACTCTCGTGATCGATCGAAGCACGCCTGAACTCCAGCATCGCTCCAAAGCCTCTGAATCACACCAGTCAGCTCCGCCGATAACACCCCTTCCTCCGCCGAGCTCGCCAGGACAAACAGCTGGCGGGCATCGTCCTGGCAATAACGACAATAATTGCTGTCATTGTCGTGAATAAGGATGTGGCTCTTTAAAAAGCAGTTTAATACAGACTGGATGACGTTAACTTACCGCGCGCGCAGCATCCCCAAAATCTATCTTTAACCGGCCCATCGCCCTGATGATGGCCATAATGGACTGGATGCTGTTGCTGTACACCACCACTTTGTACTGCTTGCACTCCTCTTCTGAGTAGCCATCTTCATGAATGATTCTGACACAGTAACAAATCCAAAGAGATTATGAGAGTCCAGATACAGTATATATACCTGACCGTGTGAACAATGGCTTTACCAAATGTGGGACGAATGACAGATTTAAAAAAATCTCATGCAACACTGTGATTAGTGCTGGAATTTGAGCTTCGATGAGCATGTGGCGTGCCTAATGTGGGAACTGGGGGAGTCTATTCAGGACCTGCCAGGCTACAGCGGGCCACTGGGGCCATTGTTTAACATGTTATTCAAAAGGTTGCTTCCTACACTGCCTAAGCCGAGTGAAATGATGGTGCCACTTTACTACCCTAGTATTTCCACAAAGATGAGCCCCGTTTGTAACGACAGCTCTCCCCGTGTTATTAAACTCTGACAACAAGGCCTACAGCTGAAAGTGGGAGTGAGGAACTGTTTCTCCTCAACGTAATGCAACAATAGCGCCAACGTTTCTTACAGGATGAAGTTTGACATGATGTCATGTGCAGTGTTATCAGGAAGCGGTAACTTACTTCATCTGCTTTACTATTGTGCTTTTCCCAGATTCCCCAGCACCTGAAAAAGAGGCACAGTGGTGAGATGAGAGCAGCCAAAACACCTCCATATAATATCTGACATATTCAGAACCCTCTCATATGGACGTCGGATCAAACCAGTTTCTCACTCGGGATGAACTTAATCTGACCTAATTTATTCACATATCACCCACTGTGCAATATGTTTGTGTCCAAACAACCGGGGGAAAGGCAGCCTTGTGATAACCTTTAATGGCAGCCTGAGGCAATGTACAGTATATGGTTATGAAGTGTCACATGGAGGAATTGGATGCTCACTGCTCACCATAAAATGTCTACACCACAGCCTGCGGTGTAAGAGGTGCAGAAACACAGTGAGGATAATGGGAAAGAATGAGTAGTGTGAAGAACTTGGGAACCTCTTTGGGAAGCTTTCACAATATTGTCCTTCTGTGAACTGATGACTGGCCCAGCTGATATCAAAGCCTCCATTACAATGAAGGCCAGAGGAATAATGAGAAGTGGGTAAATCCTTTCACACAAGGAACCTTTACAGTAATTCTACAACAATCGGCCAAACAGGAAACAGTTAACATGCTTCTGGCTGAGCCAGTGTTTTTCCACTGGAGAGACAATACCAGATATCATGCTGTTCTGGGCGTTCAAGAGCAGAGGGGCCATTAGAACAACACATATGATTAAAAGTCTGTTTGCAATCTAAAAAAAACATCATCACAACATGCAGAGTTGACAACCGGCACAGAATGTTTCCTTATTGATGAGAAAGATTATTCTTTGCGTCATCTCCTATTCCCCTTTAACTGAATGTCTTTAATGATGATGGATCGAATCAATTTAATTCCTAATCTTGTCCTTCTGTGAACAGAGGTCTCATCCATGTTGATGTTGTCACTCCAACATCAACATGGATGAGATCTCTGTTTTTGTTGGAATCATAAAGGAACAATTATTTTCATAATCAATTTATCTGCATACTAATTTATATTGTCTATGAAATCCTGCACGGAAACACCTGACAAACCCCAACCTGTTGTTTTTACACTTCTGTTCTTGTATAAATTCCACAAAGCAGATATGAAGTGTTGATTAGTGAGCTTTAGAGTTGCCACTCGGCAGATGTTGCTACCTTTGCCGGGCTAGCTGTTCCCCCTTGTTTCTAGTCTCTATGCTTCTGGCTCCAGTATCATAATTACTGCTGCAAAACCATAGTTGGCCTATGGGAAAATCTGGAAGCATGATTAATTGGCCGCGCGAATATCGCCCTCCAAACAGACTGATGGTACAAATACACAACCATGTCAAGCTAAGATTTGAACCCAGGTGTCTGTGGAGGCGACCCGGTGCTTTGCCTCTGTGCCATCCATTGACTCATGTTTTTTTCTTAGCTGAAAACATGTGTGCACATGAAACATTAGATGTCAAACTCACCCAACCAGTGAGAAATGATTTCTATAAACATCTGGGGTGAGTTTACACTGGCGAGCCTTCTTTTGCTTCATAAAACCACAATAATGATCAGCAACCGCAGGAAGAAGAAGTTTTCAGGCACTGGATTTTGAAAGACAAATACCTGCTTCTTTTTCAAAGCAGCCAGGGACAACTCTGAATGTGTGACATTTTATAAATAAGAATATACATTGTCTTAATACTGTTGCAGTGGCAAGACACGTTCCCACTGCCAGTTAAGAATCCTTAGCAGATTCATTTAGTCAAGGAGGCTTACAGTAGAGTAATATGTTCAGATGGCCGGCCAACAAGAATTAAATCCACAAATTCTTTGGTTAAGCTGTCACCAGCAAAGAGATTTACGCCCGCTCACACAGGCGGGGAGGGGAGGACAAATTCTGTTGATCCCTTTCCTCAGTTCTGTCAGTCACCAATTCTCTCATTCATGCCATTTTTTGGCTGATCATCAACCATGGCTTCCTGCCAGTTCACAAACCAACTTTAAACAGACATTTACTGAGTTTTTTTACCCATGCGGGAGTCCCAACCGGGCCTCATTCAACAAGAATCTGAAATGCTGATTTTCTTTTTATGAATTACTGTTCGTGGTCAAATGGGAGACCATTTTCATCAGAAGAGTACAGTGGTTCTCCAGCTATGTGGTTTGGTACAAAGAGCAGCAGCCAAACTCCTCTTTGTTTTTTCCTAATACTCTCTTGTTCCAGCACAGACAGGGAGTGGAGGGCACAGCCAGGAAAATAGCTTCCCCCTCCATTCTGTGGTCAGAGCCTAAATGTTTTATCCTGCATTGTAATGTTGCACCATCAAACGTATCAACCTGAAGTTAAATATGTTCAATAAATTGAGATTATGTGATCTTAGGTTTCACTTTTGTCAACAAAACAGTGGAAACACTGGAGATTTGCAAAGCATGAAAATCGTGTTGATCTTGACCTGTCGAGGGTTCACCTACTGTAATGAATGACACAAATCAGTTAAGTAATTTCAAATCTTAATAAAATGTATAACATGGCACTTTTTGTCCTGATTTTCTGAATTGCTGTGACTTGTTGAGATGCAGCCGTTTGTGGGCTTAATATGCCCTTATGTCATATTGCCTTCAGAGCACCCACCTGCATGAATAAATGTCATGATGATGACTAATGTAATAGCTGCAGCTATTCTCAGAATCATCCATTTAATCAAATACTTTGCCCTTTTACTTGGCCCATTTATTCTGGTATGTTAATGTGAGCTCAAGTTACAGGGAAAATGAAAACACTTGAGTGAGGACTAAACGTACAAAAAGGTTTTGGTCAGTTTCTTAAAACCACAGCAACATTTCAGGAGAAAAACGCAAATGTCTCAACCAAATGCTCAAAAGCGTTGCATCACAATTGCATCAGTAAAATCTGCTAGCACTGCACATTATTTACAGTGCAAAACATTATGGATGCAACATATAGCTGAAACGTTTGAACCTTTTATTACTTCAGTGTAGTTTCAGCTGGTACGTGGGTAAGAAGTTACAATCTCATTTTAATTTTACAATGAACCATTCCACTTAAGTGCTCACAGGTAGCTTTAGCTAAAGTGCTCTCGTCAATATCTTTATATTATAAGTAACTTCTGTCATTTTCACCCGATTGTACTATGTTTTTGTATTTTTTTTTTTAATCGATCCAGTATTGAGAGATTACGCTGCAGATTGTAGATACTGATGTGCAATGTCGACAGCAGCACCACAGCGCTCTGAAACCCATTATTTCCAGTGGCTTGCACCTCGCCGGCTTTTCCCAGCGTAAAGCAAACTGCGTCCTGTGTGTGAGGCGCTTAATCGCACTCTCAGCATCCACGCACAGCCACGAAGAGTGCGTGTTTTTGCCACTGACAGGCTCAGATTGTAATTATGTCTGACAACAAGTATGTTAGGACTGCAGGGAAATAAATGTTTGCCTTTCGACCCTGAAGGGCGTGTAGTGATGAACTTGCAGAGATTTACCACCAAACCCTGCAGTTCCCCTCAGCTCGACAGAGCGTCTTTGTATATTTCAGCTCTGTTTTAGTTTTACGGCCCACAAATGCACTGCTTAGGTTCACTTACATTGTTCTCATCAGAGTCATTTCTCGCTGCAGCAGGCAGTTGTTTTTACTGAAAAAGCTTGAAAACCTCGGCTGTACACTACCACCGGACACAGTTAGTGACTAGCAGAAGAATATATTGGCTAACGAATGGAGAACAAAACAGAGCAATAAGAGTGAATATTGAATTCCAAATTACAGGTCTACTCTTTGTTGGAAACATAACTGTTTAACAGTTTTTTGTGTCAGCACACCAAAGTCGGGAACTTTCAAATGCCACACATTGATAACTGCTGTGTCGGCATAAAAAGTGTGACAGAAAACTTGCTTTCCACTCAAAGATAAACACAGCTGTCTCTCGAGCAGCAGCTTCTCTGATGGGGTGGAAATGTTTCACCACACGAAACGCTGCCCACAAAAGGGTCAAAACCTGTGATGAGAGGTCAAAAGTAGACATCGCTTTAGGTCAAAGGGTCAGAAACTAAATGACTGCCATCGAAAACTAGCACAGGACAGAAGTCCCTACCAGAGGGCAGATACATGTTGAGTGCTGCTGGACTCGAGGCATTTAGGTTCTCTGGCACATCTGTGCAGTCCACACCCACAGTATCAGTACCACCAAGTTTGAGTCTGCAATAAATACCAGCAGGTAGTGCAGTTACAATAGTCACTGGTCAGTACAGGCAACAATTGTTCCAGTGAGACAACCTGAAGTTCACTGTAACAGTCCACTGATTTATATAATGGCAAATAGAGCCACGTTGATTTAATCCATTCGTCGATCAATAGAAAATGATTTGGCCAGTTCCAGCTTCTTTATTGTGAGGGTTTGATGCTTCTTCTACGTCTAAATATGATGGTCACCAAATGATTTTGATCTTTGAACTGTTGTTCGCACAATTAAGAAATATTAAGACATCCACCTGGGCTTTGGGAAATTTATATTTTCTGACATTGTGTGTGTTATTAACATAAGCTATTCAGAATCGTCAGCTGCAGCCTTAAAACTCAGTACAAGCTATGTAGAGATACAGCAACAAAGAGCAAGTTATAGTAAGTATATGGTTGATACTTCTCACATTAAACATATGATAATCTGTCATTATGGGAGAAATCTGTCTCGGAAATTGTTTAGTTCGCTGAGGCACCAACATGATGTGGAACAATTAAATTAAGTAAAGCTGCTCCAGCATATCTATACTGACCAGCTCCAATACAGATACAAGCCTCCACTTCGTGCTTGTAGGACTTCCAGTCTCACCAGGGTCAGCATTTCCATGCAGCTGTAGACTTTTGTTTATACACTGAAGTTAAACAGGCCTGGGTGAGTTACAACGTGCTTTGTGACAAGTGACAACACTTAGTCAACAAATAGTGTCCTCTGAGCACTTTTCAACAATTCACAACTGATAGAAAAGTTCAGAGGCAGCACAGGACGTGTGCTTTCCCCTTTTCCCACGAACATCTGGTTTACTCAATTCTGTCAGTGGAGACATGATGAGCCACAGCTGCATGAAACCAACTGAAGGAGTCCTAAACCAAACCCTGCAGTGTAAAAGTGAGAAGTACACACACGCTCATGCCGGTTAAACTGATTTCACGGATCAAAACGCAGTTCCTACCAAGCAGAAGCAGTTTCACTTCTCTGGAGGACTTCTCCCGGTCGTCCCGCAGGTTTTTGTCAATCATTTTACTCCTCTCCACCGCGGCTTTGTCCTCGGCGCTGATCGTGCAGCCCATTTTTCCCTCTCACGCGACTTCTTTAGTTTCGGATTGTGGTTTCAGCAGCTCATGAGTTGAAGAAGGTAAACGCCGTCAAACGAGCCCAGTGCGAACTGAAGTGTCCCAGCACAGCAGTAGCGGAGAGAGAGAGAGAGAGAGAGAGAGGGAGAGAGAGGGAGAGAGAGAGAGAGAGAGAGAGAGAGGGGGGAAAGGCGTTGGCACCAGAGGCTCGTCGGTCCAACTGAGGCCACAGTCTGATGCTGAGTTTACTCTGCTTCAGTACACACACTCTGGAGTCTGTACAGGTGATCAACTGCAGGATTTTAATTGAAAAAAAACTCTCCCAAAAGATAATAATGTCGATCCAAATCATCCGAAGTTTACAGTCTACTCTCACAGGCACGTACAAACTATAAAATAACTCATCAAAAATACTTTAAGTAGAAACTAATCAAAAACTAGCAATAACAATCTACAGGTTTTCCCCTCAAAACTGTTGCTGCTGCGCAGTCGCGCGTTCATCCAGCTGATCCAGCTGCAAACCAAGAAAAGGGCACTGAAAATGCAATCGATGCAACCCAAGGGGCTGATGGGAAATGTAGTCGCTTCTAAAATGCCGGATACGTGAATTCTGCTTGTGTCGCCTAAATATTCGGACATGATCCTCAAAAGCTGTCTCTCAGTGACACTCTGATGTAGTTTGAATAGTTTCAATAACACACATGTGCAGGGTTTCTCTGCAGTCTACACCCCTTTACAGTCAGGAGGTTTGCGTGGTGTAAGAGCGCCCCCAGTGGATGTACAGCTGCACTGCAGGTGGAGATTTGATCGATCAAGTGCTCAAACAGACTCAAACGATACACTTTTCCGGTCAAGAGGTCAGGTTCAGTTTCAATCTTTTGTAATCATTTTAATCCTCTTTTGATCCCGGTCGTCTTACTACAAACTCGATCTGTATTGGATTTCAGTAGCAACTTCGAGTCGATTCTCTTAATGCAAACATGCACGTGGGTTTCATGTTGTATCCCACACTGCTCTGAATGTCAGCGCGTGACCTCGTCCTCAAGTTAAAAGGTTTGTAACGCGCATTTCATTTGAGATCATGTAACTGTTGCAGGAGCCTTGTTCTCTTCACACTGGCTTTAATGTCATTGTATTTTCACTGCATGCATCGTTTTTTACACATCAGTCATGTTGACATATTATAGTCTTCGGTGTACAGTTGGTGCAGCTTTCTGGTTGACCATGCAGCCACCACTCCCTAATTAATGTGTCCATTATACAGGGTGTATACATTGTAACTATTGGCATTATAAATATTGAATGAATAATTTACTAAAGCTTCTTACATAATTTAAAAACCATTAATACGCACACATTTTAGGCTAACGAAAATCATATTTACTGACTGGACCAGATGACCACTAAGGATCCTAAGGATTCAAATCTATTTACCAACAATGTATGAATAAAAAAATGTACTACCAGCATTTATGAATACATTATCTAAAAATTGAAAGGATTGACAGCAACAAAAGGGAATTTGCTCAACCCCAAATGTGTTCTTCTTAATGGCATGTAACTTACATATAAAGATTTCATGACATTATTTATTAACCATTATTAAAGCCATTAGTTATAAAGTATAAACTTTATTTCAAGAAAGTTACAAATGTTATTTAAAAGTTGCTATGTGAATAGTGACTGGCTCATTAACTCAAAGTCTAGTAAATCACTTTATACCCACTAAAGAGTAAGTCTTTATTTATTACTTTATGTCTTTACGTGTAGAAATAATCTCTTTTCTCTTGCCTCTTGTCTCTTTGCAGCTTGTCTATTGCCTCTTTGTCTCTTGTCTCTTTTCCTCTTGTTTCTGTCTCATTTCTCTTGTCTCTTGTCTCTTGTCTTTTGTCTCTTGTATTTTGTCTTGTGTCTCTTGTGTCTGTCTTTTGTCCCTTTGGCTCTTGCATCTTGTCTCTTGTCTCGTCATGTCTTTCGTCTCCTCCTGACAAACAAACCCATCAGCAGGTTACCAAGGCAACAGCTGATTTCAGAGGAGTCAGGATTTAAGGAAGTAAGTGAGAAATTCATGTGTTTAAGTAAATCTCAGATCCTGTGAGGGATCGTTCTCTCACAGATGGGCAGGTTTTCTTGCTCTGGGAGCCTCAAATCCCTCTCAGAGGATCCCAGCTCTTTGTTTAGGCGTATATATAAGAAACGCACCTGGTGGCCCTCCAGGGAGCCCTTTTACTGGGTGTGTTGTAGCCCTTCACAAAGGTCAGGCTGTTTGAACTGTTTCTCTGCACTACGGGAGGCGCCCTCACAGCTCAACATGAAAGCCATGAGTCACTTTGTCCGATTGGGAGCAGCACAGGAGCATAAATTGGAGGAGGAGTATAAAGTGGGATAATCAGAAAATACAGGACGAGCCCGGATGCTGCTGAGAGGATGGTGGAATCTGGACATTTATCATAATCTAGATATTAAATACAATATTTAGGGCATTCATTTGCACAATCCATATCTAACCAATCTTGCCTTCCATCCATGTCTATTCTTCTTTTTTTTTTCATCAATAGATTTAAGATTTATATTTGAAATCCTTAGGGAATAACAGCTTTGATTCATCCATCAGTGCACTTTAAAAAAAAGAGTGATTGGCAGTGTTTGTTTTTTGCATGAAGCATTTGAGTTGGGTTGTAATTACATTATGTAGGACCTGAAGTTGTGCTCTAAGGTGTTCTGTTAGGTATTACTGAGTCGGCCATAACGCCCCTGACCAGCTTCAGCACTGTCCAAATGTCACTCCTCTTTCCTCCTGTTCTTAGTGCTTCACTCCACCTCTGCAACACTGCACCACTTTCCTGCAACACACACACACTCACACATGCAGCTAGAGGGCAGGAGAGAAGAGATGATTGACGGGATAGATCATGTTATAGATGCTGTTATTGATCTGGTAAATAAATATGACAACACCCACAACACTCAAGTTAATGTTCTTGCTGTGTCTTTAATTATTTCAACTAACACAGCGACATCCTAACAAGAGGAAAAACAATCCTTAATAATGAAGAATCCAAACAGCCAACTCAGGTACAAAAAACAGAGAGGAACGGGGAAATGAAATCAAAATCAAATCAACTGTATTGATGATTTACAATGACCAGAACTATAGCTGACTAGGTCCATGAATATTTCCAAAGCTGGGAATATTATCTGCCATTCACCTTCAGAACAGCTTACTTCGGCATCCACATAATCAACAGATGGTGGCAGAAATGGAGCTTAAAGCATTTAATCAGATTGGTCGGGGCAATTTTGCTGCTACGGTAACGGAAATCCAGCTGATTGAATGGTGGATTCAATCACCATAAGGGGCTTTGTAATGACCCCGGACTGTGTGAAATATCACAGAATTCTTTATAACATGATGATCAATAATGCTCAATGAGGAAGAGCTCAGATTATCTAAAGAGATTATACCACCCTTGTTCCTGCACGCTGGTGGGTAGTTTGTTGCATAACATTGAATATTAATAATTCTTATACAAAAGTATTTTTTATAATTACCAACTAAAATAAATAAAAAATGCATACATACTGCAGATTACTAAGGATTATGGCAGTGATTTCTTCTTGTGCCCACTGTTGTACTTGATTACATTTGGGCCTCACAATACTGCATAATCATTTTGACACAAAAGAAACCTTTTAAAACAGGATGACATGACGACTCCATTTGAAAAACAGTCAGCAACAAAGTCATACCACAAGAAAGTTAAGAACCTTATGTCTCCTCCTTACAAAGGGGCCTTTTTTTTGTTCTGACTCCCAGCAAAATATGAGCCTTTCCTGTACACCTTGTGTTGGGTGTCTTGTGATCATGCCAACAGTCTGGTATGAGGCAGTCCAAAGTAGATGAACACAGCAAGAAAGAGCATGTATAAAAAGAGACAAATAAAATTTTTAGTAGGAGATTTGTGCCTCGTAATTTTCTTTGGAACATTTGTCACTGCTCGTGTGACTTGTGCAAACTGTTTGTATTCCACCTGAGATCAGGGAGAGTATCACCAGAGTCTTCCATTTGTTGCTTAATGAGGCCAAAGGCAAAGCTCGCCATATGTAAGCATTGTCTCACCTGTGTGCTGCTGTGTAGCCACTACAAACCTGGGTGTTTAGAAAACACACATAAGCACACCCACACTGCCCCCGTGTTTACCTGTAAACAGCACAGACATTACGGTTTGACGGGGACTGGTCGAGATGTCCGAATCTGTCCACATTCAGCTTTGTGTCAACAAACTGACAGTTTAACCGTGCTGTTAGCCAATGTTTTTACAAAGCTTAAATCCATAACACCATAACTGGCATGCAAATCAAACCAGTCACAATGTTTTTCTTTGAGTGGAAGGGGGTGAAATCACGAGTATACCAATGTGAGATGATTTTGGTGAGGAGGTGATAATCACAAGACTGAGAGCAGATAAACATGATAATGATGCTCATGGAAAATGCTTAAAAATACACTGGTGTGTCAGCCTGTTTATTATAAATACCTTCAGCAGCACCAGCTGTGAAATGATCCAGTTTAACACAATGAATATTTCAAGACGATTTTAAAACTGGCTCTGAATAATCATTCCTTTCTACAGGGAAAACAGCCACTTGTTTGCATTAATTCCTCGGTGTTATGAGGAGATGTGAAAGTGGTATAAAAAGAGAACCTGCTGAATCACTGAGTCAATTGGATTGATTGTCTAGGGGCTTCTTCAAGTCTTAAAACACCAAAATGACATTTAGTCCGGTATAGTAGAAACAAAAAGATTGGAAATACAGTATTTTTCATGTAATCGCAGTTATGTGTTACTAATTTCATACTGTACATTTTATTTTAATGTGTGATGGGGAACTTCCAATGAGGAATTAATGAAGAAATGCATATCAAAACTCACAGTTCACTGAGCATTTGTCTCAAAACTTTCTTTTAATGGCTTGTGTAGTTTTCCATAAACTGTGAAAACTGTGTTCTCCCTGAAGTTTTGCTTTCCCAGAGTTTCAGCACTCCTTCATGTTAATGTGATGTGTGTCACACCACTGACCCGTGGTTAACAATGGTTTAGTGTCCATCTGCTAACATCCCACAGAAAACAGTCCGACACTGTGTGGCTCTAAAAACATGTAACGCTCCATGACTGATACAAGTGAAGTGATTTACACAAGATATTCAGCTTTGTCTTTCTCTGAAAAGCCACACAACCAAAATTCCTCGAAGAAGACACTATGTTTTGCAGATAGTTAGTTAATTCAACACATTAAAGAAAATATGAATGAAACTAATTACATTTATTGTATTATAGATGGTCAAATAGAGCCAGCTACAGCTCTGGTCCAGTTGTGCAGCAGTTCTCTGACACATGTAGCTCATTGTTCAGCTGTTGCCGCTGTATGAACTCGGAGGTTTCCTCAAGGATCTGCCCCGGGATGTGGAAGTCAGCTGGTGTGTTCTGCTGAACAGCTGATTCCTGACGGCCTTCAGTCTCTGGCTCCTCTGGGCTGGCTTGGCTGTGAGAGTTGCAGGGCTCCATATTGCATGCAGTGCCCTGAAGGAACTGCAAAAAGTTCTCCTCAATAGAGGCCTCACGGCTGGGCAGCTGCTCTCCTTCGCTGGGCCCAGCCCGCTTGAAGAGGCAAGCCAGGTGGCGGCCTAGCTGCTCGCGAATCTGCCGGTTCAGGCAGCCGTAGAAGAAAGGGTTGGAGGTGAAGCAGAAATAGCCAATCCATGTGACCACATCCTCCAGCTGGGCCAGCGAGGCGGGAGAAGTAGACACCACAGCCGAGTAGAGATGGAAGGAGAAATATGGCAGCCAGCAGCAGAGGAACTGGCCTCCCACTGCCACCAGCACCACTGCAGCCTTCCCGCCGCTGAAGGTCCTCTGAGGAGTTGTGCGGGCACCAGTCCCACCGAGGCTTGCCGCCATGGTGGAGTGGCTGCTGATGGACTCAGACCGTTGTCGCGGCATGTCCATCCAAGTGGGAAGGGGCCCGTGCTGCATGGCTGCAACTCGCGCCACCTTGAACATGTTGCAGTAGACCACCAGAATGATCAGCATGGGGCACAGAAAATAGATCAATGTAAAGAAGACCATGAAAAGCAGCCGTGTGGTCCTGCCTCCCGTCCAGTGAAGGGAGCAGTGTCTCTGACTGTGAATGAGAACTGAAGGAGTCCCCGCAGCCTGGTTCGCCTGGAGCAGCCATCCCAGGAGAGGCAGCACTGACATGAAAACGGCTTTAATCCAGATTCCCACCAGCACCGTCACCACCACCCCCACCGTCATCTTCACCTCATGACGCATGGGGTGGACGATGTAGTAGTACCGCTCTACGTTGATGGCACAGATGGTGAGGATGGCAGCACTCACGAGACACACACTTAAGCAGAGGTAGCTCCGACACAGCGCCTCGTCCACCAGGATCCGGTCTGAGAGCATCCCCAGAGGCATCAACACCAGCGCTGCCAGCAGGTCCACCAGACACAGGTGGAACACAAAGGCAAACTTTCGCAGCTGCGGTGTTTTGGTGATGACAATCATCACGGCCAAGTTCCCCACAACTGCCAGCACATCAATGATGAGCATAGCACACAGCGCCAAGGACTGGTTCAGATCAACCCCACCTCGGATGCTCGCGACCGGCGAGGTCACGTTAGAGATATTCGGGTGCAGTGAGGCTGAAGATATGGGAAGATCGGAGAGAGAAGTGTTCCAGGAGGGGCTCGGTGTGACAGGACGCTCCATGAGAGGATGGGATAAGGAGGAGAGAGTCTGCTGAATTTCACAGGTCCATCACCCATCCTTCCCTGTCATAGGGTGTCACTGAGAAGCTTTGGCGTTGGTGTCTGTCATGGCAGCTGGAGCTGAACAGGCTCTGAACCCCGGAAGACTTTAGCCTAGCTCTGCAGACAATGACAGGAATCTTCACTCAATTCTTGCAACTTTTAAAGCGGCCGTCCTTCTTTCTCCAATGTGACCTTCAGAAGGAAATATCTGAAAACAAAATAGAAAGTTATTTTTATAAGTATGCACACAAGTGAACGTTTTCTGTTAGTTTTTGCAACATGCTCATGATGCGTTTCAGTGTATTTCGTGAAATGTAAATCCAAATAATACAATTTGTGAAATATTAGATTTTAAGTGTAGGTCCAAAATATGAAAAACAAAGAGACATATTTGGTAGCAGGTTGCAGTCTGGAAATATGATAACTTGATTGATTTGTTATCCCAACAAACACCTAAATCGTTCTATGTTCAGACTAGAAATACATTATGGAAACGTTAAATAACAAACCAAAAAATCTGTTAAAAATCTGTTAATTAGTTAATGCCAGAAATCAAATATCAGCCACTTCTACTACATTAAAGGAAAATGTCTTTAAATATACTCCTTTGTAAAACATGTCTTCTATTGCTTTTTATCCTGGGAGTCTTGTATAACGCTTGTGCTCTCACTGTAAAGCCCCACTTGTAGCCTGGGTCATAATTTACTTCATATTTGACATCTGCATCCTCAGATGTGTGTTTTCAGGGCAGCAGCCGGTGCCTCAGGGAGAAGCTAAAAGCGCCGAGTGGACCATATGTCCCCTTTACCAGAGTCAAGAAGCAAAATGGATGAGTGAATAAACTGCGAAACTCAGCACTACAGAGCTCCCTGCTGTCTGAAGTGATGCGAGGAGAAGATCAATAAACACTTTTCGTATTACTACAATCATGACGTGAAAAATGTTAAACTTCCTATGGTTTTCTCATTTATGGCCAATACATCTTCAAAGACTGAATACATCTTTTGTAGTGATATTCAATTACAATCATGGAAATGGTGGCCGAGCGCCAGCAGTGAGTGCAGGTGTTTGTGTGGCCTGCGCTCTGTTTACTGTCACAACCTCACTAAGGCTTCGGTACATTTCCATATGCTGCACACCTGCATGTGCAAGTTTTCCATTTCACCAGTGTGACAGCTTCATCCCTGCAAGGCGCCTGTTGTTATTCCTGCATCCGCACGTACGCACATTTGAGCAAGACAGTCACCTAAAAGACGTAGGCGTACGTAGGTGGCCTTTGCTGAATAGGTCAAAGGGTTACAGTCACCTTCAGCCCAATAAACTAACCAATAAACATCTCAGCTAAGATGTAGCAGCAACTGTGGAGCAGCCCTCTTGAGATTCTTAGTTTAATCAGCATTGATTGTTTTAATGCTCTTTGGTGTCCGGGGGTCACTTAAGTGCTCTAAGGACCACCAACATTGAAATTCTTTCTGCAAAGAAACTTATCACCACAAATCTTTTAGGTCCTCAAAGAGTCTTTTATGACACAAACATCCCATTAAAAAGCATAACAATGTGCCAATGTTATCCATTTTAAAGTTGATTTTATCAAATTGAAACCACACAAAGAGAACTATTTCAATATTATAGAAAGGAAAAAAAGGACAAAGTGTCTCTATTGCAGCACATCCCTATTAAATATAATCAAATCAATGTGACGAATACAATTTAGAGTCAAACTCTGAAGCTCTAAACGTAGCCACACAAGGCTAGTGTCCCTTTCATTACAAAGCACCTCAGCAGCAACATGCAAGTGACGCTCAGGAGTTCGAATTAACAAACATGAAATCTCTTTCCAGGAATGTTTTCCTTTTACATCGACACACAAAGAGAACGTGATATGATGAAATAATAAAACACTGTCTTCAGTATTGCCCCGTTGAGTCAGATGTGACTCTTTCCTGCATCCTAACTTCCATACATTGAAACACACACACACACACATACACACACACACGCACACACACACACACACGCACACACACACACCACACACACACATCTCTCCTCACACCCGTGTGAAGATGCATCGGTGACATACCTCAGTCTGGAGAGGGCTGTGTCCTACTGTGCAGGTTCACAGTCTACTGAAGGAGTGCTGACCTGTTTTGCTTTCTCTCCCTCACACACACAGCAAACACACACTGAAACATCACACACACACACCACGTCACAGAGAGAGAGAGAGAGAGAGAGAGAGAGAGAGAGAGAGTGGAGAGAGGCGCTCCTGTCTCTCCTCCTCACCTGGCCCCTTTCATCTCGTCATCACCTCCCACCCACCCAAGCTGACCGCCCCCCTCCCCATCCCTTCAAACACATACCTCCCTCCCATCAGCTCTCTTCTAGCCAGGTCTTCGATTGAGGTGGGAGAGCACGAGCAGAACGGAGAGAAGGTACAAAAAAAGGAGGAGAGGGCTCCTGTCTTCCAGCCTATGATGCACAAAGATTGGACACACACATACACACTTTCATACACACATGTGCTGTCTCCAGCACGCGCCCAGGGCAACTGCAGAGCCGTGCAGAGCAGACAGGCAGGCGGCGGGTGGGCAGGCTGGCAGCACCCAGCCTCCCTGCTCTCCACTGGGTCTTAGTGCCTCAATGTCTCTGGGCTCCTCGTGGAGGGATGGCTTTGCTTTTCAACCTTTTCAACTCATCTCACCGCAGGTCACATCAAGTCCCACTAATAGGAGCAGACGTTGCAAACAATAAGGATAGAAAATCCCCTTTATACTCTGGATCAGCATTTCTCTGATTCTCTGTCTCCGTATGCTCAGCTCACCGAGATCTCCCTCCATGCACAATCGAGCAAAAGCCCTCTCACGAGGCTGGATTATTGATTCACGGAGAGGAAAAGAATCCCAGTGGTTAATGTTAATGAGCTGAGATTAACATTTACAAAATCCCAGCATACACAACATACATATTACAGTTTCTAAACTATTTCCTGCCCTGAGGAACAACTTTGTTTCCATCAACAATATCTTCACTCCGCCTGGGGATTTAAAATATACATGCTGTATATCTACAGTATATATATATATATATATATATATATATATACAGGCACATATTAGTATTCAATTTGTTATTATTTAATCATGTCGACTCATAGAGATCAAGAGAGCTGAAACAATGAATCGATTATCTGATTTAATGATTGACAGAAAATGTAATAGAATCAGGATGGTTACAGTTGTTTAATCAAAAGAAAGTAGCACAATATTATTTTTCATTAAACATATTTTCAGACTGTTAATTGGACAAAACAGGACTGAACGTTACTTTGGTTTTAAAGAACTTGTTTTTTCGAAAGATTATTAATCTATGATAAAGTCGAAGCCTGTGATAGCAGTCATAAAAACTTCTGATAGTAAAGCATCATTTGTTCAGGTTGGCCCACTATTGCTGCCTCTGGCTCAAGTCCTCTGTTGTTTTTCTGTGAATCATACTTTTAGTAATCATGCCAAATGAGATGATTTAATTGTGCTTTGGACACAAGAAGTAACCTTTTGATGTATGGTGGCTGTTGTATCTGTCAACTCTACTGTATTCTACTGTGCATATCCCCTTTTGTTATCCGACATACAGTGATATGACTTTATTTGGTCTTCTTGTCTCAAATGTTGCCTTGAAAAATTACTATTTCCTCCCTCACGATTTGCATGAATGATGCACACAACATCAGTAAGTGGCATCGCTCTTTCATGCAGTGTATTTCCTGAGGGATTTATTCATCAGAGGAAGTGCAGCTGCACAAACACTGATTTGTTTATGAGTCATTGCTTTTGGTTACTGATAAATCAATTGGTAAATTGAACACATTTTCAGTTATTGATCCAAGTACTGTTCAACAAAGGTTATCGACCATGAACCTGCCGCTGCAGTTTTTAGGTGGATCGTTTGAAGATCACACTTTGAGCTCATATGAGCTGTACGGAGAAAGATCAGATATTAACTTTCCCCTTAAATGTGTTTTAGCATTGAACTGTGTCAAGGCGACTGAAAAAAAGTGTTTAATGATCAGGGACTGAAGAAGGAAACTGAGTACAGAGGAGTCTTTGTTTGTGTTTGTTAATGTTCTATGTATCCTTGTGTGTTTGTGTCCTGTGACTGCGCTCGTGTCTGAGGTGTTGAATAATGACAGAAATAGCAGATACTTGCTCTGGCCAGGAGCACCAATCAGGGGTGGGAAATACAATGGTTTCCGTGGCAACCCCCCCTCCCCCCTCTCTCATCCCCCCTCCCTCTCATTCCCCTCCAATCCACCAACAGCAGATAAGAAAAGAAGAAAAGTGTATCAACCTCAGAGCACAAATACACACTCTGGCATACACACATGAAGCATTACCAGCCATTATAAGGAGAGTTCAATGTGTTTTGTATCGCTGATTATTCTCAGCTTCCTTTTCCCCTATTTAACTGAACACTGGTGGGCTGATTCATGCTCAATTACAGCTGCTGATCTCATGTTGTTGTCCATTGCGATCTCAGATCTCATCAGTAGGGGGAGCTCTCACATTTAACAAGTAACTGCAACCTGACATCCCAGAAAATATTGCTTTTTATAGGGCGAATCAACACTTAAGTAGCCAACTGACTAATGCTCACAGAGCAAGACTTGTAATAACATGTAGTTCTTTATATGGTCGTCATCACGGCCATTAAATGTATGGTTCACACTGAAATGTTTGCCCTCATTTGAGCTCACAGACAAAAGCTGTGGAACAATTCATCAGTTTTACGAAGGGTGCAGTCAAGCAGGCCCACAAACTCACTGTTGGAGCAAGAGGAGATCACGTTTGGGCAGACACCCCCATGGATAACTTGATCTTTAAAAATAATGTTGCATTATTTCATTTGAATTGCTTTGCTCAGGGCTTTATTTACCCCATGGCCTACATACCAGAAACTGAGGGTGCACATTATTTGAAAAGCAAATCACCTATTTTTAATGTCTACGTGTTCTAATTGTATATAAATAGCGTTATTTTGACTTTTACATTGTCCTCTGTGAAGACGAGCAGTCATTACATTTATAAAACATGCGGGAAGACGGTATCTGACCTGAGTTAAATCATCTTTGCTCAAGTTTCATCCTCCCACGCTATCCAAGAGAACAACATCTACCTGGAAGGTCACATCCGACTGATTACTAACACACTATCATGCACCGCAGCAGATGAGGGACACTTATCTGAGCTCACAAAACTCTAGGAGCGACATTATGTATCCTCACATATTTTGGCTAAACTGCCAATCACAAGTAATGCTAAATTGTAAAATAGTGCAGCTGCAAGGAAAAAGCAGTGATCCAAAAACTCAGGGTTTGTTTAAATGAATTGTGTCACCAAAAGTTGATCTACATGCTCCTCTAACTCCTTATTAGAGCATGTAGATCTTAAAATATTTCATTCTGCCACAACACTGGACCATTTCAGACACATTAAATACCCAATAACACATTGTATTTAAAGATTTGAGTTTGATGAATACACTGCATTACTGAAATCTACTTTTTAAGAGGTCACTTTCACCATTAAGATCACAAGAATATTTTGGGATAGCTTGCTGGGAGTCCTGGGACAGCCAGAGAAAACACTAATCGGTGACAAGAAGTGATTTGTGCTGTTATATTTCCCATACGAATGCATGGAGTCCAAAAAGACATAATTAGCTCTCTCTGTTGGCTCCAGGTTGGCTCTGTCATCCTCTGCACACTGTGAGTCACTGGTGAGTGTTGACGCTCCAGGCCGCTCTGTCTGTCTGGGGACGCATAATAACCCTGAACCTCAAGAAATGAGCCAAGACGGTATAAAATTGAGGATGATATGGCATCTTGCAGACATTTGAATTCCTCCTGCTGATTACAATTTTCTTAGCGCCATCTATTTTTCTTTTTCAGCATGCTTCAGACTTTCAAGTTCAACTTTATCACTTTATTACAGAGACATACAACGGACTGCCTCAAGCCCACAGATGCTCGATGACTCTTTTCAGTGTCACACTTTTTATTGTGAGGACATCATGACTCCCCTTTGAGTTACTGTTTTTTATTCACTTACCGACTGTGACTAGTTTTGTGTCATCGGACTTTCTGTTTTTTGTTTTTTGTAAAAATGTGTTTTCCCTGTGATACTATATGCTCTATGACTTTTTTGACATTTTGATAATCTGGCTTTCTGTGAATAAGAACATTCAGTTGCATTTTTAGCATCAAGCTGGTGGTAAGGTGAGAAGTCCTTGGTTGAGTCACAAATGGCCTCCAGGGGCTCTGACACGACCGTCCTGTCAGAACCACACACGATGACATGAACTGGACAATATAATTAAATCTAACACATCAAACCTTTTGTTTCTGTTACATTCGTGACACAAAGAATAAAAACATAATGTTGTTGATTTTCAGGGGGTTTTGTGCTGGCGGGCACCGTTAGTCCAGCATATCACCCCCTTAAAACCACAATTTTATTTTTTGCTTTATTTTTTATTTTATTTTATTTTATTTTATTTATTTTTTATTTTATTCCAGACTCATGAGTCCATAAAGCAATAAACACAAATATAACGACAATATATAAAATACAATACAGGGACATAGGTACAATTACTGCAGTTAAAAAGTCACTTGTGGTTTAAAAACATACAAACACTTGTTCCAATGTTTCCAGAAACGGGAAAAATACCTTGTATCACTCTGTTGGCTCAGTTAAGACTTTTATAATTACATTTTCTGAGTCATTTAATCAACATTTTTCAATTTGTATATAAAATTCCTCAACACAGCATGGAAAGTGGGAACATTACGAGTCACAAACATCTGACTTGCACTTGTCCATCTGGGAGGAGCAAGATTCTGAAAGCATCATTAAATGCCACCTGAATCTTTTTCATTTTCGCTTTACTATAACTGCACCACAGGTGGGCTGTATAGAGAGGAGTACAGTAGGCTCTGAAGAGAGCAGTTTTAACATCTTCTGTACACATATGAAATTTACGTGCCAGCATGTTGGCTTGGGCATAAAGTTTGCAACACTGCCGCTGCACATCGTCATCATCACTGAGGTCGTTCCTGATGATGTGACCCAAATATCTAACTTTCTGCACCACATTTAGCTCCTGGTCTCCCAAAAAAAAGGAAGGAACATGTAGCTTCTGATCCTCCTTGGTTTTAGCTATCATGATAACACTCTTTTTAGCGTTGAACTTGATATCATATATCACCCCATATCTTATATTAAACAAATGAGATAGAGGAGATGTATAGATGCTCATTTGTGTTGTGAGGTGGAGCCTCCCCCTCCCCTCCCCCCCTGAAGGTTACCCATCATACATCACAAGTCTCTTCTTCACTGATAACGACAGCATATTTGCATTTATATTCTGGAGCCTCTTTCACTTCCTCACTCACATCAGGAAGTTTGAACTCAGCAGTTTTTGAAGTAACATCAATATCCACCATATATATGAGCGCTAAGTGCATTTACTGTCAATGAGCATCTGCACAGTTGAGCCCAGATGTATCTTCACTTATTCCACCTTTCATTTCTTTTGCTTTATCCATTTTGACATTATGGGAGTGGGTGTAATCTCTAACTTTTTATTTTTCACAAGAGGATTATGTTTGCTTTCTCAAACATGTATAGTTATATAACGAATGAGATCATTCTTTTCTTTTTTTTTAAATCCCATTATTTTATCATTTGTACTGTAAACAGTTGCATGTAAATCCAACATTATTTACCACAGAGATGGTCCAACAAATCCATTTCAGTCTGCCAACTCATGAAACCGTTTTTTATGTGAATACAGAATACAGACTCATGGTTGATGTTTGCATGTGGACTCAGATTGGGGAGTGACACACATGGGGTCTTATCTACAGGTTCTACAGGTGGATGCAGGGCTGGAGAACAGATCTTATAACAGTAGTCAAAGTAGAGTCAGAGTGGCCGATAATGTTTACTATGTATTTGCCAAATTACTTTACTATGTTAGCATGCTAACGTTTTCTGGTTTGGAAAACAAGCTACAGCTGAGGCTGATGGAAATAATAATATTATTATTTATATGACACTAATCGACATCTGTGATTACCAAGTGTTTTACCAAGAGAAGGAATAAACTAATACAATTATTAAAGTGAAAATAGTGACAACATCACTTGCATACACACATGCAGTATTATCCAAGTATCATTTATCCAGTTGTATGCTCAATATAGGCCTAAATACCAAGCACATGCATTTATAAATGGGATAAAGCAGTCAGGCAGGCAGTCTTACATTTACATATGCAGAAGTGTTTTTTCTGTTGTTAAACTTCAAGTCATCAAGACTTTTCTCAATTGTTTTGATTCCCGGATCACTGGAAGGCATACGAGAAAAACTAAGATGGGGAAACATTCCTTTGATGATATGTTTAAATACAATTTTATATGGCAATATATTTTCATTCGAGGCAGTTAAATGACTTCGGTTGTAAAATAGCTTAAATACCACTGAGTGAGGAGAGACATAAAGTGATTGTGTGTCAATATCACTCCGACTCACTGCACAACCTATTCTCTCTGGTTTGACGGGTGAGGAAAAAACATTACTCACTCTAACTGTGACAGAAATAGTCATGACATACATATTTATGAGAACATTACAAATGCCAGAGGTCTGCAAAAGTGAACCGTTGACACGACAACTTGCCATGTCTTTAGTACAGTTTGTGAGCTTTTCGCTGACGATGTGTTTTTTTTACAGTATCTTTTTTTACTCTCAGCCCTTATCTTTTCTCTCCACTGCCATCTTGCTCACGTCTTATGTGCTCATTAGAGCCAGAGAGCTGAGTCCTGCAGGCGGGATGTTGTGAAATCCAGACAGATGCTGCACAGTTAATAATCCAGGCCGGCTGTCAGCATTCAGAAGGCTGAGAAACTGGAAATCAGCCAAGCAGCCTTCAGGCACAGTGGCTCGACAACCTTAAATACATTTTGACTTCAGCCACAGCAGCACATGCACACCTTTACAGGCTGTGCATGTGGAATGCACTTATTACATACACACGTATTTCTTTAATGCAGCAATATCGTGCACAACATCCACAACATGTTTGCAAGAGCTGCAGCAATAACAATCCACCTGAGATGCAGTTTGCAGCTGCTCTTTTATTCTACATAGTCCTGATTATGTTTTTGACACAAATGATCTTCCTCAGAATTTTTTTTAATTTAGATCCAATCATTATATATCAAGAAAAGACAAAAAAAGCGTAGGGGATCAATTTATTTTTTCCCCTATGGTTTCAGATGGTATCTTCATGCTAATTGGGTGCAATTTAAATGCACCTGGAACAAGTGAAAAGTGTTACCTGTGTAATTAAGTATGCTTCCTTCTGGCCTTATTGATCTAATTACATTATGTCTTCAAATGTTATGACTGAGCTTTGATGTACAGTATGACAATATGTTGTTATGTGAGCTCAATTATTAATGCTGTACTATTTTTCTAACTCATCCTTTATATTCATCAAAAATAAAAATGGTATATGATTATTTCTAATTAGCCACTGTATTATACTCAATTTCTTTTTTCAGAATAACAAAATAATGCCTTACAAGTGAGATTCAAGCTTAAGCACAAATCACAACATAATAATATATGATACGGTATTCAAGGACTGGAAAATAAATGTGAATGTGTGCAGGTTAATTGATCTCTAAATTGCCCATAGGTGTGAATGTGAGAGTGAATGGTTGTATGTCCCTACATGTGCCCTCGATGGACTGGCGGCCTGTCCAGGGTGTCCCCTGCCATCGCCCTATGTCAGCTGGGATAGGCTCCAGCATCCCTGCGACCCTAATGAGGATAAGCGGTATTGAAAATGGATGGATGGATGGATGGATAGATGTGTGTGTTTATTTAAGGGCAGATTAGACAAAAGGTCAAATCTTTTAAACTGCAGGAACATAAGCAAACTAAGATATTTTTCAACAAAAAGGCCTTTGAGTGCTCAAGGGCACCATATATTTTAAGAATCACTATGCTCTGTGTTTGTGTAAGAGGGATATTTTTTTACTTGTACTTGTTGCCGAGTTCACAGCTCTGTGGTTATGACACCAGAAACCGGATGGAATAGTAAGACCCTGAATTAAATCTCTGTTTTCCAGAAAACGTCCTCACACCACAGAGAGCCCCCCTCTATTAATCACAGCGCTCTGGCTGTGATTAATAGAGGCAAGAGAATTAGATATCCTTTTAAATCCCTTAAAGCTCGCCACAGGGCTGTTCTGAAGATCATTACAGACTGACAGTCAGTATGCTGAAAAACAAGTATTAGGACAAGTGAAATGATTAATACCACAGTGTAAACACATTCTTAATAAAAGTCCTAGAGTTAAAACTGCTTAAAACTAATAATGGACCTAATGACGACATGTACCGTGACGGTGTCGACCATACGGGGAAACCCACAGATGATTTACAGAGAAAAATGAAATCCATCAAATACGTTGCCCCGTGCCATATCGCTATTTTATGTTATGTTTGTTGACGCTGCATCGAGGCTTTTGTCCAAACGACCACGACCTATTAACAGCACATTAACTGTCGGTACCAACAGTTCATATTAGGTTTGGGCAACTAATCTAACGTTAGGTTTAGGAAAAATGTATCGAACGTATCCTCACAATAACACTACGTCATACCGAAGTGGGCGTGGCAGTCTCAGGGTCCCGGTATTGTGCAACAGTTTCTGCCTGTTGAACCTGAACTGTGCGCCGCTGGGGGAGGGCTGCACTGCCACAGTGAGCTCTAATATCCCTGATGCGCGTTCGCAGGCTGTTTCTCTGGACCTGCTGAGTGAGTGGCTGGTCTTGGCTGGAAGATTGGCATATGGGAGAGCACCCCAAGAATGAATAATAGATACATCCTCCAGCAGCAAAGTATACTGACTCATTCACTCCCTCATCATCAGCATCAGTGGTCATTATATAACAACTGAAAGGCCAGTTTCAGCTTAGCAGGGTCCGTCTGTCCGTCTGTCTGGAGCTGCTGCTGCTGAATTGGCTTTTTAGGCCGACTTCCCACTAGTGCATCATGGGATTGGAGAACCCACATGCCGGAAAGATAGAGCTATGAATGAGGTTAGATTACATAGGGGAAAGTGTAAAACATAAAATCCTATTACTCGCATTTGAGTCACTGCTGTGCATTCATGCCTTAGGAGTGTGTCTTACGCAATCAGGGCAGTCCGGTTTTGTTTTGGCTGGCACGGTGAAGGCCAGAGTTCAAGGGGAATAAGAGGATGTGTCAGATAATATTCAACCAGCTCGTGAAAGGAATTGAGAATCTGAGAATCTGAGCATTTTGACAATGATGACTACATTTAGAATTAGCAAAGAGCATCAACATGTCTATTAATCGAAGAGGAAGTATGCTTACATACATTAGCAAACACTCGTGAGTTGTCTGGCAAGCGGACACACAAACACAAACACAAACACACACACACACACACACACAGGGAATTGAAGAACCTCCTCGATGTGTGCTCCATTATTCACAGCCTAGAGCTAAATAAATAAAGGCACAGAGTAAACACCCCTGATCCAATGATGCAACAGGACACTTGCTTTAGAAAAGCCAAAGGACATTCTGTCCAACGCTTTCTCGCTCGGCCACGTTCCTTCTTCTCCCATATCAACGATCTCCTCGTTCAGCCCTCTGTCTCCTCTCCTGCTCCATCAAGGCCTCCAAAACGCCTCCCTACGTCCAGCAACTAGCTTGGTGGTTTGGAGGACATTTAATGAGCATTTCATGCAAAGATGCAGCCGATTCATGTCTTCAGGCTTATGGGTTATGACTTGCGAGCCACTTAGCCTCTCAATTACAGTCCCTTCCTGCATTGTATTACATTCACCCCATTATAATGTAATGTTTCATATCTAGCTTGCTGAGCTTTTGGAGAAAATGATCCGCCATTAAGTTTGATTTCCTTCACACACATTGTGAAAAATCATCTTCATTCCCTTCTAATATTGCCGCAATGTACTCACAATTCAAACTATAGTATGGTGCTATGTTGCTATTGATAATTACTCTGCTTCTTGTCTTGAAAAATGCAGAAGAATGTGAATCTCAATATGGCGCTGGTATAAAAAGGTATTCAGGACTGCACCCTGTTACTTCCTCACATGCTTTCCTCTCAGCCTCATTACAGCACTCCACTACAAAACGCAGATTACATTATCTGCCTGCCCTGAAGCACGATCATTGCCATTTGACTGGAGAACTGTAGAGAAGACCTCTTTGCCAGGCTTGATGTGCCACGAGTGGCCACAGGCACTGAGAAGTGAAAAGTCAGGGAGAAAAACGAAAGTTAAGTGCTCAGCAAACGAGGATTGGAGGTCAGTGTTTGAACATGTCCACGCTGGCTTGATGGACTCTTAGCAAAGACAACGAGAGCGACTCCGGGGCATGCAATCGCAGTCATTTGTGAGGGATGGGGTCTCCTCCTTGCCAAGTAATGGGCTGACTGCTGACTGCTACTGCACCTCTCTGACACGCTCCCAAAATGGCTCCAGAGCAGAGAGTAATAAGAGACGAGTGTAAGAGCCCAACGCTGAATGAAACATTTAAAGGGAGGAGAAAAATCAGAAGGAACATGCATGTTGGAAATAACTGAGCGGTAAATACAGGATTAACTCCTGCTGGAAAGCAGCAGCACATACATACTTATCACGATCAAGAAGCCCTTTTTGAATTATTGTGTCTAACACATGGAGCCAAACATTTTCAAGGCAGTGAGTCACTGACTATTTAGAGTCTTTTCCTGCTTCTCCAGGGGACCTCATCTTATTGGCCGAGTGCAGGGGCACGGCTCTTAAGCAAAGACAGAGGATCGACTTTGTTTGCCCACATAGTTAATTAGTAGAGAATCATCCGTTTCCTTTGGGAACAGCTTGCATGCATCAACTCCTTTATCTTTCCCCTGAGGAGCGGATTAACAGGTATTAGAGATACAGACTGGGCAATGCTTCGTCTTCCAATAACTCTCTCATTCAGAATATCCAGAGCTCATTTATAGCCTCTGTTCTGTTCTTTCTCAACAGTAGACATGATTGCAGATGTAATATTTCCCCAGCTTCAAATAGATCCGTAATGGGCCCTCGGCTTGACAGTTTCACCTGACAGAAATAATTATGCAAGTTATTACAGCAAAGCTTGTAGCTGCATTAGTGACAGCTTTAATTAGTGAGTGAAAACAATGTGTGCCCTGCCTCTTGATTATGCCCATTGTTCATGCTCATGGCTGACACTTGAGAGTCGTGGTCTCCACTGTCTAGAGTGTGCATGGCTAAAGTACGGCCTGTTGCTAAGCAATGGGAGGATAGTACGTTCCAAGATTACAAACAGCTTTGCTTTTATTGAAGCATGTGTCGTCCATGTTGGCTTTTTCTCCCAGATATGATTGTTGAGGGATCTTGTTTCATCAATGCAGTTCTGATCAAACATAAAACGGAAAGTGTTGCCATGGAAACCAAGAGCAGTCCAGATGTGGGCTAAACAAAGATTACGGTAACCTTTTTATTTAATTTTGTTGCTCTTTCCTCTCGTGGACATTTCTGCATGTCTCAGATCTTTTTTTTGAGCCGGAGGGAAGATGCTGATGAGCCACAGTTACCTGCGTCAGACACACTACAATATATTTATTTAGAACCTACACATTATTAATAATGTCTTTGGTGAAAGCTGTCCGAGTATTTATCTGCATGATTAAACCAGATGTAAAAGAATTACAGCTTTTAACACACAATACATTCATCTGGAAGCAGTTTTTATTGTGTAGCATCATTGCCATATGTAGTTCAAATAATTAAACTACTTAAACTAATCATTTGGCTGAAATCTATATTTTTGTCATACAAATAATCATGTGAAATCAAAGTGACATTGTGAAAAGGGGTGGCTCAAAGTGATCTCCCTTTGCTTCAGGGTAAAGACAAAGTTCACCCGTATTCATCATCTTCAGCATGAGGAAGCCAGCGGGAGATCATGTGGTTGTGTGTGCGTGTGTGTGTGTGTATATCTTTCTGTCTGTCCTCAGCTAATCATGCATACTGGTGGAACTGTCTGCTTAATATTTGTTGGGGCTCATTTTTGACTGTATGTTCCCCTCGCAGTTGCTGTGATTCACAATTTTTGGAAAAGCAATTTTATTATTTATTATATTATTAATATTACTTTTTTTACACCATCATTGTCTGCGACTCCTCATTGCTCTTAACGGGCCGGTAGGGTCCACAAGGGATCAACAACTATACTTCAGGTATTTCTCCAGCAATCAGCTAAAAACAAGACTTATCTTGTCCATGTCGTGGCTCAAAAACTGACTTCTATACAAGAGTTTGGTCTCGTTTTGAACTGAAGAACCTGCAAATGAATTCCATACCCGGGATGTTATCATCTGAAGTTTTACTTGCTGCTGATAAATGTGGAGGAGGAGATCATTGTTGTAGTTTCTGAGATCTGTATTGTGTATGGCCCATGCATTGAAGATGACATATACAAAAACGTAAACAAACGTAAACAAAAACAAAGTGCCGCATGGCACAAAGTTACTTACATTGTTTCGGGTTTGTTTTGTACGCAACGTTTGCAAACATGCAGGCCACCTGCTACCTTGCAAGTGCTGACACGTCCACGTGTTTAAAAAACATGTTTACAAATACACGGGGACAACAACAGCAATCATACCTGTGGACGTAAACAAACCTTTATTTGTTGAGTGCCATGTCGTGGGCTAACACGCACAGCCAGCGTGGAGTCTAGTTGGTAATGTTGCTGTCGGCTCGGAGACAAGAGAGTATGTGTACCATGTCAGCAGAGAGGCCGGGTGGAGCACAGAAAGCACCTGCTGTATGTAAACATCATTTACATCTGTGTGATCAGCTGACTGTGCTAATAATCTTCTCAGGCGTAGAATGAATTGCTTTCAGAAGGTAAACATGTCTTCTAATCCTCATGTTATCATTTGTGAAATATGATCGGGTCATCTCGGGTGCCAAAGTGCTGGTTAAGACCCATCGTCACTTAACAATGCCGCCACCCCTTAATGATTAATACATGGTGGATCACAATCAGGGGGTTCGGTCTGACTGACAGCTCTGCAGAGAAAGACAGATGTTATGTCACATTTTTTATATTTCAATATATGCTAATGAATAATAGACTAGAGAGTAAAATTGGTAGCAGATGTTTCTCTCTGTGCTCACCGACAGGCGTTTTATTTTTGTTGCAAAGATCGAGACATCGATCTGTACTAGATATCCCATCTGAGCAGGTAAACAGAGATAACCAAGAGAAGGAAAGACACCTCAGATTTGCCACGGAGCCAAAACAGTCAACGAAAGGCCGCAGACAGTTGCCAGGCAACACTATCCCTATCACAGCAGGAAGTGGAGTCGAACATTAATCACTTTCAGCCACATCTCACAAGAGTCACAGTGTATAGTGCTCCGGTCAGACAGGTTTCTCACTATGTTTAGTCGGTTCATACCTATATTTCCTGGCATTTAACTGGATGCCTGAAAGAATCGAGATGTCTCTAGAAAAGTATATTGGCATAATTAATGGAATTAATTTCAGTCCATTTTTGTCCGAATTTACTGTTCTGTCAGAGTCCAAAAAAGGAGAACATTTACTGTGTAAACAGTGTTTTCAGAGGGAAACAAGTTAAATCCATTTCAAATGATTTATCTTATGGAGAATTTATTTGGTACTCAATTTCCCGAAAATAAATCCTGTGGGACATCAGCCTCCAGTTCAGTCTGCTTCAAATCTGTTTGTTTCACCTGCCAAAGCACATCGTTTCAAGGCAACTCCAGCTCCAATAGAGTTGCTGAAATGATATCTCTGCTTGTTTGTCTCACAATGGTCCGGCTTTGCACCAAGAAAAAGAAAGGCTTTAGCCTAATGCCAGCAACACGGTATACACTTTGACATTAAAGCACAGAAAAGCAAAGTGTATCGTATGCGATCCTCTCACGGATAACTCTCTTGGTCAAATTAATTTGAACTCGGGATAAAATCAGCAAAATGGGACCAAATTGGGATTCACACCAATTTCAGCATCTGACTGATATTGAGATAATTCCAGGGGCCACAGCTCTGATCACCTGCTGCTCCATCCTGATACGTCTCCACCTAATTTTTTAGAAGAGGGTCTCACACATGTATATGTTTTACAATAAGCTAATAATTCATATGACATTAAAAGTATCCTGTGTCCCCTTGCGATACTATGAATTTATTAAATGATTTCTGGTGGCATTTTAAGTAGGAGGCTATTGTATCGGCAATGCAGGGGTTCTCACAGCTTTGCAGGCTCGCTGCAGCAGACCTGTGAATTGAGGAAAACCCAAACAAAATCTCAAAAGGCAGCATGTAGGTGGATTCACTTGAGTAAAAAAAATGACACGGTTCTCCTCGCTTAGTCGGCACTCATAAACAGACCCAATCAAATACATAAATAGAGTCTGTACATTGAGCGAGAACAGAACAGGAAATGTGTTAATATTATTATTGCATACCTGCCTACTGAAGCTATAACATAATGTTCTGATGTAAATAGTAAAACCAGTATATGTTACCTAATCAGCAACTAAATACTCACATAAATAGTACAATTAAAAGAGTGTCTTTTCTGCTATAAAGGCCATCTGAGACTGGTGCAGTTGGCTGCTATTTGTGTACATTTCAATTAGGCTGAAAATCAGAATGACTGCAGCTGAATCACAAATCCAAGGATAAAGAATGAACCAAAGATAGTCCAGTTTATATATGACAAAATACAAATAATGGCTGTAGTCAGAACATGCATCATGATTTGTTAACATAATCAGTCAGGTGGGGACTGAAACATGTTTAACTGCTTAGCATGGCCACATTCAGACACTTATTTGGTGGAATGTCCTTTACCCGAAAGACAAGAACATCCATCTGGGTGTTTGTCTCACCTGGTCAACGAATATATTATACATTCACATAAATCGTTTTAGTTGCATAACCTTTGGCTGACAGTGAGACTGCCGTGATGTCTTAATTCATATTAATAAAGATAACAGGGCATTACAAAGAGGGGAAAGGTGGTCCCCAAAAAATATGAATAACATGAATAACACACATGCGTGTGTCGTTTCCCGCAGCGCGTCTCTTGTGCGGCTCCACTTTGCGCCTTCTGAGTTTGAGCGCAAAACCTGGAAAACACGCGTCAATCCCCGCAGCACCGCACGAAGACAGCCGCCGGCCTGCGAGGAGCCATATGGAAGCTTATTGCCAGCCACAGACTGCTCATTCTTAATGATCTCCGTGGCTGCTGATTATACCAGACAAGAGCCGGATCTGCTCGAGATGCGCCAATCATCCGCAGAGGACGACGTGCGTTCGTGCGCGTACAGGGCGATGTGCTCAGTTGAGAGCAAAGACAGTTGATTACCGATGGTTGTCAGCAGTTAAAAGGACGCGCGTGCTCTGCTCTTTACGTAATCCTTTTTTGCGTAATTTTGCACCGGGTATTGGATGCCGCGTGGACCAGGATTATTTTGGCGAGGATATCTCTAGGGCTCTCCCCGCCTCCCTTCACCCGTTTGTGTCCTCAACAGCAGACTCATTCAGACGGGGGACTATTTGTCTGGAGCAATATGGTTATTGTAAACAGCAGAGGAGCTGTTTTAATGAAATCCAACATCGCTGTTGAAGGTAGGTGGCTCTCGGTTTCCTTCTCCATCTCTCGCCTCACGTTTCCATGTTGTGCTCGTTTGTTTTCGAGCGGAATGGTGCAATGCAACGTTTGCACCGCTCTTCCACAAATGGATAAGAGCATTTCAGAATGCGGCATAACCCGCATTTGCATGATTTCACATTTGTATGCATTTGTTCTTTATGTTTTAGTTTCGGCTATAAAACATGTTTAGCGTCTTAAAGAGATAAAGAGAGCGAGAGAGAAAGCGAGAGAGCGAAGGAGAGAGGGGGAAATGGGAATAGGAAGACCAATCAATGCATGTCTTCCAGGAGTGTGAATGGGTTAGTGGGAGTACTGGGTGTGTGCGTGTGTATTTGTATTAAAGGAAGACGTGCATTGTGCAAAGCAGGGTTTATACAGTTAGTATTGTACACAATATATGCGCGAGGAGCCTCGAGAGACAGAGGCTCCTTCAGGTGTTTACTGTCCACAGGGATACATAGGTGATAAGTAACTAAGGACATGTATCCAAGTGCTGCGCAGTATGCACAACACGCATACAGATATATAATAAGTATTTCCCTTTTGGTTGACTTGGCATTTACGAGGCAGGTAATGAAGTCGGTCCATGCATTCAGGCCTGGCTGCACTCCTTTATTTGCATATCAAGCTTTTACTACAAAACAATTAATACTCACTTTTTAAAGCAGTTATATCAAGTGCCACAACATTACAATACTGTTTTAAAGGGACCATTCTTCTCACCGAATACAATTACTTTTAATACTTAAAATAACAGCTAATGTGTTTTACGTTTTGGTTTATTCATGAACGTCATGCAGGTATATATTTAGTAGAATGATGTGAAATATATGTTTGTCTCAAGGGATCATAATTAAACATAGGTATTATACTTGTCCTTACAGCCATTACTGAAGTAAACAAACAGACCTAAAACAGTAGCATTTGTTGTTTGTCCCTGTTTTCATGTGACACATCAAGTTCATATGTTCACTGTTTACACGTGTCACAGATTGTGGTATGTTGGGATTTGAATACTTTCTCTCTGGCATACATAAGTGTGTCTACACGTGTTTGTTTGTACAAAGCATGATATTCCCTTTCATCTATCTATTCATCTATATATACATGTATATATGCAAAGTGAAATCTCTATTTCTGTCTAATAATTACATCTGTTTATTGCCTCTGTTTCAGCTTTTTGTTCCAGCCTTCACTTTGCGATGCCTGGGAAATTCTCCAGCTGCTCTTCCATGCTTTTCTCTGAGAATGGCATCGTAGTAAACATTTCTGGGATTTAGATCAACAGCTAGCATGTTGCAGCCTTTTACCAGAACGGGTCACAGCCTGCTGAAAGCAGTACCTCATTGGAGAAAGCGTCCGGGATGGGTCCTCTCCCTCTCCCTCTGCCTCTACATGGCTCTCCTCTGGCTTCCCGGGGCAGCGGCATCGACCCTGAACTGCCACAAGACATGCATCTGCGCCTCAAACATAGTGAGCTGCTCCAAGATGAATTTGACCACCGTGCCCACAGGTCTGCCGCTCTACACTGCTGTGCTGGATCTCAGCTACAATGAGATAGAGCGTCTGCGATCTGAGTGGACCCCGGTCAAGCTTCTGAAGCTGCATAACCTCCTCCTCAGTCACAATGGTCTCCACTTCCTGTCTTCAGAGGCGTTCCAACATGTGAAGCACCTGCGTTACTTGGACCTGTCCTCCAACAACTTGCAACTACTGGATGAGTTCATCTTCGAGCCTTTGGTCAACCTGGAGGTCCTCTTGCTGTACAATAACCACATTTCCCAGATTGATCGTTCAGCTTTTCTCGGCATGATCAACCTTCAGAAGCTCTACCTAAGCCAGAACCAAATCTCCCGCTTCCCTGTGGAACTAGTTAAAGAAAAGTCCCGCCTGGAGAAACTTAGTCTCCTGGATGTGTCCTCCAACAAGATCAAGATGTTTCCCATCGATGAGCTCCAGGTGCTGCCTGCCTGGATTAAAAATGGCCTCTACTTCCACAATAACCCTCTGCTGTGTCACTGTGATATTTACACACTCCTTGCCCATTGGTACATTCGAAAGCTCAACTCTGCTGTGGACTTCAAAGACGACTACACCTGTATTCTGCCTGGCCCGCAAAAAACCAGAGTAGGCGTTTTTGATCTCAGCGGTGACAGTATGAACTGCAGCACATTCAAGGAGGAAGATGAAGAGGCTTTTTTGGAGCAGAGGCTGATCCTTGGCTGTGACACCAAACACAGGGGGATGTTAAAAACCTGGACGATGCCTGGTAATGTGGGAGTGACAACTGGAAGCAACCAGACAGTCAAAGTCTTGCCAGATGGAAATCTGGAGATTAGTCCAGTGAGGACTGAGGACTCTGGGACCTACACTTGCTTTGCCATGAGCTCGGCCTTCAATGAGACCATCTATGTGGTGCTGAAGGTTCACAACTTCACCATGCATGGGGGCGGCGAGAGCCTCAACACAGCCTACACCACCTTGGTGGGTTGTCTGGCCAGTGTGGTGCTTGTGCTCATGTATCTTTACTTGACGCCATGTCGCTGCTTCTGCTGCGCCAATGCAGGTAAGGATCGCGGTGATGACAGCATCCACTCGTCCATGCTCAGCGTGACACCGACTCACGAGGACCCAGCGCTCAAGACCGAGCTGAACAGGCACGTGGCCTTCATAGACTCCAAGGACTTGACGGGCCAGAACGGCAAGCTGAACCCCAATGGGGATGAGGAGGATGATGATGATCTGGATGCAGAGGCTAGTTCTCTTATGAAGGTGAAGAGGAAGAAGTCAGTAGCAGAGTCCATCAGCTCCGTCTTCTCAGACACTCCCATGGTGGTCTGAGAAGAGACTGGATGTATACGGTACAATGTGAGACATGTTTTAGTTGACGTAAACTGTGACTGCGACCTTGTGCGAGGAAACGGAGGAAGGAAGTTCATCTGTAGTGGTCGGAAAGTGGAAATAAGGATCTCAAAGGGAGTAAAAAAACAAACGGTCTTGTTGCCCACAAGGACAATGAGCAGGACTTTTCCAGCATTTTAATCTGTAGCACTTAATATTCATACTGTGAAGGAATGGCAGTGTACATGAACAGTGGGAACTACTGAAGTCTTATGAGAGTAAAACGTAGACAATATATTGTTGATATGAGCACTCAGGAAGGGCTCCATTAATCTGTTAAGGTTTGGGAAATAGATATAATACAATGTACAGGGTGAAATTAGATTGAAAAAACATAGTTTTATATTCAAACCATGGCTGGCTCATAATTATATTTATTACACAGACTAGAATAGATTCATCGTACCTAGACATTAGAGCATAGATGTGACCCTCTATCTACACAAGGAACAGGCCGTGAATACATTAGTCGTTAACCTTGAGTCATCTGAAGAGAAGCAGCATGCCATAAAAACCCTCATTAAATGAGGTATCATGCTGATTTGTAGAAATGGTATAAAGAGAATGTGCACATTGAGAAAGCAGTAGCACAAATATTATATTAAGAGCCAATCGCAGGTTATTTCCATTCTACTTAGCTACACTCAGATTTAGTTCATCGGTTTGATCTTTATTCATATTCATAGTCGTATACAGCGATATAGGAACAATCGGTATTCGATAAAGAGGGATCAATTTACACGGAGGTATGGTATAAAATAGTTAACCAGCTTGAGGCAGATCATTGCTTATGAATGGACATCTACAAGTATAACCCAAAAAGAAGCCGTACAGCATTAAAAACATGACAAACAGCCAGCAGACACACATTAGACATTCCCAGGGAATCATTTTGTCTTGAAAGATTATCAACATATTGTCTCAGATCTGTACACAGACCTGTACCATGGTTCTTACAAGAACTATTAGACTGAGGTGCCACTTGCTGAGGAGCTTGACTCTTCCTCTCGACCAAGTTATATTAATTTGTTTCTCTCAGTCACACGAGCAGGAAGTTAAAGACCAAGCTAAGAGCTGCCAGCTTGAGTTTATTTCATTCATTCTTGTATGTAAAATGAGCACCTTACACAGAATATAAATGTAATAAGTGCATATGTCATAAATGATGTAGTAGATTTAAGTATTTTGCTTGGATGGACAATTACAAGTGTCACGCTGTTTTGTCCTGTGGTAGGTACACTGTGTTAGCAGGTAAACAGAGTCTAGCAAATAATAAAACCTACAGGGTTTCTCCAGAAGATTATGAGTAATGTTGATGAAGCTGTATTATTTTACAGAACAGAGATGATTCTACAGTTTGTAGCGACTGTCAGAAAACCTCTTGTAAAACTGGAGACTTCAGAAGATAAGTTGAATTATTTTCCGTACGAAACACCTCGTATGCTGTGCATATTTCATTAACAAGGTTTAAAACAGGCGTGGACCAGACAGAGTGGTTTTAATAAATGGTGCCTTTTAAACAAGGCTAGCCCATCGTAAATACTAATTGCATCTTTTGATGGGATGCAGCGTCCCTCTGCTTGGTCTTTGTCTATCTTAGGAGCAGGAGATATGTGTGTTATCATTAGTCACAACAACACAAAGCCTTTCTCTCTGGCTCGCTGCACACTGACAGCCTCAATTCAGTCAAGATGTGTTTTGCTTTTTTGTGTACCTCTGTCATTAAGCAGCTGCCCTCCCTTTAGTTCAAAAGCAATCAGTCAACCAGGCAATGAATGTGATGCCCTTTAAGTAGTCTTCAATATGTTTATGAGGGAATGCCGGGAGCTTTCATTCAACATTTGCTCTCCCACTGAGTCTTATAATTTCAAAGTATAATTTCTTGCTTTTCCACAACACTACATATACAGATAGGCATATCACATCCCATTCAGATAGCAATTAAATGTCAGTACAGCTCTTTAAATGTTAAGATGTAGACTTTACTGAGTGCAATAGGTTTTTACGCAAAATTAATGTTATATTCACAGTTGCAGTGTGCAACGCAGCATCTTCTGTGTGTGGGTGAGAAGAGGAAGTCACACTTAGCAGAGAGGTGGTGTGTGAATCATTCCACTCTCGCACACACATAGGAATACCAGGTGGAAAAATGTAAAACCACATTTAGCACTACTGCTGACTGGCTGCAATTGGTGAAAAATCTATCCCATTTTTAGGGCTTCAGCCTTTAGGTGTTGCGCTCGAGAATTTAAATATATGTGCTGTTCCCTGTTTTCGCATCGGGGATCAATCCAAAACCTCTCGGATTTTAAGCCCTGGTCCCTCAAGGCAGCATGAGAAGAAACTACTAAATGGCAGTAGAATAATCTAATATGGCAAAAAATAACTAAACTCACACACAGATATATATATAAAGGCTGTTGCCTTGCGCACAATGATCTGGAAGACTATCATGTGTTTTCCCCGCAGTAAATTAGTGTCAATCAATCTAAATTGGCCCTGGCTAATGATTGGTCTTCTGGGTTGTCACTCAAAATACAAGTTGCAGTTCTGTACAGAGAAAAACTAAGTGCTCTTGCAAAGGTCCTAGCATAGAGGAGAAGAGTGGCTTTGTGGTCTCCAAAGCAAATCTGCCTTCCCATATATATATCTATATATACAGTATATACATATGTATTAAGACTCTTTTCTGTGTTCAGTATTGATTAATTGTGTACTGATATGTTCTACCAGTGTACTGACTGTATTCTTGTATGATATGATGTCATTTTGCATTACGTCTGCCGCTGTCCTACTGTTAGTCGTTTCAACATTCAAGTCTTGACCATAAATGTATATTTTTTAAGATGGGTGGGGTTATGTTTTTTATTGACATAGGATGTATTTTACACTTGACTCTGTTGAACAATATGGTTAAACTGAAAATATTTATTGAACATGTCTGTAAAACTGCAGAGGAGTGCCAGTTTTGAAATCATCGATACATCCTAATGGGCAGTGAGTATGTAGCCAGCAGTTATTCTCAGTCAATATCATAAAGTCATAGGAAAATCTAGGAACAGCAGAGAGCTTCATCAGATTGGTGGCTATGTCAGTTGATATATGGAGTTGCGGGTAAGTTCTCAAATGGATACAAAAAACAACAACTTTTCTGTCTATAAAAAAAGTCAAAGAATATTTTTATAAAAGCTGGGGAGGAATATCAAGAGACCTCTGCGCCAATGAATTCCTGAAACACAGCGGGTTCTGAATGGATTTGAAGACAGACGGTGAATAAATCTTCTCAGAATTATGTCATTTTTAAGTAATAATTTAATACAACACACAAAGGTTTTCACATTTGCAGCATCAATAAAACAAAATATTTGGTTCGAGATCGGTGCAGTTCACAGGCCTTTTGCTATCTGCAGTAATGGTACATTTACTGATTAGGGAGGGGAGTGGTCTCTGCCCGACATACATCTAGCTCCGTTCATCTGACTATAGTAGCAATTACGGAAACATCCTTAAGGGGGTGGGGCCAAAGGCTCTCTGCTTTCACAGTGTCCACAGGACAAGAATGCAGCTTTTAACAGCATTGAAAGCACAGAGTTTGTTGACTACGGCCTCAAAGGTGAGCTGGTTGGCCACTGACATAAAATAAAAGGTCTTGCGGCTAAAGTGGAATGGCTTTGCATGGTTCGCTTAAGAGCTTCTCTGACTGCAGGATAGGTGCAACCTAGTAGGCATTAAAGATAAAGAAAATGTAATTTGACTTAATAATAAAGATCAAGATTTTCACTTTGTGCTGACTCGTCATTTACTGTTGTCTCTGTGACATATTCCTGTATTTGTTTTCCTCTAAATCTTTGCGGCTGATATCTCATGGAGTAGTTTAAGGACAAAGTTGTGATATTTTGCCAACATAGCTATGACTAATGTAGAGGTGCTAACACAATCAATATAGAGTAGCCATTGGGGGATACATGTAATTCCATGTAGTAACTGACTGTATTGCAAATCTGATCTACATGTGTATAAACTCCATGGAAGTTATACATGTTCATCATGAACTGATTACATCATTTGGCCTATGATAAAAGACAAAGTAGGTGTATATAAAGTGTGTGCTTACATAACTTGCTGGAAACGGCTAAAGGTTCTTCATGCTGCTTTTATTCAGAGGAACAACATTGAGAGCTTAACAACATCTAGTGGTAAACTGAGGAAGTGCACCATTTTACACATTTAAACAAAATAATGTTTTATATGACTGTACTTAGAGGAGAATAACATTAAAGTAAATGTTTTTCAAAATGTCCATATGAAATTACTTTTGATTGACTTTTTAAAAATCTTTTTCAGTCCACAAAACATCAGTGCTATATATAGATACACATACATATATACATATATATATATATATATATATATATATATATATATATATATATATATACATATATACATATATACATATATATGTTTGTGTATGTATATATATATGTGTATATATATATGTGTATGTATATATATATATCTACACGTGTGTGTGTATGTATATATATATATATACACACATATATATATATATACACACACACACATCTCAAAAGACAAAGAGCATCATCAACAAGAGAAAATAATAGTAAAACATTTAACAGCAACTGTCACATTCTCAGGTATGAAATGTGTGTTTTTGTTATATAAAGTATTGCTCTAAATAGCTGGTTGAGATGAAAAAGAACACAATGACATGAACGCTAAACATAATTACATACTTAAGCCATAGCTATACTTACTTTTTTTGTGTTTGCAGGGTGGTTGCCTTGCGTACCTTGCATCCGTTTGGAGTGTAGGTTGTGCACACACATGACCCGTAGGGGCAGTATGGTGATATGACAGGGTCAGGGGTCAGTAGGCAGGGATATTTTTGGAAAATAACACAATAGACCAAGTCAATTACTCGCGTCTGTACGATGCGTCATTGCCTCAGCACACTGATAAATATGCTCGTCCTCATGGCTGTCTTCTATAGGGCCAAGTCTTCCGGTGGGCCCTCTAGTGGAATCCTCCAGTTACATGTAGGAAGTATATGATCAATACCCTTCCCGATGCAGCTGGTTGTAACCTTTTTTGCCTTCAAAGCAGGTCCACAGTCCCATCAGAAAGCATTCCAGTGGAGCAAGGCGGCAGCACTGTGGAAGTGGAGGCACAGCCGCAAATTCTCTTCAACAAAAGCCTGTTTTCAGGTGAGGAGATATATATAGATATATCTATCTATATATCTATATATATCCTTGTGGGAGTTACTTCACATTTAATATTATGTTTTAGTTTAATAGTGTCTACCTGGAACAAAACAATACAGTCTGCTCATCTACTCGACTGATTTTCTAATGCCAGATAGCACCATCTGGTGTTAACAAATCTAAAGAGTATCAAAGCAGCACTTGGGACAATAAGAGAAACACCTTCAAATACAGACAATACATCATTACAGAAATGCTTAACGAGGAAATGGTGGTCCATCTTTAATACTCTATTGGTACAAAACCACAGTAAAAAAAAAAACAGAAGACACAGGGCGAAATATGGATTGAGGAATTTTTTATTGTTTTGATAATATCACTTTTCATTTTAGCAGCATGAGTAGATTGAGGTATTTTTACATTCTGACACAAGTAACAAACTGAGACATTTAGTCACATAGAAAAATTGACTGTTTGCAAAAATACATACAAATGGTAACATGCAGACAAATATTTATTCCTGATGTCTGTGCATAAAAATGTGAAGACCTAATCATTTGTGGACAGAAACAGACACACACATACCATGCAGGCAGCAGCTGCAGCAGCAGACTTCTTCTCCAAGTGTATTTGTAAGGCTGGCCTCTTTATTGGCTGTGAAGATAAGAGGTAAACAACTGTCACCTATACAGCATTCATTGTTAATCAGGTTCAAGTCAAGAACGTGTTCAGTGCCACTGCCATTCATGTAATTTCAGACTTTAAGGTCAGAAATCATTGATGTATGCGACCTGCAGTATTGCATGCCACAGCTAGCTAGTCTACTCACTCTTCAGGAGTTGAATCTTTCCTCCAGGCCCACAGCATGCGAGCGCCCGTTATTCTTTCCATTCGCTCTCCTCTCTGTGAAGGGGAGGACAAGCGTTGACACTTGGTTCTGGACCGCGAGGAGCTGATGGGCTGAGACTCATTGCTGACTTTGCGCTTTTTGGAAGGACCTCTGTGGTCGTAGCCCACCACCTTCTGCTGAATCCCCGGGGGCTTCCCTCTGCTGCGGGGGGAGTGGTTGAGAGGAGGGCATGCCTTCTTTTTGTGTGAAATGGTGCCGTTTACCGTTCCTTGATTGGAGGGGACGTGTGGCTGCTGGCCCTTCTCATTGAGGGGGTCCCTGATGTTTTTGAAAGATTTGTCTTCACCGCTGTGAGCAGCTTTCTGTGCTGCACTTGCATCCTGTATCAGTCTTGCAGATGTGGTGGAAGACATCGGTTTGATACTGTGAGAGTTGTGCTGACTGGTTTTGGTTTCCAGTGGTCCCAGTGAGGTAGGCTCAAGGCTGAGGGAGCAAGTGGATTTGGTGGGTCTGGCAGTCCTGACAGGTGATCCTACAGTTGGAGGTGTGACATGACAGGACCTGAGACCTGATGATACTTGAGGCATTTTCCTGTAAATTAGTGGAAAAACATGAAGCAGATTACAAAAGAAAAGTAAAACATCCAAGCAGGAGATCCAAGACGGGTCCGATCAGCTATTGCTCAGCTCAAAGGCTGTTCTGTCTGGCTATCAACCACAGGAACAAATGGTGTCTCGCTTCAGGACAAATTAGAGCTCAGTAGAAGAGCATTCTCTTATCAAAAGTCTGAAACTACTGGGGTTTTGGATGGAAATAGTATTTAAAAATATCTTCAACTTTCTTTTAGTGCTTTTATATCTGGACTGACTACCAACCCACAACCTGTGAAATAAGTCAACTGTGTGTGCTGCACAGCGGATGATGAATAGCCCAGTTGGACTAAAAGATACTAATAAAAAATAAAACAGGATATTATCACTTACCCTGACATGGTTCTAGTGGATGATGATATGCAGTTCCATTAATACACTTAAAGCAGGCAAATAAGCGTAAGGCTCTGTTGATAACTTGGCAATCAATCATTTTCGTCCGCTTTATATCTTTTTTTATGAGTATCAGATCAATGTCTGTCCTTTTTCACATTAGATGATTATATTCAATTTAAATGGGAATGCTCGGTGTCTCCCGACTCACTGAGCAATTCTTTTCTTCAGCTTGACATGATGAAATAGATGGTATTTCTATAGCGTAGAGTAGTGATACTCACTTCCACAAGTGTGTGCTCACATGATGCTCCAACATGGCACTGAGGGCAAACCGCAGGTGGTGCCATCGGCGGTTGAAGGTGAAGATACTGCAACCCAATGTGCGGCATCCAAAAGTGCATAGCTACAGAACAGAAACGGGTTTAATCATACAGACACACTCATGTGTCCTTTTTAGAGGTGTAAACAGTGAGTTTAAGAATAATTCAGCCAAAAGCACCCCTTTCCTTTTAATTAAACTTAGCCTTGTGTTTTTCACACTCTAAATTACAACTTAACCTATTCCCTCTGAAAACAAGCATACTAAATAACTTTTGCTGCACTCACCCCGAGAGGTTTGGGGTGCCAGGGTGTGGCAGGCAGGTCTATGTCTTCCGCCTGCTCAATGTCTTCACTCTCCTCGCCTGAAAACAGGCTTTTGTTGAAGAGAATTTGCGGCTGTGCCTCCACTTCCACAGTGCTGCCGCCTTGCTCCACTGGAATGCTTTCTGATGGGACTGTGGACCTGCTTTGAAGGCAAAAAAGGTTACAACCAGCTGCATCGGGAAGGGTATTGATCATATACTTCCTACATGTAACTGGAGGATTCCACTAGAGGGCCCACCGGAAGACTTGGCCCTATAGAAGACAGCCATGAGGACGAGCATATTTATCAGTGTGCAGAGGCAATGACGCATCGTACAGACGCGAGTAATTGACTTGGTCTATTGTGTTATTTTCCAAAAATATCCCTGACCCCTGACCCTGTCATATCACCATACTGCCCCTACGGGTCATGTGTGTGCACAACCTACACTCCAAACGGATGCAAGGTACGCAAGGCAACCACCCTGCAAACACAAAAAAGCAAGTATAGCTATGGCTTAAGTATGTAATTATGTTTAGCGTTCATGTCATTGTGTTCTTGTTCATTTCAACCAGCTATTTAGAGCAATACTTTATCTCCAGAACAAAAACACACATTTCATACCTGAGAACGTGACTGTTGCTGTTAAATGTTTTACTGCTCTGCAGTGTTATTTTCTCGTGTTGTTGTTGATGTTGCTCTTTGTCTTTTGATTTGACAGGAAGCTGCTCCATATCTTGGCCTCCAGAGGCTGTTTTCTGCTCCTCTGTCAATTGATCAACGGTCTTAGTCCTTCCCAAAGCGTTCTGCTCCTGGTGGATGGAATCCGTCTGTGTAGACAAGAACAGCACAGGGGAGAAAAAAGAGGCTTTAGATTGCCTTCCAACTATGATAAACATATTTTAAAAATCTTCTATGTTCCTTTATTAAGCGACAAATGCAACCGCAATGACAAAAGCCTCATATCTCTAATAAACACCAATAAAGACACTAGTAACAATATTGGCCAAAAGGCCATGACAATACATGAAGGTTTACATTGCATATAAGCTCCTGGCTGCACAGCTTCTTCCTCTCTGGATCCAGAACCCCATACTGTGTGTTCAGGTCACATTCTTTCTCTATGGGAAAGAAAGCAAACACCGTAGTCAATGAGCAACACAGACGGTCAACGTGATCCACTGCTGGTGGAGAGATTACAGACCACCGTATGGTCATTAATAATAGGCAACTATTATGCATACTATCTAAATTATACTTGCATGTAAATACCGCTGTTTACAACATACCATACCCAGGCTAATGCACTAAATGTTTATTGGTCCTTGACAGTTCAGCGACCTGGTAGAAAAGCAGTAAAGGAAGAAACAACCGATGTTGTATAAACAGACTTACTGTTGATATTTTTATAAGTCCGGCTGTAGGTTCTCGTTCCCCGGAGAGGACTATGAGACTCACTGGACTGCCCAGCTGTGGGCTTCTGCACTGGGGGTAACTCTGATGGAGAAGTGGAGGAGGAACAGGGGCCAGGGGGCAGGGGTCCTGAGTGCCATGCAGGGACCCTGGGGCGAGGCATGGAGGGGGACGAGTGTTGTGGGAGAGAAGACTTCTCCTGAGGGAACGTCTCCACTGAATGAAAACTGCAGAAGTAGAGAAAGTTGACTTCAGAGATTTATGCAATATAGGCTTGAAATGTAGACACAAATCAGGTTCACGCAAGTTTCAAATGACATAAAATCTAAGACAGTTTGTAAGTGTGAGCATATTGCAAAGCATTTTGTATGTTAAACGTAATACTTTGTTCTTCTTTAATGTTCTGCATATTGAAGAGTTACTGCATTCAACATGTTTTTTTGAGACAAACAAATATATGCTGCTGTTCCACCCACATCTGTCTTCCAACAGCTTTAGTTAGATTCAACAAAGCAACAATTACAAAATAAAAGGGATGGTAACTGGGCCACATTCTTCAGTCAAGCAACGTCTAAATCTAAATAATTGCCCTTCCGTGTGTTGCCATGAAATAAACAATCGTAAACAGTACCTCACTGCCTCCTGCTGGGCCTTGCTAGGCCTGTGCTGGTGTACCGGTGACACTGCTGAGGAGTGGGCACTGGCTCCATGACCTCTGGTATCTTTCTGCTTCTGTCTAGAGGAGGAATGATTTGCAAGAGGGCGTGCAGGGCGAAGTCGCTGCTGTGAAGCTGAAGAAGACTGTCCACACGTCTTAGTGAGAGGACCATGCCGCCTCTCACAGTGCTTCTCAAAGGCTTGAGGCTTCACCACCTGGCCACAGTGGCTGCACACCACCAGAGAGATCTCATCGTGTGAAGGGCAACGGCCAAATGTGTGCATATCTATAGAGATGAACAGAAGAGTTAGTGTTAACGTGATATACAGGCACTTGAGGCAATGCTGAACGCACTGAGTGTGATTGAGATTCATGTGTCACCTTCTTTCTTGAGGGTCATGGCCTCGGGGGGGTTTCTCACATGCTTGCTGCTGTCATCAACATTAGACTCAGCTGCATGAAAGGGAAAAAACAGTCAACATGAAACATTGTGAGGGGACATTTTTGTAGCATCTTCCAAGAGGCAGGTGTACCAACATATAGACCGCTTTGCTGAGGGAACCCCGGAACAGGTCGCTCAAATCAGTCCCAGATTTAAGGAGGTTTTGAGCGGATATTACTAATAAATCTAAAAGTTATCCTGATGAAATCCCCTTCTTGAAACCTCACCTATCATACATCGACGGCCAGCAACTGTCCAGTCGCAGCTGCTGTTAGCAAACTGGACAAATCCTCCTTAAGTAGTGCTCTTGTTTAGTGTGACAGTAGCTTACAGGCTAACGCTAACGGGAAACGTACCTGTCCAAAGGGAAGGTATTCGCGTGGTATTTGTAGCGCACGTTACCAAATGCTAAATAAACTATTATTTCAATTAGTTTTTATGTTTGTTGCCAGTTAACATTCCTAGCGAATTATCCCTGCACTAGGACCCAGCAGGTCTTTTGTTTGGGTCTCCCTTTATGTCGCTCTGTGTATGTAACAACACATAAATCACAGGACGTGGGCACTGTGACGTGATGAAGACCAGGACCGGGGCAGTGAGGGCGACTCACCGTCAGATGGTAAAATATTCACTCTTTCTACCCAACAACTCCAGTTTAATCCAACAAAATCGTCGAGATTAGGATTTTGCCGATCCAAAGCGGCCATTGCTGCTCTTGCGCGTTCCCGAGATGATCGCGTCAATTTGCGCGTATCACAAACGCGTCACAAAGCTCGCGGCCGCGACTTTGAGGTGGTGTAAGAAAGACTAAAATAGGGTGGGAGGGAATAGATATTTGTAATGTCATCCTTAATACGCCCGCATTCACAGCGAAAGTCACCATATTTATTAAACTTTTTTTTTTATAACAGCAGAATAACCACTAATAATGAAGACATTTCGGATTAAAGATATAATGTGGATAGAGGTTGTACACACGAGCAGAGATGTTTTAGTTATTAATACTTAACTAATAACACTGTCAACCCAATATATATATATATATATATATATATATATATATATATATATATATATATATATATATATACACACATATACATACATACATACACACACACACATATATATATATACACACACACACACACACGTATATGTATATATAAATAAATAAATACAAATATATAATACATTCCTAATCAGTACTGCTAATTAATACAACTGGCAAACAGTAAATGTGTGAGAGGTGTAAGATCTTATTCAGCTGTTTGATAAAAACATTACATATAGTATAGGTGTGCTCCCATCAGTAAAAAAAAAATGTGGTGTCAAATCAGACACGTAACAAGTCCAGTTTATCTTTTTAATGATGCACAGCATTACATTCCAACTTTTTCCTGAAATGAACAGGAACTCCAGTCTCATCTATGTAACACTTATAACACAGTTGCAGCTCATGTTTGAAACTGTGGATCAAGCAAGGATATATCAAAAGTAGGGAATCATAATAATGGCAGTAATAGAGTAAACAGCTCATCGTATTATCTCACAATAGCAATAGCAATAGCAATAGCAATAGCAAGAAAATCAGTTAATCAGTAACTGGTTAAAGATCCGTATATTTCTACTAACACAAGTCTATAGAATACATAGAACACTAGCTTTGAAATACTGTCAGACATAGCTGGGGTATTATAAAAAAACATTATGAACAGGAAAAATACTTTATTAACTGCGGAATTAAGCCTTCCGTAGTGAGGCGATGAGGCACAACATTACACAAAAAAAGATGCAATTAAATTGCTTTCACCCATTAGAAATAATCTAATAATGGTAACTGGATTAATGTTCCCAAGAACAACTATTGAATATTAATTCATTGTAACTACATGTTTTGATTCCTATTTTGTACTAAAATATGATTTTGTCTAGACCTGTGTTAATAATAAATGCACTTCAAGTATTTCATATTTGTTATCCATTTTGTATTTCGTACACTCAACAACCCTGAGGTTTTTTTTTTAAGAAAATGCTGATGGTACAGAAATGCTGTTGGCAGTTGACAAATGGTTCATTCTGATTTATCACCAACAAGGATGCACAGTACCATGTTAAATAAGGGACACTTTGGGTATAAATGTTTTAAAACATTCAAACTGAGCAAACAAACAGAAAAACAATGAGAAAAAAAACATTTGAATGCTACAATTTCCTGTATTAGTTTGACAACTCAAATTCGAATTAATTTTCTAAGTGTATTTGAGACAATACAGCCCTAAATATGAAAATAATACTTAGCAAAAGAAAAAGGAGCAGATAGATTTGGATACATATACCATGTAATCTACAGCATTTTGAGAGTTAGTACCAAAACGACTCATTCAGGAAGCTGCGCGGTTACGATGGCCCGACTCCTTCCTGCACAGCTGCAGGCGGGTTGGCTGATTTGTGAAAAGGTGTTTCCTTGTAAATGAACCAGCAGTTGCTGCCCCACAGGATGAGGTTGAGAAAACCAGAAATCTGCCAAAGAATAAGGCATAAGTCAAATATCCCAGGCTGTTGTGCACATAAAAAGATAAAGTCCCATGCTACTTACCACAGAGGCATTCAGTCGGCCCATGTGAGGCACAGCACCTGGGGTGCACTTGTTCTTTCCATCCTTGCACACATCAAGAAAAGTTACAATGTTTGCAGGACTGGTGGCCCACTTCACATCAGACAAGCCTTTAGCCCAAGCAGAGGATGATGCCAACCACAAGAAAGCCAAGGCGGCAGTCACCAACAGGTCCTGAAAGAAGAAAGATTATCAGTTTAAAACCAATAAACCGACCACAGTGGTAGCTTCACTCGAACAGCTTTCTTGGACGTGGACTACCTAGTGCAGTATGTTCCCTAGTTGCTTAGGAACCACAGCCCTTCCCTATTTTTCATTTACACAACTCTGTTAAATGCACTTTCTCTGAACTACATTCATCTGTTGAGATAAGTGGTTTCACTACTGTATTTGCACAACAGCTCAAACGAAATGCACGCAAAACTCCTGCTTTAAAACACCAGCTCTTGTAAATCCACACCGTGTAATGTCATCTCACTCCATATCTAAGCTATTTACTGTATACACGGAGAGGAGGACTTGGCTAAGCACAAACATTCGCCAAAACTGCAAAATATGGAGAATTCAGACCAACATACCACAGTGGGACCACGACTAGATTCTCTATATACGTGCTGGTAGCCCAAGTAGAGGACGAGTGTGGCAGTGGCGTAGAGAAAGGACAACACGCCAATGCAGACGTAAAACTGGGCCGAGGATGTGTGTTCTCCAGTCAGGAAGTAGTCGGTAGTGGTAGTTTGATTGATTTTGCAGTCAGGAACATGATAGGGATGCTGCATCAACCTGTGTAAACACATATGATTTGAAAATGATGACAATCTCAAGCTGGTTCTCCACTGTAAAGGAGTGTGAGACTGTTTGCTCAGATCCTCTCACACACACACCTGAATGGGTAGGTAAAGTTTGCCTGTATCTCTTGACTGGCACTCCCTTGGCACTGGACGTTGATGCTGGTGGTGCCGCTGTAACCTCCAGTCGTAGCAAAGGCAAAGATGGAGAACACCTGCAGCCGCAGGATGAGAGGAGACACTTTGGCATAAGAGGGCTGATCCAACTGGCTCACACACACACTCACAGTTCCCCTTTATTTTTACACAACACACTTTTGACAGGAAACAGTCTTAATCACCAGATGCCATCACTGTGAGTGGTGTTCAGCAGAATGTCCTCACTTCTAAAGTACAACTATAACATAAGCAATGCACTGAGACGTTTCATCTGGGAAGTAGAAGCACGCATACCAAACGCAAAAGCCACATTTTGTATCGCCATTAGGGTAGACATATTTCCGACCTTGACAATAAGGTTTCCTCCTTCATACATCATTAGCTACAGGTGCTACACTGGGCATGCTAACACACGTGAGCTCAACAGTTTGTGCCACATAGTTTGTGGTTAATAGACATTTGGTTGTCACGTGGAAACGGTGTTCACAGCTCAAAGGATGGACGTCACGGGCTCACCGGGTCGTGCAGTGGGTCACAAGACCAACAACATAATCAAGTCGCATGGAATTCCATCTCCCAGGGATATGGACCATATGGACCGCTCGTGCTGCAGACACACAGATGGACCGAGGCCATATGGTCGAAAAGATGATGAAGAACTCACCCATTGTAGCAGGCGGATGAAGGCCAGCGGTTCCTTCAGAGGTCCCAAGTCAAGCATGAATCCCGCAGACAGCACTTTCTAAGAGGAAACAAACACGCAACGTGAGCAAGAAGCTGCTACAGTGCAGAGGAAGTCACGCGAAAATACACAGGAATGCGCCATGAAGCGTTCAAGCCTTCTGTCAGCGGGACTACCTGGGCGACGGATTCCATTGTGTGTCCGGAGATATGTAATATAGAAGAATATAGAAGAAAATATCATGTGCCTTATTCCCTCGATATGCAGTCTTTCTTTCTCTCTCTCTCTCTCTTCAGGCTTGTCAAACTTTTCTCCAACTTCAGCGAATCGCAGTACATAGCACGTGATCACTGACGTGCACGCGTCGCAAGGGGCGCTGCTGGGAAAGTGGTCACAGCGGTGTTTAAACGTGGTTATGAGTTCAGTAGGTGTGTATATGTTCATCGCATGTACGCTAGGTATTAACATAAATACTTATTACAAATACTTAATTTCAGGTATTAAAGGTAAACGTTCTTATAATGCAGAATGGAATAATTCTAAAATAATGGATACATTATTTCATTATTATCAGTCGTGGTATGTAGACTACACCTAAGTAAAATGTAGAGGTAATTTACAGTAATTCTATTACATGCTACTTTATACAAGGCCAATGGTGTACTTTTTATTCCACTACATATATTTGACAACTTCAGTTACTGGTTACTTTACAAAATTTACATACATTATATAATATTAATAAATGATGATACACTATGATAGGTGAAACTACCCAGCAGTATATAACGCAAAGTTGCCTCATCTTTAGCAACTGCAACATTTAAGTGAAGCACATTCACGCATCATTAATTGTTATCCAGGAATATAATATACATTATTCTGAAATTGGCCATTCTGCATAATGAGCACTCTTGGTATGTTAAGTTGATGCTAATACTTTATTAATAATAATAATAATAATATTTTGAATGCAGGACTTCTACTCGTAACAACTTCTACCACAGTGTGATATTGCTAACTTTTCTCATTCCAGTCAAATTCCCCCACCTCTGATTATTATTATTACTAATGTATTACACAGTGTTTGATGTTTAGATAAGCAGGATGGGAGTGATTTAAGACTCTTACCATATATAACGTATTTGTAACTAATTAACTAATAAACTAAATTGGTTCTGAAATATTATCTAGGAACTTACTTCTTTTAGTTAATATTGTTTTCAAATGTTCATAATTAAGTTTTGCTCCTTCAAATTACGCTAAACTGACACAGGTTCACTTCAAAAGTGCTGATTGGTTTCTGGGTCTCTGGGTGTATAATCAAACCATATGCTGTCTTCTATGTGAATTGTACTTATATGGAACTTGAAGGCAACAATATACATATACAATGCAAAGATGCCTTCAGTTATCAAGTTCCTCTTTTATGGAACCAGCTTCTACTTTCAGTCCGGTGGGCAGACAGTCGTAGACTTAAGACTTTCCTCTTTGATAGCACTTATAGTTAGGACTGGCTCAGGTTTGCCCTGGTCCAGCCCCTAGATATGCTAGGCTTATAGGCTGCTGGGGAACGTTTTAGGATACACTGAGCTCCTCTCTCCTCTTCTCTCTCTTCTTCTGGGCAAATTCATGTCTCTTCATTGCACACTATAACTCTACTTCTTCCCCGGAGTCTTTGTGCCTTCTCGGCGCTCAGGTTTCCATGGATCGTGGCTGTGTCTGGTACCGGTCCTGCCTCCTGGACCCTGCCTCATGGGCCTTGGCCCTGGGCCCTGCCTCCTCCCTCATGGGCCCGGCCTCCTGCCTCCTTGGCCCTGCCTCCTGCCATGGCCCTGCTGAAGCCCCTTCTCTCTAACTATTTCTGTTTACATGGATTGTGGTTATCTGGATCGTGGGCCAATGTCTAATATTCATTATTCATAATTTCTGTCATATTCATTGAATGTGTTGTAACTCTGTAACACTGTTCATCTGTATACACTCCTCTGTTGCTCTCCTGAAGGTTGCTTCCCTTTTTTCCTTGTTTTTTGGGAGCTTTTCCTGATCCGTTGTGAGGTCCTGGGACAGGGGTATGTGTTCAGATTATAAAGCCCTCTGTGGCAAATTTGAGATTCTGGCGTATACAAAATATGCTGAATTGAATTGAATTGAATTGAAAAATGTTAGGGGCTCTATCAGGACCCAGCAACAATCTTTTATCCTGGGGCCCCTTAACAGGTTAATCTGTCCGACTCATATATATTTGTCCAAGACATGATGAAAAGAAACAAAGCCTTTAAAAAGCTGAAGTGTAACCTTTTAATTCCAAATTGCTAAATGTCAGTTCTTGAAAATATTAAGGAACTAAACTTTTTCTCTCTTGAGAAACAAATTTCTGGTTAATCGAGCTAAACACTCAACAAAATCACGACTGTTTGCTGTGCTGGCTCCTCATTGGTGGAACGAGCTCCCCATTGACATCAGGACACCAGAAAGTCTCTACATCTTCCGTCGCAAACTAAAAACACATCTTTTTCGACTATACCTTGAATAGGGAAGGTAGAGCCGTAGTAGCACTCTAGTAGCACTTAAATGTCCCTTACCAATAGCACTTTGTTGTTTAGCACTTTAGTAGCACTTAAATGGCTCTTACTGATAGTACTTTGTAGTTTAACGTTATTGAAGAAATCGTACTTGCTTGATTCTTGTTGTTCTGAGTTTGGACTCATGGTTTAATGCACTTATTGTAAGTCGCTTTGGATAAAAGCGTCAGCTAAATGACATGTAATGTAATGTAATATGTACACTGTCGTTGTAATTGTCTTGATGTTGTGAAAAGGGAACTTTCAATAGCTAGAATACATGGTGCTAAAGAAAAAACGATCATATCCTGGTCCTCGGCTTTAAGCAAAATCCAACAATCATAATATAGATTCCCTTGTATAATATCTGGAGATGTATGAGAGGGGGTGGACGTCGTCAATAGTTTGTAGGGGGTAATTAATAATAGTTATGTATGTATGTTTAAATGTATGTCTGTATGTATGTATGTGTTTATATATATATATATATATATATATATATATTTATTTGTGTTTAGGTATTGGCATTATTACCCTTATTTAGATTTATAGATTTTATTTAGTATGATTATGTGCCTGTGCATCTTTGTGTAGTGTGCCCATCTTTTCTTTTTCATATGCATCTCTAGAAAATAAAATGTAAATGAATTATTAATTACCCCCTACAAAAAATGCATATCAGATGAACAAAATATGGACAAACACATCACAGTGTAAAACTATTCAATCCCACCACTGAGTAGACTCCAGAGGGCCCAAAATATTTAGAGCCCAAATGCAACGTTGTTTCAAGAATGAGCTTGGGGCATTTATGCAAAGTCATTCTCCTCTGGCATGTAACACTGTGAGGACTTTGATTAAAGACACGTTGCATTCAAGTCATTCTTCTTATTTTGGGGCCAAAACTATTTAAAAATGTAAATAATACATTTAGTGTCTGAATTTGATTATTTTTGTCTCTAAAATATCATTGAAGGAAAGAAAAAATCATGAACATACCAGGTGACACACAACTTTTGAACGGCATTGTAGGCCTATATCATTGAGGATAATCTAATTTTAGATCAGAATGTTAATATCCCCCTGGCATTAGCATTTGCAGGGTGTTCAAAATGCTAAGAAGTACATAGTGAATGCACTGTAATGGTAATTACTTTTCACTAGAAGTCACCATTTCCCCAGACACTATACCTGAACATTACTAAACTAACCCTTTTTACACAAAGCAAGCCAATGCGTTAGCCATGACTCTCATAAGTGTGGGCTGAACTCATTGACACACAGACCGTCCATGTAATTCCCTCCGTTTGGGTCAAATTAAATGCTTGATAACAGGGAAAGGGAATGTGTTTCCTCCTTCAATTTTCCCACAACATTCACACACTGCAACCAAAATGACGAATTTGCAGAAAGACACCGGTCTCATCCTAACAGAGTACATCTCGAAGGCATAAGAGTGGCTTTGTTCTCCACCTTTTAATAGTTGACTGAGCTGCCATGGGGGAGGGGCAGCAACTCCATTGTACAGTCTTTTTGTGGAGGAATGCTACTCCCCAGATCAGATTGTTCGGCTTTCTGAGTGAATCTGGGAATCAAGAAATACACAAGCAAGACTTGCTACATATAAAGAGATTTCCCCATGATCCAATGCACATTTGGGTGTAGCTAAGTTGTGGGTTAAACTTTAAGATTTCAGGTTTTATTCATGGTTCAACAGCTTTTTATTTTCAGCTGTGAAGAGATGACACCCTTTTGTTATGGTTACAGGCCTGCAGACTTGTCGAACAGGTTATGCACACTAAAGGACACACATGAGCATAATCAAATACTCAACATGACTGTCAGAGCAGATTCTCCCACCTTCTACTAACAGAGAGTTAGTTTCAGTTACCCGGCTGGTATGACTTGGCAACTAAATCCTAACCTGTCCAACTGGAAGTTTAACTGAAAACCAAAAACTGCATATTTTTTTATGTTAGGATTATAGTTGGTGGTCTGTATTAATCTGTTCAGTGAGGTTATGGGTACAGGATTCAATTCCCCTGCATCACATGACCTGTTGTCATGGGTTTGTTAAGACCCACTGTCTCATCACATGCACCAATGTAATCAAGAACGTATTTGGACTCATTGAAACCAACAACATTATACATTTAAGATTACAGCAGGCTACACAAAACCAGCCACTTCAATTACAGTTGTGCAGATCATATGATACAAAGGTTAGTTTATTTGTGACTATGATGAGTAAGGTCAAGCTATCCTAAACATTTTTGAGAGATTTTGGGAACCGAGACAGCGGTGGCTGGAGCAGGTCACCCATTACCACAAGGTTGGCAGTTCAATTAGCGGGTTCTACTGTCTCTATGTTGGAGTGTCTTTATGCAAAACACTGAACCCCAAGTTGCTCCCCAGACACTTTGCAGTAGCCCACTGATCCTAAATGCTCTAAATGGATTAAATGCAGAGGTCAATTTCATGTATGTACTTGTATGTATATAAGTGAAACTGAAATAAAGTTTTAGAACAGGGACATAAATGAGTTACAGTATTCAAGAACATGTTTTAGTGTTAATGCAAATGAATTAAGCATTTTTTTCTCCAAAATATCTGCCAATAAAAATGGACCACTAGTAACTTAATTAGTTACAACTCATTTTCTCCAGTTGTTTTCAGGACTGTTCCACTAGTGGAGAGATCACTGAGATCCAGCACAAGGTAATCTCTTCTTGGTATTTGTCCTATTAATTTGATATTTTGGTCTTTAAATTAGATTGGATGGAGTATTTATGATAGTATTGCTCAACCTAGCTTGGCAGGCTTTGACAGCTAATATGCAAGTCCTCCATCTGACACCGCCTTTTCAGAATGTAACCAATCAAAACAGCGGATAGGTGGAGCAGACTAAAACATCAGCCAATCACAGCGGATCTTCACTGCACAGAGCATTGCAGCCCACAGACACAATTTGCGTGATCGTTACAGTGTATCATGTTGGCTGAGGAGTTGCAACGCGCATGATTGGTGTCAAATATTCCGATTAATCTTGCAAAATTGCATTTTTTTTCAGTTTTGATAGTTGTTCCGCGGCGAAATAATCGGAGCATTGAGGGCGCTCCGGGTTTTCAAAGCCCGAAATAATCGTTGTCAGTAGGACTACTGTGTTGATGTCATCCTCGGCAGAGCTGTAGCGACCTTCAATTTGTAGGCAAGACCAGCATAAACAAAGACTGGTTTTGGGGTGTTTCTTCCGTCTTTGTTTTGTTTTGTTTGCTAGTGACCACAGAACCGAGGATGGGACTTTTGCTGCTCTCTCTCCTGCTGTTATCTCTCTCCACGTTCACAGCCGGTGTCGATTTTCAGCTGGAATCAAAACCCTTCGGACAGTCGTTCTTGAGGCATTCAAACATTGAAGAGAAAGCTGCGAACATCATAAAGAGGTCGCTGCCTGCATGGCTGTCTGCATCACCAAACCACCAGAGAACACGAAGAAGCGCCGAGCTGGGCGACAACTGCAAAGCTCTTCAAGGATATGACACCAAGTTAGCAGACAACACCCACCGTGTAAGTTACCAACGGAGGTCCTGTTACTCTTCACACGTCTGACAATTAAATGCGCCTCGACAAGATGATGCGCAGGTGCTAACCAGGTGCACGTATAGGCCTAATCAGCTATGCTCTGCGCTTAGAAACCTGGCTACCAATGGAGCCCGAGATGACAGTTAGATACAAGACACATTGCATTGTAGATGTATGTATGTATTTATTTGTTGTAGGCTACAACTAAAACACACGATTAAGGAATCACCATGACTTGCGGGGTCCAAGCTTCTTTACACCTCAAACAGCAATTAAAGATACCCCCGTATCTTTCTGTTGGCTACCAGTTTGGCCCTACCATGTTTTTGATTCTTTCACATTTGGTGCAGTGACATACAGTGTAGTGAAACAGCAACAACGCCTATTTTCCTCATGCTTTAAGACCTACGCAGGCTCCACTGAGCTCTCAAGCTCCACCAGACCGGTTTACCTCTCAAATGCTCCAGTAATGGCCATGACCTATATCTCATTCTTCTTGATGCAGCTGCAGTCTGCATGTGAGGATGCCACTTGTCTGCCTCACTGAGAGTGCATCTGTTTACAGGGGAAATTGGCCCAGTGGGATCCATGTGACTGGCTGTGTGGTAGTTATTTTGTAATAAGGCTAATTAAAAGTCGTGTTTGTGTGGTGGTGAAAGCAGTTAGCATTGGCAAGCAGGCACTCTGTTAGGACACAGGATACTTCAGTATTGTGTGTAGAAAGGTCAGAAAGCTATATTTGGTCTCTGTTATGGCACAGGAAGTAAAAGCAGTTTATAAAAGATGCATCTAACTATACAGCGCTCTGTGCAGCTTATTTGCCTAGCTCTTCATTGCCATGTGATCAACTTTGCATTGCAGTCTTTGTATGCGTGTCCTCGGTAATCCAAAGTCGACAGAATTCCTGGAGCTCAGCTTTGTCTTTCCCCTTGAGGTTTCTATGGCAGGTCCCATCGGTACTGGAGCTGCTTACAGCATGAGCGACTGAAAGAGACCTGCCTTAAACAGTTTGTGAATGTTCACATGGTTGGAGAACATTGAGCCACTGAATTGGTTTCAGGCTGATAATGAAAGTGTGTATGCCAGAGCAACAAGGCTTCATTTACTTGATGTTAGTAAAGTCGAATCCCAGGTTGTTGGTATTCAGTACCTGTATTCAGAAGTATTGTGCCTGCTGGGATTCTTGCTTGGTCTGATAAGTGGTGCTTCACATTTTACACTTTGTAATGTATGCTCGACCGCATGGTGAGGGGCAACATGGTGCCAGTCAAAGCAATAATTCAGCCTGGAGCCAAAATTCACAAATAGGTTTTGACTCCAGTTTATAATTGCGTGGTCAGTTCATCCCTTCTTGTCAGCTAGACTCCAACTCCTCACTTAATTTAGTGACACAGCTATTTTAGTGACATGGCTACTGCTCAATTGGTGCTGTGGTTTTTAACATGTTTATTTTTAATGTGTTTTACATCTTTTCTCAGTATACCTTCAATGACCTGAGTGGGTCGGTGTCGCTGGCCTGGGTTGGAGATGGCACAGGGGTGAGTGTTATATTCTCCTCGAACATGTCTCTCATGCTGTGCTGTTACTCTGTGACATGTGTGGGACACACTGGTCTGGACTATTCAGTGAACGGTATGGAAGTGACAGGGTAGTAAATAACCTGCTAGATTACACAACGAGGCCCCTCACATCAGGGTCTCATGCACGTTAATAAATGATCCATGCTCCACTTTCCTCAAACTGAACCTCCTTTGTTTCGGCAGGTCATCCTGGCTTTGACAACTTTTCAGGTGCCCTTCTTCATGATAAGGCTTGGGCAGTCTAAACTCTATCGAAGGTGAGTCTCACAATCTCACCTGTTGGAAAAACAACATACTTTGTATTTGTTTTGCATCTAAGTTGACTGGAACCATTTGTCTGCCAGTGAGAACTACGGGAAGTCATTTGAGGATGTGACCAATCTAATCAACAACACCTTCATCAGATCAGAGTTTGGCATTGCAATCGGTAGCTCTGGGAAAGTAAGTCATGTCCTCATCAAGAAATGTAATGTGTGTCTTCTTCTGTACGGAACCTTTACTGTCTTACCATCTTCTATGGTTTCATCAGTCTGAATGTTGGGCTCTGGCTTACAGGTGATCCTGACGGGAGAAGTGTCCGGAGGTTATGGGTCTCGGATCTTTGTCTCCAATGACTTTGGAAAGAGTTTCACCCCTCGGGACCTGCCCTTCATCCCCCTGGCGCAGATCACATACAACCCTGATAATTCCAATGTGCTGCTGGCCCTCAGCAAGAGCGTGAGTAGCGAATGTGGAAAAGCTATATCTTTTTAAGAAAGTAACTAGTTTGAATGCAAACTAGTCTATTTGAACTTGAAAGCTCAGATTAGTAATTAGTCATAGTACATATGTCATTATTTTAAGAGGGCAAGTTACCTTTTTTATTGTAGGTTTTACAACCTGCCATAAAACTCCATCATCTCCCTCCCAACAATCATTTGTTTGCACAGAGTACATTTATTAACATGGCTATGTTTTTTTATGGTCAGCTCTAGTTGAGCAAGTTCTGCGTGAGTCGTGTAAACTGTGGTGTTAGTTGAACCAGAAGTTCATCATTGAACAAATCTTTTTTTCTCTTCTCAGAATGAACTCTGGCTGTCTGAAGATTTTGGCAGCAACTGGAAAAAGATCCACGACGTGGTGTGTCTTGTGAAATGGTGAGAGACACAAACTCATGATATTAGCATCCTTGTCAGGTGATTGATGAACAAACAGGGACATATTTCTAGTGAGTGAGATAGTGGAGGTGTGGAAGAATGGCATTGTTATTGGTTTGACATGCAGCAAAGATTTCAAAACATGACATTGCATCTTCCTTTTTCTTTCCCTCCAACAAGCTAATTATTAAAGGTAGTTGAAGACAGACTGATGATATAAGAAAGGTTTTTGATACACATTTGACTCCTTCACAGTTATGCCAGCTTGCTCTCCCTTACTGAGTGTTGTAATAACCTGAGTTCAACATTTTATTGTTGCTCCACCTTTGCAAAATAGCCAGTAAAACTGCATTGCAGTGCAGCCAGAGACTATTTAACTAGCTCTGGTGTGGCCAAGCCCTCACCGCATTCTTGTTGGTTTTAGAGGAACTTTCTGGTACGTATCGCTTAGTAACCTTGACAGCTCTAGATATCAGTTCAGTCACATTTAAGGGTCCGTTTCTTAGAGAACTGAGAGAAATAGTCTTCATTATTAACCCTGAACAAGCTCCTGGAAAATGGGTTATTCCCAACTGGGGCCCACAACACTCAAAAGATAGCAAATATTTAGGAAGGGCATGGCTTTATGCTTGTTGTATTTGATAAGCCATGTCATGTGATGCTTACTTTCACAATGAAGCAACGAGATCGAGAATACATAAAGAATCCAGTATGAGAGCTGATTTCTTCCATCCTGATTGGTTCTTTGTTGATATAAAAGCTCACGAGAGCTGTCACAGCCTTATCAACAAATATTTTGCTCACATATCCTTGAATCTGTTGACTCAATTGTGTGTCTCTGCTTATCTGACATTTAAGATACTTTCCACTTTGGTTCTAGGGGAAGAAAAGATACCATCTTCTTTACAGCCAATTACAACGGATCCTGCAGTAAGTGTTTCCCTTTTTTAAGCAAAACCCGAAATGAAAGCTTGGTATGTGCAACTTTTGTGTCCATGTACTGAGGAGCAGCACACTAAATATTATGTATCTTAAACATTCTCAAGGCAGTTTCCAAGATGATCATCATTACATGTTTTTATTGAATTATCTGTTTATCATTGATTAACTGGATTTGGATTGGATTATTAATAAACATTGTAATGACAAATTCTTTCAAGATTTTCATATTCCTCTTCAAAGCTATATGCAATTATTATTTAAACTTATGAATCAGAATAATTTGGTTGCCCTTTCATTTCTAAACGGTCTGGTATTATTTTTCAGGTGATCGGGGAATGCTGGAACTGAAAAGGACGACAGACTTCGGTAAAAACATCAAGACTGTCGCCAGTAAGATCTACTCCTTCGGCCAGGGTGGACGCTTCCTGTTTGCCTCTGTTATGACAGGCAAGGTCAGTCTACAGTTGGTCCACATCTTCCACAGATACAGAAACATGAAGTTTTTGTAAGAAAAAGCTTCAGAAAAAGCTTCAGTCTACTACATTTGAAATCTATAGTATGCTGTCGTGAGGTGAGACGTGTTTGCTGTTTCTCTAGATCCTTTCTATGACATAGGGCACTTCAAATCAAGCATTAGGAACATATTGTTGTTGTATTGGTATAATTAGAATAGGCATACCTCCTATCTCCATGTTTTGTTCAAAAGACAAGTCATTTGGTTGGAAGAATCAGTGTGCTCCTTTAATTATCAGATGGGGAAATGTTCATAGAAAACAACAACTGACCAATAGTCAGAGTTGGATGAATAGTTTGCTGCGCTCCATGGCGAGCTCATGTGGATATTGTTATGCTCAAAATACATAGGTTGCTCTCATGACACATATTGTGGACTTATTGTGTGCATGACCCTGTGTCTTTCCCTTTTGCCTTTTAGCATGAGGTAATTACTCTCCAAACTGATCTAATTATTTCCTCTTTCTTTCTGTCCTGCTCCTTTCTCTGCAGGGCACTCTGAGGATGATCCATGTGTCAGTGGACCAGGGTGAGACATGGAACATGGCCCAGCTGCCCCCTGTTGGTCACGAGCAGTTCTACTCTATCCTGGCAGCAAACGATGAAATGGTCTTCATGCATGTGGACGAGCCAGGAGGTCAGTCCATACATTCATAAAGCTCACCTGTTTACTCTTCCTATTGTATCGAAATGCAGTAACTTGCACCATATTAACTCAATATTTCATTATTTCAAATGACCAGCTGAATCTGAATTTTCTTTTCAGTAGGTGTGAACTAATTTGTGGTTTTTTTCTATGTTCACAGATACAGGATTTGGCACCATTTATGTATCAGATGACCGGGGCACTGTGTACTCCAAGTCATTGGAGCGCCACCTTTATACCACCACGGGGGGCGATACAGACTTCACTAACGTCACCTCCCTGCGAGGAGTTTTCCTCACCAGTGTCCTGGCAGAAGGTAGCTCTATTCATGTGCCTGTGCTATGATAAGGAATAACAACATATGCCTGGACTCAAATTCTTCTCAGAAAAAACATACACATATGACTTCTCCGTTACATGCCAGAGGGAGGGCATTAAGTAAATATTTAATTAGATGTTCAGTGTTACATGTGCTGTCTACCTGATGCGGCTGGCTGACAATTCAGCAGAAATACCACATCACCAGTTAAAATGACTCTATTTTCTGAACAATCTCCTCTGTCTTTCTCCGTGTATATAACATTTCACTGGCACACAAAACAACAACAAAACTACTTACAGTAAAGCAGGATTTGTTGCTGGCAGTGACTGTGTATTTCACATACTTCTCATGGCACTTTCCAGCTGGTAGCACTAGAGTAACAGAACAGAGAAGAAAGAGCTGAAAACAACATTTAAAAGACCAAACTCACAATGTCAAAGTAGCAACAGATGCTTCACTTAGGGGGGCACATCCTAACGAATCACGCTGTAATTAAAGGACCATAAAAGTAAGACAGAATTTATGTCTGCTATTGGCGATGTACAATGTGGTGCTACGAGTGCAAATATCGGACTCTACATATAATAGTTCATCTTAAGGTAACAAAAACAAAACCCTTAATTATTCACTGAAGAAAACATACCTTTTAATATTATATTCCATTTGCGCCAATAGATCCTCCTGAATGCTACACATTAGCCCTTTAAGCTTTATCTGCACACATTGTTTATGGACAGGGGTATCTCAATGCTTCATGTGATGCCTTGGTCTTGTTCTAGATAAGTCTGTGCATTCTGTGGTGTCCTTCGATCAGGGAGGAGAATGGGTTCCCCTGAGGAAACCTGCCAACAGCAAGTGTGACGCTACAGCCAAAGACCCAGACAAGGTAAAGAGAGAAGCAATGATCGATAGAAAGTTGATCAGTCTTGATCAGTGTGCTTTGAGTAATGATTTATTGTTCATGGTATTTTTTTGACTGTCACAGTGTTTGTACTATGAACAATACCAAATGCTTCTTGTGTTTGCTTCTATAGTGCAGTCTCCACATCCACGCGGCCTACAGTACTGCTATAAGGCTGAATTTCCCCATGCTCCCTCTCACTGAACCAAACGCTGTGGGTCTCATCTTAGCTCATGGTAATTATTCAGGTTTTTTTAAGATGAAGTGGAAGTTATTAATTGGATACACTAGACATTTTTGCCATATCACCATTTCTGTGTAACTCCTCAGGGAGTGTTGGTGATTCAATCTCCGTGATGAAGCCTGATGTTTATGTGTCTGATGATGGGGGGTACACCTGGATTAAGGCCCTGGTTGGGCCCCATCACTATGCTATTCTGGACTCTGGAGGGCTGCTGGTTGCCGTGGAGCACAGCACCACTCAACCTATCAACACGATCAAGTGAGTTACAGTTGGAAGGAACGGATGAGTTTGTAACGTTCGGAGTCTGTTTGTCTTTATCTTTATGCGATTGACATATATTCTGATTTTAATTTAAATTGCAAGCTTTACAACTTCCTCACACATGTTATTGCTTTACTTTGAAAGTTTGCTAATGTTTGCACATTCTTTGATGTCCTGACAGATTTTCTACTGACGAAGGACAGTGCTGGGGTGTTTACAACTTCACCAAAGACCCCATCTACTTTACTGGGCTGGCATCAGAGCCGGGAGCTCGCTCCATGAATGTCAGTGTCTGGGGCTACAGAGACTCTCTCCTCAGCCAGTACTGGATCTCCACCACAATTGACTTCAGGGAGCTTCTCACCAGAGACTGTAAGTGGCATGACAATTTGTTTTGTATAGCAAACTGACTTTTAACACACTTGTGTAACTCTAAAGATAATTTGTCAGTTGTTTTGTGATTTGTTCAAGGTTATATGTAAAAAATATTGATGAATATAGGTGGCGACAAGGATTATGTGCAATGGTTGGCCCACTCAGATGACATCAGTGACCCCAAAGATGGTTGCATGCTGGGCTACAAAGAGAAGTTCCTGCGTCTCAGGAAGGACTCTGTTTGCTGGAACGGACGAGAATACCAGGTCAACACCCAGCCAACCCCGTGTCCGTGCACCCTGGATGACTTCCTGTGGTAAGACTTGAGCTGCTTCCCAAATCCGCACTACATACCAATTCTGTACAGTATATTCCACATACCAATTTTATTATTTTTACAGTTAGTATACCAAAGAACTTGACATGCATACATAACAGGAAGTGATGCAATCAATCAATTAATCATGCAATGTCAGGTGTCCATCACATTGTGGTTTTGAAATGTTTCCGCAAATGAAACTTCATAAATAGGAAGTAAAATGTCTTTCTTAATTTAATAATTTTTTGAAAATGTTTGACCACATTTTATTTTATTTTTTTCCGCTATCAGCGGATTGCCTTTGCACATTGCATTGTGGGAGAAAAGTATCCATTTAGCATGCAACCCTGTCTCGTATACGTTGAGATAGAAGTGTTGCTAACGGGCTGTGATTAATTTTAAAGTAAAAATTACTGGTGTAAAGGTTGTACTCAAATGTGATTAACTTCCTTATCCGACACTGACACAGCTCATACAGAATGGATGTACTTTGACACATAAAATACAGTAATTTGAGGAAGGGTTGACATTTAACATGGCAAATTGGTATTAAATAGCAGTGTAAAAGTTTCCTGCAGTAATAATTAATTGTGGCTTGGGATATTAATTCCACCCTTGCTTATCATCCTGGCATCTTCTGCAGTGACTTTGGATACTACCGTCAGGAGAACAGCTCGGAGTGTGTGGAGCAGCCGGACCTGAAAGGCAAAGTGCTGGAGTTCTGTCTCCACGGCAAAGAGGAGCAACTGCAGACCAGTGGGTCAGTGAACATGTTGACTCTCTTTAATCATCAATGCCATTAGATTTGCTGCAACTTGTCTGTAATTGTCTATTCTGCTCGATCATTTCTTTGGTTATTGTGTATTCAATTCAATTCAGTTTATTTTATACAGCCCAATATCACAAATTACAAATTTCTTTACAATCTGTACACATACGACAATCCCTGTCCCAGGACCTCACATCGGATCAGGAAAAACTCCCAAATAATAGAAAAAAACCTTTCACGGGTGAAAAAAGGATAGAAACCTTCAGGAGAGCAACAGAGGAGGATCCCTCTCCCCGGATGGACAGATGCAATAGATGTCATGTGTACAGATGAACAGCATTACAGAGTTACATAAACTCATTCAATGAAAATGACAGTATGTATGAATGGGCCTCCACAGTCCATGAAACAGAAGGAGGTAGAGGGGGGGGGGGCGCATCAGCAGGGTCAAGGCAGGAGGCATCAGACACAGCCAGGTCCAATGGACCCTCTGAGACGTGAAGTCACAAAGACTCCGGGGAGGAAGCAGAGTAGTGTATTGCCAAGGATCTTATCAAAGCAGTGACTTTCAATATGAAAATAATATTACTATTAAAACAGATACTGTGTACATTGTAAATTGTACTAAGCCATCCCCACTGCCGTATTTCATACTTGAGACAGTGACAGGATTGCTCTCAGTGATGAGGAAGTCATTTTCAAGCAGAGATCAGAGGAAGCAGATGAGGGTGAGTCGTGTTTTCAGGGAGGAAGAATGAATGCTGACTGTAAAAGCAGAGGACATTCTTGGTGAATCGTGTTTGCTTCACTGCACACAGTTTGACTAACAGAAAATTAATACTTTTATACAGAAGGTTTTTTAAAATGGTGATAATTAATAAATTAACAATTAAAGAACAATAAACTGTTTTAGACTGATTTCTATTTGAAATAGCCGGAACTCTAAAAATCTGTCAGTTACAGTTGCAAACCTCCAACTAACTATCAGAAACTCTTGATGTGTCTTTGGTCCACAGCTATAGGAAAATCCCTGGAGATAAATGTGAGGGAGGAAAGATGCCCGAGCGTAAAGAGATCGACCTCAGCATGAGGTGTGTGAGTGACCTGGTGGCCCCTGAACTTCTGGTCAGTACCTGCCTATTTCTGGACCATGTCATGAATAAAGATTCATTCATGCTCTGTATGTACTGTATGTTTACCGACAGTATGTTCCTGCACGACCACTTTAACACACGGTCTGCTGTTATTTTTACAGATAGACAGCCACCACTCCTCCAAGTTTGTGGCCATTACGGTGACAGTCATCATCATCATCATGCTGCTGAGCATTGCAGCAGGAGTTGTCTTTGTCAAGAAATATGTCTGTGGTGGCAGGTCAGTGTTTCTTTTCACACAGATCAATAGTCTAGTACAAAACCAAAACCTGTCCAGGATAGCTAAGTGTATTTTTGTGATTGAGTCAGCACTTTTCTTTTACTGTCCTTCATGTGTGTTTTCCAGATGATTTTAAGTGGCAAGATAATATTTTGAATGTGCCCTCCAGGTTCTTGGTCCACAGGTACTCTGTGCTGCAGCAGCATGTCGAGGACAATGCTGTTGATGGGATGGACGACCCCCTGGAGACCAACCACACTCAAAATGGCAAGATAGAGTTTCACGACGACTCAGATGAGGTACAGTGGATACCGTTTCTTTGCTCATACACTGGCTAAGATAGAAACTCGGGTACCAGGACTGGGCCATTGTTTTGCAATGGAGGCGATGGCATACGTCTGTATCTTTAAAGCTTGCTTGATGTCATGTAGAAATGCAGAGAACTTAAGTAGTTAGGGTGACTGTGGGTCAGTGGTTAGCAGGTTTGTCTTTCAATCAGGGGCTTGGTGGTTCAATTCCCGCCCTAGTCGATGTGTCCTTGAGCAAGACATTTATCCCTGAATTGCTCCCTGTAGCTGTGTCTACAGTGTATGCATGTAACATGATTGTAAGTTGCTTTGGATAAAAGCGTCAGCTAAATGTAATGTAAAGTAGAAACATAGAAAGACTTAGAAAACAACCAACCCCGAACAAAAATAATCAGCTATATAACTTAATGCTGAAGATAAATAACGTGAATCAATGTTGTCAAAAACACCAGAGAATAATTGTTAAATCAACCCTAACGGTTGTTTTGCTTGGGTTTATTGATCATGAGCCTGGTGATGAAGCCATGCTGTCCCACGGTGCACTCCTCCTGTACAGACCCACCACCTGCTGTGACAGCTGAACCTGTCTTATATAAGTAGTGAACGTGTAGAAGGAAACAGTTTCTAAATGACCTCAAACTTTTATTTATTGTCAGCCGACATGTACACCGAGACGCCGATACACCAATCCCAGAATACCTGTGATCAGCTATCATTAACTGATACACTGTCCGGGTCGGGAAGATTCAAGACTGTTGAAAAGGGACAAACATGCTTTGCACTCCACATTATTGTCGACCTACCGCTTGTCACATCATTTTCTTAGAGGTGAAACTTTAAGACAACAGTAATCGGTCCAAGAGTAGGTCAGAGTTTTGAAGCTCAAAGCCTGGTTTTAAATTATTGCTCCTAGGCCACAACATTATCATACATTTCCCTACAACCAGGCTACCTGAGTAACTGAGTTAGGTGCACGTGTAAACATAGCTATAATGGTTTCTTGTTTGCTCACCTGTGTTTGTTCTGGCTTCATTGGTATGCTATTGTCTTATCTTTCCACAGGACATGCTTGAATAGCAGGTACACCATGTCATGCAACTGAGCAACAGGTTTCCAGTTCCCCCCCGAGGCCGGCCGCTGCTCCTGTCACGCCCTTGTCTGCAGCTACTTCTTCCTTTCACTTTCTATTATGAACTTTGGCTTCAGCTACCAGACAAAGAGTGTGCCTCACTCTGCTGTCATCTATGAAGTATAATGAATGTACGGAGGCTTTCTGGGACTAATGCCACAGTTGAAGAGGAAGGAGGTGTTGTAGTGTTTGTGCTTCAGTTATTGATTCTGTTTGAGTCTCCAAGTTATTTATTTTAGGGAACAAAGAATTTGTGCAGTAATTTGAACTGCTGTCAGAGCCAGAGTAATAGGTTTTGAAGCAACGCTAGATGTATGAATCCACCACCATTGCATTACGGGTCCTGCCTCTCCCATCACCTGGGAGCGTTCCTGGAAATACTTCATACTTCTGTCGGAGATCTGTGTCCTTTTTCTCATGCAATTGTACATAAATCCGCTTTTCTTTGCCATTTTTGACATGGTATGAATTTGCTAGGTGTAAAAAAGGTTGCTGTTGGTTAATAACTCTCCCAAAACCATTTGAGTCTTAATCCCTACTTTGAACAAAGTATTTGTTTGTCACAAAGTGTCCCCCATAAGGTCAAGAGTATGTACATGTGAGGTTTTCAGCTTTCTCCTCTTGGGGCACTGATTTGTGCGATCCCCTGTTGTAGTCTGTATTTGGAATACAAGCCAGCGTACTTTTACTCCATGGCATTTAGAACCACGGTTGAAGTAATAAGACGTACGTGGAAATGTCCCTTTGCATTAGTTTTAATAGCAATAACAATGTTTAGATTCAGTAAATTGTCCATGTAAGTTAAATAATCCTCATGGCATGTTTGGTGAATGGAGATGTCATTGTGTGAAACACATCAATGTATAGGGGGGCAAAGTGTGTCTGTTTCAAGACAGGATTTGTTCAAAAATGTATGTCTGCAGTTATAACTGCCCAAAGCACAAGGTCCTTCGTATGCTTACAGTTTGTAGTTTAACATTTTTCCTAAATGTGACCTAATGATTAACGTGATAAGACTGTAATAATCACTGTAGTCATATACGAGTTGTGTTTATAATCATTTGAGCAGTTTTTGTACTAACAAACTTTTGAACTTGTGTAACACATTGTGGTTTGAAGATGTTCAGAAATGACAGAAATAAGTATAGTTTGATAGTAAATATCTGTAGATATTTTTACATCAGATTCACATAACTGATTTACTGATTTGGTGACAGAAGCATAGGAGCAATAAGAAAAAAAATTTAATTGTGTAAATGTTGTATAGCATAATTAAAAGTGTCGTAGCCTTTTAGAGTTAAGACATGGTTGTTGGGACTGTTTTTAAATTGGTATTTGCATCTGAGGTGGAGCAAATTCACACAAAAAACAGGGTTGTTGAAAGTTTTTCATTTCACAGTGAACTGCTGTTTTCCTTCTTTTTAATCCTGATACTGCTGTAATTTTAAACTGGATTGATCAATGCCTCTCAAAAGATCGGTCTCGTCTATCACGCCAAGTCTTTTTTTTTCTTTCAAACATTTGTTTCACAATTATTTGTCTGTCTTGTTGCAGGCATATGTTGCTTTCATGCAGGTTTTATTTATTCATGACTTGCAAATTCAGAGTGCAGTAAATTGGATGTGGTTATACAAGTGCCTGTTGTGAGGATATGATGCAAGGCCCTGCCAAGGTGTGGACAGCATCTCTTTACTATTATTTATATCAACTAATGTGTAACCAGTTCCATCTAGTTTGTTAGTGACACCCTGAAGTTGCACTTGTTGCCTAAATTATATCCTTGAGCAGTGACATGTTTCATACGAGCTCCCATTGAACTGCATGTTAACTCTCACCATTTTATTCCACAGAGCTTTGTAAAGATAAATAGCCCACAATAACCTGGTTATTCTCTTTCATGTCTTGGTATGATACATCATTTTGAAGAGTGGCTACAGGGTTATTATGTAGACATGAGACATTTGGCAAATTATTGTATGATGGTTTATTGCATTAAGTGAAAGTAACACATTTTCTTACAGTTTAAAACTGCTGTATAAAAGAATAAGTTATTGTAATGGTTCTGTAAATATACAAGGTTACATATGTTTCTCTCTTCTGTAAATTTGAGGGAATTTTCTTTGGGTTTGACAATAAATTCATGAGTTCCTCTATTTTCGTCAGCCAACTCTTATTTTACAGCAACATAAAAAGGTTGTTTACAAAGTTATTCATTACCAAAAAACATTCTGTTGTCAGATTCGAGCAGGTTGAAATATTTTTAAAGTACAACTGTAGTTTTATTAGAGATGAAAAATGCATAACATTTGTATTTTATTTTGCCTATTTAGTAACCGTTTAGAAATTCCCTGAGCGATACATCATTGTCATAATTCCAACCCTGAACATCACCCATGGTTAGGCAACAGTTCAACACAGGAAGTCCTCAGATTCTATACAAAAAGTTGCCCTCTCCATCAAAGAAGTAATTGCCAACTTCCACCACAGGGTGAGGCTTTTCGATTTCCATAAACTCTTCAAGTTCTTTGTCCGTCAACAGCTGTCCAGCCCAGCTCTCCTCGTCCTCTATGTCGTCTTCTGTAGGATTTGTGTTAGAAGCGCTGTCCTCTTCTCCTGATCTGGTCACAGGAACAACTTTACTACCAGCTCTGAACTGAGTGGCTTGAAGAGCAGTAGGGGCAGGAATCTTTGCCAGGGATCCTTCACCTCGGAGCATCATTGGCTTGTCAGCCACAGGCACCACTGCACATTCTCTACTTCCAGGTGGGAGTGCAGCTGATGTGTGGTTTCCAGGCAGCTTCCGCCTATTCGCTTCTGTCCCAGCACCTGAACGCAGCGCCTGCTGACCGAGACCAGACAGTACTTTGGCATCCTGCTTCGTTTTTCTATCAGGAGCGGGGACATGCTTGCTCCGGAGCACTCTCAGGATGACATCAGGGGTGACAGAGTAGCCCTCAGCCAGACGCTCTACTGTCCACTCATCTGGTTGCTCTTGCTTCAGATATCTACAAATTGAGCACAATTTTAAGCCTCATTCATGCAATTACATTGAAGACAGAACAGCTATGTCTCGGTTGAGAGGTTGAAGTGAGATAACAAAGCAGCTCACCTGATCTGCTCCATAGCATCCCAGGTTAGCTTCCTCTGTGGAGCTCCTAGTGGAGTCATCTGCCTTCTCAGTATGTGATATTTTACATTCCTTTGCCCCTTTCTCTCCTCCCTGGAAAACACGGGAGATTTTGTTTAAAGTTACAAGGCAAGCACACATAAAAAGCATTGCACATTATGTTAATTTTCTAATACTAGAATAATGTCAACTTACTCAGCAAGGGCCTGTAGCTTGTCTTCTACATCCTCCAGTCCAAGTTCATGAACGGACATCTCCTGGCCGTGTCTCGGAGCTCTGTCTGACCCTCTGTGCTCATGAGCCGGTCCCATCCTCGCCCTGCTGGCTCTTCCGCTCGCACATCGACACCAGTTAATAGAAACAGAGGGCATCGCGCACAGAGCACCGAGCCGGGAGATGAGCGAGAGGACCTGCGGAGGTCGGGCCATGTCCACACTGTTCTCCCGTCGCTTTTAGAGCCAACAGCACGAGCTAGTTGTCCCAAAAAAGAGGCTCAAACAGTCGGGCACAAGTTCCCTGACATTGACGCACTTCTAATAGTCTTTGTTCACCCCGAATAACGTCCCCTGCTTGTTGTGCTCACTAGAGTTGATCAGTTTACAAGCACGTATTACAGAATGACCCTCGACCAACAAAATAGGTATCTCTGAACCCGAGGACGTACTTCCGCAAACGTCTCTCCACGTCACAGCAACGCGCGACACTGCCCTCTACCGGTCCGGAATGGAGGTGCAGTTATGAGCTGGACCTCCACTAAACGAAGAGTACAAAAGAAGAAAACAAGAGTACTTGTACAAAACGAATAGCAATATTATCCATTGCACGACTTAACAGCTGCTTGTGCCAATTGAATGCCAACCAATACGACGGAGGCAATCATGTCGCCCAGGGGGAGCTGTCAAAGAAAACCGAAAACATCACAATGGCAACATCTACCGGTCGCCCCCGGGTCTGCAGCCTGCTCCGTCCCCGCGTCCATGTGTCACGCAGCTGCGCACCTCCTCCCAGGCGCCGTTTGTTTCATTTGCGCCATTTTGTCAGCTCACTTTGTTGATTGGGCTTTAGCGAGCTGTACTAGAGCCAATCAGAGGGAAACCGGACAACGAAGACACGGTAAGGGAGAAACGATTGAAGGCATTGGTAGTTGTCAGCACGGATTGGTTTGCCACGAACCAACCAAATTACTAACCCGGATAAATGCAAAAAAAAACGAATGGCAGTTTGGTTTCGACCGCTGCGTCCTCGGGCCGGTCGGGCTGTATATACCGTCCCGTTCTCACCGTTGGCTCCTGGAAACATGATCCCTGTGGTCCACGAGCCTCGGACACCGTTAGCGGAGATATAGACTATCACGGAGGGATGAGGGGTACGAGCCTCTGTCCTCCCGTCAGTAAACGTTGCCTCGTACATGATCACTAACGTTATAATCACAAAGCAACCTAAAGACGGACAGTACCTGTTTAGCTGCTTACCTGGTAACTGTTTACCTGGTCACCGGCCCCCCCGCCTCTGCTTTGTAACGTTCACCACGCGCTGTACGGAGCTAACTAGCCCGACTAGCTCCCCGCTAAACACCCAGTAAACACGAGCGTGAACCCAGTGTGTGGTTCTCCTATCGAGGCCATATTTCTGACGTAGCATTCGGTGTATTAATGGTACACACGTCCGTTAGGGGGATGAGTTGAAATGGGGAAAGGCCCGACTTGAATATCGTTCATGCCAAACAATGAGTTGGCTGCAGCAACGTCAGAGATCGGTTGACAATACCTTGTTTTTTCCCTGGACGATCCAGAAGGTTGCATTTACATTTACAATATATTGCCAATAAACATACATATGTTGTCGGCTAATGGTGTACTTGTCTTTCTTTTGTTTCTAGAGGTTGTGACAAGAACAAGCTATGGAGCAGTACACCACTGCCACCACTACGACTGGGGAGCAGATAGTTGTGCAGACATCCAATGGACAGATCCAACAGCAGGTGAGTTTACTCTCATTTATTTAGTTTTCATAAAGAAATCGCTTTTTACCACCAACAAATTAACGCACAGGTACCCAGAATGAAAGCTTCCAGTGGATTCCAGATCCAATCTTTTTTCTCCTGTTAATTCCTTGTCTGAGATTGTATTATCCTGCATTGCCTTTAGACACAGGGCACAGTGACTGCTGTGCAGCTGCAAACAGAGGCGCCAGTGGTGACGGCCTCAGGCCAGCAGGTGCAGACACTCCAGGTAGTGGTGTCACCGCCGCCGCCCTGCGTCAGAGTAATGACAGTGTTACGGCCTACGAGATTGCATGCTCCAACCAGGGCTGTTTTTCATGACCCTCCTTTGTGCCGTTTTGGTTCATCCTCCCTCTCCGGCATGTCTTACAGCTGCCTGAACTGCATGTTCCTCAGCACAGTGTGTTGCGTGTTAGCCTCGGGTTCCCGCTTGTGCTCTCATGACTACTGTTTGTCTGAGTTGTGTTTGCAAGTTAAGCAAATTTAACGTTCTTCCCAATGAGAATGAAAGTTATCTGAATCATGAGTCATATGGATGTGTTTTGCTGTCCGCTGAAGAACCAGGACTGAACAGCAAGGATCCATTTTCATTATTGGCTGTCACCCTTATCATCTAGCTATACTTTTTTTATTGTCTAGTGGCAAAATGTCAGTGGAGTGTTTCTTTCTGGCATTTTCCCCTATGGTACAACTGCTGCCACAGGCTTTCAGTTGTCCATTGTGGTCACTTGCTTAATGAATGGATGTCAATTGCACAATTTGTACATGTTAAGTTGCATAGTGAATGCAAATTAATTTAATGGCAACATCTTTTAGGCAAATCAAGTTGATAATAAGAAGTATTTCTTTTGTTGTAATTGTAGCCTAATTAAATGAAAACCAATCTTATAGAATATACTGTACATAGGCTAGTTTGGATTTACTATGGAGCCATATAGTTTCATGTTTGTATCCCAAAACAGAAAGGATGGTAAATCATCATATTTTGTCCATGATGTGGTATCTTAGATGTTCCGAATTTGACATCATTTGCTTGCGGTCTGTGAGTCACCCATAAGAGATATTGAGGTAACAAACACTGGCAGTGGCGCTGTAATGGCTTTCTGTATCTCTCTGTAGGTCCAGGGACAGCCTCTGATGGTCCAGGTGAGCGGTGGGCAGCTCATCACATCATCAGGGCAACCCATAATGGTGCAGGCCATGTCAGGGGGTCAGGGTCAAACCATAATGCAGGTCCCTGTATCTGGAGCTCAAGGATTACAGCAGGTAAGAGATGAGGCTCATTTACTAGATTAAGTTTTGTTTTCACATTGAGCCCCATTATCTTGAATAAGGACATGTGTTCTGTGTAACACTATCGGCACATGTGAAAGGTGGGTGTAATACTTTAGTATGAGAAGCACATTGTGATTTGGGCTTTTGTTCAATGAGTCCTCAGTTGCTATACTTGTTTCTGTTGACAAATGCTTATTACTTGGGAGGTTGTCAAATTTAAAGTTACTACAAGGTTCAATTAAAAAAAAACAATCAGTTTAAATGTAATACTTGTGCCTCCTAGATGACTCGCATAAGTTAACGGGACCATCAGCGAGACGATTAGCTATTTCTATGTAGTTATTTTTAAATGCCTGTCATCGGTGTCACTGGATCGGATTCCGCATAAATCAGAAGAAATCATGCAGGTTAACCAGAAACCCTTTCAGCTCAGACTCCGACAGGGCCTCCGGCAGCAACCAGCCCACTCAGGACAGACCCAGATCCGGCTTTGCTGCCGCCTGCAACCTACAGTCTGAGCTCCTGCAGGAGGTGAAGAGCTCCATGCGCCAACCCCACGCTGCTGGAGGCCCTCACCGTATGGCTGGGCCCACTGGAGGCACGGCAGAACCAGGACTGTGCAGGAAAGACTGTCAGACCCTGATATAGTCAAATAAGGGAATCTGGTGCCCAAGAACATTCCCACTTGTGTCCTCTTTAGCTGCCAAAATCAACGTAAAATTAAAGTTCCTTGATTTAACTTTAAAGTCCTCAAAATGTGTGTTTTCCTCACTTAATTTGTGTAGATGTTTGAGCTAAATGTAAATTGGACCCGGCTACGATGTTCTTGAATCTATAGTTGGTACTTTGTCCTTGTGTAGATCCAGCTGGTGCAGCCAGGTCAGATCCAGCTGCAGGGCGGACAGACTCTCCAGCTCCAGGGTCAGCAGGGTCAGCCCCAGCAGATCATCATCCAGCAGCCTCAGACAGCCATCACCGCTGGACAGAACCAGGTGTTGAACGCTGACCAGTTGAACGGCAAATCCCTTTAATCAAATTATTATTAACATGATTAATGAGTGTCTTCTCTTCTTACGTGTGGTCCCACAGGGACAGCAGATCAGTGTCCAGGGCCAACAGGTGGCACAGACGGCTGATGGACAGACCATTGTGTACCAGCCTGTCAATGCAGATGGCACCGTCCTGCAGCAGGGTAAACTCAAATTTCTCCTACATTTTCTGTTTGACTTCTGCTTTGTAGACTTTATAAAGTGGAGCACTGCTAAGTTGTCATTTTGCATAAGAACTGTGATATTTATATTTTTGCAGGAATGATCACAATTCCAGCTTCTAGCTTGGCAGGTGCCCAGATTGTACAGGCAGGCGGTGCCAACACCAACACTACTAACAACGGCCAAGGCACTGTGACCGTCACCCTGCCCGTCTCTGGTAACATGGTCAATGCAGGTGGAATGGTCATGGTAAGACCCTGTGCAGAGGTATCCAGCATCTAATTACCTTATCTTACCTATCTCAACTCAGTGTGGTGGAGGTCCCTTTTTTTAAGAGCATCAAATACAGTTTTTCGATTTATAATTTTTGTGCCAATCATAACTGCCTTCCTCTATCCATTGTGAAACTATAGTAATGTATTTATATTGTTTTTAGTAGAATCATATTGTGTTGATATGATTAATTAATCATTTGGTGACGCATCATTATTTTTCTAAAGTGGTATATTTGATGGAAAAAATAGAATTATTGGATTTTTCTTTTGTTGAATGCAGTGAATATTACTTTTTATTGAACACCATTGTCCTTCCACATAGGTATTTTCACTCTCCTTAGGACTGTACAGGCGTTTACAGACAATGGTTGATTGACATCTCCCGTGCCTCTACTGCACTTAGGGAGGGCAGTGTACAACTTTTTTTCAGGGCACCTTTTAAGGACATTTGGTGACCTCATGCAATTCCCAGAATAACTCCACCCAATGTCCGCCTATAGAAGTCAAACAAGTCGTTGCACAGTAACGACTTGTTTATTTCAGCATGCTGCTATACATGCGTGCTTTCCATGCCAGAGGCTCTAAACACTGTCTCTGTTTGTGTCTCTTCCTTTATCAGATGGTGCCTGGAGGTGGGGCAGTTCCCACAATGCAGCGTATCCCCCTGCCAGGGGCTGAGATGCTCGAGGAGGAACCTCTGTACGTTAACGCCAAACAGTACCACCGCATCTTGAAGCGAAGACAGGCTCGTGCCAAGCTGGAGGCCGAGGGCAAGATCCCCAAGGAAAGGAGGGTAAGACACATTGATTAACGCCCCACATACAGGCACATTGAAGCTCTTTCTTTCTCAATGCCTGCTAATTGCGAGTGCACATGTTTTGTCTTATCAACCACTTCATAGTGGGCTCATTCTGTATTTATTCCTGTGCTGTGATAGTGTCTGTCTTGTGATATTTAGCCGGGCAATCTCAGAAGGACAAGAGGCAAGTGTGAAAATGTGTTACAGAGGTGGCACAAAGTTACTCAAGATATTAAAGTGCTCACGATCCTATACATCTGCTTAATCCTTAGCAGAAATACCTTCATGAATCTCGCCACCGTCACGCTATGCAGCGGAAGCGGGGAGATGGAGGACGATTCTTTTCACCTAAAGACAAGGAGGAAATGGCTTTGGCCTTGGCACAGGTGAGAACTGTGTGCAGAAAAACAGAACAGAAAATATACTGACTCAAGCTAATATAGTAAATATGTTATAAATTGTCAATGAAGCACTTAAAATATAATAGAAGCAAGGTGTCATTTTGTTTGAATAGGAGATAACTCATTTTGTAATGCAACTCCTCAGAATTTATTATGGTGACCTCACTGATCTTTTCTTCTCCTCCAGCAACAGCAGGAGGTAGCTCAGGCAGCAGCAGATGAGACCGTGGCCCAGATGATCCGAGTTTCATAGCACTGTCGCCAACCTCATCTCTTCTGTCTGTGAACTCGGCCCTGCCTGAGACTCTTCATCTCATCTGACCTGTTCTGCCGCTCCACCTACTCTCACTTTTACTCCCTCCTGCCACGCCGTCATACACCAAGCAGCACCGCCACTGGGTTTCTTCTGTTATCTCTCCAGTCCGATACTGGTCTTTCAGGGAGCCGGCCGTGTGGCTGCTGAGCCTGTTGACGGTTCTGGTCGTCTTCTCTGAAATTGAGGATGCGTCCACCGTCAGCTTACTTGGTCAAGTGTTTACAACCAGCGTTTAATTTTCAGAAGAATTTGTTGAGACAATAATGATGCATGCAGTTATAGGCAACCAAGGCAAGTCACTCACAGCAAATAACAGCTGATGTCACATCCCGGTCTTTAAAAAGAAGAGATTTTGTCACAAGTAAATGCTTTAAATATTTTTTGTAAATGGTACATTTCTTTTCAGAAACACTTGTTAAGTATTGGTGTCTTGTATCTTTTGTGTGATGCCCTTTATTTTTGACTTTTTTTTCAACCCATGTACTGTGGCGGCTGGACTTCGCATCATAAGTCCAACCTGCGTCCACTGAGCAACAACTTAAATGTGATACTAATGTGAAGATATTGTACAGACATTCTTCTCTTCCCCAGTGTGTAACCGATGTACTTACTAATTTGCCCAATTTTGTGGATGCAATTTATACAATTTTGTTGTTAGACATAGTGTTTGTATGAAATCAAAGACTTGGTGTTTAATCACATTATTCTATCCATGTAGTTACCTCTTCATCAGTCAGTCCACTTAAATGTTTCGTTTTTTCATTGTCGATAGTAGATTTTTTTTTTGTTGACTTTTCGATGCTGCAATGAAATGTTTTTGTTTGTTTTTTATAATGGCAAAAAGGTTGGACATTCTTGAAACCTGTCGATTAAATTTTATTAAGTGATACAAGGTTGTTTGTGGTTACTTCATCACTCCCAGTTTTGGTTAGTTTAGTTATTCATTCAAGATGTTACATGAGTCTTTTCCATTAGCTTTCTATCTAGTTGTAGTTGTGCTTTTGGGTAGTTAAATGAATACAAATATAGCATTGTGTATATAAAATGAATCTGCAAAATATTAAATAACTTGTCCAAAAATGTAGTAAGAATTACATGAAAAAGTACTCTGTTATCAAGCTCCTGCTCTTTTATGGAACCAGCTTCCACTTTCAGTCCAGGGGACAGACACTGACCACGTTTAAGAGTAGACTTAAGACTTTCCTCTTTAATAGCGCTTATAGTTATAGGGCTGGCTCAAGTTAGACCTGGTCCAGGCCCTAGATATGCTGCTATAGGCCTATAGGCTGCTGGAGGACATCTTAGGATACACCAAGCTCCTCTCCTCTTCTCTCTCCTTATGGACAAATTCACATTACTAACTCTACTTCTTCCCCGGAGTCTTTGAGCCTTCTCGCCTCACAGGGTCCATTCGACCTGGCTGTGTTTGGAGCCGGTCCTGGCTCCTGGACCCTGCCCCCTGACTCCTTGCCCCTGCTTCCTGCCTCCTGCCCCTTGGCCTTGGCCTGGACCTGGCCTCCTGCCTCATTGGCTGTGCCTCCTTCGCCTTGCCTCCTGCCTCAAGGGCCTGGCCTCCTGCCTCATTGGTCCTGCCTCATTGGTCCTGCCTCCTTCGGCATGCCCCCTGCCTCATGGGCCGGCCTCCTGCTTCCTTGGTCCTGCCTCCTGCCATGGCCCTGCTGATGCCCCTCCTCTTCTGTTTACTTGGATTGTGGAGGTCTGGACCGTGTCCTACTACTCATTATTCATAATTTCTGTCATATTCATTAAATGTGTTGTAATTCTGTAACGCTGTTCATTCTGTACACATGACATATGAATCCATTGTACATGAATATGCTATCCAAGTAAATGACCCTGAGACTAATTAAATAATAAAACTTTGTGTTTAAACATTTGAATAAATGTATTCAACATAACAAAAAAAATGGAACGTAATACATCCATTCATTTAAATGGATGTATTTTAGATAAGGGACTAAAATGGCATGGTCTTTTCCGTTTGTTACACCTCCTAGGTCAAAGGGTCAAACACTGTCCCGAGCAGGCTCTGCCAATCAGACGCTGTAGAATACTGACGTTAGTACCACGGTCTGCCAATCATAGCGAAGAGGGCGGGACATGTCCTCAGCCTCCTATAACGCTAAAGGGCCATGGAAATACTGCTTCTATTGAAACAGAACATCTAGGTTACACTCGCGTCGACTCACAAGTAGTAACCTGGTACTAACTGGTGAATTTAACCAAAACTAGCGCTACTCTTAATTTGAGGAACCAGACCCAGCCGTTGCTTCTCCGTATTCATCCGCACCGGCGCTGGCTGGATGAACGCCGCCTAACGTTACTCGTCCAGGTGACAGCCTCGTCTCACCGCCCCCTCCCCCCCGGGGATGCTGCCGCCTGCGGATGACAGCAGCTTAGAGGACGGAAACAAGTGTGTGTGCCGCTCTTTAGAAAGTAGTGAAGATAGAGAACAGGTTCACCTCTTTTAAAGAGGGCTACTTATTGCTTCGCGCTGGGGTCTAGTGGAAGAAGAGCTTCCGCCACGGTGCGGTCATTTTAAGCCACGAAGCTTAACGACGCTCGCTGACAACGGTCTGATCTGAACTCGGCGTCTCTCTTCAGCCAACAGTCTCAACATCTTCCTGGATGCGATGTCCGACTCGGTTGTGGACAGCAAGGCGGAGGTGAAACAAGCCACGAAATATGTCAAAGAGACCGAAAACGTCGCGGAGAAATATTCGGCGATGACCGTCAGCAAGAACAGCAGCGATGTGAACATGAACGTCGGGGAAATGCCTTCCGCCGCGTTCACCGCAGTCCCCACGCTGAAATCCGTCAAGAAGGTGAGAAACGTGATGCTCGCCATCACTCGGTGCCACCGGCTGTGCTTTCTGCAGGCGCGTGCGGTCAGGATACATCGGCATTGTTCTGCAGAGAAGTAGCCGTGTACCGTGTGTTGATGTGTCGTGTATTCATTCATAAGCCACCAGAGAGACTGCACGACGAGTTAGTGCAGCTCTGATGGCTTGTTGCGTGTGATGCTGCAGCGTCACACTCTCCATTCCGAGCAGAGCTGCGACGTGAACAAATGTACCATTTGTGTTCTTCATATCCGACTAAGTTAGGCCACCAAGAAAGGCCATCACTTGTGGTATTTCTCTAATCGTTGCTTTTTAGTATGTCGTTACTGAGGTTACAGCATATTCTGTCAAAGGGGCTTTCATCCAGCCTTCCTGTTTATTTAAGTCACAATGTCGACATCATGTCACATCCTGTCGGCAGGAAACAACTAAAAGCCAAGTTGAGCTCTTAAACCTCTGATTTAAGGCCTCTGAAAAGTGAAGTAATACATGGCCTAACATACCTGAGCTTAGAGAGGGCGCCCGCACGCTACATATGAGGTGTTTATTGAGGGGTTGGCTTTGCCTTCTGAAGGACTGAAGGATTTCAATTTCATATATTGTCATTTTAGAACTTTTAATTTGTTGAAGGTGTAGGAGTTAGAGAAATGTCATTTGTAAAAATGAATCGTTTCTATATTTAGTATATATTATTGTTCGATGTCTGAAGTTAGGAGGCCTTACATAATCTACTGAGAGGTGCCACGAACAAAAACAGTCAATGCTATAAAGTGTGTGTGTGTGTGTGTGTGTGTGTGTGTGTGTGTGTGTGTGTGTGTGTGTGTGTGTGTGTGTGTGTGTGTGTGTGTGTGTGTGTGTGTGTGTGTGTGTGTGTGTGTGTGTGTGTGTGTGTGTGTGTGTGTGTGTGTGTGTGTGTGTGTGTGTGTGTGTGTGTGTGTGTGTGTGTGTGTGTGTGTGTGTGTGTGTGTGTGTGTGTGTGTGTGTGTGTGTGTGTGTGTGTGTGTGTGTGTGTGTGTGTGTGTGTGTGTGTGTGTGTGTGTGTGTGTGTGTGTGTGTGTGTGTGTGTGTGTGTGTGTGTGTGTGTGTTATGAACAGCATGATAGAAAGGTATTCGCAGAACAAGGCCCTGTGAGAAAATGCCTTAAACGTCTTGGTGGTTACAGAGCGGCACAGAACAATCATCAGAATTAAAGACTTCCTTGAGATGGCTGCTCATTACAGAGCCACCCCAATTTGTTAAGGCTGGCAACAGGCAGCATATTATCATGGAACAGACAGTGGATTAAAGTGGATTTTATTTTTCATTTTCATTTGCCTTCTTGATTGAGAAGCATTTTTCTATCCCTGAAGGTGACCTTTAACACTGGTCCTTCTTACCGACACGCTTTGTTTGTGTTTGACACACACAACTGATGCAATATTATGCCACGTCTCGATATTATGGCCTATGACCATCATACTGGCGTGTGTGTCAGCAGATATCCAGAATGTTCATTCATTTGCGCTTGTGCTTTTATTCATAGATATTTTAAAGTGTTTTAATTCCATTGAAGCTGTACAAAATGTATTGTTATCTTTGCTACCACTGCAATCTTGATACTAGCCTCACAATGTCCGTATCAGTTGGGTTCTACGTGACACATTACATAATTACACGGTGCTTGTGCTGCTATTCTGGGACCGAATGCTGAACTTCATGAACATTTTAAATCTCACATGCAGGAGTGGTCGCTCCACCTCTTGATGCTGTGTGCTTTCTGTTGATCATGATTCCTTTGCTTTATTACACACTTTGGGATGTTTGTGATGTCTTTGTACTTCTGTATTGCTGCCTTAAATTATTAGTATTTTAGTGTATAATTCAGCCACAAGCATTGCACAGTTATGAAATGTGGTAAAGATACATCTTAGTAGTCACAATGACATGTACCCAGCACAGGAACATTGCAGTGGCAGAGGAAGTAAATTAATCACAAGCAGACTGTCCCATTGAAGCAAAATGCTGAGTAATCAGTAATGAGGCCTGCAAACTCGCTTTTTTCCTGTATGCTTTATTGCTTGTCCTGTTTAACAATAGTTATGTGGTATGGTCCCTGTTAAATAAACTAAAAAAACAATTAAACGCAGCTCTAAGTGAACCTCTCTAACAGTATCAACAAAAACAAAATACAAAATGTGAGCTTCACCAAAGTGGCTTTTATTAGTGGGGTACTATTTTACTATGTAATCTAAGAGGTACCATTTATTGTCAGTAGTGTACATTCAAAATGATATGTTTTTTGTAGCTGCATTTGTGATTTTATTGATTCAAAGTGGAAGTAGGCTGATGTCCAAGAGGTGGACAAAATAATCAGAATAATACAAATATCTATATTCCCAGCAGCGGGGCTTACAGACTTCAGAATATTAGCTCAGACCCCCGTCTGACGAGGCAATAACGTGTAGACTGTGAGTCGCCTCGGGGAGCCCGATTGAAAACATATTGGATGGTAGGAATGTGCACTGTGCTTATGAAAACAAAGCAGTGTGTTATGAATAAATGTGAGAGCCTGGTGTCAAACAGAACCACCTGTTTGCATGGAAACAATGAATAAATTAAACAAATACAGAAAATGATTGGGAAAAAAAGAAACTAACTGAAATCCTGGAAAATATACATGCAGGAAAAATAAGCGTTCGATGTCTGAAGTTAGGAGGCCTTACATAATCTACGGAGAGGGGCCACGAACGAAAACAGTCGATGAGTCTGTGTGTGTATGGGTGTGTGTGTGTGTGGGTGGGTGGGTGGGTAAGTGAAAGAACACCACTACTCTGCCTCCTCTCTCTCTCTCTCTCCTCTCTCTCTCTCAATCCATCCAGCAGTTACACAATACTCCCCCCTAGGAACTGGACTTACTCACTGGGAATTCGTTCATGCATCATCATCCTTTTTATCTGATCCCTGTGGGCTGTGTTACATAGATAAAAAAAAAGAATTGTACCTTATTTTTGCGATCTCATCTTGTTAGTCTGAGAACATTATGGCAGAGTTTTGTGAAGGTCTAATAAAAATGTTCTTTTCCCCTGGCAGGTTTAAATATAAGTGGGGAAATGAACAGTGTGTGGCTTCCATAGCTATATGATCAAAAAACAAAACTAACAACGTTTTCTTTCTGGTGTTCATTGAAAGCCAGCCTGCTGTAGTCCACACAAGTATAGCACTGTGTGATACATATTAACATAGAGGGAAAAGTCACCATAAGGTGAGAAATATAACACATCCATACTGACTTGTTTCATCATTTCCCGGCTATGTTCTTAGTTTGCCTTTTGGTATTTAAAAAGGATCCCTTGAGTTCAACTAAAGTATTTGTTATCAGCATTCTTTCTTTTTTTAAATTTTACAATTTTAGGAACAACATAATATTGGTATTGTAGGTGATAGATTTCCTAGGGCCTGTTCATGAGATACGGTTGTGGGTTACCTTTACATTATACACTATACATTCATTTCATAAGTATAAGTTATAGTTTCTGGGAAAGGTCACATAGTTCTGAAGGAAGGATTAGCATTGTGTGTTTTTTTCACAACACTGTGTAATCCGTCATGCATGCGCTGATCTTACAGGCGCCTTCGCAGAACAAATGAAGAGCTACATCTGTCTGAGGAACTACACACCCGTTGCACCCCACTGCTTTACTGTCTATACACCATTTGTCCTCAGTTAAATCCGGGAAATATACTCCTGACTTTGACTTGTTGAACGAGTCCACTGTCGTCAGTATACAAAGATCTGTGTGGATTAGACTGTATGTCTTCTCTGTTAGATGGCGCTGTAGAGCACCAGTGGTGTCTGGCTAAGTAGTTAATGTCACCTTATGCCAGGCCATATTGAACCCTTTACACTGCCGACTGACAGTCACACCACAGATTAAGTCTGTGACCTGGCCTGCTATCTAAGAGAGAAAGGGTATTTTTAGCCGTAGGATGGGCCGCTTATTGATGCAGCTAAAGGCTAATGGGAACAGGGTTTAATTCCTCCTGTCAATCCCCTTTCATTTAGCAGTCCAAATCAGGAGTACAGCCTGAAAGTAAAAGCTGCAGCAGATGTGGTTTTTTTTTCTGTGTATGGGATTTTTAAATATGTTTTCCTATTTCTTGTTTGTGTCTACGGACAAATCTGAGGACATTTGCTCTCTCAGCACTTAAAAAGCATAAATCATAAAATACAACATTCCGACTTAAGCAGCTGGTTGTCAAGGGAGAGAGGGAAAGGGAGAGAGAGAGAGAGAGAGGAGATTGAGTCTCTCTCTCTCTCTCTCTTCTTCTCTCTCTCTCCAGGTTGTCCATTAGAAATCACGATAATAGGTGGGAACCTCCCCCTGGCTGTGCCTGGGAGTGTTCCGGGATAAGAGCATCAGGGACACCTAGTCCCTTCACACAGAGGACACACAGGCACAGCAAGGCAGGCGAGAGGACTGGAGAGTGACTGGCAGCCATGGCACACAAACATGGGCACGGGAGAGAAAGGGTGAGTCGCTACTAATGCATCACCGGGAACTCATCCAGCACACTTATTCTTAAAGATACTGCATATCCCCGACACAGATGGACCACATTTACTTTTGTCATGTCAGAAGAGTTCTTGTTTTGGCAGTTATGTAAAATATTTTTTTATTTTTTGAAACGATGCAGACCACACAGAAGTGTTTCTCTTTTAATTGCAACCCAATATTTTAGCTGAAATGCAGGTAGAAGTCAATCTTCTCCTCAAAAGGCCAAGGTTATTCATAAAGCTCAATTCTTGTTTAGTTTACTATGTAAGAGTACCCAAAACAGAAGCTGTCTTAAGTAACACTTCATCATTAATCAGATGAACCTCTTGTTTTCCCCAATGCTTTAACCACAAGAGAAGGAGTTTCTGATTTTGAGAGACTGCAAAAACTAATGAAAGCGAAGATAAAATTACTATTTCACAAGTGTATGAGAGATAGAGCACAATCTCGATTGTAAAAACAGAGACATGCAGAGATCTCAGTTCAAACGGTCTCACAAGCTTCTTGAGTTTCGTTTTACTGACACAGTAGATGTTGAAGGTATCATAGTTTTAGCTATTAATGCTAGTTACTTTCATTTTCAAATTTTAGGTGAAAACGTACCGATTTTGTCTCACAAGGCAGAAGGAGTGTGGCATGTTAAGCTATTTTTCTTAGAGATCACACACGATGTTGGTGCTGGCCATATGAACTCATATGAACTTTCCCCCCCAGCTGTGAGCTTACGCTCCTCCCAGCATTATGTTTGACGGAGCAAATTATATGTTTACATTTAACATTGCCTAAATGTCATTACTCTTTAGTCATTAACACTAAGAGTCCACTAGAAGACTAGAAGTCACGCCTGTGGGCTGGTGGTCATATGTGCAGTGGACATCTTACTCAAATGTTACTCAACTCACTGTTGTTAGTCTGGCATTCATGTGTTCCCGGATTCATCCTCTGTGTGTTATGTCAACTCTGCTGGCATGCACGTTAGTTTAATGTCCAAACACATTCTATGGACATTTAAAATAAGATAAATAAGAGGACAAGGAAATCCCACAGCTTTGTCACAATGAAAGAAAATGAAATGGAGTTATCACTGAGGAGAACAAAGCTGTGAATAAATGTAAAGATAGCACAGACAGTTGACTATATCCTCTGACCTCTACCACTATTAAAGAAACATAATTGTTCTGTCAATGATCCAGAATTAGAACGTGTAAGCACCAAGAAGCACTTTGAATGGGTTTCAGATGCTTGGAACATCCTCTATCCATTAAAGCACAAGTTAACCATCAATATAAAAATATTATATTATGACAGCAACAAGACATTATCACACACAGCAGCCATGAAAAGGAAATAATGCAGGAAAACAGAGACATTCAAGAAAAGAAAGTCCCCCCCCCCTTCAGTGCATGACATTATACGATGTTGTGACATGAAACAGTTTTGACAGAAAGTTTGAGCCTTGCAACACCTCATCAGGCTTCTAGCAACGTCAAGGTAACATTGGTGAAACGTTTTATTCATGCACGATAATGTTGCTCAACATGCAGGAGTGGAAAAAGAAAGTATTTCTGCACTTAGTTTGGGATTGATTCTGTCATTTGTAGTTATTGTCAGGATCAATGTAGTTGGGTAACTATGTAGGTTTCTAGTGTTGACAACGGACGTGTCGTCTGCGCGTGCAGCCAGACTGTTGGAGCCTCAGGGTGTTGAAAGTCAAACTCACAGAGGAACTGTTTTTTATTGAACACTGAATGATAAAACTTCTGAGGTTTGGCCGAGTAACCCTCGAAAGCTGGACAGTTGAGACTTTAAGTCTGTCTCGGACCAGTCAAGAAAATAGCCGAGCTCGCTGTGTGCTGATCCACTCGATGTGTGTCCAGGTCTTTGATCTTGGGCCCTTTGATGGGTCGGGTTGACACAATGCACCACACCAACAACTGAAGCCTATGTTTTTGAACAAAGCATAGATCACACAGCAGGAGGGCAGCATCTACAAACAGCTCCCTACTTCCTGATCTACCTGTGATTTACTGAAACAGACTCAGGTGACTTACCTTAAGGACCGTTTTAAAGGTGAAATGAGTCCAAATATAAACTAGTGTGAACAAATAACCTGAAGCATATAACTGAGTTCAGGTGTGATGATGATGGTCCTTTTCTTTGCTCCTCGCTCTTCCTTGCTCCCATGCTTGTATTTTTTACACTTAATCAGTGCATACAGACGGAATGAAAGTCCTCACGCTAAGTCAGTAATATCTGGATTTAGCGTGTCTTTTATGTTTACCTTGTGCACCATTTTGTTCTGGTTCTTTCCAGATCCAGTTTGCGAACACTGAGGACAAACAAGAGTTCAGCAAGTACCCCACCAAAGCTGGCCGCCGCTCCCTCTCTCGGTCCATCTCGCAGTCCTCCACAGACAGCTACAGCTCAGGTGCTGCACACCTGAACGTTTCATTTCTATTTCCAATTCCATGAGACGTTAAAATCACTCGCTGTATTTTTTACAGACAGACAGTGATTGTAAACAATTGCTGTTGATATTGAAGATTATTGCAAATGTTATAGTTTGTGTTGTACATTTTATTGAACTGATTATTATGTGTATTTATAAGTCATTTTATCATCTTTTGAAATGAAGTATGTACACCCATACACCCATATGATCTAAAAAGATATGTATCAACCAATACTATAGACATACATACATACATACATACATACATACATACATACATACATACATACATACATACATACATACATACAAAGAAAATGCACATGCAAGCTCCACACTACACACAGTGGATTTTGAGTATATATTTCATAATGGTCTTTTTAGTATGATATTCCACAATCAGTGACCTTTGGTGTTCTCCCTTTCACAGCCGCGTCCTACACCGACAGCTCCGATGATGAAACCTCCCCCCGGGACAAAGCCCAGGTCAACACCCACGGCAACAGTGACTTCTGTGTGAAGAACATCAAGCAGGCCGAGTTTGGCCGACGTGAAATAGAAATTGCAGAACAAGGTAAATCTGATCTGACGGGTGTTTCAAAGATTATTTACTTACTCCCTATGTCTTCATTTTTAGCTGAGAATCTCTGTAGTCTTTCTTATGAAATCCCTTTCACTCATGTCCATGTTGTAGTAATCTTAAAAGTTGGTTTTACAGATTTTTTGTGATTTCTATTTGATATAGTCGGATAAGAGACTTGCTATCATTCCCATATATACAAACAGAGCTTTGTGCTACCTGTTATGACTCCCAGATATGTATCACATGGCATCTGTTTCGCTGCTTAGAAACTATTTGATAAGAGCTCTTTCCTCCTGATTTCAAAATAGTTCATGACCAAAGGCTGAGGCAGTGTCAATATTATTCTTGAAACATGATCGGTGCTCTTTCTCTCAGTTCTATTCATCACTTCGTACTCATTTTCTTCTCTTACCTCTTCCCCCGTCTCATCTGTCTGGTTTTGTATACTCCAAGGCTGCAAGTCTGTCCTGGTTGTTTACATTTCCTGTGTGAGTGATATGTAGGCGTGCGTACCGGTCGAGTGTTCTTCACCGGTACCGGTGGCTACAGCTGTTGATGACATTATTGTTTAATCCGTCTCCATTTTATAGCCATTCCCTGCACATCCACATCTTAGAAAGGCCCATCATTCTGTTCTCTCCAAAAACAAAACATGACCTCACAAAACGTCCTCTCAGCTTCCACTAACTTGTGCTCAATCTGTTCCTCCCCAGACATGTCAGCCCTGATTTCCTTGCGGAAGAGAGCCCAGGGGGAGAAACCATTGGCTGGGGCGAAGATAGTGGGCTGTACCCATATCACTGCTCAGACCGCAGTATGTCCTCTCATTCTGTTCCCTGCAGATCACTGTGATGCTTCTGTGCTTCTCTCCTTTACCTCTGCTACCGGTTCATGTAGCTGTATATTTTGTCGTTCCCTCTCAGGTCCTGATTGAGACTCTGGTCGCCCTCGGGGCCCAGTGTCGCTGGACTGCCTGCAACATCTACTCTACTCAGAATGAAGTGGCTGCTGCTCTCGCTGAAACAGGTAAGAGCCTCTCCTCTCTGGCATCACTTCTGAAACCGTTTCTTGCAGTTTGCTTAGCAGCTACATCTCATCAGTCCAGAACACATCGTCATTATTAGTTATTACAAGTATAGTCATGGTTTGTAGATTAACAAGTAGAACCTATATATTTTGGACTATTACAAAACTATTAATAACATGATGGCTAGGTCTACGCATTAACATTAAAAAAATGTTGCATTTACTTTTGATTTTGAATGGAATATCTAGTGTTATAGTAAATTATGAATCCGGTGTGTAATATTCCCCCGATAGACCTGTTGCTCATGCAGCTGGCCGGTGCCCCACTCCTCTGCTGTCTCTCTTTGCTATTAGGTGTGTCTGTTTTGCTTCCTGCAGGGGTACCTGTGTTTGCATGGAAGGGTGAGTCAGAGGACGACTTCTGGTGGTGCATCGATCGCTGTGTCAACACGGAGGGCTGGCAAGCTAATATGGTATCAACCGGTCAATCCCATGATGGATTCAACACTGATCTTAGACTGTTATCTGTTCTATCCCTGAGTTCTACCACGCTATCATAGATTGCGTGGTGGTCTTCATTCATGCCGTGAACCCTGCTGTGTTCTTTCTTAGATCTTGGATGACGGTGGAGACTTAACCCACTGGGTGTACAAGAAGTATCCGAGTGTCTTTAAGAAGGTCCGAGGCATCGTGGAGGAGAGCGTGACCGGAGTGCACAGGTGGGATGGGGCTTAGATTTGATGACTTTGGGGGTTTTAAAGGAAGGAAGGAAATATGTGTGTACACCATTGATTCGGCCACCTTTTGAGACTCGAGGACTCTATTTGATGAGTAAAGTGTGGAAGGTGGCCAAAGCTATCACTGTCAGAATAATAGAATTGATCTTTCAGCCACCAATAAGTTGTGGCACAGTTTATGACAGCTCGTAATGGACTATACATCATAGAGACTGTGGCGATATTTGTTGAGTTATTAGTATTGATCAAACTCCAGGATTTACTTTATAGACATTTTCTGTCCCATTAACACTGAACTAAAGAAGGTAGACAAAACAATGTAAACACGTCATAAATAAGGATGTGATATTTAGAGTTGCCATTGCAAACATGGGTGGATCATGTTAGGTTTCATACCATTTAGTAGTATTTTCTAACCTCTTTCATAAAGTATATATCCAAGTTACTGCCAGATAGTTTGACCATGTGACTTCTGTCCCTCTTCCGTCAGTGCAGTTTGTGTTTAGCATATTTCTTCAAGAATTTCCACCCCGCTACACAATATAATTTATTATCGTTGGAATTCTGATTATTGTTATATTATATATTATTGTATATATTGGCTAATTTGATAGCCAATAAAAACCTTAATACGACTAACTGTTTCTAACCGTTTAAGGTTAAGCTGCTTCTTTTCCTCAAGGTCTTTACATTATTTTGTCCTTCATATGGAGCTGAGCAGTGAATGACACATACTGTGTCAGCACAAACATTATCAAAAGCAGTTATATAAGTCATAGTAGTATTAATACATACTGACACTGTAGATTGAAAAGGTCACTGGCCTGATTTGACTGGAGTTTATTTGAGAAACACGACAGAGCATGTTCGACTATCGATGGAATGAATTAGCCAGAAGCTGCGGGGAGCGTAAGGTCCCACTCAGCTCAGTTTGTTGGTGGATATGTGCGTGTGTGTTGTGTGTGCCTGAACATGTTTCCTCATGTGTCCTCTCAGATTGTACCAGTTGTCTAAGGCTGGCAAGCTGTGTGTCCCTGCCATGAATGTGAACGACTCCGTCACCAAGCAGAAATTTGACAACCTTTACTGCTGCCGTGAATCCATCCTGGATGGGTGAGCTAGCCATTGTTTGCTAACTTTTGTTTCCTGCATTTCAGTCGTGCATATGGATAAAAGTGTGTGTCATCTTGTCTCTGCCAGTTTGAAGAGAACCACAGATATAATGTTCGGAGGCAAGCAAGTTGTTGTTTGTGGTTATGGAGAGGTAAAAACATTGATTTCAGATTTTCTTTAATCTCACTTTTAATGGAACAACTTAATTTTCACTGGTGCAGCAGACCTTTTAACATGAATTGTAGATTTCTGTTTACAACTGTTACCTCATCCTATGGTGTGTAGGTCGGGAAAGGCTGCTGCACGGCTCTAAAGGCCCTTGGAGCCATTGTGTGCATCACAGAGATCGACCCCATCTGTGCCCTGCAGGCCTGGTGAGTCACTAACATTACCTTTCAGCACTGCTCCACCTTGTGCTCCACTGTCTCTATGTTGTGCATCAGATTAGCCGTGATTCCAAAAAGACAATGTATTTACCTTTATGTGTTTTGAGTTGTGTTAACAGTGTTTGTGCAGCTTAAACTAACGATAGTATCTCTCTGTGTATCCACACAGCATGGACGGCTTCCGAGTGGTCAAGCTGAGTGAGGTCATCCGGCAGATGGACGTGGTGATAACTTGCACTGGTAATGCGCCCCATGCAGTGGCATCCATTACGTCTGCTTTGAATATCACAGTGTTTCCAGCAAACACAAGTGTGCCCAATTTAAATATCCCAGTTTTCTGGGTCAAAAACAGACTTTACATCTGAATACTAAAATGCTTTTTAAATCTGTAATCCCAATCCCAATTTAGATGTAGCTGTAAATCTATTAATATAACAGAAGATAGTGCAATATGGACTCACTTTCACTCGTGCTCTCACAGTGAATCTGTTTACAAATCTCATTATGTTTTTGGTTTTTTCTAGGTAACAAGAATGTCGTCACTCGAGAACAGCTGGACCGAATGAAGAATGGCTGCATCGTCTGCAATATGGGACACTCCAATACTGAGATTGATGTGGTAATGTGTCTTCTTAATTGTATGAGTGTTGTGTGAAGATGACGACCAATGCAACTTAATTAAATATGTTGCACAACTGCTCTCCAGTGCACTCGGTTTAATTCTCCTTAGCAAGCGCTTTTGGCTTTCTTGCTTTCATCAGGGTGGCGTCTGAGGCTGTTTCCGGTTTCCTTATCCACAGTATTGATCAGTCATGTGATTTAGAGATAACCATAAATTATCGTCATCCTTTGCTAAATGCTATATTCACTCTTACATTCAAAACAAACATACTTCTGTATTTTTTCAACATAATGTTTCAAAAACAAGTATGTTTAATTATCTCCCATCTCTTAATATTGTGTCACGTCAGTCTGTGGCTGATCTTAACACATTCAATGTACATCATTAACAAAGTCCTGTTCTTTGAGACCAAATATAATATAATGACTTGAAAAAAGACGACATCATGCCTTATTCCTCATAATACCATTCCAGGTTTTAGGTGCCAAATTAGGAGAAAAAGAATAAGAAACTTCTCTAAATCTTAGCCTGTCTTTGACAGACATGCTTTTTTAATTCCTATATATTTTAGACTGGATGATTCATTGTCATGAATTGTGACAGATGTATTTTTTGTTGTTCTATGTTCCGCTCTGCTCTGTTTTAACTGTTTGAATGTGAAGACATAGATGACACCCTTTGTGTTGCATGAAATTAGCGGACCTTTGTTCTTTTATCTCTACGTGTAATACAGTTGCAGGACTGACCTGTGTTTTATATGCTCAGGCGAGTCTGCGCAGCCCTGAGCTGACCTGGGAGAGGGTGCGCTCTCAGGTGGACCACATCATCTGGCCCGATGGCAAGAGGGTTGTCCTGCTTGCTGAGGTAATGCACGTCTACAGTGCTACATCTGTACGAAACTGTGTCTCTTAAAATCTTAAGATTAGTTTGGTCACATCTCTTTTAAACCCACTCTCGTACCCTATAAACTAAACTAACATATGTTGGTGTTTAAATATTGATATGCAGAATCTCATGATGACTGTTGGTCGTCTAGCATGCGGTTTAAAATCATGAGTCCTCTCAGTCAGTTTAACCTAGAGTAACGTTTAATTACTCTAAGTCAGCCAACAGCTCCTGTGTGCTCAGTGTTCATACAGCAGCTGCATACTTATTGTGACACTTTTTCGTGTCAATTTCTACAGTGCAGTTCATGTCTGCGCTTTGTTATTTCTCAGGGCCGCCTCTTAAACCTGAGCTGCTCCACAGTGCCTACGTTTGTGTTGTCCATCACTGCTACAACTCAGGTTAGTCGTTCTCTCTGTGGAGCCCTGCGCTCACACTTCAAACATGTAGTTTCCTGAAACTCATTGTGAGTCTTAACTGTGCTGTGTGCTCTGTGTTGTCTGTAGGCCCTGGCCCTCATTGAGTTGTTCAATGCTCCAGAGGGGCGTTACAAACAGGATGTTTATCTCCTGCCCAAGAAAATGGGTAAGAAAGAAATCTGCTTGGTTTTCTGTTTTTGATTAATTAATTGCCAACAATGATGTACAACAGAACAAATATCTGTCCAGACAGTTAAGATTCCAATAATCTGTCTCTTTTTCCTTCCAGATGAGTATGTGGCCAGTTTGCACCTACCAAACTTTGATGCCCACCTGACGGAGCTCTCTGACGAGCAGGCCAAGTACATGGGTCTCAACAAGAACGGCCCCTTCAAACCTAATTATTACAGGTAGACTTCACCATGTACATATATTTTATAACGTATAGTATATCTTCCACTGTCGTTGTTTGTCTTGCATCTCATATATCTTTATGATGTATTCACATATGCACATGTGTGCAATAATACTGTATTCTGTTCACAGGTATTAATGACAGCGTCTGATGCTGTGGTCCTCAACACACACAATGGTCCTGGGATAAACAAAGATATCTATTTTATTCTGTAAATTGCTACAAAATGGAGGAATTATTTTAAGTATGCTGAATGTAACTTATTAATAGCACTTCGGACATAGTGTTAAATATGAAGAATAAGACTTGTAGGAAACATACAATGTATAACCAACTAACATTTACATGTCTTGTCATGTGTTTGAAAGAAAAGCTGCTTGCATGCTTTCATGTGTCTGTGCTTATTTAGTTGCTAATGCTTCTCTTGCTAGATCACAAAGTTGTTGATTTGTTTGTTTATCCTATTTATGCACAGTGCCAAAAGATGGCTGTGAGAATGGAACAGATACCATGTACGTTTTGTCTGTCGATGACATTAAGATTTTATTAATACATTCCACGGGTTTGGGCTGAACCATAACAGACTCTGTATTCCAATGTACATTATTTTAGAAATGTTTGTTTTACATTCGTTAAATAATGGTATCTGCATACATGACCGAAAAGGTATCATCCAGTCACACTTTCTTATTGTCATTTATGTACGGTGATTAAATAAAACACTTGTTGTTTATTAAACAAATGTAATAGTCTGTGAAAGGTTGAGTGAAAAGCTTCACCTGAATACATTAAAACCAAAGGGATGTTTTATTTGCTGACAGAGGAAGATGTTCTGTTATGTTAAAGATACTGGAAATATTTTCAAACTACTACAATTTTCTTCATTTAATTCCAAGTTTCCATTGGCTCACTGACATTCCAGCAGGTATCTGTTTCTCTGACTGCAGCGAGGTCTGTTATAAAGTGTTTTGACTGGATCCTGCCTTTAAGGCCGTGGTATGAATGTGCCTTTTAAATCATTTACAACACGTAATAAATATCAGCACTGACCTTAATTAAATGAACATTCCTTTTTTTGTAAAACCACATCTATTAGTGGTGCTTTTAATGTCTTCCTTTCACTGCTTCTGGTATTAAAAATAACTCCAATGTTTGAGCTGTGTTGAGAAAATATATTAGACTTTTATGTTTGCCATATGATTGTCGCTGTCTTAATTTGATCCAATACGGTCACCAAAAGTAACATTTTATGTCATCAAAAAGCATAAGTGTATACAATGTATGTAAAAGAATGCATTAAATCAGCAATAAAACAACTTCTTTTAACAGAGAAAAGTAACTTAAAACATGTCCGAATTTTTTTAAACCAAGAAAGCTGGACCGAAAGGCCTCTCTCTCTAGGTCAGGGGTTGGGTAGTTACGTTTCCATTTTTGAGGGGATGAAGTTTGTATTCATAACTGCTAACACTCCCCTCCCCCCTCGATGTGCCTTATTGCTACATTCTCTACATTGTGTTTCCTCGCCGTCGGCCTGCTGTCCCACTCTGGAATATTCAGCGTCTCTCTTGCATCAGGCCGACTGCATTAGTTGCTAATTTTAACAGTCAAGTCACTGAGCCCGGTGGAAATGGAGGGCGGGGGGGGCTGAGAGGCTGGGGTCTGGGACCTTCTGGAAGCCTGGTTACAACTATCAAAGCAAAGGGCCTGAGTCAGTTCAGCAACAAGCTGCCACGAGGAAACTCAACAGAGAACTCATCGCTGAAAGTGAGTAGCGATTGATTTTCTCATTTTTGTAAAAAGTATTTATAAGGAAACATCAGTGCAGACTTGCTGTTGTGACATATCTGTGATGGTATCCTCAGGCATTATTTTAATCCACTTGTTCCATTAAAAATAAAACTCAAACTCACCATTACTAATGCATCAATTCTGATTTAAGTATTAATGGTGTTATGAAGTTAATTCCACAGTGCATTAGAGAAACAGTTGAATTTAGTATGTATTTATAATAACAATAATATAATTACTTCAAGTGTGATATTGGACATTTATTATATATGTTGTCAAATAGAAAGGGGTAGTAGTATACATTTAAATAACTCATCTAATAAGTTCATATTTATATAAATGTATACATTTATGTTATATTTTCGTAGAAGAGACATTTATTAGATTATAATGTCTGATTATTATTAGATCACTGACATCAATGATCTAGTAATTTTAAATGAGTGCTTTCATGTGTAGCACTACAAAATAAAAAAAGTAATGTTTTATAATGTTTCTTGGAACTCTAAAGCACCATGTCTTCAGCTGAGGGACTATCTATTGGCATTGATCTGGGCACCATCTATTCTTGTGATGGGGTTTTTCCAGCATGGCAGAGTGGAGATCATTGCCACTCCATGTGGCCTTTACAGACACCGAGAGGCTCATTGGAGATGCTTCAACGCCATGAAGCCCACCAACACAATCTTTGACGCCAAACGGCTCATCGGTAGAAAGTGTGACGGCGCCGTCGTCCAGTCTGATATGAAACGCTGGCCTTTCAAGGTCATCAGCGATGACGGAAAGCCCAAAGTCCAGGTGGAGTACAAAGGGGAGACCAAGGCCTTCTACCCAGAGGACATCTCCTCCATGGTCCTGGGACATACCCGGGACAGAGTGTGTCAAACGCAGTCATCACAGTTCCAGCTTATTTCAATGACTTCCACCAAAGACGCCAGTGTGATCTCAGGACTGAATGTTGCGGGTTGTGGCCAAGTTGTACCAGCGAGCAGCAGCTCCAAGGAGCCCACTATCGAGGAACTGAAGCACGGATCACAACATTTTGTTCTCAGAAATACTTTCACTGGATCACTGTTGTTTGGTCGCAAAAATGATGTGATATCAGCCTTTGTTTTATTGACTTGTCATAATAAAAATACTTACAATTATATGACTCTTTACTTTGTTCTTGCAACGCACAATTTACGTTTGTTGCACATGTTGACCTACAAAGGCTCACTCCAATCTGAAACTTGTTTGAAACTTCACATGGCCTGGCCTTTTCTCTATTCAAAGTGTGCACACATTTGTGAGGCTCTACTAATTAGTCATATATTTTATTTATCTTCACTTCTCACAAAGAGATCTGGTACTTATCAAACTCACCCTGCAGACTGGTTTTGGCTACTGGTTGCAATAATATATGCTGAGCTTGGAAAGCTTTCTTTCAGATATTTGAGCAGGTTTTGCTTGAGGGAATGTTTTTGAAGAAGATGCTCTAATGGAACTTTCCCAGTGCTTTTATTTCTACCCAATCCTTTGGTCTTCCCTTTTTTTGTGTTGGAATAGGATTTATAGTTTATGTGTGTATTACACAAGACACACAAAACAGTGGTGCGAGTATAAATTGGGTGGAGCTATACTGGGAGTTAAATGATGCCACACACCCAACAGAGGGAAGAGGTGGAGACGTGTCAACGAAGAGCTGTTTGTAAGGTCACATAAGTGAAGACATGTTACATATCATCAGTGGTTGCAGATCAAAAGCTAATATGTCAGACTACCAGGTTCCACTCTGCAATTCGTCATTTTACTTTTGATAAGTAAGGCCTATACTTTGAGATTTTTTTCTGATATTTACGTTTTCTAAGAGAGAGCGCTGCACCAACTCATTGCTATTATAACAATGTCGCACTCACGATGCACAATTTAAGAAATAGATATATCCAGAGATCGTCTGTTTTATTTTTTATTATTCATTTTTACAACTTTAATAGCCTACGTTCCTCCGAAAAACCTGTAAACAGACTTTGAAGTTTAAAATCAGTCAAGTTCCCCTTTTTGTAATGTGTTAGACGCATTAGGATACTTTCACTTGTATTTTTGTACTGTGGTATTTCTACCAACTGGACACTCCCTCCTCCACTTTTTATCTGCAACTAATTGGCCCAATTCTTGACTCCTGAATGGTTCAGTCGGTCTCTTATGTTGTTCACTGAAGGATCTACTAGGGGGCAGTGTTGGCCCGTGTCAGGAACATCAGGAGTCTTCTTTACACTGGAGGCCTCAAAGCTACCTGTTGGATCTCACTTTTTTTTAGTTGCTCAATAACAACAATATGTATAATAATCGTGGGCTACTCGTGGAAATCAGACCTGTTTCTTTCAGCTGAACAGCAGCTGGAAGTCTAGGCTAACATTAATCAGAATATAAAGAGTGATGAAATGGCTTAATTTAAAAGGATAGTCAGTAGCTGTCATGCAGTGAAACATCAGCAAATATTCAGCCCGGTAAAGGCCTATTGAGTCCATATAGTGGGAGCCTCCTAGTCCTTCAGTCAGGTTGAGCAAGTATAACAATAAGCCCTTTTTTTCACATGCTGGAGTGGACATGCCACTGACACCTGTACCTGAACCATCAATGTAATAGCAAAAGGTACAATGCAGTACACCACAATTCCAATATTGTACACAGTTTGTACTTTTTTGCCATTGGTATTCTGTAGCATATGAATCGTAAAATATATATATATTTTTTCATCCCCCAATGTAGCCCGGAGGATCTCAAATAGTATAGTTTCCAAGAAGAGGTGACTTGAGGGTCTCTCTCTTTCTCTCTCTCTCACACACATACACACACCCACACACACACACACGCACAAACACACGCACACAAACGCACACACTTCATCAGCCTTTCCTCTCGCTCTAATTAGAGGGAGTGGTTCGATAATGCGCCAACCTTCTCCAGCAGCCAAAGGGTTAAACTGTCGAGCCTGTTGTTGAACGCACAGTCCATCCCACCCGGCTGTGTCGCTAAGGAAGGTCGGCTACTTGAGAAGAAAGCAACAGATCCTCAACTGGAAAACAACCTCACATCTGGCACGCGAGCTAAACTGGAAGAACTGGTGGGAATACGATTAAATGCGCGGCTGGATCATTGTCAGGCGTCATCATCTTGCATAGAGGAGAGAAAAAAGTTGTCAGAAATAATTGTGGATTTTGACGTTGCAGAGTTTGGATATGATTTGTCTCAAATGAGGTGAGAAGTGACACATTACTTCAGGTTCATCCTATAGGCACGTACTGTAGCCCGTACGGTGCGTAATTGGTCAATTATTTTGTCGCCACAGTCTTGTTTTTATAAGCGGGAAATAAGTTCAATATCTGGAAGTATTAATCATAGTCACATTGTGTAATCTATTCCACGAAAACATTGAACAACACATCGAGTGATCCCGACCGCCCGCGTTGTATTTGGACACCAGACGGAGTTTTGTAACAGGTGTTTGTTGTTGTGCGTCTCACTTCTGCCGCGGTCTGAATTATTCTTCTTTTTTGGGAGATGCTAAATGAGACGCGCAGGTCCGTATGCATAAGAACTGGGCTGTGACATGAGGGCGCACTTTGAGTTCATTTTCTGATTGTTGTACGAGTGGACAACCGCTTCTTTTACCGGAGGGCCGAGCAGCCACCAGGTCCCTCTCGATGATCAGCTCGGTGTGCGTGTCGTCTTACCGGGGCCGCAAGTCGGGCAACAAACCTCCGTCTAAAACATGTCTGAAGGAGGAGATGTACAGAGGGGAAGACTCGGAAAAAATGATCATCAACGTGGGCGGAACCCGACATGAAACCTACAAGAGCACCCTCAGGACCCTGCCGGGGACACGCCTGGCATGGCTGGCAGACCCGGACCCGCAGGTCAGCTCGGACTCGGACGCGGCGCCCCCGAGCGCCGAGTTCTTCTTCGACCGACACCCGGGCATCTTCGCCTACGTGCTGAACTACTACCGAACCGGCAAGCTGCACTGCCCGGCCGACGTCTGCGGTCCGCTGTTCGAGGAGGAGCTGGCGTACTGGGGGATCGACGAGACCGACGTGGAGCCGTGCTGCTGGATGACCTACCGGCAGCACCGGGACGCGGAGGAGGCCCTGGAGACATTTGAACCGCCGGACCCAGAGGCCGAGGAAGACCGAGAGATGCCGAGGCGGTTCGGCATAGAGGACTGCCCCGACAGGTCGAGGGGCTGCTGCGAGGTTTGGCAGCCGAAGGTCTGGGCTTTGTTTGAAGACCCGTACTCGTCCAGAGCAGCCAGGGTGAGTCCACCAGGTGTCTTATCCGCTTTAGGGAGCACGTGTCGGCGGGAGACCATGTCGGCAAAATAGGCGCGCATGTTGTCCTAGTCAACATGTGTTGTCCTAGTCAACATGTGTTGTCCTAATCAACATGTGTTGTCCTAGTCAACATGTGTTGTCCTAATCAACATGTGTGGTCCTAGTCAACATGTGTTGTCCTAATCAACATGTGTTGTCCTAGTCAACATGTGTTGTCCTAATCAACATGTGTTGTCCTAGTCAACATGTGTTGTCCTAATCAACATGTGTTGTCCTAGTCAACATGTGTTGTCCTAATCAACATGTGTGGTCCTAGTCAACATGTGTTGTCCTAATCAACATGTGTTGTCCTAGTCAACATGTGTGGTCCTAGTCAACATATGTTGTCCTAATCAACATGTGTTGTCCTAGTCAACATGTGTGGTCCTAGTCAACATATGTTGTCCTAATCAACATGTGTTGTCCTAGTCAACATGTGTGGTCCTAGTCAACATATGTTGTCCTAATCAACATGTGTTGTCCTAGTCAACATGTGTGGTCCTAGTCAACAGATGTTGTCCTAATCAACATGTGTGGTCCTAGTCAACAGATGTTGTCCTAGTCAACAGATGTTGTCCTAGTCAACAGGTGTTGTCCTAATCAACATATGTTGTCCTGGTCAAAAGATGTTGTCCTCATCAACAGGTGTTGTTCTAGTCAACATGTGTGGTCCTAGTCAACATGTGTGGTCCTAGTCAACAGATGTTGTCCTAATCAACAGGTGTTGTCCTAATCAACATATGTTGTCCTAGTCAACATGTGTGGTCCTAGTCAACAGATGTTGTCCTAATCAACAGATGTTGTCCTAATCAACATGTGTGGTCCTAGTCAACAGATGTTGTCCTAATCAACATGTGTGGTCCTAGTCAACAGATGTTGTCCTAATCAACATGTGTTGTCCTAATCAACATATGTTGTCCTAATCAACAGATGTTGTCCTAGTCAACAGGTGTTGTCCTGGTCAAAAGATGTTGTCCTCATCAACAGGTGTTGTCCTAGTCAACATGTGTGGTCCTAGTCAACAGATGTTGTCCTAATCAACATGTGTTGTCCTAGTCAACATGTGTGGTCCTAGTCAACAGATGTTGTCCTAATCAACATGTGTTGTCCTAGTCAACATGTGTGGTCCTAGTCAACAGATGTTGTCCTAATCAACATGTGTTGTCCTAATCAACATATGTTGTCCTAATCAACAGGTGTTGTCCTAGTGAAAAGATGTTGTCCTAATCAACAGGTGTTGTCCTAATCAACAGATGCTGTCCTAGTGAAAAGATGGTGTCCTAATCAACAGGTGTTGTCCTAATCAACATATGTTGTCCTAGTCAACAGATGTTGTCCTAATCAACATATGTTGTCCTAGTCAACAGATGTTGTCCTAGTCAACATGTGTGGTCCTAGTCAACAGATGTTGTCCTAATCAACAGATGTTGTCCTAATCAACATGTGTGGTCCTAGTCAACAGATGTTGTCCTAATCAACATGTGTGGTCCTAGTCAACAGATGTTGTCCTAATCAACATGTGTTGTCCTAATCAACATATGTTGTCCTAATCAACATGTGTTGTCCTAATCAACATATGTTGTCCTAATCAACAGATGTTGTCCTAGTCAACAGGTGTTGTCCTGGTCAAAAGATGTTGTCCTCATCAACAGGTGTTGTCCTAGTCAACATGTGTGGTCCTAGTCAACAGATGTTGTCCTAATCAACATGTGTTGTCCTAGTCAACATGTGTGGTCCTAGTCAACAGATGTTGTCCTAATCAACAGGTGTTGTCCTAGTCAACATGTGTGGTCCTAGTCAACAGATGTTGTCCTAATCAACATGTGTTGTCCTAATCAACATATGTTGTCCTAATCAACAGATGTTGTCCTAGTCAACAGGTGTTGTCCTAATCAACATATGTTGTCCTAGTCAACAGATGTTGTCCTAGTCAACATGTGTGGTCCTAGTCAACAGATGTTGTCCTAATCAACAGATGTTGTCCTAATCAACATGTGTGGTCCTAGTCAACAGATGTTGTCCTAATCAACATGTGTGGTCCTAGTCAACAGATGTTGTCCTAATCAACATGTGTTGTCCTAATCAACATATGTTGTCCTAATCAACATGTGTTGTCCTAATCAACAGGTGTTGTCCTGGTCAAAAGATGTTGTCCTCATCAACAGGTGTTGTCCTAGTCAACATGTGTGGTCCTAGTCAACAGATGTTGTCCTAGTCAACATGTGTGGTCCTAGTCAACAGATGTTGTCCTAATCAACATGTGTTGTCCTAATCAACATATGTTGTCCTAATCAACAGGTGTTGTCCTAGTGAAAAGATGGTGTCCTAATCAACATATGTTGTCCTAGTCAACAGATGTTGTCCTAATCAACAGATGTTGTCCTAGTCAACAGGTGTTGTCCTAGTGAAAAGATGTTGTCCTAATCAACAGGTGTTGTCCTAGTCAACATGTGTGGTCCTAGTCAACATATGTTGTCCTAATCAACATGTGTTGTCCTAGTCAACATGTGTGGTCCTAGTCAACATATGTTGTCCTAATCAACATGTGTTGTCCTAGTCAACATGTGTGGTCCTAGTCAACAGATGTTGTCCTAATCAACTGGTGTCTCTATAAGTCCAGTTACACGTCCATCCTCAAGTCTTTAAAGTGATGAACTATCTGCGTTTGTATTTACACTTTTCACGTCACAGTTTTTACCATTGACTCCTCTCAATCAGGATTTCTCCACTCCAGTTATTTTAGTCCAACTTATAGTTTGTTGTCTGCAAGGTCAACTTAATTACATTTCGATTAACTTTATCTCTCCAGGGTGATTCACTTAATATAAATACTGGGAAATCAAGACAGGACACAATGAAACAAATGACGACATAGCATCACTCCGTATGGTCTGTCAGCCCAGTGCACTGGTTTCTATTTACTCCTCAGTGGCCTGAATGTCACTGCTCAGTTATTTAGTTTAAATCCTCCAACCTAATAACTCAACTTAATCAAGTAAGTATAAAAACGTATTAATCGCTAAATTATTTGAACCTGGCAACTCCAATATCTATGTGTTTTCCGGCAGGTGGAGTTGAGGCTCAAGGTGGTTCTTTTGTAGGGAAAAGGTTTTATTTATAGAGGACACTTCTGTTTTCTGGCCATATTCACATCTTCACATCTGTTTCATTGACTGTTTCCAGGAACAGATGTATAGCTTCCACCACTCATCAACTAGGGGTTGAATCTGAACATCTGTTCAGATGTTTGACTTGCTCACTTTTTAAACAACAGTCCAACAGAAAATCATACAAACAAATTGGAAAAACACAAAAGATGGAGGGAAAAAGTGATAAAACAAAGAGAATAAAATGCAAAATACTCTCCAAACTATTTTCATTTTGTTCTTTTCTGATGCATTAAGATTAGAACACAAAAGCACTATAAAGTACTACCCCCCTGTCCTCATACTTTTGTCTACTTTTCGTCTGGACAAGGGAAGTCATAAATGATTGTATAGAACATGTTGAAGCCTTTGGTTGTGTAAGGACGCTGAACTGGAGCCCATCCAACACCTTTGGGTGACCTGGATCTCCGACTGTGAGTCCGGCTGTATAACCAGCAGCAGACGTGGACCTCAGTGATGCACTCGTTGTTGATTGAGAGAAAATCCCTTTTATACTGGTTCCAAAAATATAGTGGACCACAATACTGGAGACTGTAAAGCAGCGTATTAATGCCCTGGACTTCAATCATATACTTAATGGGTGGATTGTTCAGGTGTGCTGTAAATGTAGGCTTTACTTCCTCATTGTTGGGGTCCCACAGAACCCACTGCTCTATGTGTGTAATATAATGATAGTTGCGAAATCAACCAATTTCCATTTCTGAAACTGTTTTTTATTTCTTTTACTCTTAGATTTCTTTCTGTGAATGAGTTTTTTTGTTTGTTTTTGGGGTCAGGTAAACCCCGGAGACGTCTAACTCTCTATTAGACTCACAATAACAACTTGGGATTCCCAATAGATGTGCAGTATTGTGGGGTTTCTGAGGGGTAATAAAGTACTAACAAGACGAGTTACAGAAAAGGAGCGCCAATAGATTTGACCTTGTTCTTGGTCAATGCCTTCTGAAACATGTAATCTGTTCAGAAATATGTTAATGAACAACAAAAAGTATGAAACATATCAGAATAAAACAATGTAAGTCTGCTTTTTGAGCTGTTTAAAGGGCTATGCACCTCCAGGACCCCAAACAGAACATTCAAGTTAATGCGGTGTATCTTTGTGCTCGTTCAGCTTCTTATCTTTTACTCCACCCATTTGTTTTTTAATAGTTAGAAGTCATGACAAATGTGTTTATTCAGCTCCCAGTTAAAGTTGATGGTAATTTGGCACTCGGCCTGCACTCTCTCCCGACAACTAAATGTTGCTTTTAGTCATGTAGATAGAGTTTTTTTCAGTTCTTTCTCAAATATGTGTTTCAAATTGTACCAGAATGCTGAAAATAGAGAAAATGCTGTTTCATGACAAAAATGCAGTGGTGCTGAATGTTCCCACACATCCTGTTCAAGGGTTGCTCTCAAAGCTTCTCTAATCACAAGGGTTTGAAAGGCAGCAGGAGTGTGCATCATGTGCAGTAAATCATGCTGTATATTAAAACAGAAGAATGGGGTCTAAAATACACACATCATCCATTTATTACAACATTAAGAATCTAATCTACAATGTTGAGAGAAACTCTAGTATTTTATTAAAGATTGCCATCAATTCACAAGATGTACACTCCCCCAAAGATCAATCTCAGTTTCTATTTCATCACTCTGAACAAGATACACTTCTGTTTAGTTGTTTGATGAAATAAATGTTTCTATGTTGTAAATTAAAATTAGTTTTGCTCTAATGTCTTCCACAGGGAATAACATTTATTTCTAAGCATTTGTAAGTAGGCTCTGCCTAATGGCTTAGCAACAAAAGCAGCAGAGCGCTTAATGAAATAAACATGAAGGCAAGTATCAAGTGTCATAAGCAGGAGTTGTCGGGCAAAAGGCCAGGAGCTTTCATCGTTCAAAAAAGAAAAATGCTTTTAGTCCAGGAAGAGAGAGGCTGATGCTCACTCTAATCTCTGTTTGAATGGTCTATTCAGAGGCTCCCGCAGTATTGCAAAAGTTCTTATTGCACGCCAGTCACAATACAAATGGTGTTTATTTTAGCTTCCCGTCCAGGTGGCATTTGCAGGCTGTCACTGGACAACAGTGAGTCACAGCGGCCATCTGAAGATGACCGCGCTCTGGCTGCCAGATCATCACGTCTGTCTCTCACCACTAAAAATGTGTAAATGAATCCATCTGGATTTTCACTGTATGTGAATCTGGAACTACGTAAGAAGAACGAGCGAGAACGGATCCATATTGACCCGCTCACAATGCTCTTTGTCCATTTCCTCTGCAGCTGATTCATACACGTATGTATGCTCTGGGAGCATTCAGAGAGGAGTGCATTTTTGACTCGCGTTACCTTTATGGCCTTTTTATTTCAAAGAGCCTCTGAGCTCAGCTCACTTAATGTGATTCTTGAAAGCAGGAGGCAAGGTAATTATTTCAGCCACATCCTCCTCACTATCATCCATGACTGGAGGTGCAGCTCTGGGGAAGTCTACACATAAAGACTGTTCTGATGACTCCAAAATCAAAGACATGAGGGGATCATATATACAGCATTTGCTAGAGCAGGAATTGTTTTGAGATTAAAGTGCTCAGCTTTAATTTGAGGGTGTTTACTTTCACATCAGATGAACTTTGTATGATTTGTAGTCCTTGTTGGACGTCTTAGGCACCAGGAGATTTCATGGTGATCCACCGACTTTTCCTCTCGCCCACCAAGTAGTTGACATTTGAGTGAAATGTCTCAGCAATGAATTGCCAATGTCAGATTTTCACATTACCCGCAGGCAGAATAACTTTGCTGATCTCCTGACTTTTCATCAAGCGCCATTGTCAGGTCAAACTTAATGTTTCCAATACTTCTTCTATGATCAAATAAGGACAAACACGGAAAACTAAAATGGGGCAATGACAAACACCTGCTAAACATCTGCATGTTGGCACACTCACGTTTGCATTTGGTGCCACGAGCATCACTTTCAAACCAAATTACTGGAGCTAGGAGCCAAAACACTTGCATAGTAATAGTATAGCAAGAAACATGTAATTTCAGTTTAAACACCTGAGAAGAGATTCTGGACACTAATGCATAGCAGGCTTTGTTATCTCAATTAAACCATTAGACTTGACATTAACATTTAACTCAGACCAGATAAATGTGTTTAATCTTCCCATATGCAACATTTCATAAATTCCACAGTGCTGCTGCCTGTAATTAATTGTCGCTGGTAATGCGCTGCAAGTGGTTATGAGTGGTGAGATATTAAAACTGCCTTTCCCACAAAAAAGAGGAGCGCATTTCATCCCAGAAAGAGAAAAATCCATTTGTCTTTGTTGTGAGGCCAAGACATTAACTGATGTGGGATTTTTGAGGTCTGATGCATATTATCTGGAGTCTACATTTCCAATAACCAATCAATTTGAGAATAGAACATGCTGTGGTGTTTTTGTGTGTTAAGATTTTACATTCTTACATTTCTTATTGAATGACATTTACATTCAGATTCAGTAACTGGATTAGATCATTTAATTATTTATTTTTTATTATCAAATTAGATATTTAAAAAAACATTCATCCTTGTTTAAATTGCAATATACAATGCTGAGAGCATTATTATAGCAGGAAACAAGTATTTGCAATGTAAAAATATAGTGGTCTCCCTGAGCAGAGTAGTGTGTGTGTTTGTTTTATTTTTAGCAACATTCATCATCATGTTTAGATTGTTGTACATATACAGATTTGTTGTACATATACAGATTTAAATAATGTTGTATGAGCCAGGATTTTACACTTAAATATTAGTATCAGGTGGAAAATCCATCCGTAGTAAGAAATTAAAATGGCCTTTTCACCTTTTGTCTTCAGGGAGTCACATCAGTCACCACATCCTCATCAAAACCTCATTTAGTCTTTCTTGCTGAATATGAAACCCATTCTCAGACGTCCCATTTCATCTCTGTGTGACACCCAGTTGATAAATAATAAAGGAGCCTTCTGGGCTCGACATTCACAGCCCTGACACCTTTCTCTGCTGCTCTGTGATTGGACCACAGGATTTGATTCTTTAACACATCATCAAAGCAGCGCTGCCTTGTTATCACAGAGTCTTTGGTGAAAGAGGGATGTCATCCTGTGAGATTATGTTGGCTGTTTATTCTGTCAGTTCTAAACTGTTGGCTGAAAATAGATTGACCATGTTTTATTATGAGTTCAGCGAAAGTTTACACAGAATTGCAGACTTTTTATTTTGTAGAGAAATTAAAACCAATACATACTGAACATGTAATCTTAAATCCACCAAACCAAATATTTTGCCTTTTTTAAGTCCTTCCCTTAAACAACCCGAGTATTTGTCCTTGATTACACCATTTTTTTTAGATTGAGCATTCCAAAAACATACACGTAACGGCTTATTCAAGCAGATTGGCCAGAATAAATATTGTTTTATCAGCTTCAAACCACAGAAGGACTGTACACAGTGTAATATATTATTGTATGTTTGAGAAGGAGAAATATGTCAAATAAGTCTGAAGTATTTTGAATGTGGATCTTTCTCCAGTCGTCCTCTAACTCCTGGTCGATGACCTTTACCCTGTATTTATTCTATGCTGCGACCAGCTTTGGCGTGGGGATCATCCCTATTGCTTCTGGTTTCATGAAATATCAACGTCTGACAATGAATAACTTCTCGACCGATATCCTGGAGAAGCCCAGCTGAGTAGTGGACATTAATGCTCCTCCATTTTCAGGTGGACTGATCCTGAATCAGTGTGACATGAATTCTTAGAAAACTTCATAAGTGATGTGATCACAAGGCTCATTGTTGTGGTTCTGGCGTGTCAGTGTTGGTAACAGAGCGTGATGCTGAACAGCTTGAGGTGATGGCCGTGGTGGGACTGCCCAGCTGATGCACCCTGACGCACAGCCTGCTGCTGGTCCTGTCTCCCTCCCACCCGCTCTGGTTTTCCCATCTGGGACCGTGCGGCTCCGCCCTCGGGGAAACATCGAGCTCTTTGCACACTGACACCAGTGATTGGCATCACATATACTCGGAGGCTTTACTGTACTCACCTGTGGGTACAGCCTCGTATGTTATCTGTAAAAAGAAGTTGTCATTCATATTGATAATGATCACCAACTCTGCTTTTTTTATGAGCTCTCTGGGGCTTCACAGTGTCTTTTAACGCATTCTTCAGCTGTTCGGCCCACACTCAGCACCAAACAGCAGGCAGACACAGTTAGGAACTAGCTGGTAAATATAGTGAAACATTTAGGAGTGAATACTGGACGTACACAGAGACAAACGCTTCTCAATGTATGCTTTATTTCACGCTGTGTCTTCTGGGTGTGTAAATAGAAATATCTATACTAACAAGTCCACCATAACAAAGTTTTATTATATGTCAGTGTTTATGCCAAAAATCAGTCACTGCAGGTTGAAGTTAAAGTAGAAATCCTGTATTGTAAACACTAGAAGAGGAAGTCCAGCATTCAAAATATTAGTAAGTAAACGTTGAGATGTTCTTTTTGCAAAATGTATGTATAAAATGTAAGTATACAAAACTAAAATAAGTTCTGCATAGAAATGGGCTTGGTGAGAGCTATGCTATATTACTGATTCATGTCTAAATATATTTTTTTACTGTGCAATTGGAGTTAGTGGAACTATCTATTACCAATCTCTTTTCCTGAAGCTTTCAATCAGATATCATGGTCTTCATCAACAAATGTAGATTGTTCATCTCAGACATTTCAATAGTGAAATGTAATGGCAATTGAATCTGATCATCAGGCCTACTACGAGCTGGAACTGTAAAACTAATGTAGTAGAATACACATTTAAATAACGGACATGTAGCATGAAACGGAAAAACCTCAAATGTTGTTGTACTGAAAGAAAATCTAAAATGTAACTACCACCAGAAGATAAATGACCATTCCAGCAAGCAGACCATACAGGGAGAAACCAGATAGACATCAGTAGAAAAGTAGATACATACCAAATATGTTACATGGACGCGATTATATACATACAGTGCTTGTATCAGCTCTAACCTTCATAAGAAGAAGAAGATTGTAGAAGCTACATTTACATTCCCAGGAAATTAAAAACAAAAGGCTGCATGTTAACATTTATCATACCATCAGCCGGCTCAGCACTCTGGTGGCAAAGAGAGATTATGGCAATCACTCACACACTATGACCGTGTTTAAAGTCTCCACCATTCAGCTGTAAACATGCTATTGTGGTATCAGACCTAACCATACAGACTTATTTAAATACTGCAAGATTTATTGAACAAGAAAACCACTTGCAGACAGGGACACATGGAGATAAATAAGAATACAAACAGCTGGGGACACACATTCTTCACTACAAACCGCCAAATACTTTCAGAAAAAAAATCTGGCACCCACTGACAAACACACACACACACACACACACACACACACACACATACACAGGCTTGAGTGAGGTCAGACTGTGTGGTGTTATTGTGAAGACTTTCTTGTTGAGTCTTTTATGAGCAGAGCAAATTGTCCCTGTGTGTGCCGGGACCTCCAGCTTCTTCCCTGCAGTGGTGCCTCTGGCTGCAGATATCCAGCTCTGTTTAGCTCTTGAATAGACCGTTTCCATTTGAATTAACTGAACACTGTTAAGGCCTGTTGGGCCCATCACAAGCAACATGTCTCAGTTTTTACTTTGGTGGCTGCTGAGTCTTTTTTTGTGTGATGTGTTTTTGTCAAAGCCTGAAAAGTGTGAAAATGTGTTTGGCTGCTAGATGATGTTTATTTATACGCATCAAAAATAATGAATGTCACTTGAGATGATTACAGAGATTGAGGAAACAGCTGGACAGTTTTTAGAAATTACACAATGGACACATTTATTGAGTCTTTTGTTTTCCAACAAACACAAGCGCCTGTTGTGAAAGTGTCCAGGCTTCAACCTCCTGGGTGTTTGGTGGGGGGAAGCTGCATCTGGGTGGAGATCTGTCTGTCTGCTCGGCCCCAACAGAGCTAGCAGTGACGAGGACTGCAGTGCATTGAGGGAAGATTACAAATACATTTAATCAGTCAACATTGATGATGGCTACTTTTGTTCAATGAGGAAAAAGAGGTTATGTTTAACCAAACATACAGTATAAAAGTTTGTTGTACATATTGGCAGTGATTAAAAAATGTCCAACCCTTATTGCTCCTGAGCTGGCATAGATTACTCATCAGTATATGTCTGACCATCAAGTTATTCCTGCAAACTCCTTCTGCAACTTACTTGGCCAATAAATGATTCTGCTTCTACGTGGTGACGATCCTCAACTTCAGCCGCTGTGATGTGCTGAATAAGTAATGAATCCAGCTGTGTGCTTCTGTTTCTGTTTGCTTGTTGTGATATTCCCTGAGACTCAGCGCCACAGTTGGTGGGCTTAGTGATGCTCAGGGAGACCGTGTCCATGCAACAGGGGGAACTCTGAGCTCCTCCTGGGGCAGAGTCGGGGTTTCTTGTCTTGCAGTTCAATCCTCAGCACCTTGGGGGATCAGAGCTGTGAGCGCCTCCGAGCTCTGCAGGGACTGAGTTGAAGAAGGTTGTCATGGTAGAAAGCTGCACATTATCTGGGTGCACACAATAGAGATTCGATCAGACGAGTGCGTACCGTACTGTGTGCAGTTTTGAACATGAGCTGCTATTTTTTTCAACTCCATAAGCTGTCCCATTCATATTGATTTTATTTGTTCCACAGTGAGTTAGTATCTCCATTGGACATCGCATGCTTTATTTGTTTTCTCTAACCCAAACACTATAGAGCAGATTGATATGTGAGAGGGCCCTGGAGGAAAAAGGTAGATGAGTGCATGCAGGGTACGGGTACATATTTATCCAGCTGAAAGATTATAAAGGTTGGAGAGGCATTGTAATTTGTCAAGGCTTTAGTAAACAGTAAAGACATAACTGGTATGAGTTAGCACACAATATTAACACAGACAGGCATGGCCATTGTGCTGGATCAGGAGGATGCCATGCAGCCACATTGTTCAATGTACTTTGACATTTCACCATTTTGTTTGGATTTGTACTTTGAGAGAGATAATTTTTTATTCTTGTATTGTAATTGCTCAAGGAAAACACTCAGTGAAATATGTCTGATAAACCTGTCAACAGGGCAGGTGACTCCAGAGTCTCTTTTCCCGAGCCGTTCTGTCGGCAGACTGCGCTCGTCCCTGTGTGATATATGTGACAGACGATTCACACAGAAGCACCATGCTCTGTTTCGTAAGTCAGTGTTGGCGCCATGTGAGCGCCTCCTGCTGTCCGAGCCTGGCACGGCCCATGTCATGGGGCTCATGTTTTCTCTCAGCATGATTCAGGCTCTGTGTTCATGGCAGTAATTGGTTTGAAATTGGTCCGTTTTCTCAAAAGGAAATTGTCCTGGCTCCCAAGTCCTTAAAAAAAAGAAATTGCAGTGGACAATCACAAGAATAAATAAATTCCTGCCAGGTAATAGGATGCCTTGAGGAGGTGTAGTGGCAGCGTAGAAGGAAAACAGTTGATTATGTGTGATGTTTTATTTTTTGGAGGGGACTGGTCCGTCCAGTTGGGCAGCATAGTTGCTATAAAATGACAGTATCATGGTTGCCTTTTCTTATCATAATTATCAACGAAACTCATTTGTTTTGGTTTCAGGGAGCAAACATTTGTGGTGTATTTTTGCATCATTGCATTCATTTTATACTCTTACTTTTCTTATTACTAGTGGCTCATCGAGGGACGGCTTTTTCAGTCGACCAGCTCATTGGTTGCCAAGGACTTTGTTTGCTTGCAATTCATTTCCTCCTCAGTATGAATTGTCGTAACTTTGGTGGACACCACATTTCTCATTTAGCGCCATCATTATGTCAATGTTTTTAATTGTCCGACATCAGTCTCAGCTGTGCTTAATGTGTAGCGCTAACTAGCACATGTCAGCATGCTAACCAGCTTAACGGAAATGGTGAACATTGTAAACACTGTCTGCTAAACATCAGCGTGATGACTTTAGCTAGATTAATGTGTCTTTTCCTTCCCACTTGGAGAATACTGGCATCTACTGGCATTTGTAACGGTTGGAGGGTAAAGTGTTTCCATGTGCCTGGGTAGCACTCCACCACTGTATAATTTGAATATGGTATATTTGTATTGAAATCCTGCTGGTTTCTGCACACAGTCAGCATATTTAAAGATAGCAGGGCTCAATTGCTACACTTCATATGAATATATTTTTCAGCCAGTCATTCTTTTAAGTGAAAAACTAACTTCACAGTGAATGATTCATCACAATTAACATGCATCCTTCCTTTGATATTGTCAACGTTTGTGTCTTATCATAATGTGTTTGTGCTTGAAGTGTCCTCCTATCAGTGTTTAGTCTTTGTTTGCTGTCCATCATCTCACACTCACTGCCTCCGCCTGAAAATAATCCCTCAAAACACGCTGCTTTCACATCAATGTCTTTTATGAGTGATACTGTAATGTGCGATAAAAAGAAGTCTGATAATATAATAAAACAAGGAATGGATAGAAGAATAGTTTTCTGGAATCAAACACCACACAGGCAAGGTTTTAAGCCTTTACAATACTTGACATAATAAACACTCTACTGATTGCGTATTAAGTTATTGGAAGGGCTGAAAATGTATTAATTGTTCCTTTTACCCATCTGTTCCAGGGAGTGGCGTTTGCCTCTCTCTTTTTCATCCTGGTGTCCATCACCACCTTCTGCATGGAGACCCACGAAGCCTTCAATGAACTGCAGAACCGGACGGAGCTGGTTGTCGTGGGCAACGTCACACAGAGTGTGGAAAAGCTGGAGATGGTTACCAAGCCCATCCTCACCGTGGTGGAGGGCATCTGTGTGGTCTGGTTCACGTTTGAATTCCTGGTGCGTATCATCTGCTGCCCACACAAGGTGGTCTTCATCAAGAACACGCTCAACATCATTGACTTCGTGGCCATTCTGCCGTTCTACCTTGAGATGGGCCTGAAGGGTCTGTCGTCCAAAGCGGCCAACAACGTGCTCGGCTTCCTCCGCGTGGTGCGGTTTGTTCGGATCCTCCGGATCTTCAAGCTGACGCGGCACTTTGTCGGCCTGCGCGTGCTTGGCCACACGCTGAGGGCCAGTGTCAATGAATTCCTCCTCCTCATCATCTTCTTGGCACTGGGTGTACTCATCTTCGCCACCATGATCTACTACGCGGAGCGCATCGGAGCCAACCCCAGTGACCCCACGGGCTCAAAACACACACACTTCAAGAACATCCCCATCAGCTTCTGGTGGGCGGTGGTCACCATGACGACGCTGGGCTATGGAGACATGTTCCCAAAGACGTGGCTGGGCATGATAGTGGGGGCGCTGTGCGCGCTGGCCGGGGTGTTGACCATTGCCATGCCGGTCCCCGTCATCGTCAATAACTTTGGGATGTACTACTCGCTGGCCATGGCCAAACAGAAGCTGCCGAAAAAGAAGAAGAAGCACAACCCGAACCCAGACGCCCCGACAGACTCGGTCTCGTTTGGGAAGTCGGAAACAAACTCGCACAGAGACAGCACTCAGAGTGACACGTGCCCGCTGGCTGCTGAGGAGAGCGTCAGCAGGAACCGCTCAGGTCAGGCTGCAATGCAATGTTAAAGGGTCAGTTCACCCAAATTATAGAAGGAAAAACAACATTTTCTCGCTCGCCTTTTGTGGTATGAAGCCATGCTTCTTTTAATTCTCAATTTTTGTGGCTCACATCATTAAAGAATTACCTTTTAATTTAAAGTATAAACGTTGTTCTAGTAAAGTAGTTAAAGAATAATCCAAAGACCATCCATAGTCCATACTTTGTATCATGTAAATATTCTCTTTTCAAATTGTTATCCATATTTTCTTTGGTTTATCCAGAAGATTGGGGACATTTTTGCTGGAGAAAGATATTGAAAATGTTTTTGATTTCATATTTCATATTTATATTATATAATAATTATATATACAAAATGGCATTCACCTTAATGGTAATAAAGCAGAAATGTGGGTAAATACAACCCCAAACTATCTGCATGACTAAATACCACTAGAGGTAAGTTAGAAAATATTTTCTTTGTAATTTGGATGAAGTGACCCTTTTTAATTTAGAAGATTAATTTGTTTATGCTGTTTGTTTAATTAATGATAAATATAGTCTTGAGCTAATTATAACATAGCAGCCACTGTATTTCTCATCTTTTGTTTGTCTGATAGATGAAATGTGCTTATTCATAGAGACAGTAGCACACCACAATCAAATTACTCATTTTAACGTCTCAGACAAATTGAATTTCATCACAGAAAAATACAGATTTTATGCAATATACCTCTGCCTTTGTCTGCGCACTCGGGGCGGTCTCAGTAAAAGCTTTGCCATTTACGTCTCTGTGTGTTTTTGTCTTCCTGTCAGACTCCAAACAGAACGGGGATGCAAATGTGGCCCTTTCAGAGGAGGAAGGCTGCAGTCTGACACAGCCGCTGTCCCCCAGTGAAAAGTGGTCCCTGCGGTGCTCTCGAGGGCGAGACAAGACTAAGAAGGAGGCCACCTGCTTCCTCTTAACCCCTGGAGACCCCAACGCCCATACTGGTAAGTTACATACACATCAGTACACACCTGGATATACACGTTTACTGTTGGTACGGTTGCTTTTGTTCTAATTCAATTCAATTCAGTTTATTTTGAGAAAATTTTAATTTGGTTAAATTGGTATTTCATCAGGTGATTTGTGTGCTCTCTGGGAATTAAACAGTTTATTCAAGAACATCCTGTTAGTTAGTAAAGACCCTAACAGATTATAGGTACTTAAGGGGACGTATTACATTTTTGGGAAATCTGCTTTTTGGAAACCATTCTCACATCTGTTCTCCAAACATGAACCTCCAGCCAGGACACAGTTAACCTAGCTTAGACCTGAAGCAGGAAGAACCAGCTAGCCTGGCTCTGTTGAAAGGTACGAAACAATCATCCTACCAGCTCCTCTTTTAAGGTTTAAGTTCACTAATTAAAAGTTGTCTCTGAAATATTCAGAGCATTAATATAGCAGTAAATAGCCATTTGCTATGTAAAGTGGAGTAATGTCTGCCGTAGCAGAGAATAAAGTCACTCTCATCTGTGTGTGTTGTAATCCGAGCTTCTGCTTGCTTTATTGACACAGCCAAGCCGGCTGCACAAGCTTTTTGTGCATGTGAGACTTCCCCACTTGTTAGCTTACCGCAGCTCTCACTGCTCTCATACGGCTGTTACAGCTGATAATGACCAGCTGATAATGACGTCCCAGCAGACGATTGAAGCATAGCACCTGCCTTCTGGTTCCCTGGTAAACACTGATATTAGCCCCGTCAGCACTTTTGCTGTTGTTAGCACTGTTAGAGCCCGTAGCACCGTTAGCTATGTGCTACCGGCTGAGCCTCAGTGGCCATATTGAGAACCGTGTGGAGGCAATTGACGTGCTCAGAATTTCAAATGTAGCACCTTTATCTTGTTTGTTTGATTATTACAAATATCGAAGTGCAAAAATTACACATTTGTAGCTTTTACACTTTGATACCAAACAACCTTTTGTGTCTAAATGTAAGAAACACCCTATATAGTCAAGCATATGCTTTCAAGTTCATGTACAGGTATTTGTAACACAAGTTGGATTAAATCAGTCATCCTGTAGACATTCAGATTGCATTCGTACACCTTTGACCTCCAACTCTCTGTGATTACTTATATAACACCAATATTAATTTGGACTATTAGAGGAGCTGTCTGAAGCAGGTAACGTGGACCAAAAAGCTGCTGGATCCCACACCCGAGCTTCCTAAAGTACCCAAAAGCCCCTTGTGAGAAGAGGGTCTATATTTGGCAGTCGTGGATTAATTCCTGACATCCTGAGCACACGTCCCACCCAGTCAACATCCTGACTCGTCCACAAACGGCACAATGACACTGCAAAACTGCACTTTACCGAGATGCATTTTTTCTACCAAAGGTCATTAGCACATCACTGTGGAGGAAGAAAACAACACATAAATGGAGCACTTACTGCAGCTTGGTTCCTATAAGATAATATACTCCTCCCCCTTTTTTCGACAACCCATTACAAGGAAATTGTATTTGAACATATTAGTCGAAAGCCTTGCCAATGGCTTAATGTGTTGAGTGTTGTAGATTGATGTTGGTTAATGGTATGTTGTCACATGCAGACGAAAAAAACAAAACAGGTTCAGCTATATCAGATTTCTGATAAATGAGAAGAAAGGATGTTCGTCAACATGTTATGATGCTCAGGGAAGGAACTAATTTGTCAATATAAAATTCACTGCTTCAGCCTGCTTTCACACTGACTTCTCTAATAATACGCTGAAGTATCTCGTCAGCTCATGAAATTGCCAAGCAAGCTTTCTTCTGATTGCAGAGACAAAAACGATTGGAAGCTAAGCAAAGCCAGAACACCTCAAAACTAGTCTTTGAGAGAGAGAGGGAGAGAGAGAGAGAGAGAGAGAGAGAGAGGAGAGGGTAATTCAATCCTGAGCCCTATGTCTGGTGAGTATGTGGATAATGACATCCCCAGTCTATTACAGGGGAATATTGCACATACACAACACATTTTAGCACACATTACCTGCAAAAAGGGCTCAAGTAGACGTTCACTGTTTCCTAACGGTGTTAAAACTATTGTGTCAGAGTTCTAAATGAAAAACTCCTTGTTTCTGTCCAACATGCAACAGGCTGCCTTTTGCAGCCATTTTGAGCCGGTCGGATGGAGATGGATTATGACACAGTGGCTCTGCTCTTCAGAGCTATCCCCATAGGGGATGGTGTTAGCTTAATTCCAGGGTAACGGGATATAAGCTATGGATCATATTTCACCAGAGCAGTATGACAGGAAGCAGAGAGAAGGACAGATGGATGCAGCAGATCTGAAGACGCTCAGATGGTTATCAGGGACAGGAAATGGTCGCTCGCCTTGCAGTGGGAACAAAATGCTGGCGAATTTGAAGTGATTATGGCCGTCACAGGGAATCATGGGGCATTGTTGCAACACTCGCTGTCACAATTTATACGTGCAAGCACTGTCCTGTTGGGAAGTGCATTGCCTTCGCGATGTGACAACCACCAGCCTGTCTGCTTGTGATCAAGGTGAGGCAAACCGTTCAAGTGCTGCTAAAAGGAAGCAGCAGGCGGATATTCAGACAAGCAGAGAAAAGGCTCCTGAGCTCTGATGGGCCGCCATATTCCCGAGTGGATCCTCTTGATGATTACTCCTAATAAGTTCCCATTAACAACATAGGTGGTCATAGCAAACGCCTCCTGCTGGCCTCTAAAGTTCAGATCTGTAGCAGTAAAGTCTGTGGAGTAAAGGTAAAATAATACTCCTTCAACAGGATATTTGAAACAACAATTTTGATCTTCAATTATTCATTCTTTTGTACATTTGATTTGTAAATTAAATTTCTTTGGGTTTTGAATGGTTGGAAAGATAAAATGGGCTTTTTTCTCCACTATTTTATGACATTTTATCGATTTAAAAGCATTGATTTGGGTTTTTAAAACTAATAATGAGATTATTCATTAGTTTTAGGGACAGGTTACCACCATGAACGGGGTCAGCTTTTATTTAGCATAACACATAACAACATTATGGTCCAGCACCATGTTCTATAGGTCTTTCATGCTCAAATCATAAATCAGCGTGTTTCATTGTGTTCCTTAACAGAGACGTGTAAAGACATCCTCGCTGCCACTGGGAACTACGCTCAGCCGGAGGTCACCACGCTGACCTGATGCTGATTGGCTGCAAAAGGAGAACGACCATGAGCTCTCGGTGGAGCACATCCTGTGCGGAGCTCCTTTTTTTTTCCTGGATGAACTGCAGAGTGGATTCTCTTTGTTCAAGACAAGGTTGTTTTGTTCAGTTGCATAGGAGATTTAGCATATGTGTACACTCATTTGTATGTTTTGGAGCATTTTGCATGTGTTGCACGATCTACCATTATACAATGTAGTGGCTACCATTTAATGTTCAGCATTTAGTGGACGGGTCTTAACAAAGGCCCTGATTAATCAGCTTCTTGTTGCGTACGACATGAACCCACAGGTTTCTGCCGTCGTTGGAATAGTTTACAAGTTTGAAGTAGGTGGCGAGTCTCAATTGGAAAAATATGATGTCAGGATTTACAACATTTGAATTGGATGACAGTTGGTGGGTTGTTTGGTCACTGTCAATCAAATCTGACCAAGTCTTACTCACACAGTGCTGATGAAGCAGATTAATAGTTCAGTCTTAACTTTTAATGTATATTATAAACTTTAGTTTCTATTATTGGTCAACTTTGACTGTTGCTTATTTACTCATGAATGGTCAATATTGTAGAGGAAGACTTTTCATGGGTTTTTTAATTGACAGCAAGGTTCCTTTAACCATATGGCAACATCTTTGCTAATGAGATTTGTCAGCGTGATTTTCTTTATCTTTCACCTTTTGGATTAGCACAGTGTGTACAGAAGTGTCAGTTTTAGAACTATAAACAACATAAAACGTAATCGTCATTTGGATTAATGTCTTTAGTCTCTGAATGTTAACTGTCAAGTAAGAACACCCAAAGACTTGTGAATATGGGTTTGTACAGAAAAGCTGTTACTGTGAACTAGGATTAGATGAGAATTTGAAATCACTGTTTGATCCTGAACCAAACAGAACCAGAATTCTTTGTTTGTCCCCCAGTCGCTGCCTTCTGTTGTGCCACTGCTTTTTAACACTGACCACAGGGACACAGCATGTCCCCAGAGTGGTATGAACGCTGCCCAGGCAACACATTGTTTGTAAATCCTTGTACAATAAGAGTTTAACAAACGAAAAGAATACAATGGAGCAGTATTGTTTGTCTATTACATTAGCTGTATACAACCGAAGCACCGCTGCTGGTTGAGTCAGGACCAACTGTAGATTCTATTCGATCACATGGTAGATTTTTAGTACTATCGTTAGTCAAAAGAAATACATCCAGTGCAATGCCGTCAGTTCCACTTGTGGCTCATGTTGAGTAATGGAGCTTAAATGTGTGCGGTAATGTTATTTGTACCTTAACACTTCTGGTTGTGTCGGATCTGTAGAAACCCTGTTACTCGTTTCAGCAGAGGGAGAAGCGGCAGGAGTGTGGTTTCTTTCACGTGTGACTTGTAATATATTCCTCATGGTCTACCATAGTGGCCTTATGTTTAATAAACAAAGGGAAAGTTCATTTCATCTTCATTAGACTCCAGCTCTGTTTCTATGCTGACCCAGAGGTCTGTAAGTATGTATAAGCACAGTTGTACGTATGTAGCACTGCATATTCTGGATCCTCCCTTTAACTCTTTTCTCTTCTGTATATGACATGTTTATGCACCATGAAATGGCCGTTCGCCAATAAGGAAGCATTATTATTTAGATAATTAACCTTTTTTGCCTCATTTCCTGTTTTCCCTGTTGTAAACTTGAATGCGATGGTGAAGGACACTCCGTTTCATGTCTCCCCATCATGGATTGTATAGGTGTGATGGAATTTAACCCACTCCAACTGTCAGATGTGTGCGTGTGATGTATCATATAGGCATGTGTTTTTTTATTGCAGAAATATAAATAAAATCCCCCCTTGCGGTGTTGAAGATAAGACCTTGTCGTTTCTGTACATTTGTATTTCATTCACAGCTTGAGTTATGGAATCTGCCATTTCCCCCCCAATAACTGCACAATGTGCGTCTGTTTGTCTCTCTGCTGTGACACCTACTGTACGGCTATTTATAGTGGTAACACAAGTGTAGTCTGGTGGCTTGTCTGGTGTAACAGCAGTCACAGCCTCCTGCTCGCCTGTGCCTCCATGATTATGTACCAAAGGTGTAGATGGCATACAGAACACATCACCATGGAGATTTGGGATGACAGGCAACACTAATTACTGCTCTGCTGCCTTCGTCTCCCCCTCCTGTCTTTCACAGGCAAAGAAACACCACGCGCTTTCTCTCGCTCTCTCATGCTCACACATACAAACTCAGCTCTGCGTGATCATCTTGACTGTTGCCCATGAAAAACGTTTTGATGTGCAGGGATGAATGTGCGGTGCTCGGTGGCGATGGAGGGAGGTGGGCCAACATGTCACGAGTCAGTCTAAGCCATGAATATGAACGCAGACACGGTTAATGAAGCTAAATGTGGACTGAGATACTAATTGGTCAAATAGAAGCAGGTAAATGACATGAAGATGCTCTCACTTGGTCTCAAACGCAGTATTGGGCTGCACTGATAGTAAGTGATGTTAACTTGAGTAAGAATGTAAACACGTGACGAAAAATATACAACTCTTCTCCATAAATTGGCAAGTTATTGGAGTCTGTACATGTGACGACATCTCAAGACCTCCATCTGCTTGAAGTTGTGAATTACATGTTGTGAAACATGTGTTTGACAATTGGATTTTGCTTGAGCAAGATGCATTCAATCACAGACTAATTTCCTCCCTCACCTCTAGAGGTGCATTTTTGGTTTTCTTTCGCCGGGTTGAAATACCTGCTTCTCCCGTAACACAATAAGGGCTAAAGGAATTCAAATTGTTCACAGTTTTTCATTACAGGTTTTCCACATTACTTAAAGCAATCCAGCAAACCGATTTCATTGGGACTATACTAAAGTAGAATTTATTTATATGTGGTTGATAACGGTTTTGCTCATTTAAATGGCTGCTGTGAATAGTTGATTAATGTCCATTACCTTATAAAGTAATTATTAAGTTATTCGTCAATGATATGGGCTACCAAACAAAACACCATTCCACTCTATTGCTTTGGGCTAGAAAAAAAGATGGATATTTTAAAATGCAGACAAATAAAACAAAGTTTTTAGCATAGCCTGATACCACCAAAGGTAAATGTGATAAAACATGTTTTCTTGTACCGACCCTATAATCCACCAATACTTTGAGTGACTTTTCCTTTGCGTAATTAATTAAATCAGATTTTATTTCAGTGTTTGCATCAAGTCTACATCATGCAGCGTCTCACAATTTTCTGCTGCCATCAGATCACAATCTAAAAACCTGTTATCAGAACACTTGTTGGATGTGTTTCTGCTTCAGGTTTCCATTTCTAAACATCAAATAACCAACATCTGTACGAAAGATGTGAAGTTTTCCACACAGTGAACTTTGGGTGATGATTGAAGAATGAATGAACGTGTCATCAAACTGTCCTTTTTGCTTTGTTGCAATTGGACTGTCATGATCATACATGACAGGTACCATCACAATCACCTGGCTTTCCCAACTGAGGCCACCTCACCACTGCAACAGACAACCCTCATGGTCTCCAGAGGGGAATTCATCACTCTTTAAACTTACATCTCTGTGCTCAGAGGTGATCATTTCCCAGCTGTGTCCTTTGATTTGGTTGAATGTCATATTTTGATGACTATCAACACAAAGCAGCCATCATGCTACCTGTTGGTTTTCCACACTTGAATAACTCCATTACTGAATCAGCATCTCCCGCTCAAGGGAGATGATTGACAGATTTCCAAAGCTGTGATTCACGAGAGGTGAGCAGAAGAAAAGAGCCGGAGCCGGACGTTGAGAGAGAAATACTCCTTTCATTTTCCCCCTCATTCCTTGTTTTCTTTTTTCCTCCTTTTGTTGAAGGTTGTCATGACAATGCTGAACACAGTTTCCATGGAGAAAGGCTGAGCCCAAGCCATTTCACCAGTTTATTGATTGGTGTGACGCTGTAGGAAAGGGACCATCTTTTTGTCTTATATTGTCTGGTGGAATTATAAACTTTCACAAATGTGTATCGCTTTATGAGGTTGTAATTTAGAGGGTGGCTAATAACAGGCAATGTGGAATTTTGTGTGTAGTGTATTCATTTTGTATCATTATTAGATTGTTGTGTCCTGCAAACTCTTATGTGCAAAGTGACATTTTGATCAGTGTATTGAACTTTGTGCATTTTATAATGATAAAGAAAGACTGTCCATTAATCTGTTTGCAACATATAATTTTTTTAAATTACGAATGAGAAGATATTTTCAAATAGGGACTTTGGCTTATGACTCATCTTTTGAAGCAGGACTCAGCGACTTTAAAAATCACAACCCAGCCACGGAAAAGCCACGAGATGCCATATAAAACATATCTGAATCCTGAGCAATGTGGATCCTGTTTTACAGTATCGAAGGACTGTTGTAAGTCCAGATACAGCAGCCACTGGGACAGAAGACACAATGTTATATGCAGATGGAGGTTTGGGGATCTTTCTTTTGTTTTCGTCCCACTTTCTTCTCTCCACTGTCAGTATTCCCCATTTGGAGAGCCAACCTTTATGAGACTTCAGAACTTGAGTGGATGTGGAGCCACAGGAGCTCTTCACTGCTGTCATCACGAGGAGCAAGAGATGCTGTGTCATGTTGTTTCTGGACTGGGCTCACAACTTATTCATAATTACGGTTTATGACAGCTGACTTCCATAGTTTTGGCTTTCGTTCCTTCCGGCAGTAACAATATTATACTTACCAAGTTTATTGCAGAAATCTTGTAATTCAGTAATGTTGCTAAAAAAAAAATGAATCGACTATAGGATTATAGAGAAAAGAAAGACAAACGATAGTTTATCATTCAAGCTTTCCATAAAAATACAAATAAATCCATCAGTTAAAACCTTCCATGTTCCACTTTGACCTGATGTGCATGAATGATGGTAAAGAAATCATGACAATGAACCAGAATTATCCTTTAAACAAGAAGCAAAATGTTTGCAACTGAAATGTTGTCAGGGCACCAAATATCAACATTTTCCACAGCTGCCGTTCTGATGTGCCTAATGATCATGACTGTCCTATGAGGTAAAAAGCCCACTGACCATAACAACAAAACCCCAAATAATAATTGAAAGCAATCTGTGAGCGTGTATGGAGACACAATGATCTGTGAAGAGCAGGAGAATAGTTTCTCAGTCAACGTTCCTAAAAGGAGTTTCCTCTCGCCACAGAAGCATTATGTGTTCAGCACAAGGCCAGTCTCTTATGGCCCACTAATGGACAACACTCCCAACTCTCCTGTGCCCAAGTGTGTGTGTGTGTGTGTGTTTGTGTTTGTGTGTGTGTGTCAACATTTACCCTTCACATAATGATCACAGCACCAACATGACACACTGTAATCAGAAACTATCTTTAATCCTGGCTGGTTGATTTTCTAATCTGGTAAAGGGTCCATTCATCTTTAGCCGAAGATGGATGTAATACTAGATGGCACTTGGAAGTTAGCGATAGCTTCTTTAACCCTTCTTTCAACCCCCCACGTAACCGCCTCATACACACAGGAAGGGGGCAGGATAAATGAGGGAGGCTCGGCAGCAGGGCCAGAGTCAAACTGGCGAGACAGTAAGACAGAGAAAGGTTGAAACCAATGGCAGTTGCCCAATAGAGGGCCACGGGGCCTGGCCCCACCCACCTTGAGCCACAAAAAAAGTATTACAAAATTAATTATATTAATTATATTTATAAATTATACACATTGTCAATATTTGTGTTTTGGAGCTATGGAATATACCCAGTAATATTTGTAAAATAGGATTTCTGCACTTCCTGCACCTCCTCTCTGCCTGTCTGCATGTCTCAGCTGCGCTGGGGCCGAATCGTTTTGGCCCAGAAGAGACGGGTCTAAGAAGCAGTTTAGCCTATTACTGATTAAATATATAAATGAGTAATACACAATTTAGCCAATCCGCATCCTAAAATAGGTTCAGCTTCGGGCCAAAGTCGTCTGGCCCAAAAGCTGCACGATCTCGTCGTCCAGCGCGAGCGCTTCTCTTCTCTTCCAAGAAGACCCGAGCCGGTAAAATCAACGGGGACAGATCCAGCATGGACAGTTACGGGAGTAAGGGACATGAAGCATGAAGCACTTGTCGAAAGAATTAAGAAAACATGAGAACACCAGGACACACATGATAACTCTGTCAAGCAGCCATAGTGGGCAAAGTGAACATCACTACCAGCTGGATGACGAACACAGGATTGAGGTGAAGAAACACGATGAGGAGGTGGTTAAAACAGACACCTAACACGGTTCATAGGGGCATCTTAATATATAAACATGTTCTATTATATTTTATATATATATATATATATATATATATATATGTGATTTATATAATACCATATTTATATGTTATTATAATATATTTATGATATGTATATTGTATATTCACATTAAATGGTATTTATATATCATATTATACTAAATATTATTATATGATATATATATATATATATATATATATATATATATATATTAATATACTGAATTGTATGAATAAGATGTCCTTATTATGTCAGTGTTGGAATAAATATTTAACTACAATGTAGAAATTTGTGTTTGATACTTTTTTTGCATTGAATCATACTGGGATGTTTGCTGAAATTGATTGGATGGCCCTACCAAATTAAATTCCACCAGCCGCCACTGGTTGAAACAGTTAAAAAGAAAAGGTCCACCTGGATTGCCTGGCATTGAGACGCTTAGCTGTGTGGACATACTCCAACATCTTGTGGTCAGTCCACACCAGGAATGATTGCTTTATCCCCTAGAGCCAGTGCCGCCACTCCTCCAAAGCCACTTTAACCCCCAGAAGCTCTCTGTTCCTCTCTGCAGATGAGAGCTTCATAGACAAGAAAGCACAGGGTGAAGCTTGTTGTCCGTGTGTGAGCGTTGGGACAGAATTGCCCCAATGCCAATGTCCGAGGCATCCACCTCAACCACAAACTACAGGCTGGGGTCTGGGAGAGTGAGGATGGGTGGACGTGTGAAACTGCTCTGGAGCTTCTGAAATGCAACCTCAGCCTTGAAAGACGCATGCAAGGGGGCAGCAACTGAGCTAAAGATTCTTATAAAGTGTCAAAACCCAAGAATTATGATTCTTATGATTGGTGAGAGTAGGCCACTCAGCCACAGCCCAGACCTGGGCACGGTCCATCTGATTAACTTGTAGTAAAACAAGGAACATATAACCCAGGAAACTTGACTAGGTGTTACACAGGCAACCTGAAGGATCAATAAATAGTAACTACAACAATCCTTTTTACTCTTCAGTTTTTGTTGGTATAAAATAAATGAGATAAAACGTGTTGATTAGTGAGCATTAGAGGTGCTGGTAGGCGGATTGGGTTCGACAAGCTGTTTCCAGTCTTTGTGCTATGCTGAGCTAACTGGCTGCTAGCTGCATATTTACCGCAGACAAGAGAGTGGTTTAAAAATGAAATAAAATCACGTTCAATTGGAAACAACTGAACATTTCTTTCTGATATTTACACATATTATGTCAGAATATACTGTAGATTTTAACATTCAATATCAGATGAACTATATGTTTTACACATTTTGTGTTTGTGAAATGACAATCTATATATAAAAGTAGAACAACAGACATTGCTATGTCACATAACAGAAACGTATGAGCTAAATAAAAATCTGACCTGATTGTCAATCTGATTTTACCTCTCATGTGTCCTGATTGTTGAATGTGTGTGTCGTGTTCCTGCTCTGGAAGTCACAACAATCAACCTTCACCAAGTGACCCAGCCGATTGGATTTGTGCCAGCTAGCGAAATAAAAAAATCTGCTGCTTCTGAGAAGCCAACATTTCTTACGCAGATATCTCCCAACGGATTGTTTATGTAAACAGTTCGACAATAATGAGGTATTTTTCCAAGAAACGGTTATGTATCCTGAACAAACTTACACACAATATCTTTATTCAGCATGATGAGTAACTTGTGACTGATAATGTTGGAGTGACATTTCAACTGTGGCTACACGTCTTTGTCCTACAGCAGGAGAGTTTAGGAACGTTCCATGTTCTCTGGACGGCCTCTTTTGAAGCTCTTCACTACCATTTAGTTCATTCATGTTCCCCGTGGATGATATTCCTCTCAGATGGGAGGAATGTCTTGTGTAAGAGCTTCACCATTATGTCTGAAGACAGGCGGAAAAATACCACAGCCATTAGCAGTCTGTGTGTATTTGCACTCTGCATACTGGGTTCATTTAGATACCCATACAGTCACTTCCCAACGATTTGAGAGGCAATAATTAAAAACATTGGTAAGTGGAAATATGATTATTCATCGCTCCTTTGGCTTCCCTCAAAAACACTTTGTCACTTGCTGTAAAGGCCTCTGTTAACAGATTCTATCTTCTCTTTACAGTAACAATACATCGCAAACCTTCGACCATACAGAAGGTCATTACTTATGCATAATGAAGTCTTTACATCATTCAAAAATCAATGAGGAGTTAGAGAATAAGAACATGCCCTCTTTCTCAGCAGCGGTCTAATCAGTGGCTACTGCTGTCATTTCAGAGCTGCACTCCAAAAGAATGGTTGAATGGGTGCAATCATCCCTCTTGACGGCCAGCACACACTAAATGGCTAATGCATTAGTGATGAAGCCTCCCCAGGTAGGTGTGGCATCATTTAGACGCTACCATTATTCTGCATGGAATTATGGTGCTACCTTCAACTCCAGTACAAATGTACAGTTGGTTCAATATTTCATATTGCTGCATTTACTAATTGAGCCTTTGATTGCATTTAGGTGGATTATCTGACTTCAAACTGTGTTTCAGGAGATTCCCTTGAGGCTTAGACTTTATGGGGCTATTAGCCATGTTAGTAGCTCAGTGAGGCTGTACTCAAGCATAGCAGTGCTTTGAGCTAAGTGCTTACATCAGTATGCCAACAATGCTCTCAGTGACTGTGCTAATGACAATTCAAACATGCAGATGTTTAGCAGGTATACTAGTTTTATGGTTTACCACAGTTTAGTGTGTTGGCATGCTAAGATGAGCTAATTAGCATTAAACACCAAATACAGCTGAGGCTGATGGGAATGAAATTCGTTTTTTCAGATATAAAGTCATACATCTAAATTTTGACCGAATTCTGAAAAGCCAATCATCAAATTTCAAGTATCCTCTGGATAATTGTTACAAACTTCATGCAGATCAATTCAGTAAATGTCAATCTCATGGTGGCGCTGGAGGGAAAAGATTTCCAAATATAATTAGGTTACATCTTTTGGAAAACATAGTAGAACATGGATCACTAGGTCACTTAGAAGCTGAATTTCCCTCCATTTCTAAGACTCACTTGGAAACCCGATGAGAGCGAGTGCAATGGGACCACAAGCAGGCCACAACAAACAAGTCTTCCGGTAATATCTATGTGCTAACATTAGCCACCATAAGCTTCTGATCTGCCAGACCAATTAGCAGACAAAACCCTTAAGTTGACACGGTGACACCACTTCACAGTAGTACGCAGCAGAAATGGGAAGGCCTTGCATACCTATGCAGCTTGAATAACTATTGGCTCTGGAGAAAAATCAACAACTCCTTAACACAGCTATCACTTCTACTAAACATGCAAGTGTACCTACACATACATGTCTGTACATCAGTCATCACCATCTGGGTTATTTATTCACTGATGGTGTTTTCCCTTCCTTCATTCACACCAACCTGCCTGGTGTGAGCAGAAGAGTGGCAGCTTCAACAGATGGATTCGGCGTAGAACTGAAACCATAGCAACCAATGAGGATCTCTGTAGGAACAACTTCAAATCAATGCAGTAATAAATTCAACAAATTTGCCCCCTCAACCATCTAAAGACTCACAAAAGGGAACCCCCACCCCACACAGTCTTCCAGCTGTGGTGATCACTCAAAGATATGGAAAAACACACATTATTTGTGGATGACTCATGTTTTACATACTTGAAGTCCTCATTCAGCTGCAGTTCTGTGTTTATCAGTGTTTTCCAGCACAACCACAATCCCATTTCATGCAGTAAAATGATATTTCTCACATTTTTAAAGAGGTGTCCTCCAGAAAACCAGAGGTAAAGATCACTCAAGTGGTAAATACAGCATGTCTGCCTTTGAAATAGGTGTGAGCCATCAATGTCACACCAAGTATGTTATATTTTGTATGTTTGTATTTTCAGTAAAGGGAGATCAATATCACAGCATGGATTTACAACATTCCCGCCAAGCGATGCTGGAGAAGAATCTAAGACAATTAACTGATACCAAATATTTCCAGTGAACCGCCGTCTGCTGCCAGATCTTATCCCAGGAAGCCATGTCGATATTTCCATCTGCTCATCAGTATTTTACTCTTCATGAGTCTGTTTTGTTATCGCGGAACCTTTTTCACTTAGTCTAGTCTCTTACCAGCAACAGTTTACAACAGAAGTTGTAATGTTTTACTGTAAAACAGGTTAAATAACACACCACAAACTTGTGCCTTGCACATTTCCATTTAATGTAAGGAATTAAGAAATATGGAGTCTTGGGTTTAATTACACTGTGAACATTAGTTAGCTTCAATTAAAAGATTCACTGAGGAGCGACAACTAAAAAACAAAATCTTCCACAAAAAAGGGTTCAATATTTGAATTGTACACCATGGAGGGCAAAAATAACTTTAGCTAACCTCAGTTGGTAGCAACTTTTGTTTTACATTTATTTTAGTTTCTTTTTTAAACTATCTCTGTAAGAACATTTAATATAATTTATGTGCATGAATTAAATTAGGCTCAAATCTGTCAGTTAAATATAAATTATACATCAGTTGTATGCCAGTTGGGGCTCTTCGTTAAGGTTAGGTTCCCTTTGACGTTATTGTAATTTAAATAAAACAGGTATCAGGGTCTATTAATGTAGAAATGACTCAGCATGTATACATGTTTTTATTAAATATATAACAAAGCAGTTGGCTAACGTCACCATTTGATAAATAACCCTGTAAATGAGTCTTAATTTAAGCATTTAAAGGGTGCCATGTATGAACCAACATATAAAACCAAAAAAGGTTAAATGTAGAGCTACATCTCATCTAAAAAGGGTCAAACGATCTTATTGCCTCAGCTTCACAACAATTGTTTTCCAGATAAACTCCATGAATGAAGCAGTCACATGGCCGTGTTTGTCTATGGACTGGTTTGTGTTTATTGTATTGCTCTGATGTATCCCGTGACTTCTGGGGCCTATTTCTCGTAACTAGCTAACGTAGTTAGCGGGATAATTTTTCGGATGAGATTACACAAGTCAGGGTTTTCGGAAGATGTATGGAACCACTTACTGTGTGTATTTGAACATTATTGCTAAAAAAGGACACTAGCTGAGCATTTTATCTGTAATGTAGGGTTGTTTTGTTTTAACATCCTATGGTCACATACTGAAGCCAAGAGGGTTTTATATATTTTGATCTTGTTGAAAACACAATTCTCTATCTTTATTGTCTGTCCATACATATTTCTGGCTCTTCTTTAATGCAGCACAAACTCCAGTCAAGTCAAACATCAAAGGTTCTTTTTTCATAGTTCACAGGAACGCTGGCGCTGCTGTGAAAGGAGTTGCTTTTCAGTGGGTGTCTGGAGCTGCAGTTGACTCAACCAACTAATTGGGATCCAGGAATACAAGATGCATTGTGGTTTATCCAGCCTTGAGTGTGTAGATAAGTGATGCAGTTAGATTTAACCTTACTGTGGCTATATTATAGTGTAAAGACTGTATTATTATTTGATTATAATAAAACTAAAACAACGCTTCAAGATAAATTTGGATGTTTCTTTAAATTGTCTCATGCTTCCTGCTTCCCTTCACTCTGCGTCAGATAATTGACCTCTACAGCTTCTTCAGCAGTCCATGTAGCCCTGCTCACAACTTGTTGCTCATCCAACAGGAAAAAACAAATGGAGCGGAAAAAGCCGCCTCTCATGACCTGCCCTACCTGTTTCTCTGAGTCTGAGTCCTCTCTCAGCTGATTATGACTGCTATCTACAGTAGATCCCTCAACACACATCTACATCCGAGTATTTTCAAATAGCTTGGCAAGTTCAACAATTCCCCAAATACTGAAATGTATTTTCTCTTTACCCTGCTAGAATACAGGCCTACACTGAGGAACAACGTCTCCATCTTAGTGTAATAGTACTGGTTAAAAAACTGTAACTGTCTGGTGGTATCTGACTATTTTCAGTCATTCGGCACAGAGTGCTTTGAGCTCAATGCTAACAATAACAACGCTAACATGTTGACGCTAAGAGCATGTATAATGTTTCCCATGTTTGCGATGTTAGTTTAGCGCCTTAGCATGCTAACATCTATGGAAATGTAGAAGTTTCTCCTCCAATCAAAAAGCCTTCATGCGATGCTAAACATTTTCTCAATAACTCATTAACAATGACTTTCCTTATCCATGAAGTCATCCATTTCTTGGGATTAACAAATTAATCATTTGTTGGAGTGAAAATTAAAATGTCTTGCTTTGTAAGAGACCAAGAGGACATTTTCAAATCTTCACATTTTCAGTCTCAAAGATATATTACATAAAAATGATACAAAACACAGAAAAACTTTGATAATGTTCACTATCTTTTCTTGAATAAAGAAACTGAAACAATTAATATATTATAAAACCTGATGCCAATTCATTTTTGATGTTAGCATCCCCAGAGGTGCATGGCTGAAAAACTAATTAATTTAGGGAGGTTCACTTAAGTAAGCTGCTTTATCTTCACAAGGTTAGAAACCAGGTTGTGGAGCCTTTGCAGTTTTTATTCACTGAGCAGACAGTTTAAGGATTAAAACTACAGATCTTTTTTATTCACATCTCTCAAACCTTCTGTTTGTTACCTTGTGATGTAAAAAAAATAAAAATGTAATTAGCTGAGATCTGTGTTAAAATAGATCAGATTAAAAGTTGCCTTTCTACAGAGCAACATGTGACCTCCCTCACTGGGAATGCTGTGAAAGCTGGTCAAACAGTAATGAGCTGTCGTGGCTGTCGGGTCAGTCCTCCGAGCAGGCCTCACAGAGGACCATCTGGCCTCTACTGTGGAGGCTGACAGCAGCTGAAAGAGCCATGTGAGAATATGACTGATGGATCTCTGCCCACGCAGTCCCAATCTGCCAGGAAAATGCCCCCCAAAGTGTGAAAAATGTCCACCGACACAGTCTTTTCCTGGATCAGGTGGCGGGGCAGTGGGAAAATGGGAAACGGCCTCTTGGCTACACGTGCTGTTTTTTAGATAAACATCTGTAAGGGATCCTGCAGGTGGGATTGTCATTAATACTTGTGCATAGACACTGTTTATGTGTGTCTGTGTGTGTGTATTATCAAGTCACCTCAACCTTTTTGTGTATCTCATGTGTTACACTGTAGTGGGAAATGATTTGTTTACAGGATACAGATAGTGAGATGTTCTTCAAAGTGCACCGGACAGCTGGGTCAAAAGAGGATGTGTGACGCAGCCTGCGAGACAAATAACTTGACATTTACGCCCAACAATCTGTGAGGCCCAAAACACCGCAGCAGTATCGGTCTCTGCTTTATTGGAACTGTGAGTGCATGCTGTCCAATATCATTTTCCGCAACATCACTCCGTAGACACCAAAATCCACTAATCAGCTGAAATTAAGCTACAATTAGACTGTCTCTGTTGTTTTTCAAGTTCAAGTATATAAAGACAAGATAAATTGATATTTTCACACCATTGTGACCACTGATGTTTAGCAAATATGTCTGTTGCATGACCCTGATGTGAATCTGAACTATCTGACTGCACCGTGAGCAGCTGCATAGAGCGCTAGCAGGTGATGGATCTCGTCCCTGTCGACAGTCCATAATAAGTCTGCATTGCGATGGATGCATGATGTGTGAGTGCTATTAGAGCTTGCATCTGTGTTGCACAGCTCATGGCGGTTTGGTATAGGCTGAACTGGACATAGTGCAAACCGCTGTGGGCTGCCGACCAAATAGCTGCGTCCATTTCCGACCAACTGTCTGCCACTGAGCGGAGAGTGAGACAAGCATTATAAGCAATTTAGTTGTGGGAAGATGGGAGGAAAAAAAGCTGCATGAGTGAAGTCCTCCAGCGGTGCAAAATATCTTCTTTGATTATTAAATAGAGCAATTGATTGTCGCTAATAAACTAAATAAAGTGAGCTAATAAAAAGATACAACTGAAATTCAGACATGCACCTCTCTTCAAAATGAGATATGTAAATATCATGAGTAAACTTCTAACTTCTTAGAAGGGCACAGGGATAGTTTTCTGTGTCTCTTTCACCTCCTTTTAACATAAAGTAACTGTCCACTGGTAAACAAGAAACACGTTTACTTTATAGACATGTAAACGACGATACCGAATTAAGGAGTTAAAATTTATCCACATTGAGATTTTGGTAAGTTGAAAATCAAAAGAACTTATTATATTACCTCCTGCCTCTCTTATTGAGTCTAGGTCAGACAATATAATGCAGTGACAGTTTCAAGAATTTCTTTTGTCTGAAATCTATAAATCACAAACGTAATGTTTGTGTTCGGTCATGTCCGGATAGACAAAACATTGTCCTGAAAAACACATCTTTGCATTTGGACTTTCATATAAATCAGAATAAATCAGACCAACAACATTGTTTGTTTGATAAAACTGTTTATTTTAATTTCCTGTTCGCTCCATCATGTCCCACACTCTTAAACTCCGGTGTCTTTCTCGTTAGACATTTCCTTCTGATTGTGTAGTCAGTTTAGTGCTGGAAGCTGCTGCCGTTCCAATGAGAAACACAGAGGAGAGATCGCTTACATTAGTGGTCCCAGTTCACTGACACAACATGATTTTATTTACTGAATTAGATCAGCAGCACACAACACTGAGAGGAGAAAAAAGAACACATTTAAACACCAAAAACCTACATATACTCACACACACACACACACACACACACACACACACACACACACACACACACACATATACATACATACATACACATTTTCACACACACAAGCACAATCACAACCATTTACAACCACACACTAACTAACAAATGACACCAAAGTAACATTACAAAAATCAAAAAATATTTCAAAATGTACAATTATTATTTACAGCTCACTCGTACTGTAGATACTCTGTGTGAATTCATCAGAATGTACATCAATATGTACAGATTAAATACATTGTCTTAAATACTATAAATATAACTATGGGTTTGGTCACATAAAGACTGTTTGCACAGATAAATAAATACACTATTAATCTGTTTTTATTGTTTTAATCACAGTAATTCAACTGAGTTAACCTCTAGAAGTGGCTTTATAGTACACAATGCAACACCGCTGACACATGGACAAGACAACGAGACCCTGCAGTCTTTGTTTTCAATAATAAATATAAAATATCAATATACACCAATAAATGCCAATATTTCATTACTGAGGAAATTTGAACTATCATGAGAAGAATTTTTGACACTGTGCAGAGTATTTCAACAGTGATTTTATACGTAAGAGGCAAAGACGTGCTGAGGTGGGAACTCCTTGGTGAAATGTGGCAAACTGTGCATCATATATTGAAATAAGCCAGGGGTTTAAACATGAGGATGCGGTTTCCTAGAGACTATATAATCTCTGGTGATTGTGCTCTCTCCTAACCCTCTCATTTAATCATTGTGCGGATCAGCTACAGAGCAAATCAATGGTGCAGTTTAGTTTATTGTGAAGATTGAAGTGCATTTAAGTGTGCAGATCCTCCAGTGACCCCGTGAGGATGCAGGAATCAGACCAAAACTAACATGATCTAAAAGTTATATCATCAAGTTCATCCACACCGGCTCTATTTTAACTCATTGACTGGTGCTTGCTCACCGAGGAATGCAACTCCTTTGTGCTCACTTTCCTGTGCTTCTATAAATGTGCTTTAACTCTAAGCCAAAGCTGCAGGTGAATACGGATGAGTGCCCTCACCTGTACTCACCTGAGGTCAAGTGTTGTTTATGTCCCAAGCCAATTGACCAAAAGTATCTGGTTTCTTGTACATGTTAACGCAGTAGTTTTTTCCACACTCGCTTATAGCTACTGGACAGGTAATAACCTGTCCAGTAGCTATAAGCGAGTGTGGAAAAAACTACTGCGTGGCATGTTTACGTGTTCATTTATCGTGACACATTCAGGATGGAGTACAACCTCTTTACCTTTATTTAGACAAGTCTAGAAATATCCCCATAGTGATGTATTGCTGCTCTTCACTCTGCAATGCAGACTTTCTCTCCTTTACTTATTCTTACAACATTTGTCATAACAGAACTTTGAGGAACATACCAGGATATGACAGAAAGGAGGGGAAATAACTAATATAGAAGTGTTAGGGAGTTATACTATTAATTACTTCAGTATACCACGCAATATATCACAGCTACTGTAGGCTGAAACCTGAGCTGATGTTAGAGCCATGAAAGAGGTCACATGACCACATAGGAGAATAACATAGGTGTTGGTCTAACATTAGGTATGACAGGAAGGAACAACCGCGGTGCCAGCCAGTGGCATAGAAGCATCGATCAACACGGGTGTGATAACAAGGCAAAACTCAACGCATCAACCCGCTTTTAATGCCATAAGTTGAAACATTACAACTTGATGAATGCTCACATTTTAAAGGCATAAAGGTATGCCGTACTAACACGCAAGAAACAATGTAAGATGTTTTTGCAAAGAGGCTTGTGATACATTTGTGTATGTGTGCCTTGTATGGATATTCAGCCATCTATCTCTCTTGATATGAATATTGCTAACCAATACATATGCTGTGAGAGTGACGACAACGCTTTTGTTAAAACAGAACTTAACAAACGACTCCAGGGTCTCTACCTAATTAAAGTGCTCAAGTGAATGAGACGAGACATTGGTCCAAACTCACTACATCATTGAGAAAACAAATTGACAAAAGCACAAGGCAACCAGACAACAGGGACGCTGTTGAGGCACCAAACAATGTGACTGACTATGCTTCACACTACATCTGTTCAGTCTCAAGTATTGGTGTTGTCTCAGGGAGGGGCCACGAGTCAGAGTCATTGGCTCCTCCGCTGGCCAGCAGAGACACCCAGTGGTGAAGTCTGTGTACTACCACTTAGTCCAAACCTTTATCCTTTACCCTGCACATTTTCCACATTCTACCCCTAAACATCGTCATCCAAGATTCTACATTAAAAAAAAATTTCACACCTCAGTTCACAAAAATACATCAAAGTGGAAATTGTAGTGCTTCTTAAATGATGTCCGTAGTGGTCATAATTTAAGGAATGTATAACAATTAAACCCGAACATTGTATTGTACGGGTGACAAATTTAAAGCGCGGCACGGAACTGAACCTCTTATTCAATGCACTGTAACAACATTATAGCTTTATTGTTGTGTTAGCTCAACAGTAAAATGTCTCATCTGTGTATTGCTGAACAAACAGCTGTGCAGGTGGAGCAGACAAAGCACTGTCTGCTCTCTTCCTCCGCCTCCACATCAGAAGAGGATCTGTATCTATGGTGCGTTGCCACGGCTTCCCCTGGGTAACGCAGCTCTATTTTTAAAGCGGCAGGGTCACCAGGAGCTCTCATTCAGCGGCAGACGACAGACACACTGACGCACACACACTTGCACATGCACATCTGTACGTATACAAAGACAGACTATCCCTTCTGGCTCTGCCTCTCTCACACACAGACAGACAAGCGTAAGCCTCTCTGCGTGTCTCTGCCCGTGCACTACCACCTCTGCCCATCTAAGGCATTGATTCAAATGGAATCGCTTGAGTCAAATGATTGATTCAAAATGGAAAAGCTTGGTCTAGACCACCCTAACCAGCTACAACTGGAACAGCACAGAGACTACATGTGCAGCGGTGTTGGCAACAGCTCCAGAATCTCGTTATGTCGAGGAGAAAGGTTGTTTAAAAGAAAAGTGCTGCTCTGTGTTAAGGCTCAGAGATGCTCTAAAACAATAACAGGAGACTGTGCTCCCGGTGTCCACCGAGAAGAAATGAAGAGGTGAAAGGTTTCCCCTCATTTTGCACTACTGTGGTGTATATACACGATTTACGGTGACATCTCAGACTATTGCACAACACATATGTACAGTATTCTACATCAGTGGGAACAGAAGGGATAGAAGGAGATCCACAGTTTCACTTTGACTGCTGATTATTGCTGATGCATGAGAGGCACAATAAAGATGTAATGTGCTTGAAACACTGTTTACACTATCAGAATCACTTATTACATACTGTTATGGATGCATTTGTAATCATTTTGTTTTCTAGATGTGACATTTTCTCACACGGTGATACAGATCATGAACATATTTTTCTTGTCTGAGTCTCCTTCCATCCTAACCCCACAAGGAACAATCTTCTCCAACTGAACCAGAAAGAAATGAAGATCTCCTAGCTCTAGGAACATCCAACTGTCTCAAAAATAACCTTTTCACACTGGTGAACACACGGTTGAGTACAACGTAAAGCATTTAGCGCTGCACACACCTTAACCTCGGCCGTAGCTTATTACAAAACAGCCTCTATTGAAGCCCTCAGTGGACCTTTCATTGCTCCCACTGGTACTCACATTCCCACGATCCCTTCATTTCAACCGGGATTTGGCAGCACAGATTTGGCAGCGCAGATCCTATGGCGGGTAAGAAGGATAGGCAAGGAGCATAGGGGCAGAAAAAGGGGGGCTAGAGGGACTCAGCTCTGGGGGTTAAGGTGTGAAGAACGCGGCAACAAATGGCAGTAGATTTTCTCTCCCTATTGACTTCCTCTGTTCCTTCCTTACATCCTCTGTCTCCCTCTCTCAAAGCAGGGTTGGGGTTTAACAGACGGGAGGATCTATGATCTCAGTGGATCATAGCTCAGACTCGGGCGAGCCGATGTTCTGGTAGCCCGTCTTGGTGCTGGTGCCGTAGTTGGTGTTGGTCATCTCCTGGGTGCCGCCGGGGCCCAGGTAGGCGCGGTGGGCGGGCATCGGGGAAGGAGCCTCGCTGGGGTTCTTGTTGAGGATGAAGCGCTGCTCGTCCTGCTCTTCCAGGTTGGAGATGTCCTTCATCATGCCTTTACGGTAGGAGACGGACAGCTTGTTGGAGCCATCCGAGATAAGGTTGAAGTGGCGGACGATGAAGACAATGGGTAAAGGCAGCATAGCCAGCACAATGAGGGAGTAGGCCATGGCTGAAGCCCAGGGAGGGTAGTTGTGGAAACGCTCTGCGCCCTGGCAAACCAAGAGTGCATGAAGAAACAGACAAAGAGGTATAAAAACAAGGGAACGAGGAGAAGGACATTTATGGATTAATTATACAAGTCTGGTCGAGCTTTCACTCTTTGTGTATCTCCTTCTTACTATGTGTAAAGACACAACAACACTGACCTCAGCCTCAACCCAGGCGTTGTATCCTGCAGGACTGACGACCATCTCGATGACAGTGGCGATAATGAGAACCACCAGGACAGCTGGCGACACATACCTCCACATGTAGTAATAGAATGAGTACGGCTTGAAACCAAGCATGTCCTCCAGGTCCTGCATGAACCTGCGAGGAAGTGAAAGAAAGAAAGAAAGAAAGAGTTTCTAAGAGTCCCAGTTGGCCATGCCAATGATGAATGCACAATAACGGGCTCAATCCCAATGTCCCACCTCAGGCCTTAAACCCTGAAACCTCAGGGACTTACCGACGTCACCTGGTAAATGGTTGTGTGAGAGACGGTGTAAATACGAATGGGGGAGCGCACCTCAAAGTCTGTGAGGGTTTAAGGCTGTCCCACTGTCACATCGTCAAATGCTTGAGGGCTCTCATGCAGACATTACCAGTAACTGGTACTTGGCAATAAACAGTTCTGGATTCTGATTAAAAGGATTTCTATCCAAATATGGCTGCGTCTACATATCCAGTGGAGTCACCTCTTAGTGCCGTAGATCCAGGCCACAGAGATGTTCTCCAGGATCACGACCACAGTGAGAGGCAAACCAGCTGAGTAGTCGTCAAACATGGTGACAAAGTAGTTCCCTGAACGCTGCACAAACAGCAGGCCGAGCAGGAAGGCCACGATGCAGCAAGCCACTGAGAAAAGAAGAAGAAACATCCAGTGAGAATCACAAGCACTTTAATTTCATGTACAACATATTTAAGTTTGATAACAGTCAACTCACCACAGAGGATCTCTTTGCGGATCTTGAAAGCATCCAGAATGGGCGTGGTGATGCCGGTCATTGTGCCGATCATGCTTCCCAGACCCAAGTTGATCAGCATGAAGAAGAACATGACAGACCAGAAGGGACTGGCAGGGAAATGTGTCATGGCCTCTGTGAAGGCGATGAATGCCAGACCAGTGCCCTGAACCGACTAGAGGACAAAAGGGGGAGGTGGAGGTCAAAGGTGGCTAGAGATGGAGATGAGTGGAAAATCAACCGCCTAACAATATTCCTCTAAATGATCTGTGTATTAAAAGGTTCTCTGAATGGTGTTCAAAATACGCAACGTATTCTGCATTTTGTATGCTAAGTGGTTAAAAACTGACTCAGTAGAAGAAACTGGGGATGTATTTTCATTATCGATTATTCTGCGGATGAGTTTCTCAAGTTTTTGATCCGATTAAAAACAGCAAAACATGGTCATTATATTTCCCCAGAGTCCAAAAGGATTGCTCCTTGTTTTTTTTTTTTTTTAATTTGTGCTTAAAAAAAGAGTGAAACAATTAATCGATTGCCAAATTGATTGATTGTTTGATCTAATTGTTGCAGCTCTAGAGGAAACAGTGCTTTGCTTAGCATCCTGGTATTTGAACCTCACCCGTGTCTTTAAAAAAATATTAGGACACTCAAACACAATCTTGATAGCTAAATATGTCTATTCCCAAATACTCATCACATTCCTTTCAGCTTGTGAATTCCCCTCTTCTGACCTTGTTTAGTTCGTCCTCCAGTAAACAGGCGTCCAGCCCCAGCTCTCCGAAACTGTCCTCCTTCACCGTCTTAATGACGCTGTACATCTCGGTGTAGTCCTGGGCGGACAGGTGGGAGAAGTTGATGTGAGGAGGGATGAGCTCTTTGCTCAACACACCTGTGTTTAGGAAGCCCAGAATCGTCTCTGCATTACTGCACATAGAAATAGGAGATGTGGAGAAGGACGAGTTGGTGAGTAAAGGTTATTGTAAAAAAGAAAGATCGGTGAACACTTGTTACAGTACGACACACTTACTCAACGACACACTTCTCGTTCATGACATTCGCCTTGAACCCCAGGACAGCAAACACGACTAAAGTGGCCAAGATGGAGGTAACAAAGTTGATCGTGGAGACCAGTAATGCGTCAAAGTGGCAGTTGTTGTCTCGCTTGTTGTAGCTGGAGAAAGCAATGACGCCTCCGAAGCCCAGACCGAGAGCAAAGAAGACCTGCGTGGCTGCTTCTCTCCACACCTGCGGCTCCAACATCTTTTCCAACTACAGACAAGAGAGAGAAAACATGTCATTGTTTATGTATTTTTAATAACCTTGAACCTTGTTGTTATATCCTCAAGAAGCTTTGTGATAACTTTTGATTCATATTCTGCCTACTTCACATTTGATGGAAAAATATGTTTTGTACATTATTTTATATTATGCCATCCCTCTGTGAATCAGCATACTTGGTATCTCTGGAACCTTTGGGTTCAAACGATATCTTATCTGGTTTTATCTTTAACTCAAACTATCTTTTTAACAATTTTGTATGCAAGAGTAACAGAGAAATCCATATGTGTACTCTTGTTGCAATATACTGTGCTGACGTGTGATGTCAGCAGATAGCCTGACTACAAAATGAATATTGCATGATCATAAAGAACAAATAGCAAAGTGCAGGTTAAAATTTTCCATGTACTTATAAATATTCACCACTAGAGGGGGCATCAACCCAACTCGTGACAATGTGGATATTAATGACATTTATGTATTAGGGGATCTGACGATCAGTCACTCATGGCTGAGCAGCTTGCAGAGACAAAGTGTCTCACATGTTACATACTGTATCTGTTTGGCTGACAGTGAAGAAGTGATCAGGACAAAGACAGCAGCCAGCTTAAGACGACCTGTTCCCCTCCAGCACACCACAATGGCATTGTGGACAAACTCAGCAAACTTCTACACATTCTATCATTTGGTGAAAATCCCAATTCTGCCAAGGTAACCCTGTTTTAGAGTCACCAATTTATTGTTTGTTTTATTCGTCTCACCTTAGGGGTGAACATGTGAGCGATGCCGTCCACCGCTCCCTTCAGCATCAAACCTCGCACCAGGAAACAGAAAAGCACCACATACGGGAAGAGAGAGCTGAAGTACATCACCTGAGAGAGAGAGAGAGAGAGAGAGAGAGAGAGTCCATTACACTGTGTTTCCATGGACACGCTTTTCTGAGGCCTCACACATGGGAAAAACTGCGACCATAAATGCATGCACACACACACACGCTCACACAAACATGCGCACGCACGCACGCACACATACACACACACACACACACACACACACACACACACACACACACACACACACACAGCTTTGTGTTTGCTTGGCACTGAATCTGTGAAATCTCACCAAATGGGGAGAGGACTCCTTGAGGTTTGAAGAGAGGAGTTAAAAACCCTTCCAACAGCATTTCTGGGAATCATTGCAGTAAAATGACGACGATAATTGGATTACTACGTTTAGAGAATAAAAAACTGTGTCATACTATGGCGATCCATTTATTTTCCCTTTGAAAAAGTGGGCTGATGTTGCGCTGTGGTGTATGACTCCCTCTGAATATAGAGATTACAGGATGTTGTTGCAGTTGTTGCCAAATTCAGCATTTTCCATCTGCATCCTGAATACGTTTTTGCTTGGTTCAGTTTAAGCTTATTAATGTTGCATGTGTTTCGTCTTCTTCCATAATATAGATGAGATCCAAAAATAGACAAGTGTTTTCAAGCAGCTTTAGAATCTGTTCACTGAAAACCATTGGCAAAGTGAATCAATCCCTCACTGATAATGAGGAATCATTCATTATGAAAACAATGCATCTTTATATGTCGTAATCTCTGAAGGCTCTGTCCCTGCTGTGAAGCCATGGAGACCCCGTACCTTCCCAGAGGACTGGATGCCCTTGATGACAGCCAGGCAGACCAAGATCCAAGCCACCAGCAGGGAGAGGACCATCTTCCAGTTCAGGCCACCCGTGTCGTCGATGCTGCTGGTGATGTTGAGAGTCTGGCGGTACCAGAAGTAAGTTGTGGCCGAGCTCTTCTCACACTCCGGCACCACGACTAGAAGGAGGGAATTGGCATTAGCAGTGCATATGTCAAATGCACCATGGACAGCCGATTTGAGTATTTTAATAATTCTGAACAGGTACACATCAGTCAGAGAGGCTCCTAATTCATTGTTGTATTCATTGATTTATTATTACTAATGCATTTGTGTGAAATATTGATCTTAATGTTGATGTTTAGGCAATTGCTTAAAGTGTGCTTAAATTATAAGAGTCATATGTTTAAACATACATCTACGAGTCATTTCTATCTGTTAATTAAGTCAAAGCCTTTCTTTCACAAAACAAACTTCTAAAACAAAGTGTAATCTTTCTGATTAAATGCAGCATATTCCTTGTGCATACTGACCCTGATTTCTAGAAAACTTCCCTTCATTCATGTTGGAGGAGAGTTGAAAAGATCACATTTTCTTTCAAAGACAGAAACTTTTCAGTTTCAATCATTGACAAAAGAAATACTTACTAACATGGAGATTTTTCAGTGTTATGTTTTGAATGTAAAATGTAAAAGGTGGAGTTGCATTTCTTTCTTTCTCAAGGTTTTGCAAAGCCAATTTTTGTTTACGTCCCTTTTTACTACCTTGAAGTTGCTGACAAATTGCTGTGTTTCTTGAAGCATTACCGCCACGTGTTCGATGGAATATTGTGAAACTATTGTAAGGAATATGTATCATGTGCATGTTTATCTCATGCAAAATGGAGCCGACTGAACAAAGCATCGCTTGGTAGGGCTAATGGTCAAAACCTCCACTGAGCTCCTTCAATCTGCAAATTAACAAGTGCCTGTAACTAGTGGAGTATAAATAACAACAAAGCAAATACAAAAATACTCAAGTAGTACTTCATATTTGTACTTGAGTAAATGTACTGACTTGCTTCTACTATTGCACGTAGCTTAACTGAATCCTGTAAGACGCTCCACAGCATCCCCGCTGCATTCATAATCATAAGCAGAGTGGACATCCTGCCCTCTAATGTTAAGCTGATGCCCTTTACTCTGCCAGAACCCGCATGTGCCTCCACCACAGGCTACCAGCTGCCAGCCATTCGAGGTACGGACACTGTCGTCGGATCATACCATCTGACAGGCCTCGCCGATAGAGCTGCTCTATAGGATGGCGTGCAGGGCCAACCCGCCTATAGAGACGGCACACGTGCATCTTCTGTTTGCCTGCAGAAGCTCTGCTGCTTCACTGCTGAGGGACAGCGAGGCTGTTTCAATGCAAAGGCACGTTCTGCAGCTTTAAGCCCCGCCCTGCGTAGCACTGGGCAGCCTTTGTGCGTGTGCTGAGATACTTGACTGAATATGAATTGTCTTGCAGGCATTAGGTTTTCCTCTATGTGGTGGGAAGGTTTTCACACACAAAAAAAGCTCTTTTGTATGGGCACTTTGTCTTGTGCCGCACACCTCTGTCTGTGTTGTGCGGTGGCATTGTGTTGTGCACTCACTGGCTTGGGTTCCATTTATTTGGATGGGGCATTCAGCCCAAGGCAGTGGAAACTGGAAAGACTGGAAGAAATAGAAGATGCTCCAGCCGATAATCACATTATAGTAGAGGCCCACAAAACCGCAAACCTGAAGGGGGAATGAGAGAAAAAGGCTATACTTATCGCTCCTAAAAAAACAATCACTGTCTCGCCACAAAAACATCAGCGTGGATAAACATTATGCAGTTTGTTGAGGTGAACGTCTCTTCTTGAGTAAGAGCACAGGCGCTGAGCACACAGCTTAAGTGGATGAATTATTGAGCTGTTTGCTCTCAGCAGCCATGGCTGGGTCCTTTATGAGAAGGTATTTATAGCTGCTGAATCTCCCTCTGCCACATGCCTAACTGTGCCAGGCCTCTCCCTTCCCTCTTTTGCATTAGATTGATGAATTTGTGATCAAAAGGACGGACAAACACAAAGACAGAGGCAGTCAATCACTGACTTGTAGGCCGATGACGCTGATGGGATGGGTGCATGAAGGGTCACCACTGCAGATGATGGGGATAGATTATGACAGCGATCTACGCTGGTCTTTGCATGCTGCTTGCAGTAAGCCATCAAGAGGAACTACAACTAGCAGGCAGAGGGGCGTCCAGTAGACTGAGTGCCACAGCACATTTGTTGTCTCTGCACAACATCTCTGACTCAAGTCAAGAAGTGAAAGTGAGAAGATGACCATTGGTTGGTGTTTCAGGATCTTAAATACAGATTGCATTTCTTCAAAGTCTGTTGTTATCATGTGTACAATAATTATGATAAAAACATTGCTCTTCATGGCATTTTATAAAAGGGATCATAAATTATCACACATCGGTTTATTATAAATGTTTTAATGCTTAACAGATCAGTGATAAGCTAGTAAAACATGGTTGACAGTTGCGTGTGCTTTTAATTAACAGTCTCAATTGCTGAATGGAAAAATATGCAATGTGTATTTCCAGTAATAATAAGATATCAAATATTAGCTGGTCAATAATAAATCCGAAGGTAGGGACAGAGGTTAATTTAAAGAGACAGGTGAGTGGAGGGAGTGGTTGTTGTTGACTTGAATTCATTTCACCTACAATATATTCCAGTTGGAAGTTTTTCATAGCTTTTAATCTCCAATCTCTTCTGCAGCTAAATGAACTTCCCACAGTGAAGACCACCTGATTAGATGGTCATGGGCATGATTTCATGCTGACCTTGTGAATGAAACTACCCTTTAACAGCCATCCATTTTTATCATAGATCACTTCACATGTTTTGTTACAATCTGTGACAAATGTTTTAATTAAGAAGAAATAACTTCTTATTACTGATCTGCAGATAATTGATCAATTATATTTAGGACTCCCTGTAGTTAAGACTTTCAATGTTGATCGGTCGCTCCACAACTTCACTAAATATTTCAACTACAGTATGAAAATGTTCACCGGAGATAAAGTCCAGTGATCCCTTAGCTTTCTGTGCAGCACCATGATCAGGTTCATATTTCAGTTGATCCAATACTTTGTTTTATAACCAAATACATCCAAAATGATACATCCCATCATCCTCAGCTGCACTTTGTAATGCTGATGTGTTATGATGATGAATGTCAGCATGCTATTTTGTTAAGTAAGAATAGGGATATTGTTGAAATATAACATGTAAATGGGAATAAATAATGAAGAAATACCTTTCCAAAACAAATAAAGTGCGACCAGTATGACATGTTAATTGATTAATGGGCTCATGTTTGCGCTTACCATCAGACTGGAAACCCCGATGCCTCCCAGCTGTGGGTAGACGTAGTTCCACACCCCGATGCTGCCACGCCTGATCCTCTGACCCACTGCCAGCTCCAGGAAGAACAGGGGGATGCCAATGAGGAGGAGGAGAATAAAGTAGGGCACCAGGTATGCACCTGAGACAGCAGAGGGACAGAGGAAAGAGTGTACAGCAGCTTTGGTTATCTAAATGTTGGAAATCCATTTTATAGTGAAGGACAAAAGCTCATTGTAAAACAGCAGAGGGGACATTGTTAAATTCTCTCAGTGAGTCTATTCTGTTCATTATGCATCCCTCTCTTCCTCTCTTCCCTCTCACACGTTTCATCTTTTTTTTTGCATAAGGAATAATTGAGAGGGAGCAGCAGGCACTCAAAGACAACAAGTCACGTCCGGTCCGTCCTGCTGTCAGGACATGAAGGGGCACCACGGTGACAAACCATCCACGGCCAGAGAGGACAGCTCATACTGACGGACAGCTGGGAGGAGCAGCTTGTTCCCAGGCTGAAAACAAATGACGCTTGCCTCGATCAGGAATACTGATCACGATGTGAGTGGCTATTAAAGCAAGCAGTAGACAAAGGAAACAAAGACCCAGTGTTGTGTTGCACAGTGGTATTATTATCTGGGCCGTTAGAAGTGACTTCTGTGTTGCTGACTACTTTTCCTGATCTTTGATGTCTATTCTGAGCCCAAAACACACAGAACAGAGGAAATCAAAACGTGACCAGGATTGGTCAGAATGGTTACCTGGAGGATGACGCTGTTATTTTAATTACACATTGACATTTGTTATGGCTCTCTGCATTTCTAAGGTTAAACTATATTCTTAATGAAAGTATCCATGGTAGATATCCATCAAGAAAACTATTTAACATTATTTTGTGACTGTTCTTTGCGATTAAATAAAATAGTGTAAACCTTCACTTTACTAAAAATGGCTGAGAGAGACAGAAAAAGACGACGTAATGGACAAGGATGGACAATAGATGGAGACATTTTTATCCTCATCTCTGGAACAAGCCCAGACAAGACAATGCAACACCTCCCATGGTGTCAGAATCCAGCAGTGGATACACACTCATTACTGCACACACTCTGATTAATATGATTCAGCTTTGTTATATCATGCATATCAAATATCCTCTTTACACTCACCTCCTACATGAGGTAGAACCAACAATGTCTGAAAGCCCAGGAAATCGGTATTTACTCCTCCACTTCCTCCATCTTAGTCATCAGGCTGTTATCATCTCACTATAAAACCAGTAAATCATAATACCAAAGAGATAGGACCGGCAAGAGCAGCAAATATAGACTGAACAGGAGGACGTTGCAGCGTGCAGCGAGCCCTGAACGTTACCTCGTCTTGATGGGGAAAACAATCTCATCTTGTTGCCGCTGACAACACAAGTCTGAAAACGCTGAAGAGACTGCCTTTCTGACTGAGATGATTAGTTAATTTGTTGACAGGACGCAATTTGTCAAAGAGGAGGAGGCCGCAGAAAGTCAAGAGGCAAATTGAGCAGAACTTTTATAAGAGAATGGGGAAAGAGGTGCAGCACAGGCCATGCTATGTACTGGAGATGGGTAATTAGGATGCAAATATACCCAAACACTTTGGTTTTTATTGCAATGTGCTTGAAATATTAAAATTAATTAATTAATCCATGTGGTTGAAACTGAGAGGCAACGTGATATTGCCTTAAAATAAGCAACTCTTGGTTTACTTGAACAACCAACATCGGTATCAACTAATTTAAACAAATCCTACTTTTAAGCCAGAAGTAAACATTCAGGGCTCAGCCGAAACCTTGAGGGGTCACGGGGCTTCCTCCCCAGGGGGAGTGTTTTTTTTTGCTATTTAAGGAAGCTACATGCACTATTTTTCAAGCCATTTGATAATAAAATTCCCCCAAATCCTGCATCATATTTGTACGTAATTGTTTTCCAACAGTCAACACACCAATGTTGAGGACGAGACATTTTTGCTCCTGCCACCTTAGAATCTAACCTAAGAATCTTTTTTTACAATGTGGACGAGAAAAAACAAATCTCATGCCCAAACCAACGGAGACAATCAAAATAGTACTATTAAGGTAACAACTCCCATCTGGCCACTTATTCTTTTGAGGATTTTACACTAATACAAAAATAATAGCATTGACTCAACATTTCTTTGCTAACAATTCATTACTCAGCACCCTGAGGGGACACATGGTCACCATGGGTGGCCCAATTAGGAACACACTTCCAAACCCAGGAAGTGTTTCTACACTTTGCACATTGGGCTGCCCGTTTCTGTGATTCAGACTGATGATATGCACACAAATCATGCCCAGATATACATCCACATACCTCCTCCGTTCTTCTGGCACAGGTAGGGAAACCTCCAGACATTACCCAGGCCCACAGAGAAGCCCACCTGGGCCAGGATGTACTCCAGCTTGTTGTTCCAGGCCGGTCGGCCGTCCTCCAGGTCTGGGTCAGGAGAGGGTATCAGGGCCTTTACTGGAGCAGTAGAGCCGGGACTCAGACCCATACTCATCTGACTGCTCTTATAGTCCATGGGGTGCTCCAGGGACAGCAGGTCAGCCACCGACTCAGTGACCGGCTCATTGCTGTGCTCCCGCTGGGTCACCTTGGTGTTCTTTGGCATGGCTGCAACGCCGGAGCACCTTCAGGTTGAAGGTACAGGAGGAGGCAAGGAGAGCCTGAGGTGCCTGACTTGACGAAGATCCGGAGGAAGCAAGGAAATTAAGTTGTGCTTTTTTATCTGTGAAGAGAAATATTGGAGACAGGCAGGAAATTAGGTGTTTAGAGAAGAAATCCTTTTTTTGCATGAATCATAAATTGCAAAACTGTGATTAGCTTTTCCACCACTATTTCTGATACTTTTATAGACCAAGCAATTAATTGAGAAAATAATCATATTAAATTCCTAATAAAAATAACCGGACGGACTTGTGACCGGCGACTTTACCCATTTCAGTTCAGAACCAAGCACGCTGCTTTTCCTGTTTGCTACTAAACACATGGAGCATTTTGAAATGGTCGTAGAACTGCATCACTCTAGAGCGATGAGTGAGGTATTTCACTAATCCACTTCATTATGGAGAAAGATACACTAATATTGAATTACAATCAATTTCACAGCAGAGCCCATTATACCAAGTATAGTCATGTGAATAGCATGAAGAGCAGTGAATGCAGTATGAGTGACTGCTGATCTCCGGAGAAAACTATAAAAACTAAAGCCTGCAAACACGTGTTTTATCATTTATTACCGTCTGAATTATTTTCTCATCACACAGCGTTAACGTCTTGACGGTAAGTTATTTTAAGAGTCCAAGAGTCCAGTGATCCTGAAAAGAAACAAGCTGCCTGGAAAGTTAGTCCCTCCGAGTTCCCTGGTATGTGACACCTTTTCAGAGGCCCTTTGCAAATCCAATGCACTAATAATCCTGTGTGCTGATAACAACACAGAAGAAGAGCTACTGTGTCCATTAAAGAGGATTGTACTGTTAGTAAGACACCCAGAGAGCTTCAGTTAAACAAGACATATTGATTAAGAGTACTCCGTTAATTTAGCATTACACTCCTGTCACTCAAGATGGACAGTTTGAAAAGCAAAATCAATGTTTCTCCTTTTTAAAAGCCTAGTGTCTACATTAACCACAATGCAACTTGACCACTGAGAGTTTGAATAGAGAGTCCGGTATGCTAACAGAGGCTGTAGCTTCAAGTGGAGCTCACTTCTTTTCAACTTCACTCTCCCATATTCTTTTCATTTTCAGTGTACGGCTCCAACTAAAGCTAAATCTAGTGAAATCGCTTCAGGTCATTTATGCTCTTTCTGTCTTTAAAGTTTAAACTACTTGTCCACATTTACAGTACTACCAAGACCTGACAGACTTTGATGTGCAAAATCAGTTTCCTTTAAATGAATGGTATTTTATGGGTGAAAAAGCATCTTGGCTCTTTAATAATGTTACATGAGGTGCTCTTTAATTCCACCTCTGCTATAAAACACTGTGGGCAACCCTGTAGACACTGTAGAATTAATCCTTTAAAATGAAATGGAAATGTGTAGCTGCAAGCATTAAACACTCGACATGTCAAGACTATTGACCCTGTTTGTCAATTACATGAAAACATAGTGAGATAGTTTGCATGTACTGCAAAGTAACTAACTATAGGTCATCTTAACAGTGCATGAGGAGGACGCTCTTGGCTAAATACCAAAGAAGCAGCTACAGGAGCAGAACATGACAGAAACCAGACTTTGAAGACTTTAGGTTCAGCTGTCTGACTTTTCACTCTGGGAGCTCAAGAGCAGAGAAAGCAGAAGTGTTTGATCTGGAGTCAAGGCCACTAATCTGAAAACAGATGCAGCCGATGGAAATCATCAGAGGGGCTTTTATTCACAGTGACTTCTCAAAAACGGTTGCCGGGCGGCTGGACTCTGAGCCGCACCAGCAGCACGCACATTACATTCCTGAACAGTGGCGCTGAGCCCCTGCAGTCACGACGCCCAGCACCCCCGAGGCTCAGAGCTCGACACTGATCTCAGAACAGTAGTGACCTTTCCCACAGCAGTCTACAGATGCACAATACAGAGTCATCATCGAACACTCCCTGAATTTGGTGTGAAACGATGATCTGCATGTTTGCAAACAACATGTTTTAGCCAAGATGTTTGGTTTGGGGGATTTCAATGTGTGTAGAGTGCAGTGGAGCTCTGACAGACTACTCACACTATGTTTTGCTCTACTTTTCTTATGAATGGAAATGTTGATATAGTTAGAAACAAACTGTTCCAGTTACTGTTCATGAGTTAGGATGATGGTTGCCCGCTACACACAAATGGCTGATACAATTATCACTCTGACTTCTAATCATGTGTAGTGAAAGTTTTCGATGTTGATGCAGAAATACACCAGCAACTTTCCGAGTTTCACAGTATGTGCTGACACAGATGGCAAATACAGAGACAGCAGGACTTCATACAGTGTGAGACTGTTACAGATTATGACTCAAGGATCAATCTGAGGGAAACATGGTGTGTAGTGGAGAAGCATACTGAGGAGAAAAATGCATGATTTTAGGAGTGTTGAGGAACATGGGAAAACATTAATGCAAAGGAAAAGGTGCTGCAGATACTGGAGGATGTATTAACATCAACGCAATGGGAGTGTCGGGCTCAGACCCCTGACACCAACACGTGCAGTCAAATGAGGTAGATGTGTGAATCCAATGCATGTTCCTGTAACTATATATTTCATAATTCTCCATAGATCGTTTGGTGTTGATGACGTAACAGAACAGGTTCACTGTTTCTCCTGCAAAGATTCGCACCACTTTTATCTTGTCTGGTTGCTAAGCAATGGCTATTCCTGTGAAATTGAAACCCCATCCCTGCAGCATCAGTGGTCGCCTATCTCTCCCCTCACCATCTCAAACAGGCCGACATGATACCCCCCAGAGGGTCGGCTGCAAATAACATGGAGCTGCTGTAGCAGGACTGAGGGGGTCGATAGATTGTGGCAAAGCTGGAGGTGGACGGTCTGTTGTGGGATCTATTGCAGGGTCAATCAGGCAGCCATCACAGGCAGAACAGTGGTTCATTGTAAAATACAAGATGTGTACAGATGCCATTCAGTAATGATGAATTACTTTCTCCAATAACAGTTGATCCTGAACGACACAGGTATTCACACAGCACCTGCTTGGCCTTGTTCGGGCATCTTTCAGACACGTTGCACGGCTCACATGCAGCTTGGGGACTGACTCTGTACGGGGGATATAACCTCAGATGCCTCGTCAAGGTCAAATGAATCACATAATGATATTATTATTGCGGAGATGCAAACCACCCCAATACAAGTCCGCAGGAGATGAACACCCGCGCAGAATGTGTCACCTATACCAGCTATATTTGGACACCCGTGGCGCGGCGTCGTCAAAACACGGAGGATTAATGAGCCACGTTCCCCGTCAATGTTGCGGCCAAACACCATCTGTCAAGTGAGCATCATCTCTATCAAAAACACATAACGTGTACGGGTAACGGGTGGGCGTATATCGCTGGTTAGTCGAACGATTCACCACAATACGGTTTATTTGAACACAGTGAAGCAAACATATCTAATTTGACCAAATGGATGAAAGGACGTTATTCTTACCGTATGCAATGAGCAGAGCGGGTTGTAACGTCCGAGTCCGCGTGACAGTATGGATCCAAAGCGAGTGGACGGTCTCTTCATTCAGCCACCGTCTCTGTATACAACATCTCTGCGAGATCCGCTTCCAGTCACACAGGGCGCATGGTGCGTAAGTTAAATCTGACGCAGGAGCTCAACGCCTGCCTCAAGTTCGGTTCCTGTAACAATAACGTGTGCAGGTTATTGCGACTGTTTATCCCTTTAACGGTGGTCTGCAGCACTGCGAAATACCTGCCCACACCTCTGGTTTCCACGTGCTTATGGCTGTGTTGTTGGATAAATGAGCGCCCCATAGTATTGAGAAATGACCATGGAAAGAAAGTCACGACGAAGTCTGACGCAGGTTTGAGTCATCAAATCGTGCGCACGTCAGCAGTTGATCCAAAAAGCGGAAAAAACATCTGCAGTGTTCCCAGGACAATAATAAGAGAATCACACATGTATCATTCAATCATGTACATCAAATGAATTGATTTAATAAGCTGCTAGTGAAAAAGATGTTTGGATTGATAATAATGTTTGAGAATACTGATGATTATGATTTTATCTATCTTACCATTATTATTATTATTATTATTATTATTATTATTATTATTATTATTATTATATCTGTATTAAGTAGTTTAAGAAATATACTTGCCTATCAGTTCATCTTTACATTAATGCAAGCTATATACCCTGACAAAGTTGACCTCAATTACAGAGGCAGTGCTTGATGTTAATAACTGAATTTGATGTAGACTGAAATACATGTGAAAAGACATCTGCTTCCTAATGGATGTATCTCAAGTGTAGATCATTTATGGCACAGTCGTTTTTCTCTCTGACTCCATCAATTTGGTTCTGTCTGCCAATGCTCCACACTCCATATGTTTTCTTCTGGCCTATTAGGTGCAGCTTTTTATTTTCACTAAATAGACAGAGATTAACAGAGAAGTTTGTCTGACTTTTTCTCTTCCTTTTTTTGTAGGCTGCAAGACATAAGACACAGATGTCTTTGGGGGATTCTAGTATTTAGAGATGCAATGTGCTACTATACGCTGAAGGATATCCTGCAGGAGTGACAGTTTATTTTTCCACTGATAACTTCCTGACTATCGTCACAGCCTTTAGAATAGTGTCAGCGTCAGATTATCACAGTGAAGGTGTTTGATGACTGCTGTTCTTATCATCTTTCACTCACGTGACCTGTAACATCTCAGACAATACATAGAGGACATCTTAACCCCGCTGTACATGCTAACCCTGGGCAATTCTCTGCTTTCATCACAAGACACCCCCAACACACACACACACACACACACACACACACACACGAAACTGAGTAGTACCAACACACACTATGCCTCCTGTCTCCTTCAATTCACTCATGTGACTCAATTTCCAAGGGCTGACTGCTGGGATCAGTTGCCATGGCAACCACTGATCATATGAGGGTTACTCAGCCTGTGAGCATTTTTCTTTCTTTTTTTTCTCCTCCTCCTCTCTTAGACCTACTGACATTCTGCAGTATGGCTGTAAATGAGCCACTGAAGTAAAGTACGCCCCCCATACGCCCCCCCCCCCCCCCCCCCCTCCCACCCCCGCCCTCCCCCCAAAAAGTTATCACGGGGTTGGTTATCCAGCATGTGTCTGATGAGTGACTCACCTCATGTAAACACATAGTTTATCACATCTTTAAATTATGCAACAGGAGACACAATGGGCCGTGCCTCCTTCTGTCACAGCCAGTATTCTTCTGTATTGCTCACCTTGAAGCCCTATGAATAACCATAATGGGGCTGGGGGGGAGGGGCGGGAGTCATCTGATAAATGGTGCCACAGGAGAAATGTCCTTTCCAGTGCGCCATCAAACACAGCTCTCCATCTCTTGACCTTGAGCCGGGTGCTTTTATTTCTATTCGTCTCACACAGAAGATTTGAGGGAGAAGCTGCAGTGATGCCCTCGGATCCAGCTTTAATATTTCACCTTGTTAAATTAGAGGTAATGAGCCATCAGACTGGGCTGTGATTTACTGAGCCTTTTATTTATAGTGCTGTGGAGTCTGACTGCTAAAGACCCAGAAAAGACTGAACCTCAAGACTGATTGCAGCCATGTGCAAGAACACAATCCAAGAGTCAAATCAAATATTGTCTTTTTCTGAATGTGAAATCTGGCTTTGGAACAGGTGGGAGATAACATGTTTCCCCACTACTCAATGAGATGTTATTCTTCCACTTGAAAGCAAATTGTGAATGGCGGGGATGTTTATATATTCGATAATATTGTGAGAACTCCATTCAGTGGAGCACCAGTCCTTATCTCCAACCTCAGGAGAGCCAGATTACCAGGTCACAAATTAAACATGCTGACAAACAACGTCGGGCGTAATCAAACCTGTGTCTCTGGGGTGTTTCTGTGCAGCTGAGCCTCCTCAGCACTCACGATTCAACTTCCTCTCTCTGCTCCCCCCTTTGCCGGCTGTAAATGGTGCAGTCCTAAGTCCGTCAGTGTACTGACACCTTGGCCCACTCCCCTCTGGGTGTGAGAGAGCTGCCATTGGAAAGATATGGACTAATGGGAGGGAGGGGGCGCTTAAGGCTATTCCCCTGACTGACTATCCGCTGCTGTTCTGAGAATGAATAAAGAGGACGAGAAGGCTGTAAACTGAAACTGTAACAACACTGGCTCGGGTGCAACACTAACAGAGCACACTTCCAAGAAATGCTGCTGATGTACTGAACAAGTGGTGTTTTTCACATTTGTTCACTAAAATTTGTTTACTGGTGGAAGCAATCTATAATGTTCCCGGACAGATATCTCATTAGTATTCGTCCCCTGCCCTTCGCCTTTTTCCATTTAATTGCCTATCCTGTTCAAGTGACAAGAGGCTCATTAGCACTCAGGTTAAGCTTTGCGTCCCTTCGCTAGATAAAGAAACAGACACAAAAGTCACGACCGCAGGTGGAGTATTGACATCTGTGTTGATTGTGCAGCAGTACAATCAATGCCAGAAATTTGGCTTTGAGACAGTTGTGTAATAAACACAAAATGAATCAGGTGATGAATTATGGGCGAGATGGTTCGACACAATAAGCCATGTAGACAACAATAGCATCTAAATTTGAGGCTGTGATTCTGTTGCATGAGTAGGAATACGTGTGGTCTCCTCCCAGAAGAATGACAGTAACACTGTGAGATGAAAAACAATTCCACAAGGAGAGTGAATTTACTACCTAGGTAGCTTTTATGAGCTCAGAGAAGTGACAGTTGGCCTTTTATCATCAGAACAAAAAAAAAAAAAAAAAAAAACAATAAAATCCTGCCACTGGCATTTCATCATTCAAATGTGCAGCTCCTCATCATATTGTCCTTTCATATCAATCTCAAATGTGGAGATTGTGTCATATTGGTTGAGTTCTTCACATTATGAGGGTTTCATCAAATGAAGAGTAAACACTGAATACACATTACTAATGAATTCCTCTGTTAGTGCTCTGTTGTGTAGACACAAAATAAATAAGCAGAAATAGTTTAATATTACTGTTTGACATAATTTCAGACTACGCCGAATAGGCCACATAAAAAAAGGTCGAAGCCATTTATTATTTTTTGACTCTTGAAATGTGGGACAAACAGTGAAATTCCCACAAACTACTCTATCTCTAAACTATCTCTTCAACCAAATGACACACGTACGCATTTCTTTGTGATCTTCTTTTGATAGGCTAATGTAAAAAATAATTCACTTTCACTCCCTGAGCCCTCCTGCAAGTGAAACTAGCAAAACAAAACAGGGTAAATAAAAATTAAATAAGTTAGAATTGCTTACTTGCTTGTTGTTAGACAGAACAGTTGCGATAACTTAGCGTTGGTAAAAATATTTGCACACTCATTCCCATCCCGCTTACCGAAATTAAATATTGGAAGTATTTGCAGTAGCGTTACAGTCTGCTCGCACGAGGTGGTCGTAGGCCATGTTGAGGAGTAGTTCCGTCTGTCAACGTTGAGCTTCACAAAAGTTGAGAAACAGTAGTTACTAAGTAAAGACAGTTATTAAAGTTGAGTAGTAGGTGAGAGTAAAGCCACAAGACGATAAGATAGGTGCCGGTTCACGTTAACATGAGTTGACCTTCATGTGCCTCGGTATGCTAACGTTAGCTTACTAGTTTGCTCACTAACAAAGTTCGTTCTGTTGTGTGTTTCCATTTAGGGCCCCGAGCATTTCACTGGGGTTTCTCTAAAGGGAGATACATTTTACGTTTGTAGTGTAAGTTTCTAAACAGTATTCACCACGTTGCGTTACGGTAAGAGACAACATTGGAATCTTATCGCATCATTTCTAATGTGGAGTTCCTAATCATTTAAAGTTACTCCGCATGTTGATCGTATACAGTATAGTGTTTCTACAGAAAAATAAAATTTTCACTGAGCGAGTACGGTTTGTATTAATGTTTGAAGAGTAAAATATATTTACCTTATTGCTTACTCAGATATTGGTGAAGCTAAAACGGTTTAATTCTATTTTCATGTCTGATATTTGTATTTCGTCAGTATACGAAGCATATGTTGTGCTGACTTTGATGTTGTTATGATATTTATGATACTGCAGAAACATGAGAAACATTTTTGAAATATGAAACAAATGTTGCATTTGTTTTGCTCCTCACAGGAAAACTAAAGTTGCCATTAACTGAAATCACTTGTGTTGTCCTGTTTATGGTTATTGCACCCAAACAAACCTAGAGCAAGGTGTACTCACTCAGGAGTGGGGTGCACAAGTATTGCATGGTTGGTTTTGGAGAAATTATAATATAAAGGCCATATTCTGCGGATTGCTTTGCAAAAGGCAGAAACTAATAAGAATGTTAATTTCCAAAATCAATGAATCGTGAAATGAAACAAATGCCACAATTCTTGTTTTTATTGTGCAGAGCCTCCACCAGCTCCTTTGACATTACATCTAAAGGTCATAGCATAAAGTAAGGCACAGAGATATTTAAAGTTATCCCTGTAGGTGTTGGTGATACAGTGTGTACACTGGTCCTCCTGGTCCTTCGCTCATACTTCAGACCCTGATGTCCAAGGCTGTACAGTAAAACAAATGTGCAAATAGTAGATTAAAGATGTCCTGCTAGTCCATAGATCAATGTGCATTCATCCTTATCTAATGCATAAGGAAAACTCATTGGGTCTTTGCCAGTTTGCCCTGATAGAAACAAATACATGGGAGCTGTTGTTCCTCAGATTTATTTAAATCCTGTAAACTGAACACTAACAGTCTGTAAATATTAACTCACATAATGTATAGTTATAACAGCTGTTTGCATTATATGGCTAAATATATAATATATAGCCTGTCATACCTCAGTATTCCAGTGATATGAGCCAGTGTGACTAGAGGAGCTTTTCTAAACACAGTGACATGATATACCAAAACCCCACAGACACAGTAAGTGACCTGTGAAAAGTCCATCTCAGACTGCGGACCCTTCTCTGCCACCTCTCGATGACTAATCTGCAGCGACTGGTGCCAAGAGGGCAGAAAAGGGCTTAAAGAAGCAGAGCATACGTCATCTTTTATGTAACGACATAAAAGACTGAACAAAATGCGTGTGACCTTGTCGGCTGCGTTCTTGTCAAAACTCAGCACTCCCTGGGGAAGTGCTGAGTGTATGTGTTGCGAGTGTATAAAGTGTATCTGTATGTAATTTGTACTGTATTAACCAATCTTTCCGTGTTCATACTGTCTTTATTTCTTGGTTAGCCAGACTCGGCCGTATGCTGGAGTGCAATTAGGAACAAAGGATGTAATGGCTTTTTTGGTCATATTTCTTACAAGTTCTGATATTGATGAAATGTCCATAACTACCCTGTGCTGACAAAGCAATGGATGTTTACTGCAAATAAATCTCTCCCAGCTGCCATGCCTACAGAGACGTATGCAGTGAGGCTTATTTATTCATGAGCAAACACCTGATGGAGCTATGTAAAGGGCACTGCTCACAAACATACCACAGCGTGACTCATGCTCCCCTATGGGAAAGGACCAACGAATCAACTCCATAATACACCAGACACCAGAAATGGTTGAAGGTTGGACTCAGGATTTGCAACCCAGAACCGTAAAAAACAAACATGATACAGAAAACAGAAACAATTCCAACGCCTAACATTAAAAGTTACAAGATCAATAATAAACATAGTTAAATTAACTGTTTTGCTATTGCCACTAACGTTTATTTAAAAAAAGCTTAATAATTTCCAGTAATTTTAAATATTCAAACAGCAAAACATGCATTCACAAATATGAATAGTGAGTGCGAGAGAGGATTTTCCGACGTAAATGACACAGAGGCAAAATGTCTGTCTGGGCGTACCACCGTAATAATAATAATAATAATAATAAAATAATAAAATACTTCGAATTTATATAGCGCTTTCTAGACACTCAAAGACGCTTAATGTAATGTGTGTGTATTCCACACACGGATTGTAATGTTTGTAGAGGTGGAGTTTATGGATGAGCTGTTGTATTGGATTGCATTATAGTTTAAAGGTGTCCCATAATGTGGCCACTGAGTGTAATGTTATGATGGAAGTCATGATTCTGGAAGAGCCTCAGTGATATTATTGCGCCCTCTACTGGTTCACATTGTAGCAGCCCCATACATTGTGAAGACCAACCAGGATAAGAGATCATTTCAACACAGGTCGTTTCATCTGGATACTTGCAGTGGGAAATGAGTGCTCAAAGAAAATCTGCAGACATTGATATTATATAAAAAAGGGAGGTTACTTTGTAATGCTTTTCTGTTTACAGTGGTAAGTTTAGTCTGCTCTTTTACAAGAACAAACATTGATTGATTTTCCACAGGTTTGCACAATCAGTCTCAGAAGTCTCAGAATGCTTAGCATGGTAATCTTCTTTCCTCCCTCCATCGGCTGTCGAGGCCGGCTGCTGGGAGTGCTTCACTGCCATCTGGGCTGCAACAGGGAGTGGCAACCAAGACACATGTTCAACCTTTATCCATCAGCAAGACACACGATGGAGGAGCAGGAGCCTCTTATAAATTGAAGATAAGAAGGAGAAAAAAAAAATATGAAGATGTAAGTTTGGATAAATTGAAAGGCATCATCACTAAAAATGCTACGACAAAATAGATGCTTAATAGGTTGTTCAAAACTGTCCAGCTTTGCAGAGCCCCTATAGCTCCATGGTCTGTTGTGAATTATTCTGGGATGACTGGCAGCACTCTGCAGGCCTATGTTTACTCTAGGAACATCCAGAGAAAAATGCTTTTCTTCAAGAGTGCGGTCTTAAAAGCTAAGGTAGTGTATTCAGAAAAGCTCAATAAATAAACAAAAAACTACTATGCTCTTCTCAAATAGAAGAGAATACAGTGGTTTGTGCCATTCAAATAATGGCATATAACGGGGAGCATAATGAGCATAAATAGATACATGTGAATAAAGTACAGTGAGACTCAATAAATGTGAAGTTTTACATTTGGTTGTTTTTTAGCTGAGAGCATGGCGGGTATACCTGCCCTGCTGTTCAACTGTATTCCCTCTCTTGAGTCTTTATTAGTAACAAGGCCAGCAGTCACTGTGAATCATTCTGTTGTTCAGACGCCGTCATGCAGAGTCTGGCCAGCTCGTAGCTCTATCAGCAGACAGCTCTGTCTGTAGACGGTCTCCTCTTTTTTCTCTCTCTCTCTCCTGGAGATAAACGACCTCATCTCTGCCATCGCTCTTCGGCCGCCATCGATTATCACTGCTCGCTGTCTCATTCTCCCCTCCCCTTCTACCTCTCTCATTTAATCTCTTGTTTTCACCACACCCTGTTTCACTATCGAATTTCACTATTTGAATGCAGGGTGACAAGAGCTTGATGTCTCTTTTTGCAGTCTGCTCTTTTTATGTACAGCAAAGCCTGCAGGTTAAAGACAAAGATAATCACCGCAGGAGCCATTGACGATATATTCACATGCTTTTCACAACTGTTGGTTTGGCGGGATGGTTCAAATGATTAAGTAAGAGTGTCATTCTTGCTGTAAAGATGCTTAGCTTTGGGGTCAGCCGCATGTTGCCTGAGTTAAAATCCGCCATTGCAGCCATGAATGCTGGCAACAGTCTGCCATTAAAACCATAAACAACAGAGTAAAGGGTGAAATGACCTGGTCATAAAATCTGGCTAGTCACTGGGTTTGATGTACAGTTCTGGGCTCTACGAAAACTGCCTTTGCTCTGAGGTCCATGGCCATTAGTGGGAATGATTATCGCCATATATTTCAACCTGTAGTCGCCTACTGAAGTTTTAGGTAATGGCAACTCCAAGGTCTCGCTCGTGACAGTAGGGAAACAAATGATTATTATAAGAGGTTAAAGGTAATAGACCATAATTCACAAGGCCGGCAAAAGAGTTTCTGGTCGTAATCAAAGCTGGTTTTCATACACTGAAGGTGCCTGTTTGACAGGCTGTTTGTCTGGCTGCATGAAGTTGTTACACCCTGCTCTCCATATATGTGCCAAATTTAAGAGGAACATTATTTTGAGTAGCATGATTTTTATTATGTTTTAAACAATCACCATAATATCTAAAAGCATATTCAGGCTTCAGGACGATTATAAATTACCAGATCTTGTTCTACACATTTAGAGAATATAGAGAGGAAACACTGTAGAAAGCATTCAGAGCTTTTACTCAAGTAAAGGTACAACTAACTCAAATGTGCACTTAAGTACAACGCATGATTAAATGGTTACTCACATTCCGCCACTGGTGAAATGATCAAAGCTGAAAACCTGATTACATTTTCAATTGCCAAATCACCCTCTAATAATTTAATAATTTAGCTTGATTTTCACCCTTGATAGGTACACAGTGAAGACATAGTGAAAGACATAGACCAGTGGCAAACACTTGTATTAACTGGTCAGTAATCATAAACAGTGGATACATGTGCAGGACATTACATTCTGGTTGATATAACTGTCAATCACCACTAGATGGTATCATTAATGATGCTGTGCTTCAGGAGGTGATATGGTGATGATGACAGCAGGCTTGAGGCTTGAAAGTCCATCCACATTGCAAATGTCAGTCTGTTGCTGCTCATTCGGGACGAACACGAGCTGCCCGTGGCACTGGAGGACGGTTGTCTTTCTACAAAACCAGGATGTCATCATATACACATTATACACATGTCAGCTTCCTGTAAAGATCACTGTGAATCTTCAATTAATGCTCTGTCGGACTGTGTGTTTCATTATACAGCAAGTCCACTGTATGGGCATACACTCTGATATCTGATATCAGCTGGTATTCCAGCACTGAAGTTAGCAGGCCAGAGAAAACAAACACTGGTTTCCGGCTGTAACGATAGAGAAGCATGACATTAATTGAAGCAATAGAAGTCGTATCACTTGTGACCAGGAAATATATTCCCAATTCTTAATATAATAATAGAAAAATGCACATAGCCCACACAACTTTGCTGAAAGTCTTAAAAGTAAAGCCACAAAGATGTATAGTGGCTTTGGAATAAAATAACACTTTGTCCAAACACACAGACTTCAATAAGCACAGTTGCCTGTTTGATACACAAAGGCCGCTGCTCTTTAGTCTTTTTCCTTGGGGTCAAAGGTGAAGCCTGGTGAGGCCAACATGATCTTGTTAATAAAACAATAAACAGCAGTCTTCTCTCAAATACCCCCCAGTCAGCACCCTCACCAGTCGGGTTGGCTCTCGGAAACCTGCACTCTCATCCCCTTACTCTTAACTCAAACAACAACTAGCATACAGGCATGCACAGAGGACCTGCACATATGAATGCTAATACAATCATTTTGAACATCATTTCAACCACAGGAATATACGTCTCATTTGTATCATGATGCATACTAAATCCTGTTTACACATGAGTGCTAAGAGGGAGTTTAATAAGACTTTGTTTACTCTTTGCCCACCATATGTGATGTTCCTTGCGTGTTTGAAATATAAGATCAGTCACAGAGGGGGGCCCTGTGGCTCCCAGGACACCTAATACTCTGCGTGCTCCAGGGCCGGTGAGAAGAAAAAGAGCACAATTGGATTAGATACCAAAATAGGGTCAGTGTTTGTTTTAATCAATCTGGTGACACAGGGAGCTCTTGAAAGCACTGGGCGAAGAGAGCCTGGAGAGAGAGAAAACGAGAGAAAGAGGAAGGGAGAGGGAGTAATGGAGACAGATAGTGAAAGAGAAGGAGAAAGGGAAAAAGAGACACAGAGAGGGCAGCCGGGGTGATTGGTCCCCAGGCTATGGCTGGATAATGGAGACTAGAGGCTGGAGGGGAAGCTGTCTGTGGGGTGGCTGGCCTTTCAGAGTTCACTGTCAGGTTTCCAAACCAAGGGGACACTGGTCACTTCCACTATCCAAAATGAGCTTTGACAAACATGGTGAAGCTGGTTGGTTTTCCACTCAACACCAACACATTATCTGACAAAGACCGTCCACGAAATTGAGGTTTTGTCTGTTGAAGATGATTCATCTCAACTGTTGCTTTGTTGGCTTTGTGTTCATGAAGACTCAAATTAAGTTCTTGTAAAAACATTTGAAATCTGAGGCTGGGAATATCAACTTTATTGTCTCAGCCTGTGCTATCTGATTACCAAACATTTTGTGTAATCTAAGGCACAGTTCTAAGTTTAGAAAGTGAGAGTGCCGAAGCTTTTGATTGAGGAAGATAGTGTACACTATCAGGCAGGAAAGATTGAGAGTAAGTGCAAGGCTTTGGCTCTTTTTCCATCTAGCTTGTTGCAAGATTACACTCCCTCGCCAAGTCAGTGAATTGTGGCTCTTGGGGAGCGAATGGTGGTCGCAGCTGACTAGACTTTCCACGGCAAGCCAGGCTTAAAATCCTTACTGGGATACACCGCTGAATTTCAGATGTCAGAAATGATTTTCCAATTTTTGGGACAAATTCAGTCTGTATTGGGGGTAACATTTAGTTTCCTATGGACAGAAACAAGAAGAGCAGTATTCTTCTTGCCTATAATCCCTAAAAACAGGAAAAGACGGGAAAGTCAGTGAATTCTAGATCTGGTTCATTACCAACCTCAAAGCCTGTCTCCGTTCAGTGGAGTAGCTCCAGAAGTGGTATTACAGATTTATGTTTTAGCTGTCTGGCCTTGCGAGTTACTTGGTTAATTAGTTCCGAAATACCCATTGAGCATGACATATATTAAATTCTTAAAATAAGTGCTATTTCCCTTTCAACGCCACCCATGTATGTCCACTGACCTCAGAGTATTGTTGCATATAGAGTAGGGAATATGAATACAAGAGCACCAATGAGAATAGTGAGGAAAGTGTGATCTTTTAGTCTAGTATGCAGTCGTTTTGCTGTGTGAGCTTGTGCATGTTGGTGTGGATCTCGATATACACTATTTGTGAGTCATAAAGAGGCGCAAGAGCGAGAGTGTCCCAACTCCTGCATATCCATCAGCCTTCTCCGCGGTGTTTGGTAATGGTATCCCCTGGTCGGAAGTGCAAATCCAGCTGCAGCGAAGTGGCCCATAATTGAGATTTTCTGAAACTTGGTGCAGACGTAGTCTCCAGTGTGCCGTTTACTGGAGTGCTCAAAACCCACTCGTCAACTGCAGCTTTCATTATCATTACCTAAATCCCTTAAACTTCGTTGATGCAGTGTCACATACCTCAAACTATCTCTGTTGCGCATCAGCCCGTTGCTGCTGCATGGCTTCGTCCCTATAAATCAAAGCAAAAAGTTAGTTTCAGTCTAGTTGAACCTCCAGGGTGGCAATTTATCTCTTTTAAAAAGTGAAACATGTTGAAAACATTACAACTCAGGCTTTTGCTCACTGGGCCTAGAGATTACTGTGATGTGCATGCTGAAAGCTTTTCCAAATCACAGAGAAATCAACTGAGTAAGTTCAGATTTTTGCAGCTGCTTTCTATTCCTCAATGTGCAGAGTAATTCCAAACAGTTTATTTTCTATCCAGCCACTTCAGCCCCCAAGGTCATTGGCTATTTCTCTTTCTAAACAGGCAGCATTCTCACATGTCCTTTCTTGGTGGAACTCCACTCAGTCTAATTTGCTATGCTGGTCTGTTTTTCCCCAGCAGACTTGTGACCGCCTCATTCAGATGTGTCAGAGTTCCTATAATTTACAGACCTCATCTTTTGCCTGAGATCTTCTGATAATGAAACAATGGGGCCACTTTCAGCTGCGTGAGGCCCAAACACACAGGAAAACATAACAGCAGAACATTAATTCTATTGATTGAAAAAGATGTTCTGTGTGTCTTTTATAATCGTTTAGAGATTGCACAGGCAACCAATAAGCCAGTCGTAGGTGCCTAAATATCCGTGCATACAAAAACGGCATACACAAAACTTTAACTGCAGCTGTGTCCTGCACAGTTAACATACATTTGAAAGTGGAGGATGAGTCAGCGAGACAAACCCCTCGCCACCATGCTCGCTTCAGTTGCTGTGGGTGAAGTGGTGCATTATGGCCAGTGTCTGGGTGGCTGTTTGAGGGGTCGTGCTCTGTGCCCAGGCCCTCGGGGCACCAGTAGCAGGATGGGCCCGAGCATCCGCTGTGACGATGACCCCAGCTATCCCTGTGGAGTTTGGCTTGTACAGCTGTATCTGATTGGACAGGAACAAAGAGCAGTGCTAGAGAGTTTGGCATTCAGCAGATATAAGAACTAAGAATCACTGCTCCTATTCTCACCAATATAGTTCATGAGTGTGTTGATCTGTATTTCTCAGAATGATGGGGAAATGTTTGAAGATACAAAATATAAGATTTATATGCTAAATGTGATTTTGTCTTTCTGTAAGGCATGCAGCATAATATTTAAATAACGTAATTTCACCAACGTTCCTAATGTTAATGCACCTTTTGGTACTTATGTTTTTGAGTATTGTCGTTTACTATTAAGGATATATAGTGAACAATAACAGTAAGATGTCTGTGTCTTTCACATCATGCCTCATTTGTAAAACCTATTAAATATCATAGTCTAACAAATCATTCTGACACCATGATAGGAACAGAAAAAATATGAGCATGTTGGTTTGCCTTTATTATTTAGCAACTGTCATCCCTTCAAAAACAGACGGATTTATTGTGAAGCACTCAGAAAAGATATCGAGCTGTTCTTCCGTGGACTTTCATAAGTATTTATCCAGAATTTAGCTGACAGGTTTCTTCCAAAACATGTTAGAAAGCTGGTAAGCTACCGGAGACCTCCTGTGCGTCAGAAGTCTTCTTATTTGATACGCTGGAGACGAAGGCCGCTGCCAAAGCCGCAGGTCCGGAGCCTCCGGATTACAGTGTGTGTGCGTGTGTGTGAGTGTGTGTGCGTGCGTGTGTGCGTGTGTGTGTGTGTGTGTGTGTGCGTGTGTGAGCGTGTGTGTCACAATGCCAGAGCCATTAACACGCTGTCACACACACATAAATGTAGGCATGCATGATGAGATCTTTATGGACAATCACCAAAATCTTAGCAAAAAATCAATTTGAAAATCAGGTTTTCCCGTCGAAAATGCTGATTTAACGATCGATTTTAAATGTATATTTAGGTTACAAGTTGTTACTATAAAAAATTGTTCATGCCTAATCTGTAGGCCTAATGTTACATAAAACAGAAAAACTGAAGAAAATAAAGGTTATTTTCCTAACTTTAAAACAGGATGGGTTGTTATATTGTTGCAATGTTGTAGGCGATACCCGATTCACGCGTTTGTGAACACAAGAGCATTCGAAGAATTTCGCGTATTTTGTATTTCGATTGGCTATAATTTGCTCTATTTGAATGCATTTCACTGTAGGCAACGACTGAACATTTAAGAGTGGATAAATCCTCTCAATTCTTCATCCTAAAATAATTAGACAGCAATAACATTGTTTTTCTTTTGCGCTTGGAAAAACTCCATTTAGATAACGAATTAAAGAAAATAGCCAATACAAATATATTGTGTATCCTTCATTCCTTTAATCGCTTCATTTGATTATAACAAAATGGAAAGGCGGCCTCAGAAAAGTGTGATATGTTATGGGAATTTCCAATACGGCAGTGAAAAAAATCAGAAATGAAACGCGTTTCTTTCAATCATCAGTGATAAACGATCTTAATTTAACTCCGGAAAATAATGCCGATTGGCTATAAGCAAATGCTCCCACCAAATATTCTCTATTTTTCACTGACGTGGAGGATGAAATAAACCGATCAATAATGTTAAGTATTAATGGCCAAAATTATAGCAATGGCAATCTATTTTGCTGAGTTTTATGTTATTATTTGGTCTATGCTGCATTCCAGCGTCATTATAGCATTTTCACTGCATGTCATACTTTACAGCGGGGTTTTAGGTTATAACTTGAATGAGTGAGAACCACATTAATTGATTATCTAAGGAGATTATTTTAGGAAATACCATAAATAGTTTTATGAATAAAGGTTATAATATTAATAGTAATATTAATAGTACATTAAGTCTACATTATCTCATTATACCATGATTAATTATTATTTTCTATTGTATTTTTTAATGGATAGTTATGTACTTTTCAGTATAGTCTACTGACAGACATCATATTTTCTTCGAGGATGTCTTGATAACATGGACACGTTTAATATACTAACCGGAAACCATAGTGTCTGTGGGACAGGAAGACCTGAGGAGGTTCCTGTCTTCTGGCTCTGGGAAATTAAAACCCCACGATATCCAGTTTGCGCTGTTTACTGCTGCTTGACAACCTCCAATGCAATCCGAGACCGTCAGTGTTGGACAAAAAACAGCATCAATACGATTTAGCTATTAATAATTATTTCACGCGTCATGCGTTTAAAGTAACATAACCCCTCAATATCTTAACATGCATTTTGTCACGGATAATTCTTTAGGGCCGACCTCAACCTTAACCTTGGCCAATAGTGGTCAAGGCTAACTTGCTTCCACCTCAAGGAAATAGCCTTTATTTGCTATTTATTAATGGTATCTTATTCTAACCTGCGCCGATAAAAAACGAGCTATTAGCTATGACTTCAACAGCTCAGGTTATCAGACCAGCTGAGATCATTTTGATCCGTCTGTATAGCTATTAATTTGAACAATACATTTACATATATTCAGCCGCATATGCTGACCGTCAGCAAAAGCAACACTCTAACTAAACATTTGTTTTAACGGAAATTGTAGGCATTGGTTTTTGTCTTCTCCGTTACGCATGCGCATCTCTCGGCCCGCTCTTAAAACACATTTAGGGATTATTTATTTGTAGCTGGCGTGTGTCTGCTTATCGGAGCCTGAGCTGATACTTCCAGATGGTTCTGCTAAGATGCGTGTGTACGGATTCCTGGAGACGGTGAGAGGGAGCGAGGCTGCACCGGTCTGTCCTTCATTAGGAGCCGGTCCGAGCAGAGAGGCATGGAACCCGGGGTTCCCTCTCACACACACGGGCAGCATTTCTCTGGTTCAGCTACTGTGCCGAGCCTTCTCATTCAGCTCCGGGACTAATATGAAATAGGTTTAATAAGTCATATTAAACTGCTAAAATGGCGTAAGCTCCCTTACACATCAGCAGTTGCTGTAGAAAATGTTTATTTTTTGGATTGGACAAAATTGTGTTATAGGTCTGGCATAATAGCGGCTTCTATATTCATGATGGAAAAAATAAATGTGCAACATAAACAATTTGATGAATTAGGTCATCTGGGCCTTTATATTTTGGATTTTAAACATCCAATGTCTAAACAACAGTGAGACAGCAACACACAGCAAGGGCTGCAGCAGAACATCATTTGTGATAAATCCACTAATAACTATATACAAATAATACAAATACCAATCAAATTTAATAAGGCTGCAGCACTTTGGTCCTTTGATTTGAAGATCACCAGGAGCTTAATTGAGTAACTTTAGCTTATGCGTTCTTCCGAGTAGGCCGGTGAAATTAATCTTCAATGTTTTATATATCTGTCAAAGTAGTGTGGAAAATGATATCTCGATAGTCAAATTCTAACCCAAACATGAATGACATACATTGTCTTTTTTTCTGACAGATGCGTACCTGCTCATCTCATGCAGTGTTGCGGCTGTGGATCCTGACTTAATGCTCAGTGGGCTCCATGACGCCTCATCTGAGGTCAGACAGAGGACGGCAACCCCACTTCCCATTTCCCTTTCGAAACCTCAACCCCCATCGCTACAGCAGACCAGATTATGCTTCCCAGAATGCACCTCTCCAGCCGGCTGACCCAAGGGTCGGCAGCTGTCAATCACATCCTCAGCTGGCTCTTCAGCTTCTGGACATAGACTGGAGATTGTGAGGGAGGCCTCTGAGAGGAGCCCTGGCTCTGCATATGGGATCATCTCTGTGCATTCATGGCGGGTAATTCAATTAGCTATCCTTCTCCTATTCTAATGCAAACCTCAGGTTGTATCACCACCCTGTACGTGAGAGGAAAGGCCCCAGGCAGAGATGGCCAGACAAAGACAGCCAGCTTGTATGAAGTACAGAGTTGTACTTCATACTTGCTCGCTGTCAATGTTGCTGTTCCTCTGGTAGGTCGATCATAATAACTTCTCCATACGTGCTGTTGGAGGATCACACAGATTGTCATTTAAAATACAGGTCTTTGTTTACTCTCTCCACACATGACATATATTATTCACAGTTAGAACGTGACCAAGTTATCATTTAAACTTTTAAAGAGTAGGATTTCATGTAAAAAGATTAGTGCCCGGTCAATTCAGTTAGTTGTGTCTGTGTCACATAAGCCAGTGTAGCATTGACTTGTGTGTGTGTGTATGAGAGAGGATGTAAGGTGTAACAGGGTGTGACAAAGCCGTGCAGGCTGACAGGCAGGCCCAGAGGATGTTGTGGAGGGAGGGAAGTGGCTCGATAGCCCGAGGGCCGCCGGGCGCCCGGTGAGAGTGCAGGGTCACCTTTATCCACGCTGTCTGTGCCCAGAGCCGGGAGGCAGCTGGGGGAGACCTGGAACTCCCAGCAGGCTGAGCTGATTTCCTGTGCAGGGTCATGCCCAGGACAGGCTTGGAGGACAAGGGTTTAGGACCATGGGGAGAAGTAAGGGAAACTGGTTATGGTATGGACAGCACAGTGATGCTATTTTCTGCCATTTCCCGGCTTTCAACCACCACATCTTTCCCTGTGAGTGGGTAAAGTAAAAATGCATACAAATCTGTGTCTGAGATAGTGTGCATATTTTATACAGGACACTACTCTCTGAAAGTCAGACTTTTTAGCATGAATGAATGGACCACCACTCCTCGTATTATTAAACAAACCAGAACACACAGATGTCCAGACTCCTGGGAGTCTTTGATTCCTCAGCAAATAGCATATCCTTAATCCTCTACATGTTATGCTCTCTTGATGCAGTATTCATATAAACAGTATTATACCTGCGGCTGCTCTGAGATCATAGCGAAGACGTTCTTCCTCTTGCCCACATTTCTGGAATGCATTTATTCAGCTGGGTTCATGCTTTGCTGCTTCGGGCTACAGAGGACATGCTTGTCACGAGATTTCAGAAACATATCCGTGTCCCCCCTGTGTATACATCTTAAAAACGTATACTCCCCTCTAACAGAATTATGATGTTTTAATGGTGGTCAGCCAGACAGTTTGATAAATGCTGGCAAGTACATGTAGGCTGAGGTTTACGGGGATGAATACCCTCAGAGTGTGGGAGGGTGAAAGGTGGCACTGTGGTTGTGATTAACATGACAGCGCAGCCTTTTTTAGCCTCCACGCTCTACTGACTTAAACATGTTAATCTAAGTCATGTCACACATAAATGTCATTAGGCCTTATATCCAAGGTCACTAATCATTTTAAGCTTGAAGGAGTTCTTCCTTTCCGTGCAAGCTTCACATCTTGCAATTTGGGTCCAGATGAAGACTGGAATTTTCATTTTTGTCATGACTACATTTTTGTTAGTCTTTTGGAATAGAGAGAAGAATAGTTTGTGACAATTATTGTCACATTAGCTGTGAATAAGAGTATCATTGGAATTGTACATTTTCCCGTTGATTTAGTATTGCCGTTTTTTTTGGGACAAAAATAGTTGCAAGGTTACTCAGCTTTTCTTTATTTGTCATTGAAATTCTGATGTAGACTTTGTACACTTAGAGCCATCAATCACATCTTAACTGCAGATTTCTTGTTGCACAGCTTTCTTTCCCCTACACTTGGATCTGTAACGTGTACTGTGGACACTTTGATATTTCAGAGCTCAAAATGGAATCAAATGAGCCTTATGAGGCTTTTCAGCCCAAATGGAGCCCATGTTTACACACTTGTCCATCAGCTGAGCAGCGTGCAGCCTCAGGTATCCGATGAGATGGCGAGATGTCCCCAAAAGCAGCGGTTCCGTGTCTGAACTGGTAAGTGCACTGTGTTTAGAGAGGTCTAGATCGGAGATAACATGCCAGTATCAAAAGCCTTTTATCTTACTGCGGAGTCCAACTCAGTTTCGAGCTGCATGGGTAAAATAAATAACACATTTGTGTTCTATATCATTTTTCTACTTTGACTTGAGATGTTTTTTTATTTTTATTGACTCGTATCAAAACAGCTGTCAAGTGTTTTCAAGTAGAAATCCCACACATATTTAAGAATCGTATTGCATTAATTACAACTACATTTCCATGCAAGCAGGGGAACGCTATGACCTCCATAACTATTGTTTTGCTGTTTCCATAATTTCCAAAAGAGTTACAGTATTATTCAGTGAAACCACAGGAAATCAGTACCATATACTTTAGAGCTGAATGACAAGGAAACGGCGGAGTGAATAAAGTCAGCAGATACATCGGTAAAGTAAATCTGTTTGATAATGACAACCTTTATTTCGGCCTTACATTGTTTCTTTGTTGCATTATCCTCAATATTGTTGATCGAATAATCATTTTGTTTTTATTAATAGTTGACGCTAAAGGTAAAGTCTTTTTAAATTTGGCTAATATTATTTAGACAGCCTCCGAAATCCAAAATGTCTCGAGTTAGCTCCATTTCTCCATGGGATTCATATACGGTTAAAGCTGCTGAACATGCCGTTACATTGCGTGATGAATGGCGACGAATTTCAACGAAAGTGTTTGACTTTAGCTGAATCTGTTCAAAAACAAAGACTATTCAAATATATGGCGCTTAATAGTTAAATAAATGATCTCAATACATTTGTGTATTTTCTTCATAATTATCATGTTTAATGATCGTGATGCGTATGAATTTGTGTCAAATAGGCTGCTATGCAAATTAGTTTGACCGTGGCGGTATTTTTTTAACTGATTACACATTTTAGTTTTGTAATTGCCATTGACATGAGCCTTTTTTAATAGGCAGAAAAGAAAAGAAAATAAAGTGGTATTTGCTATCTATGTCAGCTTCGATCGATGTCCTCCCTTTGCTGAAATAGTGGCTGAAGAACATGTTTATTGGAAGTAAAATAATAAATCGAAACCCAATAGGGAAAGATGTATATATAGATATTTGATCACTGAATTCAGTAGAATAATTTAGTCATTTTAAAAGTCGGTCTGACTTATAATGAAGAATAATGAAAATAAAACATTAGGCCCACTTGTTATGCCCGACTGTAAAAACTGAAATACAAATAAACTAAAGAAAAACGAAATTGACGTGAAAAATATAATAAAAAACAGAAAAACCTTCATGGAAAAGTACAGTTGCTTAAACTGTTGTGTTGTGTTGTGAAACCGGGTCTGTTTCTCCTGTCCTGCTAGACTTGGTGACGAGGCCCATAACAATATATGAAATAGGAATCAAATGGTTAATTGGAGGGACAGAAACCACACGTGATTGAATTTTTGGCGGATTATATCAGACTGCTGGATGCTGCAATAGACACCACACACACAGACCCCCCCCCCCCCCCCCCCCCTCTCCTCTCTCTCTCTCTCTCTGACACACACTCCAGCCCCGGTTTCAAGGGTCTTTGTTTCTGATCTGTTAAATCCCACCCACTTGACATGGACCCAGTAGAGAAACAAACGTTCCCACTCAGGCGCCCACACTATCAGCGCCCAGTCGCTGTTGTCTATACTGCCTGCTGGACACGTACGATGGAGACAGAGAGTTGTTTGCCTTTCTCTTCGCAGACCAGCAGGAGGACGCCGGGTAACTCACCGAGACTGGAGCACAGCGGCTCCGGCTCCTTTCTCCCCTGCGATGAGCAGCAGAAAGCCTCGCATCTTCCGCCTCCTCTTCCCCATCGCCTCAGCCTGCGCGGGGACCTGTACGCCTCCGCCATGGGGAGGTTTGGGGATGCTGCGGCGGACTTTACGCACGGCGCTGCCTCCGCCAACCCGCCCGCCTCCCCGTCCAAACACAGCAAGTTCTTGGAGAGTATAAACCAGGATCCAAAGGGGACAGCGGTTAACGGCAAGCCGGCGTTTTATGAGAACAGCTCGGAAGGTGAGCAAGAGAGAATTGATGTGTTACAAAACTAAACTAACTGACTATAAGTAAAAGGAGCAACAGCACGATATTGACTTGTTTCTGCAGTTTTTTCTAAAATATCTTTGAATGAATTGAATTGCTTGACAATACAATGGATTTTAATAAGTGATATTCTTAAAAAAAAAATGAAAGTATGTTTGCCAACATTTCGGATATGCGGAAGAAAATACTTGCAAGAGCAACCCCCCCCCCCCCCCCCATTTTGACATTGAAAACGATAATTATTGTAAATAATAGGCGGAGGTAAAAAAGGAAGAATGAATGGAGGTATCGAACACGGCAATACTCGTTATCACTGTTAAATGTAGAAATAAATTAAATAATATAAATCCGGTGGATCAGTTTTTCAGTAAGGCAGTTATTTATTTTCAGTTTTCAGGTTTGGTGAGTGTGCGAATTTAACTAATAATTATACAAAAGTGTTGATTAATTTTCATTGGCTATGCAAATAAAAACATGGTTGTGATAAAAATGTCAACAAGTTGTATTTCACTTGACAGACCTTGATGTAAAGTGAACGAGGTTAAAGGTCAGCCTGACAGCAAGTTGGGTGTGTCATAGCGACCAGTCAGTTATCAGGTTTTAGGCCAACATTCAGCCTAATAGTTATATATTTGAGTCCTTGCACTCTTTTTGAAAATGGCTTTTTATTCTCTTCATGAGCACGTTTTGTAAAACACATCCGATTTGACCTTGAATTTGTGCTAAAAAACTGTCAGGCATAATAGCCAAAATGTCCATATTGGGAAGAAAAGTAATGCCTGTATATGTTGAACCGAAGCCTGAAGAAATGATGTGGTCTTTCACTTTATTTATTGCCGTTGATGATTCTGCAAAGCAACAGAGGATATGAGAGCTGATAAGGTCTTTGTGATATCTTTGTCCAAAATAATATACAACAGATTGATTCATGTTACTGCCAAAGACAAATATTTCACAAGTAGTTATGATAACGATATCAGCTGTCCTGTTTGAAAGTGGACTTTTATTACTTTGCTTTGAAATTGGATTTAAATTAAAAAAGGCCTGTATGGTTTCCCCCTTTCTCTGTCGCCCCCCCCCCCCCCCCCCCCATCCCCCCTTAATTAATTAATTTTATACATTACAAGTTAATAGGGTTGCATGCATGTGCAGAATAGATACTGTGTGTGTGTGAGTGTGTGTGTGTGTGTGTACCCACTCTTCATTTGTGTGTTTGGGTTCGTTCAGCTTCAAAGGCAGACACGTCTTCCTGTTTTGTCTACAGTGGGATGAACGTTTGTTGATGGTGGGGCCGGCCAACACATTTAAAACCCTTCTTTGCACTTTGACGTTTTAATGCCCTTTGCAATGTTGTTGTTTGATTAATGGGTGAGTTGATTTTTCCAAAAAAGGACCAAAAGGTTTCACATTATTATGTAGAAATAATAGGGAGTCAGCTAAAATATCTAATAGTCTAAAATATTTAGTGCTTGAATATCGTTATTAAGAAGTTTGATACTATATCTGCCACAATATATCCCAGACAAAATGTATCTACGAGCACAATTTATTTCTTACCTTATTCAAAATTATTTATATAAAAATATGCTGCACACTTAAAGACATATATTTATTAATACTCCCTCACTATTTAAAACCTTTTGTGAACTGTTAATTCTTTGTTAGAGGCTGAGATAGCTTTATTTTCTTCATTTGTATTATTCATCTGCGATAATAACGAGAGCAGATGAATTTAAAATCAGTAAATATAATATTGACATTAAAGAAACCAGACAAAACCTGTTTTAAAAGACTGAAGTATCGTTTTGCGCAAATTAAAAACCTTAAAGTAGAGCAAGAGACCTGGAAAAGAAGTAGCTTACATTTCTACCACGACCATTTCAGTGTATTATAATTGATCCCCAAACTCACAGCATGATATTCCTACTTATACATTTTAAATTTATCCTCTATTTGCCTTTTCCTGAATTTCACAGATCTCCTGTTACTCTGGAGGCAGAGCGGATGTGGTGTAGGGTAAATGTCTGCCGGCCCTAGTTTGATATCTTAACGGAGAACAGTTGAGCTTGAAGGGGCGGCGTGAGGTGCAGATCTAATGGACACAAGGAAATGAATGCTGCAATGAAAAGTGCTCTCTGTTGGGCCCCATGTTGAATTAGGAGAGAAGCAAAGTAATGGCTCTGCTGCCCCATGAGTGAAAGCCTGCAGTGAGATGCAGAGTGATTTTATTTTGGCGCTCAGGGTTAAACGTAATGAACATGGACAACAACATCAAAACTCTGCAGGAGGGAACGGCCCTTAAGGTCTGTTAACAGGAAGGGGAATAATGCTTTCAGATTTCCCCTCAATGCTGAACGTTAAGGGCCGAAGAGTCAATCAAATGCTTTATCAGATCTATATATTTGTCATACAATCCTGTGCTTTATCCTAGTTTTCTTACTCTTAATGTTAATATTTTGACATGAACATTGCAATAAGTTACCCATATAATGAATCGGTATGTTTGTTTGGAAAGTGAACCTAAACATTTATTTTATGATGTGAATTTATTTATTATCCAAATGTGACAAATCAATTGCTGTTTTTTTACTTACTGCCTTGTGGGTTTAAATCAAACCAACTCCCTGAGAGTTCACTATGGTTGTCTGAGCTAATTAAATTAAATCACAGTTTGGCTAAATTAGTGTTGTGTGTTTTCTCAGCGTCACAGTTCAGCCTCTTATGATTGTTTGAGTTTGGGAATTGAGAAGCATAAAAAACAAGCAAGAGATTAATGGATTTTCAGACAGAGTGTTTGATGTGATCTCTTGTTTAATTTCATCCTCATTAGTGACGGTAAGTATAAGCTATAGGTATAAATATTAATTGGTGTTACCCTGTAGAAGCCCACTGGTTTGTTCCTGATGTTTCTCACGATCCCAAACAGTTTTTCTTCAACCTCACAAAACCATAAACAATATATGTTTAAATTGTATTTAACCTTCATCAAACCACAATCATTGTCTTTAAAATGTTTCCTGGCCAAGATCGGCATCGACAACCTTCCAGACAAAGGGAAACTGATTTCACAAACGAAGGATCACATTTCATTTATTGCTAGAATCTTAATCAGAAGTTCATGACTGCAAAATCCGAACTGAAATCAGCACCCTAAAACATACGTGGTACTGTAAAGAAAAACTAACAGCAATCTAAAATCCTCTATGTGTCTCAGTCAGAGAGAAAGGAGGTCCAAAGCCCATGGGCTACCCTGGCATTGGCACAGACTGTTGTGGCAAGCTGAAGGAGCCAGGTGCCGGTTTGCAGGGGGACTCTATCGCCGACTCCATCGACTTATCGGGCAAGAACAAAAAACGGCGCAATCGTACCACCTTCAGCACCTTTCAGCTGGAGGAGCTGGAGAAAGTGTTCCAGAAGACGCACTACCCTGACGTGTACGCCCGGGAGCAGCTGGCCCTGAGGACCGAGCTCACTGAGGCTCGGGTTCAGGTGTGTGTTCAGGCAACATGTATTACACCTTTTTGTGTTATCACTATCAGCAGAAGAGCTGAACAAGACCTGGTGTATCCTGAAATGTTCCTGTCCCACACAATATGTTTGTATCTGAAAGGTTTGGTTCCAGAATCGTAGAGCCAAGTGGAGGAAACGGGAACGCTATGGAAAGATCCAGGAAGTCCGCAACCACTTTGCAGCTACATATGATATCTCTCTTCTCCCTCGGCATGATACATACCAGGTAGGCCACCGCAGATCTCACATGACGTACATGTTTTACTGGAAACTGTCGAAATGATTGTTTAGTTTTTCAAGCTCAATCCGACCGGCGCAGATATTGTCTCTTGATTTGGAGTTCATGGCAAAGTATGAACTGCTTCCATGTTCATTCCAGTAAATTCATAATGTGTCCTATCCTAAATCTCTCCCCGTCAGATGCAGGGCAACCTGTGGCCCGGGGCAGCTTCAGGAGGAGGCGGTGGTTCAGGTGCTGGCTGTGTCCTTGGAGCGGACTCCATCCCCTCGTCCTGCATGAGTCCATACGCTCACCCCCACAGCAATCTGCAGGGCTTCATGGGAATGCCTGCATCCCCCAGCCATCCCCATCACCACCACCCGCCACACCATCCAGGCATCAACGGCCTCTATTCACTCCACAGCTTTCCAGGAGCCCTCGGGCCCCCTTCCATGGAGGGACCCGAGACTGACTACAAGCCGACGGGCCTTGTGGCGCTGCGTATGAAAGCCAAAGAGCCAGGCAGCATCCTCTCCTGGCCTACATGACCACAACAGTGCCAGAACCCCATTATGCACTGACTGAGCCAAAGCATATTACATTCCTGAAAGATAAACAATCCCCGATGTACACACCCACCTCAAACCCTCTTAACATTTATGTAAACTTGGAGACTTTTCACAATTCAGAAGATCTTGGAATATGAATTTCATGAACATTGAGGGCAACCTGAGCCTCCAGCACGAAAACCCAGTGTATTCATAGGAACTTTGTTGTTTGCAGTTGTAGTTTTATATCACATTGCTGAGACCAAAGGCACAACATTATTTAAGCATGTAAAAATTGTAATTATCATTTTAATCATTGTTTGTGTGTGTCTGTTGTGCTTTATAGTGTGACCAGTAATAAAGGCCTCCATCTAAATACTGGTTTTTTTTCAGTAGGGAACTATTTTGGGGAAAAGATACAAAAAAACAATGTCAGCCAGAATTATTTTATGCTCGACGTGAAAAAACAAACAAGAAGTCCGTCACATATTTAACTGGGAATGTTGTTGTGAGGTAAACAATGCTTCAAAGGCTGTGGTTGCCATAAACACAAAGATTTCTGCTGTGCGGGAAGTGAGCTTTCTTCTTATTCGGGAAGCCCAGTACATGTGCAGCATACTTGGCCTCACTTCAAGAGGCCTTCAGGTGGCACCTCGTGCATCAGGAGCAAGTGGCAGGTTCATTAATGCAACGTTAACTGAGCGACCACACTCCAGTCTTGATGATAAAGTAAGCCTCCTTCACATTGAGCCATTTCTCATTCACATCTGGCATCAGTGGTAAACCCGACCAACTGAGTAATGACTTACAGTTTAATAGAAGAAATTGGGGTTACCATGGCCCAGAGTGTGTTTTGTTTGGTAATATCAACCACTGAAGCCAGTTCCTCTGCTTCCTGCTTTTATTTATGAATACTTATGTATCCATATGTTGTCTTTTAAAAGACAAATATGATCAATATAAATATGTAGCATGGTTAGTCTCGCATGTATTCCGAATGCATTCTTAATAGTTGTTTTCAGGAAATCTCCTTGTTGGGCTTTTCTCCAAACAATGCACTTTATTGACAAGGAAACACTAAATTGCACGGTACTATCCCTCCATCCATCCATTTTCAATACCGCTTATCCTCATTAGGGTCGCGGGGGCGCTGGAGCCTATCCCAGCTGACATAGGGCGAAGGCAGGGGACACCCTGGACAGGCCGCCAGTCCATCGAGGGTACTATCCCATCTGGTGTAAATTACTAAATATCAACATATTAATGTCAGATGTGCAAAGATTTACATCTGTCAGAGTTTGAGAATGCAAGTTGAATTGAGAAAAAAGATAGTTCCTCCTGTGGACAAAGCCGTTCCAAGCTCCACTTACTCCCCAGAAATAAACATGGTTTACGGGAGAATATACTGGGTCTGCTTCCCCTTTGCTTGCTTCACATGACAGCCATGCTGGGGCGGATCAGCTGCCATTCCCTGAGTCTGTGCCGGGGTTTTGTGTGAGCCACTAACATGTGGTTCCAATAGAAGAATGCACAAACCCATCAGAAACACTTTCCACACCCACAGCTTCAAATTCCAGCCAGGCCCTGGGAGACGGCAGCCCTTACTGCAGTTACATAGTCTCCTGATTAAATCCCAGATTAAGTGGAGAAGATAAGGAGACCTGTCAGGAGGGATAAGGGATTGAGGAGATGGCCATCTTTAGGAAAGCTGAAGAAATAGCAGATGGTGAATCGGCGCTCATTTTTAGTATTTATTTTTTCGGAAGGGAGCAGGTTAATCAAATCTGCCAAAACAAAAGAGGAAACTTAGTGGTTTAGTTAATCTAATATGTTAACTATTGAACACTGTCAGGACAGTTGTAAAAGAAAAGATAACTATTATAAATACTGTATGGTTTAGTCCACTTAAAAACAGGACCACAACTAATGACCTCTTCTTACAATAGGCAACCATACGTTTTGATTAAGTTACAGTGGTATGGCATGCGCTTTGATCTGTATTGGCTCAATATGTCAGGCTCGAAAGGCCTCATACGATCTGTCAGGAATGAGAAATGTTGAGTTAAGAATGCACGATGCTGGGGCAGTTATTAACTAAGCATCACTTTGTGTGTAAGGGTCATCGGGTGAAGACTGTCATTTGAGTTTGAAAATTACTATACCCTCCGGCTCATTAATGGACAAAAAAATAATAATTCTGATTTAATGCTCATTAAAATCTGTACAGCTGCCTGCTGGCCACTGCTCTAAACTTTGATCTGAACAAGATTGATCTTGGCCTTGAAGTGCAGCTATTGTGACACAACAGATCCTTGCATTTGAAGTAGTCGGACAGCATTAACATTTGCCACTAAGCTAAACAATGTGGTTGCACACTGCGGCCATCTCTGTACCACATTAAACATGGAGAGAGTCGAGTTCAACACTGTCATGAAGTATGTAGCTGCTTCAAGACATTGAACTTAATTTAACAGTGCATCATTTGAAGGATACAAAAAAGGAAAGTCTTTGAACTAAAAGTAACCAGGTGATCAAAATGCCTCAAATATATCCAATTAACCTACAGTACAAGTACGGCTGGAGTTTGGCAACTGTATACATATGAGAATGCACAGAAGGACCATGTGTCTATCCAAGGTCATTTTTAAGGATAAGTAACTTAAAAGCTTGCGTGCTACTGTAGCCTTTCAGCTACTGTTCAAATACTGCCACCTCGTGGATGTGGTCAAGCTATGTAACACTACAGAGAATACATTTGACATAAATGGTAATGAGTAAGTACTTTGACTGGGGAGGGACACAGCACAGGGGCAAATGACACATTCACGTAGTCCAGCAATAAATTGAAAATCTTTAAATAAATACTACCTTGTTGTGCTTATAATGTTTAGTATTGAGAGGCCAAAAATAGTGTTCGTGTTTTGTGTTAATTTACAGTCAATTGCTAATTGGTCCAGTTATTTCTGTTATACTTTGTCACAAACATGAAAAGCCACAAATATACATTCACATTTAAACGTCCCAGTGGATGATTGACATGCGTTTATACATTTTCCACCCCGTTTTTTTAACCAATAAGAACACAGGGGCGGGCCTTCGCGTTAATCTGTACAAAATGGCGACTGTTGTTGTTTTGCCGCAGGCTCAGTGAATAAATCCGTTTTTCATTTTAACAATTTTCTGCACTCAATTGCAGAAACGGCAACAACAGGCTCCGGTGTCCCAAGGGTCGGCTCCGTGTGGACTGAAATGAAAGGTAAAGAGCGGTCGCCGATCAAAAAACGCTCCCGGGCCTTGGACGATATACGAGACAGGGGAGGATGCCACCCGACCAGCAAGAAAATGGGGGCTCTCGCCGTTTCCAGTGGGAGTAATAATGGAAATAACTCGGCAAAAAGCGACGGCAGCTCGACAAGAAGGAGTTTACTCGGCGAAAAAAGAGAGCGAGATTTTGACGGTCACAGTCGGACCGGGAATAACCACAGCTGTCAGTCTGCTGCCGCCAGCTCCCTCGGTAAGACCCACAGCCTGAGCCTGACGCTGGACCTGGCCTCCGCGAGGACCGCTTCGCGAGCGGAGCCCCGGGTGCAGCCGCCCAGCCCCGAGAGTGAGTACAAAACCCTTAAAATAAGCGACCTCGGCACCCAGCTGAGCGACGAGGACATAGAGGACGGACTCTTTCACGAGTTCAAAAAATTCGGCGACGTGAGCGTTAAGATAAGCCGTAGCAACGACGAGCGGATCGCCTTCGTGAATTTCAGGAAGCCGGAGGACGCGCGAGCTGCGAAGCACGCGAGGGGCCGGCTGGTGCTGTACGACCGGCCGCTGAAAATCGAGGCAGTGTACATAAACAGGAGGAGAAGCCGCTCCCCTGTGGAGAGGGACTTGTACGGTGCAGCTCAAAGCCATAGACATTTGCAGAGACCCCTCTCGCCCACCGGGCTTGGATACAGAGACTACCGGCTGCAGCAGCTGGCCTTGGGACGGCTCCCCCCTCCCCCGCCGCCCCCTTTGCCCAGAGACCTGGAGCGGGACAGGGAGTTTGCCCTGTTTGAAGCCAGGGCACGCCCCGCTTTCATTGCAGAGCGGGCAGCTTTTCGAGAAGAGGATTTTATATCTCCAGAAGATGACCAAAGAGCCAATAGGACGTTGTTTTTAGGAAATCTGGACATAACCGTTACAGAGGCGGACCTGAGGAGAGCTTTTGACCGGTTTGGGGTCATAACTGAAGTCGACATTAAAAGACCCACACGAGGACAAACCAGCACATATGGATTTCTGAAATTTGAGAATCTTGACATGGCTCACCGTGCTAAACTTAGTATGTCTGGCAAAATAGTCGGCCACAACCCCATAAAGATAGGTTATGGGAAAGCAACTCCCACCACGCGCCTGTGGGTGGGTGGACTTGGACCCTGGGTTCCTGTCGCTGCCTTAGCAAGAGAGTTTGATCGCTTTGGCACTATAAGGACCATTGACTACAGGAAGGGGGACACTTGGGCCTACATTCAGTATGAAAGTTTGGATGCTGCACAAGCGGCATGCACACACATGAGGGGCTTTCCGCTGGGAGGTCCAGAGAGAAGACTTAGAGTGGACTTTGCGGACACTGAGCATCGTTACCAGCAGCAGTTCCTGCAGCCTCTCCCAATACCACCGTTTGACATGGTGGCTGAGTCATTTGTCCACCGGGCCACACCAGAACCTCTAAGGGTCAGGGAACGGACTCCACCGCCACTTCACTTCAGGGAAAGAGAACTCTTTCCTGGAACTGAGTGGCCCAATCCAGCTATTCGTGATCGGGTACGTGCTTCACCCTTTGAGCCTCTGGAGCACTTGGAACGTGAACGGCGGGCACGAGAGCCCTGGTCATTGGAACGAGAGCTGCAGGGACGAGAACCTGCACGCAAGCGCCGTATAATGGAGGACGGACGCCATATAGACCACTCGCCTGACAGCACTGAGAGGACAGTAAGGCGTAGACGTGCTTCTCCAGATGGCAGTCCTGGAGGTAGCAGCAGAGATGGAGGGCGCTTCAGTGACCCGGAGCGCCCTCTGCGGGCCGAGAGACCCTCTCCTGCACGAGAACGTCACGGTAGCCTGGAAAGAAGTGTGGCTGAACGGAGGCTCAAAATCCAGAGTCTCTCCGAGAAGGGACCACCAAGCAGCAGTGTTTCTTCGGTTGTAGAGCGTAAGCGTAAAGCCGGTGATGGCGGTAAAGGGCCGGCCAAAAGAGAACGTTCTGAGAACAATTCCAAGGGAGGCCAGCCGTCCAAACCAGACGGCACAAAACTCAGTTTGGCCTGGCATGGTATGCTGCTACTCAAGAACAGCAACTTTCCAGCCAACATGCATCTGCTGGAGGGCGATCACAGTGTAGCCAGCGACCTGCTCACAGAGGGCACATCAGGGCGGCAGGTGAGCGAGCTAAAGATCACCCAGCGACTCCGTCTGGACCAGCCCAAGCTTGACGAGGTGTCCCGGCGCATCAAGGTGGCGGGTCCCGGTGGCTATGCCATCCTGCTGGCAGTTCCTGGGACAACGGAGGATTCATCTTCATCTGACCCTGCAGCCTCAACTCAGCGGCCGCTTCGCAACCTGGTGTCCTACCTCAACCAAAAACAAGCAGCTGGAGTCATCAGCCTACCTGTGGGAGGGAGCCGAGATAAAGACAACACAGGGGTTCTTCATGCTTTCCCTCCCTGTGATTTCTCCCAGCAGTTCCTGGATTCCTCTGCCAAAGCTCTGGCTAAAAGTGAAGAGGACTATCTGGTCATGATTGTGGTCCGTGGAGCATCTTAAAAAAAAAATCGGAACACACAAGTTCAAGTGGTGTTAAAAAAAAAAGAAAAAAGAAAAACTGCTGTATGTCAGTAACTATTGCATGCTGTGTGTTCTGCATTATGGGGTACACTAGTATGGTTCTTGAGTGTTTGTATGTTACCATGTAATCCACTAAAATAACAAACTTGCCCTCCTACTAAACTAAAAGGATGTGTGTATTTGAAATTATTTTTAAAGGTTGTATGAATTGCTCACATTCATAAACCTGCAGTAATTCAGTCAAACACATATTAATACAGTAAAATATGAGGAGCATTTGTTGAATACATTTAATTTGCGAAGAGATGCGGCATATAGGAAGACTTTTTTTTTTTTTAAACGGAGCTCTCCAACTGTACTACAATAACTAAATAATTTAGATTTGCACTGAGTAGACACAATAACACCTCAACTACAATAGAACCACAAACAATGGCCTCACAAGCTACAATAGTGTTGAGGCCACACCTCCCTGACTCTGTTAACAGCAGCTGAAATGTACAAGCTTAAAAAGGCTTTGTTTGTGTCTGGGCCACAACATTGCCTCAGATTGTATAGGCGTTATTGTGTCTACACCCTGTATAGGCGTTCACATGAGGAGAATTAAAAAAAAATTACAGGGCAATAATATTTCTACCACCATTTTTAAATGTAAGGTTCTCAGCAAAGGGGGAGTGACTGGTTTGGTACTGCAGTTACAAAGCTAATCAAGAGAAAGAATCCCGGTAACTTTTTTAAGGTCAACACAAGTCACACAACCTTTCTCCGGCACGCCACACAACATTCACCAGAGGTGTTTGGCTTCCGTCATTAGGCAACCTACCTGATGTCAACAAGACGGCTGAAACAGTTTGGTGAATGGAGTGGTGGACGGCAAGAGTTATTTATGCAATGTGTTTTAACTTTGATGGGCTCACACTGGCCTGCATGTGTGTTCGCTCAAAGTTGGACAACATTTTTAAATTCACCAGTTTAAATGTCTCTGGCACATTTCAGTCACCTATGTTGTGAATTCTGTTTTGGATTGGAAAGTATCTTTTGATAATGTGTTCCTCAGTATTGGAACATCAAATTGCAAGACAGACAATGAACTCAGTGTGTGTCCACTGGTAAAACTCAATTGTTATGTCAAACTCCATGTAGAATGCTGAATACTAACGGATGTGATCTTTTTGCCCAGGGAACAGCCCGTAACACAATACGCATAGCATAGTAAAGAAAATACTAACATGTTTTTCATATTTTTTACTTCATATTTTATTTTGTGCATCCCTACCTTTTAGAAATGGTTGTGTAATGTGATCTATGAAAAACTACAGTAGTAATGGATAAAAAAAAAAACTTAGAGTTTTGTGTTGTTTCATTTATTGCTCTGAAACCAGTAGGTCCTCAAATAATAATAATAATACTATTCAGTAATATGTTGGTACAAAGTGACAGAAACCCGCTCTTTGTTCAGTAAGTAGGTCTGAGTAATTTAAAAGTTTTAGAAACACTTTAAACGTTCATGTTTTAATTTGATTTTAGAGGTATAAATTGGACACTATTTAACTCATGCCTGCCAACATGTTCCCAAGGCCTACTTATTGCATTTTGTTTTGCCGTATGTTTGTCATGCAATAGAAAATGGCTGATTATGGTTTAATATGTATTGAAAACATTAATATGTCAGAAAATTGTTGTTTGAACATCTCACCCACTTCAACGTTGGACTCTTGAGGAGACGAAACCCTCTGCAGAGAAGGTGTTTGTGAGTCCTCACTAATGAGGCAACTTTTAGGTTGTGTATCCCAACTGCACCTGTGATGACTTCTGTTTTAAATGGAAAATTGAGCAATGTACACTTTGATGTCATGGGAAAGGAAAATCCATAGAGCCCATGCGAAGCTGTTCACATACCTGCAAGTGCGTTTGGGCACTTAATGTGACCGATTATCAATAAATTGTTCATTTGAAGGGAAACATGTTTCTTCGATGGAAGTGAATTGAAGAAACACGCTGCCATACCTTATTATGTTTCGACGGAGTTGTCACTTGAAATTTTGTTTTCTGCACACGAGGGAGACAATTTGCAGTTTGTTTAGCGCCAGTGAAGAGAGACCCCTTGTATCGCGTGAGGATCGCTGTTTTGCTGACAGGCCTGTTCTGGGCTCCTAAGTGGCCCATCATAAATTACTCCCACATGAATCTCGGTCATACCGTCAACGTTTCCTGTTGGCGTGTGAACACCTGAACAGGATCCTACGAGGAGCCTCCGCTGCCTGTGGTTTACAGCCAGCTTGCAGTGGGAAACGGTGGCGGATGCAGACATCGCGGCAGTTGGGAGTCGAGGGCAGGAGCTAATGGCAGCACTCTAAAGGTTTCATGTGCATTGTTCCTGGTCCTGAATAGGAGCTGAGGAAATCCCATCACCGGCCGTCACACACTCCAGATTGTGGGTGACACTGCTCTGAAATTTCCATAGCGTCTACAGTTCAAGCGGTCTCGCTGCAGCGGCCAAGCTGAACCACTGGGGTGATTTGTCTTTATTATTCTTTGCCCGGTTATGATTTGATTTGACTTAATCAGGGAAGAAGATTGGCCCAAACCTCAGCTAGGAATATTGTTTGCCCCCATCGTGGTGTTCTCCTCAGATTGAACCCTCTCTGACGAGACAAGTGAAGAAGTGTGCTTGAGGTGCTGAAGCTGTATTCCATTGTCATCTGAGGTCTGCTGCAGCATGGAAATGAAATACCAACAGGCCAAATTGTTTACCTTTTTTGACACTGCTGGAAGGAATCCACACTGCGGACCGCAACCCTCCCAAATGCCTCTAGGAGACCTGTTTATTTTGCCAATGCCCTTTTATAAGTTTAAGGCCACTTTCCACAGGAAAGAAAGTTTTCCATTTCCTCCTCCCATCCATTTTAGTCTTACTAATGTGAAAACAAATGCTGTGTTCTGTGCTGAGAAGGACCCCTTACTTCACTAGAGAAACATTGCCATCTTGAGGACCATGGAGCTCCTGCTTTCCTCTCGGTCTACCTGACAAATCACACTCATGCACAGCAGACACCCGGACGGAGCTGCTATCACTCTTCGGCTGCTGTATAGAAACGCCATGAGGGTGAGTAAGGAGAGCAAGTGCTGTCTGCCAGCTCTGTATCGGTGGCTTAGGCAGCAGTGGTAAGTATAAAGTGTCAACACCACATGCTTTACAATAACAAATGCAACAAGCCACACTCGTTTTCAGAGACCATACAGAGGTTATTTCCACTGATTGCAGAAATTAAATTGTGCAAGATAACTGGATCATTTAATGCCAACAATAACTCATTGCACATAGTGCAGCTCCCATCAGCAGCTTGAAAATCCAGTAAACCAAATTATAAATTGTAATAGTGAACATTTTAATACCTGAATGTATGCTCTTTTGATGATATGCTGTAGTCATGCAGATGTGGTTGCTTACATTCATTGCCAAATTGGTGTAAAAGGTTGACATTGTACAGTTAAGCTACTGCAGTTGATGCAAAACCAAATTGTGATCATTATTATTTACTTAAACGTTCATCTTGGCACTGAAAAAGACAACTAGACAAACTACAGGAAGGGTAATTGTGATCTAATATGGTTAATGTCTTTTAAGACTTGCATTCTTTCATGTTGAACATTGTGAGTAAGCCACTCCTAATGTTATTGATCCTGAATCATTTGTTATACTATTTCTTGTTCAAGCCTCAAGTATTAACATCAGTTAGGCAAACGTAATTAAAAAGGAACTGTAATGACATCAGAAAATGGCTTTTGGCAGAAAATGGTCTATTGCATAAGGCCACAAATGATAACCTCCAGTTCATACAATGGAGAATATGAATGTGAGATCTAAAGGAGGTCAAGTCCACGACCGTTTAAATCCACCAAAATGTAGCTTGTGACAACCAAATCCATCTGTGTCCAATACAGCTGGCGTTTCACTGGTACCAGTATGCTCCAGTATATTGGGGCTATATGTGCTATTCGTCATACAGTGTCAAACCGGAACCAGAGAGGTATGCAAGTAGGTATTCACAAATCAATACATCGAGCAGCAATATGATGCTTGGAAAGATATTAGTTTTGTTAAAAAAAATTAGATATTCGCTTTTGTCTTCATCCACACTGTTAACAAACTTGGCCATCTTATACCCTCTTAAAACAAGGAATTCTCAAATGTCACACATTTGAAAGGTTACTTTGTGAAATCAATTGACCTACATCTGGAGAAATTAATTTCTACCGAGTCAATGTGTCACCAGATTACTAGATATGGGTTGTTACCTATAATCCTTTGTAAAGGTCCCAAGTTATAACTCTGCTAGTGTTCGTAAGACCTCAACATTGTGTTAATGTAAACTGCTGTACAATATGGCATTGAACATTCACCTCAGTTCCACACATCTTGTGTCGTAATATTTGCTCATGTAACGCTGTTAAAAGAGCAACTGATTTACTACATGACAAACCGTAATCTATAAAAGCCACAAATGTGTCAAATACAATTTCCCACTTGATTTATGTTTCCCATGCTGATTGCAGTGCAGTTCATTGAGGTATGAAGCACTCACTTGAATATCATGTCGATAACCAGCCCTAACAATGATTTTTCAAATCCATTACACTGTAAACTGCTGTCAAGATTAAAACACGTTTGTTTCCTATACAGAGTTATGATGGACAGCGGTGCGTTTCCAGGCCGGCAAGCAACACACTCTGTGATGTCATCGACTGTAAGTAACCCGTTTGATTATCAGTACATTAACAGTCTGAATGACATTAAAGGTTGAACCCTTTCATTAATTAACATAAACAAATGTATGTAATGATATAGTCAGAATAATTCTGTTTAATGTGTGTCTAAAAAAATGTGTCAATAAAATATATAAAAGATGTTTCAAATTGTTTTTAATTGTTTTGAAGAGGGAGACGTTGATGTGATATCGGTTCATTTATTGTCTGAATCAAACAAGAGCAGACTTGAGTCGCATGCCAGTTCATTTCAGCCTGTTACAAGGCTCACAAAGGGACCTCGAAGGAAGAACTTGGATATCTATGATTGGTTAAGCATATTTTCTAAACTATCAGTTAAGAAATCCCGGCGCCAGAGTAGTGACAAAACAGTGCTTTACCCATAAATGCATTTCCTGCAAAGAAAACGTAAAATTAAAAATAACTCAGTTCATTATGAGTTTAAGACATTTCCAAAGGGGCGTACAAATTATTTCAAGATATCGCTCAAGCATACAATTTCTTAAAATATCCAGATCCCAAACCAAAATCTACTTAAAGCATACATTTCATAAAAGATTTCTTATGGTACAAAATATTCAGTGGCCCTCAATCACAAAAGCATACTGGTGGTGAATGAAACTCGTGAGCCAAAAGAGCTTTTGTGCATGACTGTCATTATTGAAACAATACAAAGAGCCTTGCTCAGTATTGTGAAAGTGAGATGAGGGGGAATAATTTGGTACTAATTGAGGCAGCATTCTTTGTGTAGAGGCGTTGCTCTGCCACAAGAGGGCAGCGTGACAAAACACATGTCCACGTGTCCATCACTGGATCTGGTCCGCCCTCAGTTAAGACTTTGAAATGACAAAATAATGGGTGATCATCGTGGTTTCAAACTATTATTTTACTAATAATAAGCTTCAAGTTGTAGGTAGGTTTCTAATGTGTCTTTGGCTGACATCACAGGAAAGTTAGTAAAGATACAATGCAGTACCTTGTAAGGCAAACAGTGGTGAAAAACAAGTAATTCACTGAAAACACAAAAACCTCTACGACATTAGAAAACAGATTGAACAACCATCATACTCCCAAACATAAACACAATATCATTTTTAAATTGAGTTGCCATTAATTGGCTGCCTGCCAACACTGTAAAGGCGGGACAACATTTCCCTGCCAGACCAGTTTAAATGGGAAACAACAGCAAGACAACACAGTGAGTCAGAGATTAACAGACATTCAAGCTTGACATTTAATCACACGCAATGACACAGAAAACCTGCTATTTAGCGGAGCTCGTCAGCAGTCCAACTGTGATCAATATATTCAGGAATCATACTTAAATCTCAAACAAACACACTTCTTCTTATGGGGGTTGGTATCTTTGCTACAGCTAACGGTGATGACATCTGTCTGTGTGCACTTGCATAGAACAGCTCACAGACAATGAGCCGTGACTGTTTTGTAATCTGCAGATGCTTGCAAGTCAAACACAATGTCAAGTTTTTAAATGGAGTCATTACTGAACCAAAAAAGGAGGGAGGCAGTTTCTAGTTAGTAGGATACAAAATAACTTGCACTCAAAACTGCAGGTGCAAAAACTGCAAACGGGTTAAAATGTGTTAGAACGTGATTTAAGAAGTTGACGTGCGGAGTCCTTAAATACTTAGAAACACATAAACTGTTCTTTGACTTGTAAGCATTGCTAGGAGTCGAGGTGAGAGGACGTGTGCGAGAGGCAGCTGACATTCAGTTCAACACTAAATGCTCCACTCCCAGAAGTCAGTGTTGGCTACAGAATACACACACATCATAACTCCTGAAAAGTTATGAAAAGAAGTTTTAAACATCAACTGCAATTCCAGAAAAGAGAGGTATGAAACAACTGAACTAATGTTATGAAGTTTAATCGGCAGTAGATGAAGGCATTAAAAAAAAGAAGAGTTTAATAGGAAAAGAAAATGTTCTGTCCATTATAATCTATGGGGAAAGATATCCAAACAGTGCCCCACATGAGCGTAACATTTTGAAGTTTGATCGTTTAAGTATGCTGAAGTAGTTCAGACAAAAAAGCGGCCAGCATACCAATAATAAGGATTTTAATATGAGACTGTCTCTAAATGCTATAGCACATGCCATACAATCTATTCCCGTGCCTACAATAATCTAGTTGGAGCAAGAGGATATAATGTTGAAGCAGTTGCTGCTTTTTGGCTTTGAAAAGCAGGTTGCAATTAGAGGGGACATTTTATGTGGATGTCCAATCAGTGTTGATAGGAAATCATCTTTTGAAGCAATACATTCTTCACTGTGTGCTAAATTGACCCAGAAAGTGGAGTTTGCAGCTGCACAATGCGTTGCTCTTCCTGTGTCCAGTGACGTAATTCGAGGCAAGGAATGCCTGAGGGCGCTCGATGCTGCTCAAAAACCAAACTGCCTTTTTCTTTTCACTTGTATTGCAAACTAGCTACATTTCCAAAATACGAGTGCAGTGGATGTTTTGGATGAGGACACACTTAGCAGTAATTTGGCTGACTCAGATATCCAACCCTATTTATACGAGCCAGAGTAAACCGCAGAAGAAATGCAAGAGGATATGGCAGCAGGGACCCTCCGGGTGTCAGAAGCTCACATGCAATGCATCATGGTACATATAGGCACAGTTCTCTCTTTCAATATAGGCGTCAATAATGAATGCATTGCCTCGATTGTCTTCATTTATCTAATTGGACATCCACATAAAAAGGTGCGTCATTTTCACTTGAAGTGGTTGCTCATTCTCCTAATTATCGGGCATTTAAAAGGTCAGAGGAAATGTCATGCAGCATAATCACAACTTGGCCCAAAGTGCATACCAGTGAGTACAGGTTTACAGACGCAGGTAAAAGCTTCTTCATGGATTTGTGCTTCCATCAATTCCATCACAGTAACAATAAGAGGAGTCATGATAACAGGATGTCAAGCTCAATTGCGTAGCTTAGTTTCCAGCAATATTATTTGCGATGAAAAGATGCTGCAAAGTGAATGCAGCTTTGTTGTCACATGGGGAAACCAATTTAGATTGTGTTTTAACATGTAGTATTAAAATATGCTGGAGGATGTATGTTTCAGTTTGGATGCATGTACCTCTGATAGGAACAACAATAGGGAGTACAAATATTTAACAGAACACTAAAATGTTGGCTCTTTAAAGGCTCAACATAATTATCTATTCGCCATCGTCCCATCTTAGACACGTTACTGTGGTCTCCCCGGCCAATGAGTCGCTCCTGCTGAAATTAAGGGTCACTTGGGTCCCAACTTTAAGCAGGAGTCCAAGGTCCAAGGTATGCAGGCCCATGGCAAGTTGTGAGCATGCTGGTTCAAGATCGAAGGCCTTCCCCGGGTTTCATTCCTACACAGCGCCGTTCTGGAGGCGGTCAGGGGTGAAGCAGCCGTTGGTCTTACAGCTGCTTTCTGCTCTCGTGGTCTGGGTCACTTGGTTCCTGGCCTTCCAGCGCTGAGCCACCGGCTCCATGAACAGAGAGAGAGAGGAAAGCAGATAGCAGAGCCCAGCCAAGTAGAAAGAGCAGTCGTAAGTCTGAGTGTAGTCGTACAGGAAGCCTGCAAAACACAAAAATAGTCTATTTACTGAGTAACACGCGGCACGTTTCATTTATAGCCACATAACTATATTGATATATCATGTGGATACAAGCTGAGGAAGCCTGTTGAACGTGTTGATGTGGGGATCTCATACATATCTTATTTTTCAAAAGCCATTTTTAAAACTTGGAATTAATGTTGATTTACAGGCACACATGTACTTTTAATGGAAAAGGCACAATACTTAGTTGGGATCAAATCCCTTCACATGCTAATAGACAATTATAGTTATATTTCTTACATTTCTGTGCTCTATTTCTGTGTATAAATAGTGGAACCCTGAAATATTCTGTAATAATATGTTGAGCAATTATCAATAATGATTTGTAAATTTCTATAGGAGTGTGTGTCATTTTCCTTGTATGCAAGACAGATTTGCAACTGAGTTTGTGCTGGAAAAATGATACAATACATGTGGGGTAAGGATAGTTTAGATATAATATAAAATGAATGCTTAGAAACTTAGCAAAAATGAACCAAAGTGAAACTCGACTCTAGAGGGTCCATTTAACCACTTTACACACTTTATATGAAGCGATACTGTACGTGGCAAAAAGTCACTATATTTATTCATAAAAATGACATAGTATGTTAAAAAAGATTTTCATAACAAATGCCAATAGAAATATTACAGTATGGTTCATCAAAAAATATGTAAAGTATGATATACCATAAAAATGTAATTAAAAAAAGATCATAGTACCAAAACTTGCAAAGACATTGGTAAATAGGACACATTTGTTTAGTTTGTTAAATGTTATACAATTAATTTGAGGTCATATGTCTTTCCATAATGGATATTTAAGTGTTTTAAAGTGAACCCTTTATGTTTCTAATTTGCACAGTTTTACATTCTTCATACGTCTCAACTACAGAATGGTGGGAGCTCACATTTCTAGCATGCGTGACTTGTGTGTAAACTATACTGCAGATGACTTTCTGTCGTTTTATTGGTCTTCTTCACATGACACATTAACCTGACACTTAACCAAAAAGTGATACAGGATCAGATAAAAAACAGGTACAACAACAACAGTCGTGGACATTGGAAATCCGGAACAACTGGATATGACAACAAAGTTGTCACAAGGAGGGTGCATAGTTTGACTTATGTTCGTTTCCTACTTGATCAGCAGGGATGGTAAACAGAGCCACATGCTATTTCCATACAACCCTAAAGGGGGTCATTAGTCACATTTCAACCCCGAAATCCATATGCTCCTTTGAAGGGACTGCCCAACTCAGTTTACAGGGTCCATTTCAAAATGTTCAAGGGAACCCCCGGTTTAACTGGAGCCAAATGTTACCTAAGGGCACGAAGAGTTAAAATAAATCTAGGGGAATGTATCGTGCGAGCTCTATAGATTAATGATGAAAACTGGTTTTATTCACGCCCACAGTTGATTTGTTATGCAGATGAGTTTCTGTTTTCTTTTGGCTAACCGAAAGAAGGGGCAGTTCATGAATCTGCTGCAACCTGTTGTAAAATAAAACACTAACAAAGAACTAATTACAGATTAGAAACAGCCCTCTAAGACTAACAAAGACAACCTGTCTAGATAAACAGAAGGACTCAAACCCCGCCATGAGCACAACACTGTTTTTCTACTTGACTCACTTCTAGGCAAGATGACATTTGACCCAGTAACCATGTACGCCTTTTTGTCAAAGCAACCACAAAGGCAGCAATGAGGGCTGCACTAACTAGAGGCTGTTTTTCTCCTGTGTGTTTCAGTTTTCACTCTTCATGATGACTGCATGCACACAGGCAGGCAGGCAGGCACACACTTAGAGGCACTGCAGGGAATTCAGGGCCCCATGAAAATATGTGCCTCTACACCCTCCAAAACATATATGTTCATAAGAAAGACTCACTCACTCACTCTTGTGGACTGAAGCACACACACACATACACACACACACACACAGACACACACACACACACATACATACCTACATACCTACACATACATACATACACGCACACACAATAACACACACACACACCTCACCTTGCCCTCTGAGTAACAGATGACTTCAGGACAGTAAAGTCATGGCTACATAAGCGGTGCATATGTATGGGGTTGTTATTGTGTGCATGTAGAAAAGTGGGTTAGCACATGTCTGACTAAAGGTTTTCCATGACGTGATTCACTAACCTGCCAAAGGAGGTCCTGTCAGGCAACCCAGGCCGACAAAGAACATGGAGAAGCCCATGGAGTTGTTGAGTTTCTCTGACCCCACAAGATCAACCTGTAGAGCAGAACAACACATTCAACTCTTGAGTGACTCTTGTTGGGTCATCTTCTTTCTTAATGGATTTTTTTCAAATTGAAAGAAAAGTGTTTTGCATGCATTTGAAAACAATGCAAATCACATATCCTTCATATTACTACCATATTGTAACATACATTTTCCAAAGCGTACAACAGTCTTAAATGGATGAATGTTTTGAGATTCCTGTTACAACATTACCTGTCAAAAATATCTGCAAGTTGATTAAGGGTGAAAACAAATACCTGCCTACAGAAGAGCACAAACACCATAACAACTAAATAGTAGGAGTCTACATTTGACTTGGATAAATTGTCTAAAATATGCATGAAATCATAGCATTTGGACACAATTATGTAATGAAGCCACAATTCATGGCACAACAGTCCCAACACACAAAAAAGGGTTTTGTGATTTAAACATATTAAAGAGTGTGATTACTGCAGGGCTCTTTCTTGGTAAACTACACAATGATAATATGGCGAGACTGACACTGGTAGGATTATTATTTCATAGTATTTCACTGCCAGTGAGTGTGCGGTGCTCAGGTGACAGGAGAGGCGCACCAGGTGAGTTGTTGGTATTTTGGTGAATGTGTCTTGGACTTCAGGCTAAGAATATAGGCCTCAGAACCACGTCTGTTGCTGTCGCTATGTCAATCTCCTGCCAAACACAATACTTGGAGTAAATGTGCGGTAACAACACAGTAACACCAAAATGTAATTTAACAATTTCAATGCCTCTTCAAGCCTCTTCAAGCCCCATTTGTTGAAGCATAGTCGTCATGCATCTCTGTGGCTGGCACAGCTGTTTGAGCGAGGAGACCAGTGAGCTGACTGGCTGAGAGAGTATTTATGAATCCCTACACCTTCTGATCTATATCCCACATCACCCAGCATCTGCACTAGGAGACGCCCACACAGTCCGTGCACCCAAAATCTACCGTTTTGCACTCATCATTTCACTTAGCTTTTAAAACTGAGCCCTTAGTCTTGATTATTCATTATCCATTCATCCATAATCTGTAACCCCATAGTCCAATTCTTCCAATTGAGTCACATGTCAAAAATGACAGGACCTGTGAAGTAAAGCATAAAGAGTACAAATGCATAGCATGCGTGTTCAAATACAGTGGTCTCCTTACTAGAACGGGCAGGAGCAGAGCCATGTATCCACCACAGAAGATAGCAAAGAAGATAGCATAAAACATCAGCAGGATGTAAGAGGTTGCCAGTGGGGAGAGCAGGTTGACCAGGCCGCAGAGGATCAGGTAGGCCTTGTGGTAGTGGTATTTATGGAAGAGGTTCCTGTCTGTCACCCAGCCCGAGGCCAGCTGGGCGATGGTCTCTGTGATACCTGCAAAGAAAGCAGACAGTTGAAAGTAAAACTGTCAGATGAAGATGAGTCTTGGGGAGCAAAAGGGGGAAAAATAAGTGAAAAAGAGCTTATGTTTTGTTTTTTTAATTGTCTTATTGTTTTAAAAGTATGTACTCCTTGGAAAGCATTATTGATACAGAGTTTATTACACTAGTAAGTACAATATATTCCTCTCTGTTTCTTTATGGAAGGACGGAGAGGCAGACAATAAAATATTCTAATCTATTGGTAATAGAGTTTTTGACGGAATACAAAAAACAGAGCATCACTGCTCTCTTCCCCTTTAGACACAAACGTCTTTAATAATCGGGACGCTTCACATTTAACATTTAGAAAACAGATCCAATCTACAGCCCCAGATGTCCAGGTACCAGAGTCATGAACTGAATAAAGCAAACAGATTATTAAGTACTAGGAATAATATACTACTGAAACACAAATGTTCATAGACTAACTATAAAGTCAGATGCATAAGTCAGTTCACCCAATTGTTAAAATAATAGGGAAAACCCAACCCCTAAATGGTATTCTTCCATGTAGATAGTTTGGTCCAGGTTGAAATATCACAACTTTTTGATGCATTGACATGAAATCTTGTAAAGGGGGGGGGGGGGGGGGCAGACACAGAATATGAGGGAAGAATGGCGCTCTGCAGCTAAACTACACAGCTCTGCATTAATAACAAACGGGACATCTAGACAAATCTATTTTGAGTCCCAGTTGTCCCTGTCCTCTGAAACAAGAATGTTTCCACAAACAGTGGGTGGCAACATATCCATTTGTTAACATCTGTATTACACGTGCAACACCCAGGCAAACTACTCATTATGCACTTCGTCCCATCTGATTGATTGTTTGCTCCAGTCGGGTGTGATGACTGGGCAGAATTTGTGCTGTTCTCTGCTGAGGTCACCTGGAACGCGATAGGCAGTGCAGAAACTGCAGTGGTATATTGACCGCCGCAGGAATAGCTACAAGCAGGCAGCGCTGAGCTATTGATCAAATACAAGAAACTGCAGATCAGTCTCCCATCCCTTGCTCAGCCTCTGCCCCACAGCTGCACAGGCTGCAGCTACTGACACTCAGTTTGGAGCAGATGAACATTCTGCTGAGTTTGCATACAGTCTGTGTGACCAAATAAAGTATGCATATGTATCTGTATTGTAAATAAAGTTTACACTAATCGACTGTGGCATCACAAGAGGACAGGTAGTGGAGGGGCGCTACATTCCCACTCAGGATCAGCAGCCACCCCACAAAATGGCCGCCATGGCCGACACTACATCTCCCAGACCGCCTCATCACCCAGCCAGCTGCAGGTGCTTAAGGCACCTGATTGAGGCAGGGCTGGGAAGTCTCATGAAAGGCAGAGGGGAGCACACATGGAGAGGAGGAGCTGGACAAGCAGTACAGGAAAGGACAGCCATGAGGAGGAAAGGAGAACCATGGACTAGGCCTTCGAAGAGGAGGGCCCCGTAACCTGGACGTTGATTTGTTACGTTTTTTTTGGTTTAAGGAACTACTTTCGCCTCCGGGACGCTTCATGTTTATTTATGGCTTTTTTTGATTTTGGTTTAAATGAATCTCCAGAGTTGCCAGTGGCAGGGAACAATACACCTTTGCCTTCAGTTTAAACCTTCTGATTGTGCCTGTTTTTCCAGCTCTCTTGCACGGCCCCACCCTAGGCGGCCCTAGGGACAGCCCGTGACACGACACTACATAAATCAACAAGTGAATGTAATTAATGCAGATCAGCTACATCTTCACTCTTCAAGGCTTAGACTGAAATTCAGATGAATAAAAAACCAAATGCCTCGTCAGTGAACACTTACTTTCCTTAGATAACCGACTCAAGAGCATTTCTCTCCTCCGAGGTGAAAAAGACGACATGAGGCAGCTGTGCTGTGTTTATGTGTCCTCCTCTAGTGACCCAAGACAGTGTCCCGGGGTGTCCCTGCTTGCACACAGACAAGTTGTGAGTTTGTTTGTGTGTTTTAGCCTCAGCAGGTTGTTTCAGGCCTGCAGCTGTTCTTATTCAAACTCAGTACACTGCAGTTTAAATATGGCCTCTCCAAGTAGCACCTCAAGCCAACAGCATCAGGGACATTATTAGTTCTCCCCGTAGAGAAGGTGTAGTCTTTATGCATGTTTCTGGGCATTAACCCGACCGTCGGGAGGTTGCAAGGCATGGAGAGGTGCCATTCCCTTTGCTTCAAGGAGGGATATTTTATTAAAGCAAAGTGGTTATAAAAGACATGTTGGGTTGCTCAGCTTCTCTAAGGTGGAAGTTGGCTTGTCTTGCCTCCTCTTTTGTACATATTCATCCTCTGCAAAGTATAAGCCACTTTAGGACGGGACTCAAACAAAATTGGGAGCCCCTCGTCCCACTGCCAACAACTTTACTTAGTTAGGTGTTGCTTAGCAACTCAAGTTAGCGCCGGTGTTGGTGGCTGAGGGTTGACGAACAAACTGACCCGGACGACTGGCCTCCCTCCCTCAGCCGAGTCAATGGGCTTCTATGACAAGCACTAGTTTGGGGAAAGAGGGACAGCGGGACACTGGGATGGTGGCTTTGTGGTGTGGGTGGCACCCCGTCTCTCTCTCTCTCTCTCTCTCTTTCAGTGCACATGACCAGAGAATGTGACTGAACAAACGTGTCCCAATCAAAAGAATCAGTCAGTCTTGCTGCTCGCTGGCACTGATTGCTGGCATGAAGCTCAGAAGTGACCCCATAGACCAGATGGAAAATTCGATGTCCTCTGGTTTGTGTCAGAAACGATGTAGAGATTGGTTTCGGGCCCATAAAGCCTATTTGTCAGTTAATTTGAGTGAATCACGTCTAATTTTCTCCAGCAGTGTTACTTTACACCATCCTTAGTTTTGACTCAATCCTCCAGCAGTGGTATCCAGCTGCACCAATGTTGACAAAAGGAAACACTAATTATTCACAGGCTCATCTGCATACCGTAGATACAAATTACTCTTTTTTTTGGGAAACTGTCCTTTAGGCAATTTAAACCATTTCCCCAAAAGCCGAGGCATTGATACATAATTCAATAGGAAATGTTTGAACTTTCTGTATTATGACAATAGCATCCCTTACATCATCTCCCTTATTACATCATAAAGGAATTGATGTGACCATTTAACTGGAATTATTCTTAACTAAAAAGCTCCTTTCATCAAAGGTAATACTATCTGGAGCAGCCTTCAGCTCACAATAAAGGCAATAAAAAGCCCTAAAACATGTCGAGGACTGATTACCGATGTATAGATTACGAAACAGAAGCCAGTAACTCCTAAACGCACGACCCCGTCTGGAGAATTTCAATTATTCACAAAGCCTGACAAAGCAATTTTCCAAAACTACACGCAAATGTGAACGGTGTTCAAAATGTTAATGCTGCTTTCTGTAAATAATGGAGAGGCCTCGTCAATGGCATACTGCTGAACCCACCCACCCTGGCCAGTGGACCAAAGTTCAGCTTTTATGTAAGCACATTCATTACATAAGACTGCAGCGTCTGAGCAGCTCACCAATAATTAATGCCTAAAAGTTGACTGAGGACTTTTTTTGCATCGCTTCTTAAACCCAGTCTTAAAGAAACCTGGATCTCCTTTTTCAAAGTCCCTGTGAAATTCCTGCTGGAAGCCACATTAAAAGACAAATGGCAGCAATCCACCGTCTATTCAATCAGGAATCTGGAAGATTTAAAACTCCGTCAATGCAGACTGGTGTTTAATCCAAAAGAGGAAAGTTTCTGCAACACTCAAACCTTTGTGATGAGAATAGTTTCATTGATAAAAATGTAAACTTTAAAATAATTAAAGTTCATCTAAATACAAAAGTATGACAATGCTTCTATATGTAAGAGGAGAAGTTGTGCTTGATCTCAAACTCAATTTATGGGAACCGTCGTCATAGTTTAATTGTCAAAATCAATATAATTAAGATGACTAAAGAGTCTCATCTAATGATGAGATAATCTGCATAAATAGTTCTATGTTTTGGGAAATCCGCTTGGTTCCACAAGCCAAAATGTATTTACTGAAGATTTGACGTTGATGGGATCCAACGTTTAAATTAGTGAGCTTTAGAGTTCCTGGTTGAAGGATTTTGTTACTTTTGCAAGCCAAGCTAGCTTGCTAGCTGTTTCCCCCTGTTTTCAGTCTTTATGCTAAGCTATGCTATCTGGCTGCAGCTATGTTTACTATGCAGACATGTGAGTCGTATCAATTTTCCTGTCAAAAAATGAGAGTAAGCTCTATTTTCCAAAACGTCAAACTATTCCTTAAAGTTGGATCATAAAAACAGAGACAAACATGTTGACCAATGGGTGCCTCACCTGCCACAGAGATGATGAAGGAAGCGTCCATGGCATCGATGCCCAGGGTTCTGGCTCGAGCGGACAGGTGGAAATAGGGGATGAAGTAGGCCAGCTGGCTGAAAACCAAGGACCAAGTGTAGATACAAAAGAACGGGTCCTTTAGCAGGGAGAAATCCAGTACTTTGTTTGTTATGATGGCCACCTCACTCGGAGTGCTGGCATGCGGGTGAGCAACAATGGTGGACCCATTCATGCTGCCATTGAGCTGCGATGAGCTGTCTGGAGTTTTGGGTTTACACTGACCCAAGTCATGGTGGGGCTTGTGGCCATTCACACCATTGAGGACCAGTCTGGTCAGTTCAGGGTTCACTGACTGGTCCTGGGATCCCTGAGTACATTGGCCCTCCAGGTTCTCAGTGTTTCCTTGAGGAGGAGGAGGAGGAGGAGGAGGAGGAGGAGGGGATGGGAATGAGTCTGCTTTGGAGATGCCATTGGATAAGTGAGAGGAGCCATTCAAGCAGCTCTTAGTGTATTCCTTCTCTGAAGAGCTTTTAATGGATAAGGCAGGGCTCTTTTGAGTAGGAGAAGAGGTAGGGTTTAAAACAGTAGGCTTCAAATAAATTGGTCGCAGGAGCATCCCAGTGGCCACCAGATTCAGCATAAGGCCGCCAAGAATCAGCATTGCACCTGTGGGGGGCAAAGAGACCTCAGGACCCAAAATGTCACCTTGTATATGCTGTATTTCTACGTACACAAAAAAAGAATTACAAAAGAAAAAATAGTGCACTAGTCATTAACAGATTTGTTCTGCATACCTTGCCAAGCATACTGTTCCAGCAGCAACTGAGTGAACGGAGCAAGGGCAAAGGTCAAACCCATCCCAGAACGCCCGATCGCATACGCTGTCGCAAGCCTCTTTCGGAAGTACAGCGCTGTGACGACTGAGAAGGATTGATAAAGTAGTGCAAAACCCATTCCTAAGAAGAATAAGGAAGGTTATCACTATCAGACACTGTGTTTTCAACAGGAATGTAGGCAGACAAGAGAAATAATTAATCTAGAAAGAAAGAGTTGTCCTCGTTCAATCATCAGCAGATTTATGACTCATTGCGACATTTTGGCATAACCACACATTTCTACTCACCAACTATCACTCCCATGCTGATGCAGAGGAACACCACACTCCTGGCGAAAATACTCATGATGAAGCCTCCACTAACCAGCAACGCACCAACGATAGAGGTCACCCTGGTCCCTAGCTTGGCACAGGCCACAGAGGCAATGGGTGCTGGAGAAGACGCACAAAGATATAGAATTATTTTATAATCTTTTGGTGCCTATGTGTAAATATGCAGAGGAAATGTAGCTTCAAACAGTAATATATAATGTATCGTCTTCATATTCAGTCTTAAGACTCAACGCAGGGGGGTTGCAGACAGAGTTGCCTCATTCTGATACAAACCTCCAGACAGACGCAGACTGGACATGATGGAACCGATCCAGCTGATGCTTTCTGATGAGCCTCCAAACTCATCTTGGAATGCCACAAAGAAGATGCCAAAACTCTTTAGTGTTCCCATCACTAAGACGTTGACCTGCAGGGATGCACATACACACACAAATAATGGGAGATGAGATCAGTGCAAACAAAGAGTGCAAGTGAGGTAAATACATACATTTGTTGTCATGCTTAATTTGGCTTGGAAAGGCTGGAAACCACATTATTGCCACACAATATACCTGGATTTGAGTACAATGTTTGGGAAGGCAGTGTTGGGCTAAATATTCACATTTTTGAGATATGAAAGATCATAAACAACTGAGTTGGATATACCAGGAAGCAATGCAGCACCACCATCCAGCCCCAACCTCCATCTGGAGGATCCTCATAATTGATCTCTTTTTCCTTCTCCTTCTTAGAGGCCATGGCCTCTTTCCTGAACAGGTTCATGGTTGCCTTGGTTTCACTAGAAGAGAACAAAGTAAATAAAACATCCAGAACTTCACAATCTCATTGGCTGCGTAATCAGAAGCATTCAACACATCACAGGCCATACGTATTCTAGCATAACAAGCATGATTTTTCTTCATTAAAGTGGTTTAAATTCAATCAACTTTACCGAAAACTGTGGACCAAAATGTTAATCAAATCTTTTTGACCCATTCCAAAAGAAGGATGATGTGCGACATGAATCGGTTGTTAAGTCAATAAGCTGTGAAACAAGTCAGTTACAGTGTAACTAAACATGGTTAATTGTCCACATTTTTTACTGCTATTACAGTTACTGCACTGGACTCAATGAGCAGAGTTTACAATAAGTGCAAATATCCAATCTTGTGTATCTTGAAGCTTCTTGTCAGCACGTAACAGCATGACCTCGGTATGGTGGGCTTAAGTTTCATTTGGTGGTGATGAACTTTGGTGGTAATGCTGTTTCAATTTGTGAATAAATTAAACTCTGAGGCATGTTCCTAGAATTGACTTATGAACAACAAACCCCAGAGCTGTATTTGGCATTTAATCCTACGAGCACTTTAAGTTACAGTAACAACTTTTTAGAGGGGGTCCAACGGGGGGATAATCGACTATGATGAGGAGTTAAGTTAGGAGCCAGCTGTACTGCGGCTGTATTTGCACCTCAACAGCCAATGGGACATTGAGTGACTTTTAGCCTTTCTTGGAACTTGTTTCCAAAGGATCATCAGAGTGCCATAATAACAAATAAACCTGTAAAAGAATAAGAAAATAAATGGGGGAATATAAAGAGGAATAAAGAATATATAAATAAGTTATATAAAGTGGAATACACATAGAAGTACATTTAATGCTAAATAAATAAGTTTAATAAAAGTAAAAATTAAAAGCATTTTCACATCTCTTAGTTTATTTATTTCTGTATATATATTTTTGAGAATCTGTGTATATATTGTTTTCATATAAATTACTCAATTTTTCTTATCTATTCTTTTTATATGGTGTGATTTACTTATTTGTAACTCTTTATTTTTCTGTATTGCTTTTGCTATAAAAGCTGCATAAATACATGCTACCCAGAAGGGCCAAGTAAAGTCAACAGGTAGTGTTGTTTCCATACATCATTAGCATATGCATTATTATTATTCTGTTGTATCATAAATCAATAGGATTGAAGTCATATCCAATACTGACCATTGCCCAGGACATACAGTCTTAATGAAACCTGAAGAAATCAAGGACTGCATGACTGCCGAGACTCATATGCTGGAAAGTAAAGAGGCCTTGAACAGAGTAGAAGGAGAGGGCGTAGTAAACCTGTGTTTATCACCAGTCCTTTGTAGCCTGCATCTCTAACTCAGTCCGGCTAAGACATGTATAAGAAGCAGCGACCACATTAGGCAGAGAGCACAGAGCGGATTAAAAGGGGAATGAATTGAGCCAGTGTACTGCGAGCAAAGTATTTCTCCCCCATGTGCTGTGCACAGGTTTTCCTCAGAGTGTGTTTGGGTGCGTGTCTGTGAATGTGCTGGGGGTCTGAGGGTTTGAGCGATAGGGGATTGCAGATCACAGCTTTGTATTACCGTTTTTCTCAGTTGCCTTGGTACATTTCTCGATTCATCCTTAACATTTGCAAAAAAGTGCATCTCTGGAAACTATTTGTACAAACAGCACTAAAAAAATGGATTTCCTGGCTCCAAGTCCTTAGTTTATCTCTCAAAAGTAAATATGAATGTCGATGAACATATCAGTGCCATCAGAATGACACGTCTTTGTGTCATTCTTCCCAAACAAGATAGTCACAAAGCCTATCCATGTTGTCAATACAACAGTGTGCTCTGTACGTATATTCTGATGTAAACTTTAGTTACGGTTTTGATGATTAAAATTGCACAAGGCTTCAGTTTGTCTGTATGGCATATCCCAATTTCAACTGTGCAAAGTTACAAATTACTTTATGTGGGAGACTGATTGCAAGAAATTGAACAGGTATCACATTTAGACCTTTACTGTTTGTAATGTAACTTGTCATTGTGATACAGAAAAGAAAATACAAGATTGTTTTACAGCAGTACAAAGACATAATTCGAAATGTAACAGCGCCACTATTTTATAGAGAACTGGTTGATATTTGGTTGATCTAACGCCTCTCTCCAACTTTTACATTCATCTAGTCTAATATAAGATTTTAGTAAGGTTAAAGGTGAATAATGTCCAAATGTCCTAAATCTGTCCTTGTATGATATCTGAGCTTTACATTTTAAAAAAAGGATCCCAACAACCAATGACGAACTATAAACATATCTGTTCATCAGTCAGAGTTGAGGCATGAAGACTGCACACAAATAAATGTGTTGAACCCATTCCTTCCTCATACCACGCATTGTTTACATCCATGTTTACAAGCTTGCTGGCACACACATTGATTTGTTACTGCCAACTGTTGTTCAGTGGAATAGCGTGAATATATTGGGATGAATATGTTTTGAATCACCTGCGTGCCTGTGCAGCATGCGGAGAACGGCTCCATGTCTCTACTAAAGGTCGGGGAGCGGGAACCTTTCACTAAGACTTCAAGGGAAGCCTGAAGGATTGTTAAACAATTTTGGGAAATGCGCTTATTTGCTTTCTGGTAGCAAGTTTGAAAGGAAGATCAACACCATGCACTCTCTTATTCGTCCACAATGAAGTATTAAAACATCAATTTGTCGGGTGTCCTGGTGGCTGAGCCTTTTGGGCGCATACCACATGGCGGTGACGTCCGTGCTATCCAATAAAGGGGAAAATACTTAAAAACACAAATATTTGTTACGGGAGTTATGGCTAGACATATTTTGTCCACTAGTTTGGAGAATTGATGATTTTGATAGACAAAGCCGGGGCAGAAGTTTTGTCCCAGTCTGAAGGAAAAAACAATTCTATGCTGCAGCATCTTGAAGACAGAGACAGTCTCCTCTACTGCTTTATTGGAGTGCCAATCTGTCAGAAATCAATCCCTATTTACTACATAGTGCACTACTGTTTGAAGTCAATACAATAAGCTGCATTTAATAGATGCTAAAGTCAGAGCTGTGTGACAACACATCCGTCAGTGAAGATGCTAAATAATGATCACCCATAAGTAATAACTAATAGAGTTACCTGTTAATGCTGATTTGGTAGTATGCCTCTGGAGGTGGAGAATAAACTCAGGTGTCCTATTCTCCGAATGTCATTCTCAGGTTGGTCGAAGGGCACGTGTTACTATGACTGCATCAGGATTGGTGTTACGCCTGCAACAAGGAGTGTACCACGATAAGATTTAGGAGTGTGATGAAAAAAAGATGAAAATTAATGCAGGCGCACGCTCACAGCTCTGGAACCTGAAAACGGAGACATAACTCGCACTATCTACACAACAATGTAGATAAAATGTGGTGCCAATCAATGTTATTTAGGTAATATTTCACAGTATCCCTCCAAACTCATCTGGGAACCACACATTTCCGTACAAAACTGACCTGATCTAACCATTGTTGAAATATTTCAGACAGAAACGACTGACCTATCAGCACAGCATTATGTCATCACTGTGTCAAAAAAACTTACACAATTAGTCACAGAAAATTGCCCACAACTTGGCAAAATAGTGTTGTCACTGGTACACATGTTAAAATGTTGTGTGATTTTTACTTATTATGAGACATATTACAAGTGAATAATTACATAAACTGTTAAGCAGTTAAGTCAACAACTGCACACTTTAAAGAATGTGGACTATGAACTGGGATGCAGCAATAGTGCTGCAGGCAGTAGTCTGGCTCAAAAGATGTGGAACACTACGAAGAATGCTGCGCTCTTTCCATTTTCAATGAGAAATAATGACAAGTCATTTTAATTGCTAACAAGATGTATGGTAATGAAGAAAAGCCATTAGAAAAGCAACATTGGGCATCAGGTATAGGTCATTTGTCACCGTAGTCAACAAGAGTCAGCTGTGCCTTCAACAGATGGATAGAGTGGCGGTATGGATCTATGACGGACCTTTAAGATCTAATCAGTTTCGTGGGGGGAGGAATTTGATTTGATCACAGTAATCAGGCTCTTCTTGGTCTTTGGTTTGTTTGAATCTGGAACAAGATAAAAACAGGAAACACGGTTTTGGACAAATAACAGGATTTAAATTGGGAATAGCTACTAACATTTCTTTCCTGGCTGACACAAAGACATGACCAACACTGTATTAAAAAATGATTTCAAATGTCTGTGTAGATGTCTCTTCAGTAGCATAAAAGTACAACTTTGAAGATTTAAATAAAGTTAAACAGATGTCAGTCTGGTGCTGACCTCTGAGCTCTCGCAACACCAAAGAGGCATGCGTCAACACCTGCAGAAAGTAGGAGAATCCCCCCCACCCACCTTTTCCACAGCTGTGCTTTAAGAAACCTAACCAACTGATTTTAAAGTACTGGGTCACAGCTTTGTCCTATTAAGGCACATCCTATATAAAGGTTTATTGTACAATTTGACAGAAACATTTGCAAACAGCCACACAAATATTTTCTTCCATTTTAAAACAAGAGCTGACACTTCAAATATATGCAAAGACATGTCTTCAGGTGATAGACAGAAGTTGAAACGGCAGGTATTTCAAAGTTTGCCACAGATTTGGGGTGCCAGATGAGCTGTCCCCAAGAGCTTAGAGCTAAGACAAGAAAATGAGCTTCATTATACCCATTCTACAAAGAAGGTGGAGAACGACCCTGCTTACACATTTCACACAAACATTCATGTTCTGCATTGTGTAAAAGTGTAAAAAAGGGGGTACAGTGAGAATAAATCATATCTGGCGTAACTGCACTAAGACCGCAGAGCAATAGACACATGTCCCCCTGCAGCATTATTGTCCTCAAATGCAGCCTGAACAAGTAGTTTAATCTCTATTCCTCCCAGTAGATTAATGGCTCTGCATTACAGCAAAGTGAGGAATAACTGTTTGAAAAAGTCGGTCTTTAATTCTGCCTGACAATTTTAAACCAAAATTCACAACCTGTAGCCTCCAACTATATGAGCACAGTTTTACTTCTGCATTGAGTTGTGAAGAAAAGCAGACAGCGAGTCAGTCCTGAATAATTGTGAGCTTATATAGTAAACGCTATATCGGAGGCGCGCGCACACACACGCACACAGCCGTATTATTGAGGAGAGAACACGGGGTAGGTCTTACCGTGTGTAGCTGGGAGCTGGTTGTTATCTCCACTTCACAGGCCTGTTGCATTGTGGCCCTCCGCTCAACTCAACACTGCTGGGGAGGCGAGAAAAGGGTCGTTCAAGCAGATGCGACAATTCAGCCAAAACCAAAAAATAACTTGGTTAAACTAACAGTTTGGATGGTAATTTGTGCTTGATCTCTCAAGGGGGGGGGGGGGGGGGGGGGGGGGGGGGGGAGGAGGAGGAGGGTTGGTGTGACCAACAATACAATCTAATCTCTATAAATAAACTTGCCTCTATAAATAAACTTGCCTAATGTGAATATAATGTGTTTGTTCGGTCAACTTTTATTTAAAACAATTAGTTGGCTTGTATGTGCAAATAAGTCCGTACCTGAAATATACTCCAGTCCTCGACGCGCCTCAGCCCCAATATTCAATTAGACGCGTAATTTTGAGTTTTCTTGCTCCGGGTTTGTGCGTCCCAGAAGGATGTGCGCATCACCAGTGAGGGACTTTTTGGTAGAGAAAGATTGCTGCGGGACCTTTTTCTCCAGGGACGACCGTGCCATAACTTTGCCTCTATGAGCGAGACTCTCTGAGTTGCATCTCACATCGCAGCCTCAACATCGCTGGCTCTGCTGAGGAGCCGCAAGAAGCAAAGTATTCACTGAGGAGAGGCACGTGACTGAGACGTAGCAGTGAACCTCATCAGAGCGAGAGCGAGAGAGAGAGAGAGAGAGAGAGAGAGCGAGAGAGCGAGAGAGAGGAGCTCTGCGGTGAAAACACCAGAGTCGCTGCAGACTTATTGGAAGGCAGTGCGCCCCCAAGATGCGCAGTTCCACCGCAGAGATAGCGACTGGCACCTTCAGCCAGAGATGAGTCGAGTCTCCCCGGTGAATGGAAACAAGAAACACCTGGCAAGTCACGACATGCAGCTGCCACATACAGTGAATTGGTTAAACACAACACACTGACCAAAGGAGGAAATGATACTTAACACGGAAGAGGGCAACGTAAAGTAAAGTTGAAGTTTATTAAGTGGTGTTCTCTGTGCATCCTGGTATTGAACGATATGGATTATAACAAAAACACACAAAGTATGAACATAGCTGGAAATAAGATGTTGAAGGACCTTTTTATGAATGCATTACTGACAGCTTGGTATACATATTTATATAATATATTTAGAAGGAGGGAATCTCACGGCAAGCATGTTCTGGTTTAAATATGGGATCTGCAGAAAACACATCCAGATTTCTCTTGCAAACTGAAGATCTTTTATAAAGTTCAACCGGATTGTGTGAATATACTTGTGTGCCTTTCATGTACATTTCTTTACATATAAAAGTCTTCCGTGAGTCGTGATGTCTTCAAGATGATATCTTGTGAACTGCTACTGTGACGGTCCCATGACTCCTCACCAGAATGTTTCTACAAAACAAGGAAACAAATACAATTTACTGAGAGAAATATTCACCCGGGGAACCTGTTTATGGACTTACCAATCATATCAACTTGTCTGCCATTTACCTCCATTATTGGGAATATGATGCAGTTTGACTAGTTGTTGTACGACTGATCAATATCCAATTTTTAATCAAATTCCTTAAACATGCAATAATATTGTTGGTGATGTTATCACTGGAAAATGATGGGCATCAGCAATAGTCCCAACCCACCACAATTTTCTTTTATTTTGCATAAATGTACCATTTAAAAAGCATAAATACCTACCAATACTGAATGTTGACCTTTTAACCCACAGTAAAATAGCATGAGGATTAACAGCATGTCGATTTTGTTTTGATATCTGTCCCAGTTATGAAGTTATTGATTTAACGCCCATCGACAACGACTGCAATTCTACCATACTTAGTCACAATAAGGCAGCAGACTCATCTTCAGTCACTTTGAAGTCTAACATTTAGAATTACTTCTCTAATAATGGTAAGAATGAACCAGAAGATGTTTCACAAAGTCCAGAAGGTGGCAGCATAGTCACGCAAATGAGAGCTAAACTCCTTTGCCAAGACTTGTAGCTCAGTCTGAGGTACAAACAAGACACACTCAGTCTTTGATTTTGGATCTCTTTCAACAGTTTTCTTCCCAAGAGTTATTGATCTCCACAAGTGTTGATCAAAACCACTGCAGACAGACCCCTTAAATCCAGAAAGAAAAAGGAGGCGCTGCAAGTCAGTCAAGCAAAACACCCAAAAGGTGTTGTTAATGCTCACCCTGACTCAGACTCCAAACACACTGTCGGACTATCCGTTGGTTCTTTGACGAGAGCTGCTGCTTGTTTGGCCAAAACGGACACAACACCGCCATGTTCATCAGACAGGGAGCCACGGCCTGGGGATCATGAGATATAAAAGAGTGTTACTAAACGGAAATGAAGAAACGTCAAAAGGAGCACTCATTCAACTTTCTTCTCCGATAACAGATCCAATCATTATCACTGCTAGACGTGTCTTTTCAAAGTCTAGAGCTACATTTCCAAATGATCAACATGTCTTTAGTTTCATCAAGTTAATGACCCTTCTGATCAAAGAGACAATCAGCTTGTATTTCCACGACTGTCCAGTGACCCTAATTGATCCCCTCAAAGAATTACAAAACTACAATTTGTTGTTTTGACACTTTGATGTGTGGACTTAAACAAACGAGATACAACCAGGTGACCAACTGGGGCACCCAATATTAAACATTTGAATCTCTCACAGGCTTTTCTCATTTTAAATGCGATCACATTGGTCGGACCCAAAAGCCACAGATGGAAGGCCTCCTGAAATGATAGAGCATTAGTAAAATCAACTAAATTGGTCTTGGGTCAACATTTCAGTGAGAGGGTCATATTCTATACCTGACTTTGTTACTTATCGTTAGTGATGCTCACAAATAACCCCACTTTGATATTTATTAGCAGTAAGTTTATTGAACACTTTGATTGACCATGTAAAAAGCCAGTCTGGTTTAAATACATTTGACTAACATGTGTTATGTGAACAGTGTTTTCTTACAGCCCAGATTGTGTCCTTGTTCATCCGTGCACAGCACTCCGACAACTGCTGGATTTTTCATGCTGTCAACAACACAGAAAAAAACATGTCGTCTTTAACGTCGCAACAGTTGAAACACAAACTCATCCCAGTCGGGTATGAACTCACGTATCATCGAGATGCTGTTCGAGGGTCGATTCCATTATTATCAATTGTTAATAACTACAAAAGTCCTGTATTGTGCATGAAGATGTGTTATTTTTGTAGCCTGCGTCCTCAAAGCTTCCGGTTGGAGTCAGCTGATCGTCACGTGCACTAAGGGTCACGGTGAGGACCAAACTATACGAAGCGATGTAGCAGACGGAACAAAAACCTGCCAGTAAACAGTATGCCTACACACTACCTGTCGATGCGTAGGTAACATGCGAGCCGAGGGGATACATACAGGCACACCACACATTTTACAGTTCGAAAATGAAAGTCATATTTGTAAAACTAACCGGCGCTAGGGCCACGCGGAAAACACGCACACTCAAGAACAAGTACCCTTGAATGATGGCTTTTATTTGATTCACCACATATGAGCTCAACTCAGGGTGAATAAACTCAAATTTGATTGAACAAACTCTGATCAGCTGTTCTGTTTCCAACAATATCAGAGTTTCTGATCTCAGGCTTCTGGGTTAGTTAACTCAGTGTTCAGGGTTAGTTAACTCAGAGTTCAGGGTTAGTCAACTCAGGCTTCAGAGATAGTCAACTCAGAGTTCATAGTTAGTTAACTCAGGCTTCAGGGTTAATCAACACAGAGTTCAGGGTTAGTTAATTCAGGTTTAGGCTTAGAGTGGGTTAACCAGCATCCTGAAACCGGGCCCAGATGTAGTGTAGATTTTTTTTTCCATCATCTGCAAATATTGTTTCTCTCTGTCTGCAATGTGACCTTAAGAAAGTGTGTTTGGGCAGAGAGGTCTAACAATAACAAATAATGTATGTATTCCCATTAACTTGACAATCTACAAGAAACAGTTTGCCAAATAAACATAAAGTCAAAGCTCTTAAAGGTGGTATTTCATCATCTTAATCCGTTCAGACATATTTGATATGAGATCAAACTGCAGGTTTTGACAGCACCCAGTTGCCATATTTCAGTCACTGAAATCTGATGACTCTGCCAAAAGTGGAGTTTTGTCAATGTTTTTCGGCAATCCCTCACCTTACTGCCGCCAAGATGAAAGTAGACACACGTGTTTACAACTCATATTCTAAACTAAAGCAAAACAAAAGAGGGATTACAGAAAAAAACTGCACAGAGTATAAGTAGGAAGTGTTTTATTCAACACAGACCACATACTTTCTGACATATATACATGCACGTTTATGTACATATGCATGTATTACATAATGCTTGTGTAATGAAAACATACTCTAACAATGTTTACAATGTTTTACAATATAGTTTATCTCCTGCTTTCCAAGCTATTTAGAAATGCTAATGATTTTACACCATCTTAGCAACAAGATTGTTTTTAGATAGAAGTCTGACCCTGATTATTTTGTATTAACCTTCTGATTGATAATATTTATGGATGGACAAACAAAAAAAAACATCCTTTGAATGTATATTTACAAAACGTGATTTGAAACATATGAATAGTGTATAGTCTAAGCTCTATTGTTTTGTTGTCTTCAGCTAAGAGTCAATTGTCCCAGGTGGCAACAACCTTTGGCTCAACATGAAGCCATGCATGCAAAATGACTCTGGTGACAAGAAGAAGTCCGAACAAATAGAAGTGTAAGAAAATGACCCCATTTCTCGATCGCTAGTTCAATTCTTCTGAAATACAGCATAATGTTCATTTAGGAAATGATGGTCCCATCTAGAGTAAAACAGACAATAAAGGATGGTTTGCTTTAGGGCGTGGCTACCTCCATCTAAACTGTTTATACCAAGGATATAAATAAGACTTAAGACATTCATCAAATACATAATTAGTTTTAATTGCCTTCTTTTTCTTAATGTGTTACATTACATTACATTACATGTCATTTAGCTGACGCTTTTATCCCAAGCGACTCACAATCATGTTACATTGATACACTGTAGACACAGCTACAGGGAGCAATTCAGGATTGAGTGTCTTGCTCAAGGACACATCGACTAGGGCGGGGATTGAACCACCACCCCCTGTGTTCTTATTGAGGTGCCATAGTTCTTAGATAGCAGATTGTTAGCACTTGATATATAAGCTTAATATTCTGTAGCTGTAAATATCATTTCTGGTTTCTGTAGTTTCTCATTCACTAAATGTTTTTTAAACTGGATTAGTTGTGACATGAAACCCTGCCTGTATATATATTCATTATTCATTTTGTACTCTATATTCACCCCAGACACAGTGAAAATATATTAATATATTATATATTCAGAGTTGCATCAATATTAAATTACATTGCTTGAGTTATTTTCCCCTCTTGAATATATAATCTTTATTGATAATCCAGTTCCCACCTTTTTCTCAGAAAATGCAAAGGTGATCACAATCAGATCTAATCTCTGAGAATTTAAATAATCTTTAAAAACAAAACATCACATTGGTGCAAACAATATACAGCATGAAGATGATGTGAACTTTACCATGTACTTCATTCAACATAAAATATAATATTAATGTTATGCTTCTCGCAGCCTTTTGTTGACGGGTTTTGTATTTGTTCCACCGTGAACTGAGGCCGCCCCCTAGGCTCTCTTCCCTGCATGATTTCTGCTGCCTGTCCCACGACGTCGAGGCTTCACTGCTCTTGCTGACAAAGCAGAAATGGATGAATGTAATTGTGTGGCTGCTGCATTGGGGGAATCCATCACCTGTGTAGCAGCAGGTTAATATGCTGCTGACTAACCCATGGAGTATGCTCCCCCTCCTCTGCTCTGATGCTTCATCTTTTCCTCTCCTCTTTGCTTTCTCATATTTCTCTCCTCACATCTTAAATCAGAGCCCAGACGCTTCCACTGACAACCTGCTGCTCATCACTGTCAGAGCATGCACGTAGGCACACACACACGTTTACTCATGCAGAATAATTAACAAGGTCTACATATGTATGTAATGTGATATCTTCTTCCCTTGTCACACATACATTCATAGTTGTGCATCACACACACTCATGCAAGACATCTTGTACGGAGGGAGGTTGACATCAACACTAGATTAGATTATTTGCTATTTGGCCACAATCAATTTCCAAATGAACCCAGAACAAAGGTTTGACTCCTACCATCACCTCGAAAATATACTTATAATGGCTGATACAATTTAGGGATTTCACTTAGATTCTTTTGTGTGATTTAGCACACATTCAATTCAATTCAATTTATTTTATATAGCCCAATATCACAAATTACGAATTTGCCTCAGAGGGCTTTACAACCTGTACACATACGACATCCCTGTCCCAGGACCTCACATCAGATCAGGAAAAACTTCCAAGACTCATTATTCATATTCTGTTATTCATCAAGTCTTAATACGTCAATGAGGTGTGGTCTCTCCAAATTTGCTCAAACTTTTTGCATTGTTATTCATTTGTTTAGATATAAATCAAATGCAAATAGTGAATTAATTAAAGATCATATCAGACCTGGAAAAAAACAGAATATTTCTACTCTCAGACAAAAAAAAAATTATATGTATATATAAAAATGTTTCCATTAAAATAGATATTTAAATTCCTACCAAACAAATAATTAATAGCGTAACGTTTTTAACCTTATAGGCCTTCAGTGTGGATGAATGCTGATGTGCAGCTAAAGATTATGGTAGCTGTCAAAATACATATGTTTATGGCACATATATCCCGTAATGAAACAAGGAATATCACTTTTCATGAAGCCCAGTTTATGAGTCAGATGCTTTGGACTAACAGATGACTCTGCATTTCATGGCACGCTGCTCTTTTTCTCACAAAGAGCTGTCAGTGTTTTGTTCATATGTATGTCATCACTTGTGGAGTACTTTTCCATATTGTTGGTGTTAGCTTGAACCACTTGAGTAATGGAAACTCTGTCAGCCTCTGCTTTGCGCAGATGTCTGGTCAGATCCCAACAGGCAAAGATGTACAAGTAGAGGGGACTTGTGAGCCTCCACACTGTCATCCGGAGGAGTAAGATGACGAAGCTTCGGAGGAGACAGGCAGAGAGGGCGTGGGGAGATCTCAGTCATGGTGAGGGAGGGAGGGCTGGGTGGAGGTCTGAGGTAGATAAAGAGAGGGAGAGTGTGGCTCCCCCTCTGAGGAGTTCTGGGAACCTTCATGACTGACCAGAGAGCCAGGGATCCAGTGAGAGGTGCCGGACAGACCTTTGACAACTGCTGTCCAGTGTTGAGGCTGTTGAGAGAGTCCAGATCTCCTGTTGCTGTCATGGGCTTGAGGACGGTGCTGCTGTCCGTCCTCCTGGTGTCGCTGAGCTGCTCCAGAGGAGCCGTCATCACAGGGGTGAGTGAGGGGTTTCTGTCTCTGCTGCGCTCTGTTATTCATTATGCCAGTCACTCCTTTGAGTCATGTCTGGTTAAAGATAACAGTTTACATGTATTATATTTATATGTATCATCTTCTTTATCATTTATAAAGTGAATGTATATTGAGACACTGATTTTACAATGATTGTACAGAGATTTTACAGTGACACTTACTTACTAGAGCTGCTAACACTTATTTTCATTATTGTTTAATCTGTCGGTTTTTTCTTTGTTTACTCAATTATTAATTTAGTCTGTAACATGCAAAACAATGACAAATGGTCATCACAAGATTCCTGAGTCTAAGGTGACGTCTTCGAGTTGCTTGTTATTGTCTGATCAACAATCCAAAGCCCGAAAATACAGAAATTACAACATGCAAAACAAAAAAAAGCAGCAGATCCTTACATTTGAGAAGCAGGAGCTAGCAAATGTGTGACATTTTTGCTTTATAAATGCCTTAAACATTAACTTAAAAAATGGCTTCTTTTTTTTTATTGACGAATTGAATCGTTTCTGAGCTAATTCTGTCAATGCACTGGGAAGCGTGCTGCACTTGCACTCAAACCCCAATACATAGTTTGTTTTATACTATATTAAATGTAATACTATACCATGACTTTTGATTTTTCGTTTGGCTTTCTTAACTTCAAACCAAAAATATTGCACAAAAAAAAATACTACATATATACAAACAGCAGTGTTCACTTTTCTGGATATTTTTGTAAAATTTGATTACACATGACTGACAGGAGACCACATCCTCCTCCGCTTCAAGTCCAATGGAAAACCCAGAGGAAATTACCCCAGTCCTTGATTGATATTCATTTGTAAATGGATTATGGAGATGACAGGCAATGATCAAAATGGCTTTCACTGTCTGAACATGAGATTACTATTACAAAGTAAAAATGAAATAGATGCAAATACAAAAGGGTATCTCTATTAGCATTAATAAAACTGAGTCACTCATTTACTCATTGCTATCTGTCCTCAACCACCTCGTCTCTCCCTCTGTCCTGCAGGCCTGTGAGAGGGACGTGCAGTGTGGTTTTGGTCTTTGCTGTGCCGTCAGTCTCTGGCTGAGGGGCCTGAGGATGTGCGTCCCAAGAGGTGTGGAAGGGGATGAATGCCACCCCTTTAGCCACAAGGTGGGGAGAAACACACACACACACACACACACACACACACACACACACACACACACACACACACACACACACACAGAGTCCTACTTGCCCACACTTGTTTTCTGCGTAAGAGAAATTCAGATTATATCAAGCTGCTGGCAGGTTGTCTGATAACTGCAGAGGATATTGATCTTCTCCAGCGTGAACCGGCCAATCGGAGCCATACATCACTTTGATCATCTAGCGATGGCAACAATTATAGTTCTCCTAACACCACATCCGTCTCTGAATTCAGACTTTTAAAGGGCAGTATTTTAAGATTATCAACTCCACTTGTCAGCTGATGAAGGATTTAAACTGTCAGATTTCCCCTCCCCCTCATTTCCCCACTTCCAGGTGCCCTATGCAGGGAAAAGGCAACATCACACCTGCCCCTGTCTCCCACACTTGATGTGCACCAGGTACAGTGAAAGCAAGTATAGATGTACTGATGACTTCAAAAGCCTGGACTTTTAACAGACGCCCAAAAATGCAGATAAAGAAGACCATAGCGGAAACTGCATTTAGAGTGAAAAAAAACAGGCTGTGGATCTGAAAAACATATTTAATCTTCACTGGCTGTATTCTTAATTTGCATACTCTATGCACTATAATACACAGTTTGGATTCCATCAAGGAGAGAAAGAGAAATGTGAAGAGAGTGTAACCGATTAACAAGAACAGATGATTCTTTTTACTTAATAAAAGCAAAGAAGATATTTGTGAACAATTGAAACATTTGCTGTTTTGTTTTCATGTTCACTTTATGTTAAATTGTCAAAAGATATGTATAAATATTATTGTCAATAAAAGTACAATTCCAACATTGTTGTTGCACACGTGCTCTCTAGAGTGTTTGTTTCCCATGCAGTCTATGTTGCTTGATCAAACATAATGAGTGTTATGGGATGTCAAGTGGTTTTGATGATTATGATGAAGGTCATAATGTCCTTTACCTTTATGCATTATTAGGACATTATATGTAACTGAACTGACGACCCAACTGACCTCCAGAGATGTTTTTTGTTTTTCACATTAGGAGCTTTAACCTTTTACAGTTTATTTTCTGCCAATAGAATTTTCTTATTTTGGATGTTATTTAAAAAAATGTTGCTTCAGTATATTTGTGTATTATTAAAGAATCGTAATTCTTTTTTCCACCAGTGTGCTTTGATCAAGTTTTCAGTATTTCATGGTCATAGAATAAATTCACTGCAAAAACATATTTTGTTAAACTAGACGCAACTCAAGGTTATGAATAATGGAGTTTTAATTTGGGATTTTTAAAACAAAATTAAATCAACCACGTAAATATGACATAATTGTCCGATCAAAGTCAGATTACATATGTTCTGGGTCAGCTGCATCTGTTTTACGTCTTACTGCTATCAGACAATCCTGCCCAGATAACCTCAGCTCACACCTTTGGAAACCTGTGGAAAGTTTCCATATCAATGTTAAACAGGAGCTCAAATCCCCTGATTTCCAAGTGTCTTCTGTATCTGTTATTAAACACATAACTTGTACTTACGGAACATTAAAATCATCTGTGAGATAACAAAAGTCAATCCTCACGTTGACACGTTTCCTTTAAAGAATTATTTTTGCTAGTGAAGGAAAATAAATGAACAACGCTGAGCTAAACATTAGCTCCTTTACATAACTTTAACATGAAGGATTTCTCTTCAGTACAGTCGTAGGATAATTCAAACAAAGCTTTCAAAGTATAGTTTTAAGAAACATAGTTTCTCCAAGCTGTGAATATTTTCACAAAATCATTTTTAAACAAATACATATGAAATATGAGCTGCACTTTATAAAGCACTTGATTTTACAGTACATTGTTATTGTTTAACGGGATATTTGCTCTCAGATAAGAGGCAGCACATTGCATATTTCTTATCTCCGGCTGATACGTGGTATCAACTTATGAGGAAGGGCATTTTGGAAAGTCAACCTTGATTTGCTGTATTTAAGGGCTGGACTCAGCCACTGGAAGTATGTCTGAGTCCAACAGTAAAGTGACAAGATGAAGTTGCTCGTGGTCCTGTCAGCTCTCCTGGCTTTCTCCGAATGCTTCCATAAGTAAGTCTGACCTGGCTGGCTGAGAAGCCACCAGCTCCTTTATTTCTTTGACATTTTACACATGAATAGGTTGAATTGTTGAAATACAATCTCTCCATCTCGTTGTCCTGAGGGAAAAGTCCTCCGGCCATCTTACTTTGAGCGATCGCACCTTTCAAACTTGCACAAAGCTCAAAGAAAAGCTCACTTTCTGATTTGTCGGTCTATAATATGTCAGACGGCTGTACATTTTGATGATTCGTTCTTTTTGTTTTTGTGCTTAGGATATCCCTGATCAAAGGAAAAACTGCCAGGCAAGACCTGCAGGAGAAGGGACTATGGGAAGAGTACAGGAAGCAGTATCCATACAACCCCGCGGCAAAGTTCTACCAGACTGGTTCTGAGGCCATGACCAACGATGCTGACGTAAGTCCATAAGACAACATGTAAAGCACAAATAGCAGCTATTTTACGGTGTGTTGAACAATAAATGATATCCACCTGCTACATATTGTGTGCGACATTTGAGTCAAGTTCATGTTCATATGCACTTGTTAACTTCCCGCCTTGCGTCCCTCTAGTTGTCCTACTATGGTGTGATCTCCATTGGCACCCCTCCTCAGTCCTTCAGCGTCGTCTTTGACACCGGCTCCTCCAACCTGTGGGTCCCTTCAATCTACTGCTCCAGCCCGGCCTGCAGTAAGTGTTACTGAGACCACCGCTGCCGTGGGTTTGAAGTGGGCTGTTAAGCTTTAAACATTTGGTTAGTGTTTTACACAGCGGTTGAAAGTAATGCATTATATTTACTCGAGCACTGTGTATAACTACACATTTAAGGTTTCCATTTTATGCTTCTCTATTCACTTTTGTGACTTGTTATTTTGCTGAATAATATTATACATATACAAATCATGCAATTCTGCATTAATTAGATATATTACATATATTGTTATAGATTAAGTTAGCTAACCATGGGAAAACGAAAGTAGGAGTCACTTCACATTCACCGACTGCAACATACAAAGTAATGACACATTAATAATAACCCAGCAGTATAATAATATTACGCTGAGCCATTCTGCAAAATCAGTACCTTTATCTTTGAAAGTGAAGTATATTATTCCTAATAAGTTTGAACTTCTTCTTGGATATGACTTAGATTTCAGGAATTTAACTTGTAATGCAGTTATTTGAAGACTGCTGTACTTTACGACTAGAAGATCTAATTACTTGTTTAAAAACTAATAGAGTTTATAAAGAATCAGCAGAGGTCTGACAAAGACTCCATTCCTCTGCAGACAACCACAGGAAATTCAACCCAAGTCAGTCCAGCACCTTCAAATGGGGCAGTGAGACTCTGTCCATCCAGTATGGCACCGGCAGCATGACTGGACGTCTGGCCATTGACAACGTTGAGGTAACCAAAGCCCCTGGAACAAAACGCCTAGTCTATTTAGACTGCAACAAGGCATATCTCTGTGGTCTGTTGAACTGTGACTGACAGCTGTCCTATGTGTACAGGTGGGCGGCATCACAGTGTCCAACCAGGTGTTTGGAATTAGCCGCACAGAGGCTCCCTTCATGACCCATATGATATCTGATGGTATCCTGGGACTGGCCTTCCAGAGCATCGCCTCTGACCAGGTCGTGCCTGTCTTTGACAACATGGTCAAGGACGGACTGGTGTCTCAGTCCGTGTTCTCCGTCTACCTGAGCCGGTACTGAAACAGGATGGAAATCTGTTGGTTGTCATGGTGTCATTTTCTGTGACATTTAATGAATTTGTTTGATTTATTTCCTCCCTTAGCAATAGTGAGCAGGGCAGTGAGGTGGTCTTCGGTGGCGTGGACAGCAGCCACTACACTGGACAAATCAGATGGATCCCTCTGACCTCTGCCACCTACTGGCAGATCAAAATGGACAGGTACCAAGAACACACGAAACTGAATACTAAGCACAAACGTAAATTGCGCAACTTGACTGTAATCCACTTTCTGCTGTTTCTCCTCCAAGTGTTATGATCAATGGACAGACTGTGGCCTGCGCTGGTGGCTGCCAGGCCATCATTGACACTGGTACTTCCATGATTGTTGGCCCAACCAGTGACATCCAGAACATAAATTCCTGGATTGGAGCCTCAACCAACCAGTACGGAGAAGTGAGTCATACCATCATACTGTATCCATTTTAAGTACATGTTCCCCATGTTCTGAACCCAGGGTAAACAAACATGTAATGCTCTGACGTCAAAACTCTCAAATGAAAATAATGAGGCAGGACGTGGTGACTTGCTTTAGCTGGAAACCTGCACAATACCAATAAATACAACTTCTGCTGAAACACGGTATTCAACTGTGTGTGTGACGTTCTTCTCACAGGCTGAAGTGAACTGCCAGAACATCCAGCACATGCCTGAAATCACCTTCACTCTCAACGGACAGGCCTTCTCCGTCCCTGCGTCTGCCTACGTCTCAAATGTAAGTTAGACCCAAAAAAACCCACTGGAGCAGAAACGTTTTCAGCACTATAATGAATATTGGGGGGGAAGTAAATGTATTTTCTGTTGTCTCTTCACAGAGCTACAACAGCTGCCACAGTGGCTTTAGCGGTGACTCTAATCTCTGGATCCTGGGAGATGTCTTCATCAGGGAGTTCTACGTCATCTTTAATTCCGAGACTAAGACCGTTGGCCTGGCCCAGTCTGTGTAATCAAATGGGACATCTGATCGATATCTCTAAATGTTCATTCACAGTCTGATTAAAAAATTATAATAATTATACAACTGGAGATTTTGGAAATACTTTTGAACATGTGCCTTTGCAATAAATCGATGATAGCAACTAAAGTCTTTCTTTGAATTTCTTGTGTATTTGTTAGTGTGACTGTGGTGACTACGATGAGGATCACACATCAGTGCTGCAAAGACGTCTCTCGAAACATCTTTAGCCGCTTTCGTTTTGTGTTACAGCGCTGCACTGAAATGTCACAGAAATAAGAATCTGTTCGGTCTATTCCTTCATTCGCTCTTAAGAGAAACTTGACCTTTTATAGAGCATTCAAAGCAAGAATTGCCACCAGCTTTTTTTGTGTAAAGGAAGAAGAGGCCAAGAATAGAATATCGAGCTGCTCTGCGAATAGGGGCTTGGTGGTAATCGAGAAGAAACTGATAAGGACAAACACTGATTTAACAAAAGATAACCGGATGATATAATCTGACAACTCTGCTGCTTTTTCAACCTGTGCACATTTATAAAATACTCAAGCAAAAGAGTTTTGTCTTAAATTCACCAGACTATGTTCATTTCATTCATGCATCATTTCATTTGTATGTCTTCTCATTTTCACAAACAACACATGTTATATATATGGTGTAGTTCAGTGATTTAATATTGCACCTCCATAAAGTTAGAGACTCACTAAAGACAAAAGAATAGTTCATTGTTAGTCCCTAATATGGGTCAAGCTCCAACAAATGCTGGATCCTACAGTACATTTCCCATAATGCAACCAAATGCATGTTTTTGTTAGCTCCTGTCTGCCTGATAAATCCCTTTCAAACTCTGTACTGTCTAAGTAGTGCTAACCATGACTAGTAAATTGAAAAAACAAAAGCGGTGCCATTAAAATCAGAAATGAACTAGATTCTCACAGGTGGATTCACTGGTGGATTGCCAGTGTGGAGTACTCCACCATCCCATTGGGCTCTGCGCTCCAGGTCGAGTCGGGGCTTCCCGCTTGTGTTTGGTGCATCCTCAGGTTTGCATACACCTCTGTTGGTCTCAGGTGAGCTCTGAAGTCCACTGTTGTGTAGACTATGCCGCTCGTGTCCTGGGGGAGACACACTTTGTCAAGAGACCGGGAGGAAGTTTGAAGCATAAACATGCAATCAGCTTTAGAAAACAAGTGACAATGAATCACAGAGGCTACATGTTCCCTGTTTAGCACTTACCGGGGCTTCTGGTTTCAGTGACTCACATAGAGTTTCTGCATATTTGTCGACAAGGAAAAAACAAAATGTCATTGGTTCTCTATACCCATTCCCCCCCAAAAAAAATCACAATTTATTTTCAGACACTTACCCGGCTGTTTACGTCTTGCCTCGACTCTGCAGCAAACAACACCAATAATTGAAGTGATCAAAATCATCACTGCAATGGACACAATGACAGCTAGTGGCAGGCCCAAACTCCATGGAACTCTGGAGGAGAAAACAATAACAACACACACATATTTCCATATATATATATATATCTATATATAGATATATATATATATATATATATATATCTATATATAGATATGTATACATACATGTATATATGTATATATGTATATATCTATATATATATATATATATAGATATATATATATATACATATATATATATATTATCTTCAGTCAGACAGCACTTTTTGGCCGACTCGCAACAGAAAACGAGTAATCTGCTGATGTATACCTGTCCCTGTCACTGTGGTCCTGTGCCAGAGCAGGCCAAGAGGAGCCTGGGAGCATTGTGGAGTTGTTGGGGTTTTTGACAGTTGTTGTCAGTAAAGGCTGAGTCTGGCTGTGCTGAACAGAAACCTCTGCAAAATGCAAGAATATCAAATAAGCTTCCAGAGTTTATGCCTGAAATTAATCTTATGAAGGTGCAATAATGCCTTTTTTGCCCATGTGTTATTGTACAAGTGGCTTTGGCACACTTAACATCTATAACACCACATAATAATGAAGATTAAGACTGCTTACCAGACACCTCGACATAGTAATCACTGTAGATGCGGTTCTGAGTTCCCAGCACAATACATCTGTAATATCCTCCGTCCACAAAGCGCACATTTGATATTTTAAATTCTATCCAGCCGTCTTTCTCAGTTGTCGTAACTCTTCCTTTCAGTAACTCACAAGTGAATCCTGCACTGTCCAGCAGCTTGTAGCATCCTCCTGGGTAGAGTTTACAGCAGGACTTGTTGTAACTATTGTAATATGAAGGGAATGTGAGTTTCAGAAGAACATGTTGAAACTCCTCGATCTTCTGCTGCCCTTTTAGATAAGGGATATCTGGAAAACAAACATTTCTTATTAATGTGTAATTTACAGGCACACGAGAACAGCCAATTTAGGAAATTGATCTCTTCGGAAAAAAACAAACCTAATAAAAGAAACAAGACAAAGGAAAACTTCATCTTCAGCGTAATGCTCACTTAGTCGCAGCACTTTTTGACACTTTTTAGAGGATCTGAGGCCCCTCCTTGCTGAAGAAAAGAGGAAGTTGTCAGTCCAGCAGCTGGAGGGCCAAGAGAGAATCCGTGGCGACTCTTTTGAGAATTGTAGAGGCACACTCCGTTTCATTTTCAACCTATTTGTAAGTACACATTAACCGTTTCCATAATGTGGGTGTACACAGGAACACCTGCATAGTGTGGTACCACTGTTGAGACAAAACGGTGGAACTCTGCAATTTTACCATTTTTCCAGTTTCATTTCAGTTCCTCATCAGATCAGCTCACTTGGCTTTGGCTAAAAGACTGCAAGTCCCACAATGCACCACCAGCAGGCCAGTGCAAGCTGCTCAGTACTTTAAGTTGGAGCACCTGCAAATGGAAGGTCTCTCAGCAAATATCATGTACCAGGCCATTTCAAGTTGGGCAAGAGTTGACCAAAACACCGAGGAACTTGACAACCACTGTGTGGTCACACTGTCAGAGGACGTTGACTTGACTCCGCTCAGTTTTAAGGTTGCAGTTTGCGGTGTGCTTGTGTTGCATTACATTTGTTTTAGTCATTTCCCTCTACTCTACTCTTCTACTGCAAAATGTTGATACGTGCTGGAATTGCTATTAGCACATTATAAGACAATATAACACCACAAATTACACAATGAGGATAGAGTTGCATCAACTCATTTCTGATTGTGTAAACAACAACTCTTTGGTAATAGCTTTGCTTTTATGATGTCCAATGCATTAGAAATATAGACATTTTAAAGCAGATATAGGTTGTTTTATGAAAATCAAGCTCTCTATCTGGACATTTATGGACCCATTACAGCATAGACACAAGTATACACAAAGTGATTTATTTGGTGTCAGCTTCCAGCTTATTAAACACTTCATATTCACCAAATCAAAACATATCCTCCATTGCTGAACAGAATACAAATGCAAAAGGTATGTACATATTCATATTTAGTAAACACAATGTTGTGGCATTCTAACAATTAAGAATATTATTACAGAGCAAACATAATCACTCCCTTCCCCCCCCCCCCCCCCCATTCAAAAACTAAAATGTTCCTTTGGATACTCAGTACATTTTCTAAATTATGATATAAGCCATTTCATTCTCTTTGATAACATTGTCTTGCAAATGGAGGCAGTTGAGGCATGTAAACAAGAATAATTACAGAACAACCTTGCTAAATTAACTCTTAAATGCACAGCCCCTATGATTAAGTTAGAAGCAATGGGTGCAATAATTTTAATTTACAAAAAGTTGTCGATCTTATTGAACAGTGCAACTGCCGCCGAGCAGGTGACAGTGTGGAGATGATGTTTTAGTTCACAGCCAGCTAAATGCATAAATAAGTTGAGGTCACTGTACTTGTCAGTTGAAAGTGGTTTATAGTCATTTGTATCCCAGCAGTTTTAAGAAGCAGTCTATTCCTCTGTGAAGGTGATGACATCATAATGGATGCCTTGCTGCTGCAGCTGCTCCAGCTGTTCAGGTGTAGCTTCAGTGTAGACGGTCTGGGTCTGAGCCATGGATGAGTCTGCTACAAGAACAAAGATTGTTGGCAATGTAGTTACTTTAAGTGTTCATCATAAGGGCTATTTCAAGGTTTATGTTATTATCAAACATATTATTATTTAAAATGAATAACATCATAAACTATTCTCCCATTAGACAACACAGGTGGTTTGGTATGTTTTAGCCGATTATCTATAGAGGATATATGTTCACCATTTTCCAAAGCATCTACATTTCAGCATCTACATCCATTAATTTCACCGGGGTTTGAAATGAAATTTGCAGAGACATAAGTCATTGTTGCCTCCTCAATGGTGTGATCAAGAGTACCGGTACTCCAACATCAGTGTTTTTATTCTTTTTATCAAACTTTAAAGCAAGGAATCTCCATCTGTGCGTGTCCTTCACATATCAAGAAAGGCTTATTGAATCAACTTGCCAGCTGGCAGTGTATTGCTGGGGACCCAAGGACATGCAGCATACACGTTCAATATTAATGAAGTGAATAAACAAACTAACAGCTCTCTGTGCAGCAGTGGTGCTTCAGGGCTTTGTAGGCTCATTGACTGATCACTATTGCTGCTAGATACTGGATATACTAACCGCATACTTATTCACTTCTGTGGAGTCAACGAGCAAAGAGCGATTGTGAACAACACTCCCTCCAAGCAGCAAAGTGAAGTGAGAGGAAGTCAACAGTTATAAACCTAGAAATGTGTGGTATGCTTTGGAAAATGCTGGATGCTAAACACAGGCATGGTATTTAATAGATTTGGTAAATAAACAATCCAACAGTGTAGTGGAGGACTGATTATAAAACAAGTGAAGTGCAATCCGTTCCCTAAAAGAGCCGACCTGAGACAGCAGAGTGGGAAGCGGCCTCCAGATCTTCAGGATTCACCAACTGTTGCTCCGAGCTCACAGGAAGATACTGGATCTGACCGTCATGGCTCACAGCAATCTGAACATGCAAAGAACATGGAGCAATGAGCTTTTGTCAAAACAAAAAACTCTTACTGGAGAGCATTTGAGGTGATCTGCCTTAGTTTGTCAAGTTCAATCTCTCACTGTAGAGTTATCGAAATCTCAGCCTCACCTGTTGCTCCTGCAGAAAGGTCCCGTCATGCTCATACTGGATGATCTGTCCATCGGGCATCTGAGGAACAGAAGAGCAGTTAGAACATGACATTATCCCCTGAAAACACTGCATGTATCCATCAGTTATGGCGACTTATGAGGCAATACACTGACCTGTATGTGGTTACCATCAGCTACTACCACATACTCCTGAGGAATCAAGTGCTGCACACCATCCTGTGAGATGATATACTGAACCTGAAACAGGACCAATGAGGTGAGATGAAAGCTTAAATATATATTAAGAGCTATGATATAAATGTATACAGTAGAATCTACAAAATGGTTCTTACCTCAGTCACCTGGTTCTCTCCTGTCATCAGGTGCTGAACTGTCTGTCCATCTATGGTGGTTATCTGCTGGATGTATGTTCCCTCCTCCTGATTAATGTACACAGGAATGCATTTAGTTACAATTGCCTCCATTCTGTATGCAAGAACAATTCTACAAGTATGTCCAGCATCATGTGAACGCTGGTACCTGGTCTGATAGTGCCTGTTCTTGAGCTACAATGATGTGCTCCTGTCCTAAGGCCTGCAACCGCTCTGGAGTGATCACTGTCTGATGTGCCTGTAGCGCTGTTACAGACCCACACAGACCCACACACACACACACACACACCAAAACACACACATTCATTGATTTTTGTGAATTGGTGTGCCACTAAACGCGGTGTCATGCGGTATCATTCATTCATTCTCATATTATTCGTGTTCCTTACATTGTAGTGTGGCCAGGGCCTCCTCATCACTATTCGCGATGATGGTTTGCTGAGATGTGGGGGGGCGACTTTTGCGAGCAGGATGATCCAGATTGTGAAGACGCTCCATATGAAACTTTAGATGACCATTACGGTTAAACCTGAGATATTGGGCAAAAAAACGCAGTAACGTCCATAATCACTTTGCGGTATAATGTAAACAATTTGTTTTGTATAAGGGCTCCTAATGGAAAGCAAATGCAAGTTTTGTGAGCGTTCAATTTTGTTTCATACCCACCTTTGTCCACAAAGTTTGCAAGAGAACGGTTTCTCATTGGTGTGTGTCATCATGTGTCGCCGCAGGTCTTTCTTGTTCTTGGAGGCAAAGCTACAGCTTGGACACTTGTGAGGGCGCAAGTAAGAATGCAGCTCCATGTGAGCCTAAAGAAAAGGATATAATCACATTCAAAAAGAGTGGTTCAAAACAGGAATGCTTTAAAAATGGCATACAAATGACCTACAAATTACACAAAGGGTGGAAATGCCCGTATGTCGTCTTTCACCCTGTTAAAACTATGTTTGATGAGCTATTGGATATTTATGCAAGTGTCATTGACAAATCTGGGGTCAATTTATGGCATTTGCTAGGAAAAAACATGTGTTTTTGATAAGACAGTGCTGCACAACTTAGAGACTCACCTTGACCTCCTGCCAGGACGTGGAGGTGAAATCACAATCAGGACACTTGAAGGTGTTGGGGTCCAAGTGGGCCCTCTTGTGGTTCTCCATGTCAGAGCGTCCGTGGAAAGACTCCATGCATATTCGGCAGGAAAACCTCTTGGTGCTCAGACCGGGAGAGCTCTCAGCAGAGGGAGAGGCTGGATCTTCGCTGCTCAGCTGAGAGAAAACAGAGGACGCAGTCAGAGAGGAGGGGTACACGACGTAGACAGATCTCTACATGCCAAAACAACTGATCTCTCGCAGTTACCTCCACCTGTTGCAGAACACCATCAGGCAGTGCTGACGTTAAGTAGTACTTGTCACTTTTCAGGCTTTCTGACCCGGAGACTTCTACAGCCTGAGAAGGACTGCTCTCATCGTTACTACTGCAAAGACAACAGTTTTATGACATTATAGATTGAGAAGAGATCATAAAGGTCATCAATAACCTTCATGGTCTCATTCAAATTAAAGTAGTAATTCCACCTAATCAGAGAAAATCCCACTGTGTGTTATGTAGTCTCACATAGCCAGAGATATTTCCACAGTGCAGTGTCAGCGCGAAAAAAATGTGTCCCACATGATCATTTTGCTAAAGAGGGAAAAAGGCTCTGGCTTGTTTGTATTTCTTCAAACCAAATCACAATTGTCCAAGCAAAGGATGCAGCAATGGTGCCCCTGCCAATTGGTAACAGGTAAGAAGTTGAAGGGAGGAGAATGCTGAGTGAAATAGGCGGTCAATTTCAGGCTTTACCCTCATTCTGTGTTAAGTTACCTGTATCCAGGGCTGTGGATCTCTTCCGCCGCCTGTTCCACCACACTGAAGTCCCCTTCGCCCTCGTAGGCTTCGATGGCAATCTGAGTCAGCTCTCCTGTTTCGGAGGTGGCTGCCTCGAAAGCTTCTTGTAGCACCGTCTCACCGTTCTCAGACACGTGAAAGGTCACAACCTTTGGCGCCTGGCCTGATGCTGTGGTCACCGTACTCCACGTGCCCTTTTCTAAAGCTTTGCCTTCTGAATTCAGCACCGCCACCTGAGGAGCACATTGAGTCATTTTTAACATAATGCATCTTATTTACAAAATGCATACATACTATCCACATAAATGTAACCCGCTTATGTCAAATTAAATCTTTTGATGAGCACCAACCTGTAAGGCGTTTCCAACCAATTCCCGGGCGTTGCTCATATTCAGCAGCAGGTCAAGGGCGTTCTGGGCAGATTGGTCACTGGATTCAACTGAGGAGCACACGAAAAGTTTTTTAAAAAGTCAGCATTTATCTTCAACCTTCATCCTACCAACATATTTAACAAACAAGGACTACCGAATCTGGAAACCAAGAATAAACTACTGGAAAAAAATCATTGTAGCAAAATGTGAACTCATTTAAACAAAACTTAGTTCATTAGCTTCAGGGCTCTGAGATTGTCATCTAAAATGAGCTTGTACAGGCTGTGGGTCATTGACTACAGGTACATTTTTGCTGCTGGATAATGGATATATTAATATACAACCAAGCTCTTCTTCACTTCCCTAGACTCAACGAGCGATGACTGGTTCAGACAATGCGTCCGTCTATACAAATTGCATAAGTGGAATTAGGTGCTTATGACTGGGGCACGCATCCCCTAAAATACCAATACGATGCTATTTTTTTTAAAGCACCATTTAATACAGAAACCGAAAACAATGATAAGAAGTGATAAGGAAGAAATTGATTGACAAAGTCAAGGTGGCATGATCAAATCAAGTAGTGGTAAGTATACCTCTGGTGTCTGTGTGTACCCCAGAGGTACACACAGACATACAGATGGTCACATACCAGAAATACTATTAATGTCTGTTGAATAGAAAAAGACTGACTATGTTCATAGATGATGGTGGTGTTTCCCAATGCATCCTGGGACACAGAGGCATTTTCCATTCCCTGCATGGCCTGGAGTGTTGCAGAATCCACTGCAACCTAATGAAGACGGGTGAAAAAAACAATTATCACCAAATACCGCAAAACATTACACATCCTGAAACAAAATCCAAATTGGGCCAGAGATGAATAACAGAAAACCTCAAACAGACTCACAATAGTGTTCTGCAAATCCTGTTTGTCCTCATGTTGTTGTTGTTTGAGCTCCTCTATCTGCTGCAGCGTGAAGAAGGGCCTGCGGTGCCTCCTGACAGGCTCCTCAGGGTGCGTCACAGACCACTCGTCAAACGTCTCAGGGTGGCGACACTGCACATGCAGACGCAAGTTCTTCCTGTGCTTGGTTGTGAAGTGGCACATATCACAGGAGAAAGGCTTCTCCCCTGTAGAAGACGGTGTTCATTGTAAAGGGGTTGTACGGTATTGCATTCATGAGGTGAACATACTCATCTTAAATAGACTTAATGGAAGTCTTTCTGCTCCACAGACCTGTGTGTTTGATGGCCAGATGGGAGACCAGGAACTCCTCCTTACAAGTAGAGTATTTACAGTAGTCACACTTGAAGGGCCGGTCGTTGGTATGGGACAGCTGATGGTTGAGCAGCAGCTTCTTGTTGTCACAAGTGTAATCGCAAAATTCACACTTGAACCTTGCACATGCACATCCAAGAGTTAATCATTGTGATATTATCATTATTACTCACATCAACGACAAATGAATGCTGATTCATTAAGGCATATTCTAGACTACATTGCTGATCAGACATGTCTGTTACATCCATGGTTTTTAAAATACAGAATGATAAATGACTATATAATAACAATACTGACTTGCTGTCTCCAAGACTCTGGATGTGAGTCAGCAGGTGCATTTTGAACGTGTAGCGCTTCTTGAAGGATTTGCCACACTACAAACAAAGAAAGACAAAGAACATTTCCAACATCTGGATTTATATCATGTAAAGAAAGAACAGGTGGAGCCTTATGATTTAGGATGAACTTATTTAAGACAGTTTGTTTTTCACTTCAAAGGATGTTTTCTAAAAGGAGGTGTGTCCTAACTGTTTCTTCACAAAATGCAAGGTAAAGTGCTGCTTTAGTGCCATTTTAAGCATACTTTGACAATTATTTGTATAGTATTGTAAGTTGCAATTATTTTTGCCAGGTTCGTCGTGAAAGGACATTTTCATATTGTCCTATGCCTACTTTAACCACTTAAAATATTCTGTGCCATGTGCCACAAATATTGGTGTTCATTAAATGTTCTTAAAATGTTACAATCTTTATCATCTGACCTTATCACACATATGTGGTTTCTCTGAGCTGTGGGTCTTCATGTGCTGAGTCAGTCTCTTTTGCATGGGGTAAATCCTGTGACACACAGGGCAGAGGAACTCCGACACCTTTGGTACCTGCAACAATGAGCATAAAAGCCATCAAATTGACTTGAAGGTAATTCTGCTACACGAGACCATGAGCATGCTAACTAGCATTTAAACATCTTTCAAATAAAGGAGTCCTAAAATGTCTTACCAACTCCGTCTTTCTTTTCCTGTAGAGATGACAATTAACATTATTTAAAATAAAATTAAAAATGTGTTCTGTAGTTTTAATAATTTATTATGCATGTGCTCTATGTTGACTGAGTTACTTACTTGTCTTTGTTGTGGATTGCTGCGTGGCGAACTACATCTTTCTTGTAGACACTCGTGTACTCACACTCCTCACACTTAAACGGCTTAATGCCCTCGTGATTGAACATGTGTTCCTGCAAAACAGCCCACCAGACTTTTAGGGCACCGTACAAACAGGAATGTAAACTGAGGTTAACCCTATTGCTGTGACCTGCTCTATTGTAACTGACCTTGAGTGAAGACCAGCGCTTGCAGCGATAGTTGCACTGCAGGCACTTGAAGAGCTCTGGGTCATTGCCTTCATGAGAGTCAACATGGAAGTGCAAATCTTCTTGGGTGAGGAAGCGTGAGCCACAGATCCAGCAGTTGTGAGGTCTCAGGAGCGGTTTCAGGGATTTATAGTACCGACTGTAAGAAAATTAAGAGAAAAAAGCAATTCGCTTGTTGTAATATTATGTAACACATTATTTTAACACAAGTTTATTTCATAATTTGATACTCACTTTCGATTGATATACTTCTTATACTTCTTGCGAAGAAAACGCTTTGAGGGTCGGCCGCGTTTCCTCTCAAAGAACTCTGGCTGTGTGTTGGATGAAGGGTCTTTGTTCTCAGAGTCTGATTGGCTTATTGCTGCCTCAGCTATGTCTCCATCTGTCCCTATAGCAGGACCAGTGTTTAGCCCAGAAGAACTTGCCTCTTCAGGTACACTAGCATCCGCACCCTCACTGGGCTTCTTAGCAATACTCTCTGCTTCTGTAACAAACCAATGAAAGAGAAGAATGTGGAGGCTTTCCTGTGCAGTGACTGTTTTTTGCTTTACTTTTTCAAAACTAAAAGCCAACCTTTGCCGTTGTAGCCTTCGTCTAGAAGGCTGTACTTCCTTGGACGGCCAACCTTACGTCGAGGACGCCCTTGAGAGGAGGAAGAGATGGGAGGAGCGGGCTTCTTCATGATGGCAGGTGGTCTTCCTTTGCCGTCCTCATTTGCAGGGTTGTAGTCACTGTCCTCTGGGAATAAACAAAGGAGCAGAGAGGGAAAGTGAGTATGATTATTTTCCCTTTGACTGATTCAAGTCAGAAAAGAATGGGGGTTGAATAAAAATCTTCCTCTCTGACCTTCAGGATCATCAATAGCACCAGCATCCACAATATCATCCTCCTCTTCCTCTGCTTTTTGGGGCTGAGCAGCCTTCGCCTTTGCTGCGTTCCTCTCTTCAGCTTCTTCCCTCTCTGCCTGACGACGGGCAAATGTCTCATTTTTAGGAGGCCGTCCACGTTTACGCTTCTTTGACATGTCCCCTGAATCCAGACATTATACCACAAAAAAAAGTATTGTTATTAGTATTACATCTTTTAAAAAATCTGAACTTAAAAAGTCAAAGCAATATGTCTTTGTGATACATAATCATCCGTACTACCTTACCTGCAGGTTTGAAGTGTTTGTCTCTCATGTGGTTAATTAGTGTGTCTTTGGAGGCACTCTTGTATGGACACATTTTACACTTGAACTGCTGAACAATTACTACTTCCATCATCTCCTCCAGCTCAGCCATGTTTGGTGTTCTGTGTCCAGAGCCTTCTGCCACTGTTGATGTCTCCATCTCTCTGACCAGCCCAGCTTCACCCTGAGGCCCCTGGGAGCCTTGGGGCTGCTCTTGGCTGGGTGAGTATTGTTGGGGCAGCTCAGGCTCTGGATTGGCGGTGTATGTCCCACTGCTGCTGATGAAGGGCCCAGGCTGGCTCTCGCTGCACTCCAGTGCCTCAGGAAGCCCACCTGAACCTACCGTGTCTGCCAGAGGGTGGTCTGATGAGGAGCTGTCATCGGCATAGAGAGAGGCCTCTGGACCATTGCTGCTTTCCATATAACAGGAGTGCTGCGGCTGCTGTTGGGAGTGCTGCGGCTGGTCTGGATCCTGGTTCCGCTCGTCATCATCGTCTCTCGCTTGATACTGAGAACAACCGGGTTGCTCAGAGTCTGCAGCTGCAACACACTCTCCTCCATACTCTGCCCCATACTGCCGACTTGTCTGTGTCCGGTGGTCCTCACTACTGTCAATGTAACTGCGTGAATGATGCGGTTGCTCTCCCTCGTCCATCCCACACTCCAGATACCCAGTGCTGCACTCCACCACATAGTGACCTCGGCTGGTAAGGTTTGAGTCAGCCCCACTGCATTCCACGTATCCAGGCAGGTCCTGGTCACTGTTATCTCCGCTGTAGTCAGGGAAACCTGACTGGGAGCGAGTCTGGTCAGGTTCCTCGCCTGAACACTCCACGTAGGATGATGAAGACTCCCCTGTCTGGTCTGGACCATCTGCACTGCAGTCCATATACTGGGAGGGGTGGGAGTGCTGGGGCTGGTCAGGCTGACTGCTGCTGTCCTCTGGGTAACCAGAAGGACCAGGCTGATCAGGTTCAAGGTTGCCATGCAGGTCTCCCTGGTCCAGACAGGTGGACGTGGGCCCTTCTGCGAGACCTTCTATACGATCAGAGAGGGCCGAAGATGACATCTGGGCTACCATAGGAGCCCCTATAGCAGACAAATACATAGAGATGGATTGAACACACTACAAAATATTCTCATACTGTGTGTCACCAATGTAAGTGGATTATAAATTAACTTGTTATAGGACTAGAATAAAGTTGGGTCATAACAAGTTGACATGGAGTATATATATATATATATATACATAAATAAATGCTGTCCGAGTAACATCCCACCAGAGTATTCAGTATAGTGTTTATATTATATATAAACATGTTTATAATTTCCTCATTAACTTTTACAAGGTTTGAAGAAAGGCTTAATGAGTTAGCATTAACAACAGCAGTTTTACCATCATCTGGTCCTTGTAATATCAGATACTGGGTTGTTTCTGCACCTCCATCTTCTGCACTGGTCACAGCTATGCAACCTAACAGAAGAACAGCAGACAACATCAGATGTCTGCTACGGTAAAATACTCAAACTGACTCAACATAAAAGCTTCTCAGCCTATAATACAACAGAAAGTGGAGTGTCAGCTAAATACCATTCATGATGTCGGGGCCGATGGTGGACTCAATGATCTTGTCAATGGCAGACCCGAGGTCTGACGAGGTAGAAGCAGTTGAGTCAGAAACCATCATGGCTCTTTCAGATGCAGCACTTGAGTGGACCAGCACTTGGACTGACTCAGACACCATCACTGACTGCGTCACTGTGGACACGCTGGACACGCTGGTGGACTGGGCCACTGAGGAGGAGTCTGGGAGGTGGACTGATGAAACTCTGACGTCTGTACTGGAGCTGGTTTCTGAGACGAACACCTTGACAGAACCGGATTGGAATACCAAGAAGCGTTAATGACAAAAGCCAAACCGCTATAAATTTTTAAACACGCTACTGAAAATCTTTTCTTTTTAAAAAAAATACAAATACAAAAAAAAAAAAAAAAAAATTACCACAAGTCCCTCTGAGCTCTGGCCCACATGGCAGTCCGATTCTGGGGCCTGTGCATGAGAGGCAGCCGCATCACTGCTGTCTGCAGACATGGCCTCTGATGACTCCATACCCATGCCGCTTTCGGACGGTTCCTCCATCCCAGAGGGACCGGCATCACTGCTGCTCTCCACCTCATTCTCCTCCGAATCCATAACTATCCACCAAAATGTAACAAAAAACACCATCAATTTGAAATTTGTGTCATGTTTAATTAAGCATGGCTTGGTCAAGATGAACACAACTTTCATCATTCATGTTATGAGGGTTTGCAATAATTAAGATTGTTCATGGTCCCCGTTACTTTGACATTAGATTAACAGTAGTATGAAAGTATGGAAAGCAAATAAGAACTTTAAAGACTGAAAACTGAAAGTTTGTCAACGTTTTTTAAATGTGTGCAAGGGCATATATTGGAAAAGGTAACTCAAGTAATTCATTTTTGGTTTTAAAGTCTCTTTGGCACTTTACATTTAGTGTTTGTCTTGTGAGGTCTTTATTTAGATTGTGATACCGTGATGGGTTTTGTGGAAATGCAAATTCCTTCATATCAAATAGTGTGCAGATGTAAACACAAGGTTAAAATAGCTAACAGCAATATCTCCATCTAGGAGTGTGAAATAGCATGAGTACATTTACTAAGATAAACTGCTTTGATTTACTGACAGTTTATACTTTTACTCCACTGCACCGAATGTCAGTGAATGTGTTTGTGATACTATGTATAACATTTTCCCTTTGATTTCAGGAAATAATATTGAGTTGTCATCACGTCTGTTAGTTAACTAGTGATACACGTACATCACTGTGTATATTTAACTTAAACCTAAACCCCGTTTGCTCCAGCAGTTTCTCTGCAGAAGTCTACATTAATAAACGTTAGCCAAGTTATACGAAGTCTTGTCATTCCAGGACGTCGGTGTGAATTAAAGGCTCTGTTCTGTGAAGTTGTTTGGAGACTACGGGAACCAACGCCAGCTCACGATGAAGCAGAGCCGTGAGCTTTGAGCTGGCTAGCAGACATTGTTGTCAGCTCGGTATCTCGTTCGATGACGCTGGAAAACAACTAAAATGGCAGTTTGAGTGGTTGAATATGACAGCGTCGTGAATGAAGAGCAGTTATAAGACAGTCGGCAGGTCAGGTGTAAACACAGCGACCTAAACAGCGCGTGTTAGCCGTTTTAAACGGGCCCAGCTGCCCTTGATCCTGCCTGCTCCGCGTCGCCATTTTCCACCAAGTAGCCCCGCTTTACACTCAGGCATCTGAAAGCTCTACTGGGGACCTCGAGGGCCTCAGCTGCGGCAGACCGCCCAAATGCTCTCCCTGAAGAAAATGAAAATGTTGTCCCTGTCCGGTACAAGAATCTCCGCGCTTTTTTCTTACCGTGCGTTTTCGAGTCGAAGGGTTTCCGTTCGTGTAGACGCGCTGGATAGAACAGGAATTAGCAACGGATAATTGTTGCTTCTTTCTAGTCGGGCGCCATGAGACTCTCCTTGCTTCCTGTCCGTGCAACCGGATCTTATTTATTGTTTTAGTTGAAAACGCTTGTTGTTCAGCGAGCTTTGGTATATTTACCTATTTTAACAATTTGTGTTTACTGATAGATTGATCGTTATATGTTTCATATATTCGGCAAAAGCTATGGTTATAATCCCTTAGTGGACTATTGTTTTTAGAGGAAGGCGTATTACGCAATTAGATGCGGAGTAATATGCCTTCACTAGGACCGTCGTTTAAGGAGACTCCATAATCCGTACTGCAGACATGTATTACATTTAGTTTTCTAGTCAGGTCGTTGTCGTGTTATCCTTACTGGCTACGTGGGAAATTACGACGTCAGTGTATCTTCATTACTAGCAATATGTGAATTATACATGTTTGTTTTTGCAATAATAATACAGCATGATCAGTTTTAGTGAACGATCGACACAACTGGATGTAGTTCTCACATAACGTTTATTGCATTGAAAGAACGAATTTAGACAAATACAAAACATATCAGTCTCATAAATAATTTCAGTGAAGGAGACATTAAATTGTCTTCCAGTGCAAGTGATTGGCTTTAAAGCCATTTTCAGAAATACACAAATATATTTATACAAACCAAAAAAGCTTTAGGACACAGACATACTATTAGATATTGCTATAAATACCAAACTAATCTAATACTGAGTATCAACCTGTCAGACATAAAGATACCATCACAAATCTGGAATCCAGATAGCTTTTGGGAATATTTGTTGTAGTTATGGCTCTCAAATTTTAGACCACCAAAACCAACCAGTTCACAGATTATCAGCCTGAGGGCAAGGCAGTGCCAAAGATCACTTGGCTTTGCTTTCCTTTGGTTCAATGCTGTATGTTATAGAATTAGCCAACGTCAATGACAGGAAATCGTTGACATCCGAGATAGCAAACACATCATACAACAGACAAATATTGCATCACATTCTCCCTGACACCTGCACAGGAGAGAGAAGTAGGTGCTGCCACATTTAAGATGATTTCCAGCTCATCCTTGTTTGTTCATCTCCTCAGTAGCTGGTGCCTGAAGCATCTTTGCACTTGAGAAGATCATATTTCACATAGCCAACACGATCCACCTGCCTGCGGGAGTTCATACGCCAGTAGAAGCGGTCTCGGCAGAAGTAGATGTGAGCTAAAGCAGAAAAGACAAAATGAGGATTCTTGCATGAAACAATGTATTGTTATATGCTAAGTTTGTTTATTGAGCTTAGTATACATGTTTAAAATTACCTTTGTACTGGAAGACATCATGAGCATCACTGGGGACTCCACCAAAAACGGCGTCTGTGTATCTGGGGTACCCTTTGTCGATTTTCTGGGCCTTCACATCAAGCCTGTGTTGATAATAGCAGATGATGTCATTGGATTAGAAGACGAATAGTCAAAGAAGAGCTGACAGGGTTGAAATTGAGCTGAAAATCTTCCCATCCTTATTTCTTACACAATTTTAACTCACCTCCAGTAGTTCTCCCCACTGAAGAGCAGCACTTTGCCTTTCCCCCTCTGGAGGGCTCCCTCCACCTTCTGAATGCTGTTCGGGAGGCCGAGCTTCTCTATGCTGCGGGGCCCCAGGACACTCTTCCCTGTGTACACCCAGAAACGGGTTCCTGCAGAAAAAAAATTATCCTTAGAAAAAAATGTTGTGCACTTTTGTCCTTAGAGTCAGTGGTCTCATATACACTGTATGTAGCTTTATTACCTGAGAAAAAGTACAATTTCCTGGCCAGAATGTTCTCAAAGGCAGAGTCAATGACTGCTGGCAGAGCAGGCCACTTCTGTGAAATAGAAAATGGTCCCTGGAGCCCTCCATTACGCTCACTGGACATCTTCCAGTAATGTCTGTTGATAAACACATTTAAACACAACACACAATTAACACATCAGCATGGCTGGTTTGTGTTAATGTTGCTGTTATTACAAAGAAAAATAGACTAATTGCTTACCCGTCCTTAAAGAAATGTAGTTCTCCATCAATCACAGTGATGGTGTCGAAATTGGTCAACTTGCAGGCATCTTTGGTGGGATCCACAGGTCGTGTGGTGGCAGTTGTGGTGGGATCAGTGGGTCCATCTGGAGAGTCAGTCTCATCAGTGTCTGGGTAGGTGGTGGGTGTGATGGGCCCAGGGGGGGTGGGATCAGGGGCTGTTTTGCTTCCTGAAAAAAGAAAATAGTGTTGGTTGAGAGAAAGGGTTGAGAAGTGGACATTTACGCATTTTAATGCGATTTTGTATAATAACACCGTTTTTCATGACCTCACCATAGAGATATTGAATGCCTTCAATGTCATCTTCATGCAGGGAGAAGTCTTTCACGTAGCTGTACATGGGGTACATGAGAGCCTCTCTGATGTTGGAGTGATCCAGGCCAAGAGCATGTCCAAACTCGTGGGCTGCCACCAGGAACAGACTGTAACCTGGAACACACGCAGAAAGGAATATTAATGAATGGCAAGGGTAAATACGTATAGCATTTATCTTCTCCACTTTCCTATATTTTTATTCTTGTATTCATATTACTCACCCTGGTCAGGACAAAAGCCCCATTTATTGTCGTCATCATAGCTGTTAGTGGTACTGCACCACAACTTGCCATCTCCTCGTCCCTCACTTGTGCAGGAGTCGTACTCTTTACCCAGGAACACAAAGGGGAAATGGCAAGGCTCCCCCTCAGCGTTTCCACCAATCACAGAGGTGTCTGGCCAAACAAAGACATAATACCAACAGTAAGATGACAAGCCATTGTGGCAGTACTCCACAGTATTCAGGAAATCTGGTTCCTATCACTCACCACGACTGGGACAGAATCCATATTTCTTGTCATTGTCAAAGTTGCTTGTGGTGGCACACCAGCGATAGCCATCATTGCGGCCCTCTGTGGTACAGCTGTCATATTCCTGCCCCAGAAAGACGAAGGGGAAGACACACTTCGCCCCATCTGCGTTTCCGTCAAATGTGTACAGAACTGTCAGGATGAGAATAAGGGGCAAGGATGAGCGGGTGAAGCGAGTCAGCATGCCACGAATGTAAACACATCTAGCTGACCTCTGACCTCTGATTTTCCTTGCGGAACAAATTGTCAAGCTTACGTTCACTTGGGCAGAAGCCATATTTCTTGTCACTGCTGTAGTCAGCTGTGGTGGCACACCACGGCAGGTTGTCCGTACGCCCACTAGTGGTGCAGGTGGTGTAGGCTTTGCCTTCGAAAGTGAAGGGGAAATGGCACATGGCACCCTCAGCATTCCCATAGCTAGTCTTCACAGCTTCAGTGACAGAAAAAAACAAAAATGTTATGTAATGTGTAATGTGAACACTAGAGGGAGACAACCACATATTATTTGTTGGTGGTGAAGTACTTTCTTTTGGTATTTATTATTACCTGGTCCTGTTCCCAGGGTCCAGTACTCATCATCGTCAAAGTGGGCGTCACCCTGCACACCCTCACCAGGGGGATAAGCATGGGCCAGAAGACCATCTTTACCATCGAATGGATATGGGTCTCCATGGTCTGAACAGAAGATCAAAGTGCACGTCAGTCTTTTGATTTTAAACTTAGTTCAAAATCATTAGTTCAAAATCATTATACAAGTATGTGACATCAGTATGAACAACGCCTATGAATGGACCACAGCACAAACACATACCGGCTTTTCCAAATGAAATCATGATGTCAGCTGTTCCATCAAAGAGGCGGGTAAAAGTCAGAGGGGTCACATCACTCCACACCTTGAAAGCTCTGGCAAAGGCGTCATCAATCAGAGAAATATCCATGTCTGGAGTATAGTTAATGATCCTGTGGAGAAGAGAATAATGACACTGTTTTCAGACTTAGAATTGACAATGTAAGTGAAGGAACTTACATCTCCATCAGAGATACACTTTTTATTTGGTGCCTTGCATTACAAAGCACACCCATTATAATATAGCATCCAGTCTATTAACAGATTATTTCTACCTACTCACCTATAAGTGACATCACGATTGTCCCATTTGAGGTCTCCGTCAAAGGTTTTGTAGTTGGCCACATCGGGAACCCCGCAGCGAGGCCGTTTCATGGCGTCCAGGGTGGACTTGTCCATCTCTCCAGTCTCCTCCAGCCCCATCTGCCTCTGCATCCTCTTCAAAGCCTTGGAGGTGGATACCATCGACTGGAAGCCGCTGCGTTTCAGCGTGTTTATGTAGCCAAACTTCTTCAGATAACCCTGGCAGGAGAACATGAGAAACCACAATAATGAGTCCATATTGTGTTTATGTCATGTGATGAGCAGGATAGAGTGGGTTCTTATGGAATAAACTTTGGTTTGGAAAAGTACATCCAAGTGTTTTTGTTCTCACTTTTACACCCTCATATAGCTTGAATTCAGAAGATGATATGTTTGTATTAACATCATAAAAGAGGTATTTGCCTAGGTAATTACTTGCCTGCACAGCTTGATTGCAAACTTGTTTGCTGGATTTTTAGTCTATCGAGACAAAATGAACCATCTGCTACTTACTTCTGCCAGCTCGGTATCCGTCATGTTTTTCATGATGTCTCCTGGGAAGGTGACAAAGACGGACTTCAGAGGAGCGCTCCATCCATCCTGGATGCTTATCCCCAAAATTAAACACACAGCTAAAGCACAGCACCTCATGATGAGACCTGTTATAAATTGCAGCTAAATATATACGAAGAGCCTTGCAGTGAACAAGTGCTCAGTTAGACAAAAAAAGATGAAAAAGCTTCTCCACTGACAATCAGCAGTGTTTCTCCTTCAGTGTTAGCTCCCCTCTTTGTTTTGACTGGCTCCTGTTGTCTCTGTGTGCCCTTGGTTGTGGACCTTGTTTTTATGCAACGTAACGTCTTAGTCACTTTACCTCGCCCCCACCCACTACTAACCTCAACCCTCCCACTTACATCTTGACAGACTGCACGTTGAATGTACAAGGGGAATTTCCAGAATTTCCACATTTAGCCTTACCTAACAGCTAGTGAGTGGTTAGCTAATTGTTCTTTATTGGAAATATTTCAAGCTGGAGGAGGTGAAGAATGACAGTAATGGATAAAACTGATTATGGCAAAGTATTATGGTTGCATTCATATTATGTTAATAAAGTAAACACACTGCCTGAAAACCCACACAAATTATCAACCACATTACCAGTTATTTTGAGAGCTTTTAAAATTGCTATTATAAATAAATAAATAATAATACAATAAAAAAATAATCTAAAGAGCGCATAAACACAATATGTAGATGCTGAGTGGACATTGTCTTGATCATCCTTTTAATTCATGTGAAATGATCTTCTTGACATGTTAATGTCTTGTTACATTACACACTGATCATGGGACCCAGCCAGACACTTCTGTTATTAATATGGTCTCAGCAATGATATAAAAAGTTTCTTCCACACTTTTCATAAATAGAGATTTGTTTCCTCTTTACCTGATACTGAATTAAATATCAAACTAGGTCAAGCCTAAAGTAAATTCTGACAGAAATGTCACATGTCAGTTGTTTTATTATATTAAGTGTTCTACGATTGAGTTGATTAAGAAATCCCAATCTAATTAAATGTGATTTTATTTGCAGTGTTACATTATTGTTGTTGGCCAGATTTTGGGGAACTACCAGCATCATCATCACAACACTGCTGCTGATGCAACATCTTCACTGGCTTCTTCCACAAGATGAGCCAATTCACTAGAAATGACTTAAACGTCTTGTTTGTCCATGAGCATTGCACCTAATTTTCTACCAAGCACATTTCTGTTACATAACAGTTTGAGCCATGCATTAAAAAAAATAGAAAAGAAACAAAAGAAGAAAGAATCTATGTCCGTTGATCTTGAGGTTACCTATTAAGTGCAGCAGTGTTTGTGTTGGGTACGTATTGTATATGTGGATATTTAGAGGTATGTGAGTATTGAAGTGTTGTGGAGAAGGATGTGTCTCATGTCATGACTCATTTACGTTCCCACATGAATAACCAAAGCTGCAGATGAAGGGCTTTTTTTCAGTGAGCACACTGCTGACATCCTTTCCTCCCGAACATGTTTACTCAGTTGCTCTGCAGCATCTTCAGATGCAGGAAAATAAACATCTCTTTTTAAGTAAATACTCCATGTTAAGTAGAGGGGGAAGTCCCTGTCAATGCCCATGTTGAAAAATGATTTTCCAATTCCTAAAAGTGGATAAAAACATATTAGCTGCAATTGAGACTTGTCTTTTATGGTCAATGACTATTTGTACCGATCAATGTCCTAATGAAGAGGAGGTGTGACGTTTTGGACCTGCGGTTTGATGAGGAAGGTATCCTTCCTCATATTTGAATCTATGGTTTTGTGATGTGGTTGATGATGACACAATTTGACACATCCATCATCCTTCCCCCATTTGACCAACTTACCATACCTCTTTATTTCACAATGTGTGTTCTGTTGTTTGTTGTAATTTCCAGAGAGCAGCAGCCATAATTATGCATTTCTTTTGTTTTGTTGGATCAATATGTCTATACATTTACATCTCTAAAGTTGAAGTCTTGATTTCCCACACATACCTCTCCACATTTTAACAATGATATTGGGTCAAAACACATTAAGGGGGATTCAAAATTGTTCAATTCCCTTCATTTTAATATGCTTGTTGCCCTTTGCTGTCTCACTTTATATGCACATTATTCACATGAAATTCTGTAAAACAAACCTGTGGTGGCTGGGGCGTGGTTAGGCTCAGCTGCAGGGGGGGAGCGGGGAAGCCACCACAAAACCAACTCATTCTTCTTGGAAAACACTAATTGTAATTCCACTTTGTTTTCGATGGGTTTTAAAAAACCAAAATACACAATACGAGCTACAATGTATCGTTACATAACACATATTCATATTGACCGTATATTTTTGGCCACATGGATTACATTTAATTCAGAATTAAGTAGCACTGTGCAGCTTCAAATACACTAGCCCACTTTCATTTCTTTTATGGTCATTCAGACACAATCATGAGGTTTATATGTGGCTCCTCAGTGGATCCCCATGCCTCCTTTGAAAACATCTGCCACTGATTTGACATGGCGTCAAAGGCTTAATGAAAACGTCTCCATGCATTTGGTTTTGCCACTTCGTTTACAAAAAGACGTCTGGCACAGAATCTCGAAAAATACACATTTCTATGTGGCACACTTCTCAAAATTGCTCTCAGTCACAGCACAGCCTGTTGGCACACACCACCTCAAACATATGGAGGTGGCCAACTGCGTCATCAGAGAGCTGGATAATATCATCGTAGACCAGCAAGACCCTCACAGCCCACGGACCTTTATGATTAGGTTAACCGTGCAATAACAGAGCCATGAAATATCAAAAGTCGTCATTTGTGAACGCATTCTTTTATTTCTGGATCTGCTGAAACACAGTGAGGCTGAACACAAGACAATCCTCAGCGTCTCAGACATCATCTGAATGTTGGCATTTTAAGGTCATCAATAGCTCAGAGTGAAAACTCTGATCATATCCAGTCAACGTGTTTTATGTCCTGATTTTCTGTTGACAATGTTTTGCAACTTTGTCCTTAATTGCGACCTACCCTGTTTAGTTTATACCCTGCCTTGTTAAAGCAAAACAGTTTATTTCTTATGGCATGTTTCTAGCGGGCAGTTATAAATGAAAAATCACTTCCTGTCTGCCACAGTTGATGTGGTTCCTGCTTCCTCGTTCAGCTGCGTCGTGCTTTATGAAGACTGGTCTGTTGACTTTGCGGTGGGACACAGAGACTGGGTTTGATGTGGAGGCAGCGTTGCTCCAACACCACGTCCAGGTACTTTACCCAGCCCTGCTGAGTGTGCTGGGCCTTGCAGTTATTCTGGGAAACGCTTTGTTTTTATACCCCACTAAACTCTCACAGCAGTTTATTTTGGCTTTCCAATAAGTTTGTATTATTTCTGGTTATTCTATGTTGTTCACTTCATTATCACAATTACAGTGAAAAAGCAATTCACGACATGTCTCATGTATTGTCTCCAAATATTTGTTTGTATATATATATATATAATTTGTTATTAGACACTATGCTTGTGGGTGAAACTGGCACACAAACATCTTCAGAACGCAACAAAACAAAATGTATTGCAGCCCAAACAAAACCTGGTCAAAACAAGCAATTGCTAGGGTGGAAACCATGTTGTGCCTCCAGGCCCTCGAGTGTCACTCATATAACAGCTTGTCTGTAATGAGTCACAAGTCAGCATGATAAGTAATACAGAAATAATCCCAAGAACAAGCTCTAAACAGTTGCCATTAAGTAATGTACAGTCATCTGAATGGAACCGTAGGAGCACAAAAGGCCACAGCTTTGACTCATGTCTCCCTGGAGGATTACTTCTGCTTCACCAAACACTTCATCAAAATCTAGACTATTAGTCACCTATGGGAATATGTATTGTTTACTGTGCACACACCTCTTCATACGATATGTCAATGTAACAATGTAATAATCTGCTATAAAGATTGTGATATCGAAAAGATACGAATAACATGTGTATGCAATTATATGCTTCACAGTAATTTCAGATGCTGAAAAGGCATTAATAGTGATACTAATGATTATCATAGTGATGTGTCAGGCATACAGCCCAAGATGAACAATGCTGGGTTACAATTATACTGGGTTAGGTTTAAGTAGGTCACTCCAAAACTACATGTAGATAAAAGTTGTTCTCATCTTATTGTCTTCAAACCTTGTTTGAACACTTAATCTCAGCAGACAACAACTTTTCTCGATCTTGATTTGGGGAAATGAAGTTCCGCCACACTTCCAGCAATCAAGGTGTCAAGGTGATCGAAGCTGTTAAAAGATGCTTGTCATATTAACCATCACTGCTTATCGCTGTTTTTTTCCCATTGCTCTGGTACCGACTGTTTGGTAGCAAGCGCTTCTTCTCATGTACTCTACAGGATTGGGACACTCTGCTGCTGATGAGTGAAACAGGATAAGACAGGAAGTCCTGAAGGCATTTGTACTGATGTTTTGCAATGAATGGATGGATACATATGTGGTTATGGCACTTCGTTGACTAACTTGTGGCTTTATGAGAACACAACATCTTAGTTGTGCACATGGTTCATCTGTGTGATAAATTATCATGACAAGTGATTGATGGCTAAATACACATACTGTAATTACAAACTGGAACCCAACAGCACGACTCCGAGACAGGGGTAACAAAGATGAACATCTTTACTCTGTACAGGCAGGGTCAAAACCGGGAGATCAGTCCGTGAGGCAAACAAGTCCGAAAAGGGGCAGGAAATCGAAGGTCAGAACAGGCAGATCAGGAATAGAGACTAAAGTAATGCTGGAGCCCTAAGCACGAAAACACAAGACAATCTGTCAGAAGACAAGTAGTGAGTGACTAACGAGGGAATGGACTGCAGGTGAGATGGGCGTGAGAACCAGGTGAAGGGAATGAAGGACGATCAGGTGTGAATGACCGGGTCTGAAATGACAAGTTAATTAAACCAGAAAACAGAATGAAAACAACTAATAAGACGGGGAATTTGTGACACATACGCACATATATTTGGACGTCCACTGCCCTCTTCAGATCGTGACAGTAGATGCCAGGAAATGAGAAGAGTGGTTCATGGTCGCAGCTCAACCCAGATTAAGCCACTAGGCCCCCGCAGGTTGGAGGTATAATACTGTTGTGATACTGTAATGTAGACAATTTGTAATTATATAATATCACTATAAGCGGCAGGCGGGTTTGGCGGGGAGCCATACATTAGGCGTGGGCTGCAGAGCAAATCCAGGCAGGCGGAGTTGTGTTGACTTTATGGACAGCCATCTTTCACCACCACCGTTAAAAGCTAATTACTGCCAGTCATAAGCAGTGGCCTTTATGGGCGTTCCATCCTCTGCCATCCAAAGCACAGCCACAAGGGAGTGACAGCATGGGCCACGAGGGGAGCTCTGATTGCACCAAATATTATTATTGCTTTTCAACTGCATATGGAGCAACGCCTCCATAACTCTTTTAAAGAGTTGTTTTCCAAATCTGCGTCCTGTAAACCAAAACAAAACCGTACTCTTTTTTTACATTTTGTGTTATAATAAAGAGTCATGTATTTGGAAGTCTATTCAGCAGGTTTTTAAAACCAACATCCCAGAAAATGGGGAAAAGAATGGGAATTTCCCTTTCCTGATGAAGGAAAAGCAGCTGATAGCGTGCGGGAAGTGAGTCAGAATCAGCACTTCAGCGGCCTCGGCACACTTTGGTTCAGACTTGTTGAGGCAGGCAGTTATCCCTCCTTCTGATGTGTGTTTGCTGCCATTTGAGCTCTCTGTTACAGCATGTGCGGTTGCCGGAGTTTGAACTTGTGTGGCCTAAGATAAATACAACATTTCCCTCCTGTACCAAAACCCAGATCGTGGTGCACACGCTGTGTCACTTTTTCGGTAATGCAGCAAAATAACCTTCCTGACAAGACTGTTAGTGGTTATACATTTGCTGATGATGGTTAGCAATAGATCCAGCGTCATATTATCTCGGGGGAAGCGTTTTTACCAACCTGTTTAAAAGGCCCGAGGAACGCACAATGAAAAGAAAACTGAATTATCTTCAGTACATTTTCTCAAGCAATTTTGAGATACTTTTACTTTACTTGAGTATTTACGTCATATGTATTTAATATTTACTTCTTACTTCTGCTCCACTAAGTTTTGAAAGCAAATATTGTACTTTTTACTCCACTACATCCTTTTGAAAGATTTAGTTACTTTATGGATGTATACTATAAATAAAAAAAGGCTAATAGGTTATGATGTACTATTACAGGGTAAACTACCCAGCAGTACATCAAATAATAAAACAAATTGCCCCATCTTAAGCAGCTGAAACATTAAAGCCATCAAGACCTGTGGGAGAAGCTTAATGAAGGAACCAGATGTGACCTTGGTACCCTTCCCCAGACAGACGGATCAGCAGTGAGCGCTCCAACTGCTCAGTTTTAATCAGACATATCCAATTATTATTTACCAGCAGGTGGCAGTCTGTCATAAGGACTGTCAATGACACCAAAAGAGGGTTAGCCATAGGGCTCTCATGGGGAGAAATACAGCATCAAGCGTTAACAACCAGCACTGTAAGGGAAACCTCTCTTTTTAGGGGAAGTGAATAATGCTACAAACTATCTCCGCTCTACAAAAATGTATTTTTTCAAGTGAAATTCTATTAACCATTTTTTGCATCCTCTCTTAACTCTGGGTTCACACAGGAGCCAATATACCCAATATATGTTACTGCTTTGCTTCAAGCTGTTTTTCTAAATACCTCCTGAGGCAGAGATTTGATTAAAAAAAAGGAGATAACATATTTATGTTGTTCTAATTGTGTAAGCCTGTTTGGTGAATAATTGATTGTTAGGGGAAATTAGTTGGTTTAATTAGCAGATAGCCTAATGTCGTTTTATTGAAGGGTTTTCACACATGCTGTGAGCTGTTGGATGAAATCGTTTCTGACATTTGATTGATCTCATAGGTTTTTTTCCGTTATAGCACCTTTAGGTTCAATTCACAGCGAACGATAATGGCAGTTTATCTGCTCTGTGTAATCACTTTGCTATATTGCAGCTGTTTAACTAAAATATGTTTCATATTATTACATCCTAATAGACCATGTTCAGTTGTTACAGCATGCAAATATTCCATCTGCTGCCAATGTGCATCCACTCATTTGTTTTTGCATTTTCTCATTTTTATGCATATCAGTTTGGACGAGGCCTCTGAAGAGCTGTGAGGCCAACTGTGAACCGATGTCCCCACATTATATATCATAAAACAGATTCTGACACAGATGCTCTTCAGCAAAGGCACAACTGGTGGCCTTGTTTTTATGACTGATTGCTTTCCAACTGATTGTGGCAACAGTCAACTGTATACGATGGTGTACTGTACAGCTTCTTTTATGGACACATTATCCTTTAAAGCGCTTCATTGGAGCTGTGTTACAGCTGTTCCCAAACAGATGTTGTGATGGTACATAAAGCGTTCTGACAAGAAGCCTTGTTTCCTGTTGAGCAGCAGCACCGAGGGCACAACACGCTTGCTTATTCATGAAGCCCGATCAGAGCCCAGGTAGATCAAACCACTCTTCCATTTTGAATGAAAGAAGTCTTTTACTGGGACATAAATATCATGCGTTGCACTTTCCACTCAGCCTGCCCTGGAAGTGCAGAGTCTTTGGAGGATTGGAGGTTCAGTGTCGGTTAGATCTGCAGCTAATGTACAGAGCTACATTTTGACTTGAAAGATGGTTGAAACAAACCATTCTGAAGAAATATTGATCCAGGAGGATTTCACCAGAAGTGACAATGACAGGTACAGAGGTGTGGAGGTCACATGCTCTCTTGTTATTAAAATACTTAATTTCCCTTGCATGCATTTACAGAATCTAATGAACATGTAATAGTAAATGTAACATAAAATACAAGGTTACTACACCTTGAACCTGGTTTTACTGCAGAATGTGAATATAAAGTGATGGAAATAGAGGCCACTCTCCTCTCAGGATCTGCGGTTAGCACCCACATTAGCCCCAAGGACAGTAGGTCGCTGCAGGTGAAGGTTACCTCCGTTGTTTGGAAATACAAAACAGCGGTATTTCCTTTCCTCTTATTTGTAGTTATTATCTGAAGTCTCCTTCGACTTGATATTTAATCCTTCCCTGAAACTCAGCATTTTAGTGGTGAAACCAAGCAAACATGATAAAAATAGCCTCCAAGATTCAATAAAAAGTGTTACTCTGTATGTAAAACATGTCCAACATTGAACCAAACTATTGATTTACAAGATTTTTTTTTAGCGTGCCAATGTCTTGTTTAATTTCTACTTTATGGATTCTGGACAAATTATATCTGAAAGATGAGATTGAAGTGAATCTGATGTCAGATTGAAAGATGGAGACCGCAAGAGTAAGCAGTCCTCGGTAGGATTAATTAGTCTTTCCAGGGACTTTATACCTCGCAAAATATCAAAGGAACTCAGACACAGAGAGAAGAAAAATGGGTCGTCAGAGCTGTGACAACTCTCGACTGTTATCTAGAGCCACTGCATTATTGTGGCAGTAATGAGAACTCTGACAGCACTGCCAAACAAGGTACCAATGGAAAGTTGAGATATCTCGGGCTTAAAGTGTGTTTTGCAGTGAAACAATTACAAGGAATTGGTGACTCGCAGAGAGCATGGAATAGGTAGAAACAACTTTACTATCATTATTATATTTTAAAATATAAGAGTCGGTTGGTGTCTTTACTTGAGTGGATCCCCAGTTAGCATATAGACCTTATGTGAGAAAGAACAGATTGATAACAGGTATTGATGCAGGTTTAAACCAGATTTTCTTTTCTTTTTTTAGCCACTTCTGGGAAGCTGAAACAAACTGTAAGCACAACACTGCAATATCATATCCTTATCGGTTAATATGCAAAACAGCTGCTCGTTTACACAACCAGCTGATACGCAGCAACAATAGCATTCATTTGGAGTATGGCTACCTGAGAACTGTAAGTCCAATAATCTCTTCTTTAACAGCTGCAACATATAACTTGCTATAGAATGAAAAAATATTATATATCCAATATTATATATTGGATATATATTTTCTGGTCTTGTTTTCACATTCCTAACTGTCTGAAATAGCGGCCTGCTTCTGCTGGAAACAAAGATGAGAGCAGTGACACTGAAAAACTCAACAATGAGTTGAAAGACGCAATAAACCTCAATATAGCTCAGCGGATAAGTGGATTTGGGTGGGTTCGTCATTTGTAACGAAAATATAATCGCTACCTTGATAATGTTGAGAGGCAACAGTGTTTGAAGCTAATGAAGCGCTACATTCAGATACCAAAGCAGTGGGCATACACCATTTTGAAACCAAGGTCTGGAGTTCACATCCAAACACAGACTAGCTGTGGTTATAGGTTTAGGCAAGACGTCCCTTTGGGTCAGGTTAAGGAATAACTGCATGGCGAAAAGAATCCACGTTGACAATATTATCACGATTTCAGTAGAAAACTTTGTTTATTCACTCTTTTTTGGCAAATGAATTACACTCAAAATGTGAGTGAAGGGAGATGGAGAGAGTCTGTAATCATAACTGTGTTAACGTTACCACCGGTATATTGTGAAACCCCTTGTTCACTATTGACCTTATTGTGACTTGCCATGTACTGCTTATGTTAATATAAAGAGTATTTTTTTGTGGCATTAGGTTTTCTTCAAAACATATTTATGTTGCACATTAGTTGTATTTCAACATATTTCTTGGAGATAGGGAGAGACTGTGCTCAGGAGAACCATTTGCTCCAGAGGTTATTCATCAAGCTATAAATAATATATCACAACTATTAATATTTCACTATTCTATTGGAATCAATACTGTAAACACATCTTGAAACTAGCATTAAGCACATGATATCATACGTTTATTCATCCTCTTTTTTTCCTTAAGTGTGTGTTATATACAGTACATCTGGCCTATACACTTTGGTGTGGATTGCATTAAGGTTTCTGTCTTCTCGGCCATCCGAGCATCAAAATATTGAGTGACTGCCTGCTCGTGCCCCAGATGTTTTTTCTCAAGACTGCAATAGAAAATACATAAGAGATTGTCAACCACTCAGGAGAACATCAGTAAACTGTCTTGACCCCGAGCTCTGAGTCTTTACAAGAGACAAAACTGAATTACTTTACATTCATATACAGTATTTTGTCATTGGCATTAAACATAAGTTCTAGTCTACAGATGCCCCAAGTTGACATTTTGCAAAGTGATGATCTTACAGTTTAGTTAAGATACTCACAATCTTCAGGTTGCCTTTCCATCCCAGTCCATACTAATTACAATACTGAATAAGGCCATGGAAGCCACTGTTCCCCGTGGTATGTTATGATAATGTTATCAGTCCATGTAGTGTAAAAAAGGAAAAAACACAGCTCTCACCACCAGCTGGCGTGGAGGCTGGATAAACACAAGCTTTAAGTGCATCTCTGTCTTTCTCCCCCATGAGCTGCGAGGCTCCTGCACGCAGCTTCTAAAAGGTTCAAACCAGCCGTTCTCTCCAGATGCTTGTTTCTTATAGCTGTCCATCTCTTCAATAATGGACCAGTACTGCTGGATCTATTGAGGGACTCAGCTCCTGCTGAGAAGGGTAAGGGATTACAAAACCCTCCAGTCTGCACAGACAGCTCCTTGCTGTAAAAAGCTCTCCCATAGTGCCACTTGCTCTACCACTGTTGTGCAATCAAGACCCTGAAGAAGAGATGAGCGTTCAAAGCTGTGCTGCTGTCGTCCCTTATTTACATTATTACATTCATATTCTTTAGCTACAGTCCGTTTAAACATACACACGGTAATAAAATGAACCTGTTCGTACAAACTTTCATTCTATAGCAAATTATAACATTTGATAATCTGACACTGACCAACCACAATAACTTATATTGCACATTTTGTAATGTTCACACCAACTGTTTGACCATAATGAACAACAGTTCAAGCTGAACGTCTTCAGTCTGTTACTAAGATAGTCACTGTCAAAAAGACTTCCATTATTGCAAGAAATATATCCTTTTTTTTTGTGCTCTGACCAAACTTTCATAAAATCCACTCCTCTTGAGTAAAGATAAATTATCTTCCAGTATTAAGTCACCTTCATCCCTACAGCATCGTAGCACTTCATGCTCCTCATGAGACTAAATTAAAATGAGGAGAGAACCAATGCTCGTGCACTGATCATTATCTTTCAAGCCATCCATCCGCTTCATTCCTCGGATTAGACGGAGTTCTGCTCCAGTAAGGGCGGATGCTCTGTAGGTTGTTGAGGTGGTTTGGTCCTCTGGTCCTGCTGCTGCTCAGGTGAAGGTGGCTGATGTGGTGGTGGATCAGATGCAAGGCTTTCCTTCTGAGGGGGCTGTGGTGGGCTCGCTGGCTGTGACTCTGGATTGGGCATCTCTTTCCTGTCACTGGGCTGAATCTCCAGAGCCGGTGTGTCCTTGCAGCAGAAGTACTGCTGCCAGATTTTCCTGAAGGCCGTGCGGAACTTCTTAATACGGAAAGCGTAGATAATTGGGTTGACAGCAGAGTTGCCATGGGTGAGCAGGATGGCGACGTAGAGGAGGACTATAGGCTTCTTGCACTCAGGGCAGAAGAGCGTGATGCAGTTAATGATGTGGAGGGGAAGCCAGCTGATCGCGAAGAGAAAAAGAACCAGAGCCAGCGATTTTGCAAGATTCAGCTCCTTGTTATAGTACTTGTTGGGGTCTGCGTGGCTGGTGGTGAACTTCTTGTTGTTAAGTTGCTTGTGGATAACATAGAAGATCTCTGCATAGATGACCAGCATAAACAGCAGCGGCGGCAGCACCCAGCCAAAAAAGTTGAAATAGACCATGTAGTCCATGCTGATGACATTTTCGAACTGGCAGGTGATAATGAGGTCAGAGCTGATGGAGCCGTTCTGCTGTAGGCGCTTCAGGTTGTTCCAACCTAACATGGGGGTGAGCCCCACGATGAAGGCCACCGTCCAGCATATCACCACTGCCAGCCCTGCTCGCCGAGGGGTCACCACCCGCTTGTACCTGCAAACAACACACAAAGGTCAGCACTTTCTCTCACAGCGCTGTCAGGACTTGCATGGTTTCATATATGCAACATCTTTGTCTTTCTGTCGGTGCCCTTGGGCTGACAAAAGGTGTAATTCACAAGAAAGAGTTAGCATTCAGACCACACGCTCCTGGACACATTACACACTTGCAGCACCTATTTCCACTTGAACAGGACCGTGCCTGCAAACCTTTATCCGTAGATCTTTTCTTTTGCAGAACTGCTGCTTTTCATACTTCCTTTGGTTCAGGGCAACACCAAATCAGCCCATAGTTCATACAATTAGATTAATATGATCTAATAATTTATTACAGCAGACACAAGCTGCAGGACTTGGCAAGCTACAACCAGCTTTAACATATATGGCTTTGTCATTGTATCCAGTGTTTTATGGTTAAGAGACAGAAGGTAGAATAAGAAGGTGCAGAGGCTGTAAAATCTTATCACTGCTCTCCTTTGAACAAGAAATGGCACAGAGAGACAGACTGATAGTTGCCTTGAGGCAGGGAAACAGATCTGATCCCACTCATGTTGAAAAGTTTATGGAGCAACCAATGCTCCCTTTCGGATTACTAATGATGGATATTTACAACATGTAGAGCCTGAAGCAAAACAAAACCCTGCAATTTAGCCCATATCTTGGATTAGTATGGACCAAGAATTGTTGTGTTGAGCCAGTTCTGTGTCTGAAGCATGGCAAGGTGATCATCATTCACACACTGAGCCTGGGAACCGGTCTGCTCAGAAAAGATCATATGCTAATCTACCAGCAGGGAGAGTGGGAGAAACAATCCTCCCTCTTAATCGAAGCTGTGAGAAAGGAATGGCAGTAGCACTCCCTAGTGACAGCATTTATGATTTAAATAACTCAAGGACTGTATATTTAGGATGGAAACGTTGGAAGGTTTTAACAGACTATCTGGTAAAAAGCTAAAAACCCTAATAAACTGCTATCATAACCCACAAGACTGTGATAGCTTTGATTGTTAATCTATTGTCAGACTCCACTGACATTCTCAGACAATGAACAACTCTCTTCTACTAAGCTGATCTGTTCAGCCTTTCAGCACCACTGCTCAGTCTTTTGTTCCAGCCTGCCATGATAAACTACTTGTGGCATTAAAACTGAGAGGGATACCGAACATATTGACGGCAAATATTACCTTTTTTTGTGCCCTCAAGAAACACAGAACACATATTTCACCTGAACCCAACCCCATTCTGTCAGTGTGCTACTCTGCCACATGTTAGCATCAGGACAAAGGAACTAATTCAAGCTGTTGGTTGATCAGAAACGCCCTGGTTAGCTGTCATGTCAACTATATGCAAATAAAGGGACTGGGAGGATGGAGGCTGTGAAACGAAACAAGACCCATGAGGAAATAAATGCCCACAGCTCTGGAGCTAATATAAACAGTTCCTATGGTGTTGATAGTGCCATCCATTCCTATCACCGTCACTGTCACGTGTCCACGTGGCACAGATAGAGAGAATAACGCCTGTCCGTATTGGGTATTGAACACCTCATTACCTGGTCGGGATCTTGACCCTGAGATAGCGGTCAATTGCAATAGCCAGTAGGGCCAGGATGGAACTTTGCGTCAGCACCAGCACCGTGCACGCGACGAGCAGGCAGCTGTAAAAGTGAGTTTGGAGTCCGATACTGATAGTAATGGCCAAAGGAATGACCAGAGCTCCCACTGCAATGTCCGCCAGCGCGAGGGAGACGATGAAACAAAACGTGTTATCGCGCAACGATTTGTTAATTTTCACCGCCCAAACCACCATCACGTTTCCGATTACAGACGCGACTGCGATCACCACCTCCATCCCTATGTAGAGCGACTCCGCTGATAGAAGTGCTCCGGGCATCCTTGCAGATGATTATGTCCTTGATAAGAACAAGATTGATTTCAGAGAAGCCAGAACAGCAGTCCTTGATCTTTTCTGTCACACAGTATTTTCCAAATGAGCTGTGCGTCCATCCGTTTCATGGTGTCCACATTTCCTGGTTAAGAGATATAAATAGCAACACGATAATCCAGTTATTTTGAGGAAAGAAGTGCGTTAACCAGCAGCATATCTAAAGATGAGGGGGTTTCCTTTGGAGCAGGTGTTGTGGTCCGGTGGTCGCTGTGCGTCGCTTCCGCGCAGTGCCCTGCGCATCCACTTGGCTAAATACACCTGCTCCTGGTGAGAGCAGCATCCTTCCCGTGCGCTCCGAGTTATCCAAGAGGGCGCTTCATCTTCATCGGTCACCGTTTTTAATTCAACAAAGCCGGTTTTAACAAGGCAATAAGCTATCTCCTGGACGGAGGCGCGCACAGTGGCAGCTCCTGCGCAGGCGGGTCCCTCTATCTCTCCCCCTCACTGTGCTTTCGGTAAGACCAATAATGCCGTTGCCCAATATAGCTGCGGTTTTCTCAGCTTTTTTTTTGTTCCATTCAGATGTTTTGTCTTTGTTTCTGTAAAGTCAATATTCTTGGTTTCACTCGGAGTCTATCATTCCCTTTGGCGCGTGCGTCTGCTTCTTTATACATGCAGAAATACATAAATGCGCTGTTGCCTTCTGCGGGACCGTCCCAAGGAAGTCAGGTCGTGCAGAGCTGATTTGAACTCACTCTCGTTATAAAATGCCATGCACGCCTTCCCCCAACGCCTTTTCAAATGCTAATGGACTTGTTGGTTACCTATTGTTCTGATAAGAGGAGAAGCAGTGAACTGCCACAGCTGCCACATAATAACATAGATAACGCTATTGAAAAGGGCAGAGATCATATACACAATTCCTTTGTGACAAAAGAGAGAGTTGAAAGATGGAATCAATATGAATCCCACTGTTTCCTCATTTTACAGCAAAGACTTAATTTAATTCACAACACCTCAGAGAAACATCAATCTGATATACAAATAGATATTCAGGTCATTCTAAATATATGCGTCAGACTTCAAAGACCTCCACTCTGAGCCCAGCCTCCAAACTAAATATATAACAAGACTGGAAATGGTATGACTGATTTCGAAATATTGAAAATAATATTTCCTGCCTCTGACCATTCAAAAGCATGTTTTCAGTGACACAAGAACCCTTCCTGCCGCTAGAAACACGAGATATCCCCTGAGCAGCCGAAAAAACACAGGTGTGAACCACAGCGTAGGCATCTTGTGCTCCCTCGCTTTGGGTCAAAGGTTTACAGCCGCGAGCCCTCTGACTGGCAAGAGCTCTGTTATTACATCAGTGCAGGAAAGACAATGTAGACTTCATGTGAAGGCGTCCCAGATGGTGCACTGCGCTAACTCGCCGTAACGCACGTAGCCTGATATGGAAGAAAGCAGAATGATACAAAAACAGAAAGGCACTACTGTGGTCAACATACACACCAGGTGACCGTGTGTGATGGTATGACTGCCAACAGTCAGCAGGCACTCCGCTCTAACCAGCTTCCCTGAGTGACCAGCGTCATGGTCAGAGACATCAGCGTGGGGTATAGAGGTCAGCCAGCATACGCTAATGAAGGAAGCAGCCATATGGTCTACTGGAGGTGATTGGCACAAGACACATTTCTTTCATTATCATTTTAATCAGCACAAGTGTGGTGGTAATGTATGAGAAATCAATCTTTACACAGCAAAAGGTGTGAAATAACACATTTGGGCTGATATGGTTGACAAGCCAGAGCAATTCTGAATGCTTTTTAAAATTATTTGTTTCACCATCAAGGTTGTATTTTCTTCTATGCGTTCAATCAAGTGTCATTCAGCATACAACTTCCAATGTTATGTCAAGCCGTGAGAGTAGCAAAGGGATCCTGAACGTGGCATACATATTTCAGGCTGTTTCCTCACTGTGCTTTATCCTTTGAGCAGCTTAGCGACAAGCTCAACATCGACAGAGGTGACCAGCACAGACCTCGTAATGCTGCGTTTTCTTCTTCAGTCAGTGTGTTCACTGCGGGCGACTGTGGCTCGCTGGTAGAGCAGGGTCGTCCTTCAATCAGAGGGATCGGGGGTTCGAACCCCGTCTCCGCTAGTCCATGTCGATGTGTCCTTGGGCAAGACACTTGCCCCAAATTGCTCCCGTAGGTGCCAATGGTGTGTGAATGTTGTATGAATGTTAGTTAGTGGCACCTTGCACGGTATCCCCTACCATCACTGATGTGTTGTGATGACAAGTAGTGTAAAAGCGCTTTGAGTGGTCGGAAGACTAGAAAAGTGCTACACAAGTACAGACTATGTACCATTTACTAAGGACTGCACCATGGCGATGTGGGAACATTCTCTGTATCACACAAAGACTTCCTTAAATCTACTTTTCTCACTATCAAGGCCTTTCAGGGATGAGTTGGAATGAACAATTCCGCCATATCCACACAGTCAGGAAATAAGGGAACGCTTCAGTAAACGATTGTCATATTTTTGCCATTTGGGGACGTGTGACCAGTGAAGCGCAAGGTGCTTCAGTTTTCTGAGGCGGTTCAGAGTTCTTTTCTTGATGAGTCCCGATTCAAAAGATATCTCAGCAGTTACAAAATGTCTAAAATATGTATGTGTTCTTCACCCAGCTCAGAGTTTTTTGATTGGTGAAAGTAAAACAGCTTTGAACAAAAACCTCTTCATCAAACGCAGATCATCCTGGTAGATGACAGAAAGGCCCGTAATGGGCACAGGCACAGTGTGACGCCTTCACAAGCTTGTACAGTGTGTCAACCTTTTTATTCTGACACAGCATCATTTAAACGAGAGCTTCAACTGCCTGGATAAAGAACCAAGCACTGAGCATGTCCATATTCAAATGAGAAAAGATCACAGAGCGTCTTCCTCCCCTGTGTCTTGTCGGCTGAACTCGGTTCAAAAACAATATTGCTCAGTCATTTAAAAAAAAAAGCACAAGCCATGAACTGCAGTGGTGTTCCCAGCAGACCGCTGACCCAGACGGAAACAACATTATTAAAACTGACAAAAAGACTTGGGATCTTGGCCTATTGGCCAGGACTCAGTTTAGCCATTTCAAACAAAGCCGGGGCCATTGAGGAATAAAACTAAGGGCCATGCAGGAAAAACAAGACAAGATGGATAGCCTGGGCTTCGTCGCTCAAAAGACCTTCAATGAAATTCTCAGATATAAAAACAATATAAAAACATTCGAGCATTCACATGTATCCCCCTGAACAGTTGAACAAGCACACAAACAGCCTGTAAAGTATCATGGCCGCTGGGAATAGACCCTTGTAATTTCCATGGAAATTCTCCAGAAAGTGGTGCATCACAGAGAGAAAAAGAAAAACAGATGTTAGATTAGATGTACGTACTAATTACTTCCATGAAAGCTATTTGTTTATACACAAACACAGCAATCAAGTGTGCTTGTTTCCTCTACAATTAATATAAAGAAACAAACAGAGAGTAAAAGCATCTGCACAAGGCAGAATGTGTTGCTTCAGGAATAATAGATTTAATAGCATTGAACAGGTGACTTTATGGATAGAAATACTGCACATCTGACTGCTGGTGCCTTTGTTGCTTATACTGTAGATTAAAAATACTTTGGCGTACTTTAATTTTCTTCCTTAATCAGAGGAAACAACCTGTGGACCTAATTGTTGCGTACGAGCTGCCAGCTGACCCACAGCATTCTGCTTGCTCATCGTCCACAATGTACCCGTCAAATTAACCACTTGAAGCTCGAGCTGACAGGGTGAAAATAAGAAATGTCAAGGGCTAGGAAGCAATCATTGATCATGACTGGGATATTTTAAATGTGTGAATCTTTCCATTTGGCCTGCTGATGAGGTCCTGGCAGGGATGGAGCCATGAGATTTAGAAATACTGGACTATCCCGCACCTGTGCATCAAATACATAGAGATTGTTCAACTCATTCATTAAACCATTCAACCATGCATTTTTCTTCAAAGCACAATAAGCCTTAAAAATGTGGGAAATTGTGATCAGGTGATTAAAATCCGTAAATCCTCAGAAACAGAAACAAGTAGTTATTAAGTTAAAGAAGTGCTTTGACAATATGAGAAATGTACTTATTAGTTTACTAGCTCATCACCTCTTGTTGTTTTAACATTTTGGTTTAGTACCAATTAAACAAACAAGATATAGCATGCTAATTATTGCGCTCTAAAAAGGGACTGGGGGAGATTGTGTTGCCTTTGGACAGACCCAGCTCGCTCTTTCCATTTGTTGAAGAGAAACTTCTTTCAGGTCCAATTCTGTAGCTGTTTCAGATGAGTTTGATTCATTTTATTCTATTAAACTCCAAATTGTTAACATATTCTTTTGACAATATCCTACTCTTTAGAAATCTGTATGGAAAAGTATAGGCTACCAGGTAAAATAATCATGTCTTTATGTTGTCAGCTATTGCTCTTCAGATTTAATATTGTCCTTTCAGTGGAGAAAGTTAGAGCATAATAGGGGATTCCCCATGTGTTTGTATGTGTGTATGTTGGTAGGTGTGCTAAAATGAAAGGGCGAGGACCATTAAAACAGAAAAGCTAAACCCAAAACCGCGGTCTCTGTAATGCCGCTCTGTGGGGAGAGCGTCATCCAACACCAACCCCCAAATAAGATTACCGCGCAGAAAATACTGAGCCTCTCAAATGTTCCGTTGCATCTCCCACCGCTCTTCCCTCCATCTGTCTACACACAGAAAACCAGCAGACACTAGTGCCACTCACTGCCTCTCACAAAATATCAAGGTTAAATATATAATTCACACCTTGCATGTTAACATTTATATTGTTCATTCTGCATTGCCCGCCCTGCTCACTGATGAGCAGCTGATCAGGGTAAAAACATTTTAGATTCTCCCACAGACGGCTTAACAATAAAAAACGCTTTCCAGCAGCCTTCATACCAATCATATAATTAAATACAGAGCTATTTGTAGGCAAATGTGTCAATGTAAGTGAGGAACCCACATCCTGTTTTCGTAAAGGTGGGCGAGTTGACTTCGTATTGTGCTATTTTTGACATCATTTAAATTGGACTCTGTGAGCGCAATATAGCTGATGTCAACAATGTAGAAAAACTAGTTATGATTAGTCTTGACTTCTTCTCATGGTTACTCACTGTTACACACATATCGAAAGGCCTCGCATAATAAGAGGCCATATTTAATGTCTTTTTCCCAACATCTATTAATGCTGCACACCACTAATTGGAATAATTTTGACAGCAGGATGTACAGTAAGAGGATCACAGCTTGGACATGAAATATTGATGCGCGATATTATATCAGCCGGCAATTGCACATTTGTGTAATGTAAAGTTCTGCATAAACAAGGCTCACACTATATAATTAGATCACGAAGTGAGAGGGAATAAAGATGAAAAATTATGGCTTTCAAAACACAAGTTAGCACCTCCCTCTGAAATCTGCCTCTTGTTCGGCGCTACAGTAGTGAACTCTCTCTCTTGCATATAAAACAACATGGAGGAAACTGGTGGAGAACCAGCGAAAGGGAGAGAGAATATAATTTGATAGGAGTAGGAGAGAGGGATCGGTTAGGGCTGTGCACAGCGCATAGATAGATGAGAGAGGAGATGAAGGGAAATGAAGGGAGAGGTGGAACAATGTGTGGGTTAATGACAACTCTAATTCTAATCTATTTAAGAGGGGTGGTCAATCCCAAATTAAAGGTCTTGATGTGGCCTTTTGTGAATTGATTGCTCCAGAGTGTGTCTTTTAAAGTCACGGCTGTTGTCGGCCCACTTTGCTGCGATGTTCCTTTTGAAAAAGGCGCGTCCCGACGAGTAAAAGGAAACTGGGTCAAACGTGTAGTTTTGTCTCTCTGTGGATGAAGACGTTGTGCTCGTCGTCTTTGATGTTGGCTCGGTGATTTTGGAGGCTGTCAGGATCCAGTGTTGTAAAAGAAAGAATTCATAAATAAAGCCTCATAGGAGGATACATTGAGACGCTCCATATTCAGTGTGCGAGCGAAAGACTTACATCACGTATCGCCATACGACACAATGATATTGGGCTGGGACTGTGCACTGGTCCTGGTCTATCATGCACAACAGTTTGGATGCCACTAATCAGAGTGGCAGACTGGGGAATGATGCATCATTCACAAACATATTATGTATGCTGCTGATTAGATAGGTAGGGGGCATTTCATCTGTTAATTTATTCTGATGCCTCTGTGTTTGTCTAACTGCTTATTGCCTGTGTCACGCACACGAATGCTGTTCTCTATATTCGGACAAAAAGGTGAATTAGGCCAAACTCCGTATTTTAATGCTTGTATTCCCTGACCAGATAGCCATCAAGTTACATTATTATTTGTGTACATTAATCCTCCCAGAAAAAAGAATATTCAGATTTTGGTGATTTTATGGTCTCATAGAACTATTTTTTAAAGATTATTAATCCCTGGTTTATGAGCATCAATGTCTTTGGTGGATTCTCCTATCCTCCTTTCTATACCATGAACAATCCCAGAATGTTTTATACTTATGCCACTATCACGTGTGTGTGTGTGTGTGTGTGTGTGTGTGTGTGTGTGTGTGTGTGTGTGTGTGTGTGTGTGTGTGTGTGTGTGTGTGTGTGTAGATGGCACATGCGTTATTGAATTGGTCTTTACAATATGTGTCACCAGGAAGATATGTTCCCCAACACCACCACCAACAACTTGTGTGTTACTGTATAGAAGACTAACATCTGCTCTTCCCACAGAATAAATGAGGCAGAGTCCTTGTGCTACATTCACTTGCATGCCAGCCTGCACAATTATTCCTTTTCACCACCTCTCGATTGTAAGAATCCCCGGACTAAAACGTGATAAAGAGGGAGTTATGTGGGTCCTCTGAAGCTTTTAGAATATCCAACATTGTAAACACTGTGGGCAAGACAGCATCTTCTCCTTCACCGTTACTGCCTCCAGCAGTGACACATCTCTACGAATAAGACACTGATTTGTGCAAAAAGCAGTCCAACTGACTTATTTTCCTGTTCCTGTTATCCAGATGAAACTGGAGAAAATATAAATAGCTGCAGGGTTAGATGGAGTACAGAATGTACTCAGCTCGGAAGTCACACTTTAAATTAAGCACTTCAAAAACCATACTCTCTTTGGCTTCTCTATTACATTTGAACAGCCTTGTTATCAAGTATGTGTAATACTTGTAAAACAAACAATGACTCAAGTCAGAAAGAGGTTTGTCTGAATTGCTTCACCCGCAGACACAGTTCTTGTCAAATGTTTGACAGCATGTTCACCCTCTTTGCACTCCCCAGAAGAGAAACTGAAACTGAATGTTAAAGGGTCCCCTCCCTCTTCCTTTCAAACCATCTATGGCTGAGAGGAGGCATGATAGCTTATTAATGAGATCAATCCCTGCACTCTGTGGCCACTTGCCATTTCAATTCAGGAGTATTATTGCAAATTAAGGAAATTGTTTGCAGATCTGGAATTATTAAGCACCATTTGGAGAGTGGTGTGTGGGTTTACACAAATGGGACATCTACATATTGGTGCTATAGGCAGGAAATAATTACAGAAATGTGAAATGCATTATGCTTGCTTCTGTGTGGATGCTGGAAAGCGCTTCGGTCACAGTGGGAGGGAATAAAATCCCTATAAAAATATGTGGATGCATTAACATTCAGAAGCTAATGAGAGGCACCATTTTAGTCTGCCATTTGCATCGTCATGATTTAATTATAAAGGCAATCAGTGTAGTGTGTCCAACATCTTGAAAATGAAATAGACTTCATTGGGTTTAGCATCGATTGATTTAATGTAAGCAGTTTTCCATAGGCTTTTAAATCACAGGACAGTTTAATTGAAGAGACTGGAAGTTAATGAGTTTTAATGTAAGAGACAAGAGCGCAGTTTGGGAGATGAGGATGTAAACAATCTTGTTGTCGATCAACTGGTCTTGAATCTAATTTCCATAATTGTTCAGTTTTGACTTACTTTGCATCCATCCATCAATCCCCCCATCCTTTTAAACAATACACCCATCCATCCTGTCAAAGAATCATCCATCCATCCACTCAAACAATACATCCCTCCATCCATCCCTTCAAACTATATTTATCAATCCTAACAAGCAATCTAGCCTTTCAAACAGCGTTTACATACAGTATGTGTTTCCATATGCAGATTGGTTGATGACTTTGCATGTTCATAAGAAATGTCTTCTTGACCCAGTGACCCTAAAAGTGTATGTGACAGCCATGCAGAAGCTCTTGATTGAATGCTTTGTTCAGAGCTAAACCCATTCCTTCTGCACTGATTTATGCACCCTCCATCATCCACCAGCCTCCATATGGGAATTAATGTGTGTTGTTATGGCAACAGATAGCAATGCCGGAATTAATGCATTCTACAATTTTCAGAGGAGGGAACATATTCAGTGTTTAGTGATATAATATATAACCAACACAGATACACACACACTGAGCTCTTGTGGTGAAGTCAAGCAGAATGTTTTAGTTTTTGGTGGAAAGGGGCAGGGGAGGTAAACACTTCGAACAACAGATGAGACTGCTTTTGCAAAACCACTCAGTGAGCATTTTCCTCATTTGCCTTCCTTTTGCTTTTAACCCAGACAGCTGGACCATGGCTGCAAACAACTTAAATGTTCAACGCATGGGCAATTCAAGTCGTCACACACACACACACACACACACACACACACACACACACACACACACACACACACACACACACACACACACACACACACACACACACACACACACACACACACACACACACACACACACACGTAATAGATTAGGTGAAAAAGAGGTTGGGGATCATGTGAGGACTGCTTTTAGTTGTTGTTTTGTTGTTTATTAGTAGTGCAAGAGAAGTGATTAACAACTATGCACATGAGTAGGTGTGTGTGTAGGGGAGCTGTGTGAGTACGGATAAAGAGGGAAAAGAGAGTAGAGCGAAGAAGACAAAAAGCTGTGTGAAAAGTGGGCTGGTCGGTGGGGTGGAAGTTTTATTCATTACCCATTTCTAACATATATTCTCCTTTGTTTACATATATTTTTATAAATTAGTTTTGATTAGCTTGTTTTCCCCCTTGTTTCTTCCTCCTGCGTCCTCGTTAGTCGTAGGAAGTTGCTGGCCTGTTGGCGGTGTGTGGCACATGGTGATGTCTGTGTATTACTGTGCCATGCGGTGGAAGGACTGTGTGCTGCTGCAATAGAAAAAAAATGTAGAACATTTCAGTAAATAACATTAAATTGATGTGGAAAGACAAGTAAGCGTTAACATCAGGGTTTAAAATATTGTCCCTTAGAAGAACACCTTCAGGATTTCCTTCAACAGTTTCTTTTCCAGGGGCTGACTGAAAACCAAATTGTTGTCAATGCTGGCAGCATACCGAGTGCTGACAGTGTTTTCTAAAGCTGAGGTGTTACAAGACTGTGAAACAGCCAGTGGCATCGTCCTCCTTTATTAGCATATTCATGTGCAAGAGTTGATTCTGTCTGACACAACTGAACACACACAAGCTGCAGCTGCAATCTGAGGCTTAATGCTGCCTCCTTCAATTATGTTTTAAATGATTAAAACACAAATAATTTAATTCTGCACCTCAGCAGAAATCTTTCTATGACAATTGCTTGTCTCACTTTTACAGTGCATTAAACACCATTAGCCTGGCGAGCTGGTTTCCTCTGTGCCAATCTGAAATTCCTTCTTGACATGAGCTCACCCATGCCATACTTAGTATTCTTATCAAGATAAAGACTTGGCTGGCTAAAAGTGACCTATCAGATCAGCCAGGTCACCGCACATTACTTATATCAGGCCAGTGGGATAGACTGTCGTGGGAGAATTGTGTTTTAAAATCTATCCACTCTTTGTTCTAATAGCCAAGAAGCTTGTAATAATAAGTTATATTTCAAGCATCTTACAAAACAAGGTTACACAATACTGTTACACAATACAACAAGCAAAGGCTCATTAAAGGAAAACACATTGTTACCCTGAAAATGTCCTAAACTCTAAATCCTTTAGTACATGTTTAGTACAGAGTTTGGTCAGTGGAACGGAGATTACATCTTTGTTCATATTGGCATGCAATTTAAGCAGTAGAATAATTTTTCTTTGCTGTAATATTATACACATTTTAAAGTCGCTTCAAAAATGTTTTAGTCAGTCTGAACTAACTGCAGGTACTAAAGAGATCAGAATTTAGAAAGATATATCATCTTTCTGTATTCTGATCTCAGAGAAAAAACAAAACTTTTTCCACTTCCAGAGATGTATAGCTGCATTTGGAATAAGAGGGTCAGTGCTGTCCTTCTGAACCCAGCAGCATACAGACAGCAGTTTACAGATGTTGTATCACAACGGCTGAAAGGTCACGAACCACAAGTCCAGATAACTAACGTGTATATAAGTTGTAACGGTTTGACCCCGACCTGTGTCATTTTTCATCCTACCAGGTGTCTATAAGCAGCCTGTGATAAATGTACTTCAGAAGTGTGCAGTATTTCCTGTTTGGATTCCTTATGATGCAAATAAAAAAAATGCACAACAGGAAGGTACTATTGTTTTTGTTTTGTTTGTCTGTTTGTTTGTCTGTTGTGTTACAAATGGGCTACGACTGAATTTTGTTGTGCATCTGTGTTGCATAAAGAAAATAAATGATCCCTGTATGTTTAATGTTTCTGAATTCACAACAGAGAGATTTAATATTTTATACAGATGTTTTAGTCACATACACTATGGTTAACAGTCAGGAAGGAACATTCCTACAATGTGCATTGCAATAACTATTCATGGCAGAAGCTGTTGTTCAGTTATCTCCTTTCTTTGCTTCCCATTGAGTCTATCCCGTTTGCATAATGCAAGTCAACCCTACTTGCACCATGGCTCTGGAAATGAGTTGCAGGGGATTATGTGAACAGACACAGATTAATAAACATTTTAAAAACCTTAATTTTCTCAAGAGGATTGGGACTAGAACATGTCAGACAGCTGAAAGTAAAACTCCATGCTGTAGGGAACATGGCTGACTGAAGTGATATGATGGTAATAATTGCATAATGTCCAATTATTTGTGGTCATCCATATTCTGCAATAATTCACTATATTCCAGTAAAAAGCTTTATGGAAAATGTTAATGTTAAGTTGTCCGAGAGGTGTTGACTATACAGGCTGTTTGGATACATTGAAAAACAGTGAACAGGTGTTAATATTTTGTTCTGTTCAGTCTGTAGCTCAACAACGACAGGGCAGGTGGTGACGGAAGTGTCTCCTGAGGATGAATCCTAATGGTTTTGCTGATCCCTGATCTACTTCTGGTCTAGGCAGAATTTCAACTTGTACACAAAAAGTATTAAAGTAATCAGATTGACATTAAAGGAACACATTCATCCTCCACAGAGGACAAACCACTTACCATTAAGGGGGATCCATGAGCTTTTTTATGCCCGACCCGGTTTGTATTGTGGTAAACACGATTTAAATTTTAGTGTTGATTTTTGTCTGTCAGCTGGTAACTTTACAATGAAAGGGGACCCAGTCAGTGCCCCTGTGGAGGAGGAGTTGAATGTAGGCTGCAGTGTCATTTACATTACTTCTTAAAACCTAGAAAGCCTTTTATTACATTAGCCCAAGATTTTACTTAGTTCCACTAGGCGTTGTGTGTTTTATTCTGGGTTTTTTTCAATCTTATTTTATTGCATTTAGTTTATTGTATTCGATTCTCTGGTCAAAAACGTTGTAACGTTGTTTTAAAGTTTATCATTATATTTACATTTCACTTTCTATGAAGCATTAGATTTCTGAACTTGTTCACTTACAATAGATGCAAAACAAGTGTTTCTTTTTAGTTTGTTTTTGGTATCCAGATCTTTTGGAACCATATTTTGTGATTATCAATCGTAAACTCAACAGTAATAAAGAATGCGTGTTAACATTTTTTAGAATGAACAGAATTGAAGTTGGAAGGCACGTGACCAAATATTTACATTTATATTTCTGTGTATTTTCCTACCATTTGCCATTTCTACATGCTATATTAAAAATAATCTGTCCATCAAAAAGTTGTGCATTTATTGAGTTTTAGAAGTGTTTCTTCATTACCTTGTTGTAAATGCACATGAATAATACATGCCAAGGCCAAGGTCATCTATCAATTTTCCTTCAAGATCTATGAAGTGTCCCTGTCCTTTTCCAAGGGCAGGACATCAGGATCATGCTTCTGTGCATACCAAGTGCTTACAGGAAATTATCTTTCACAAACAAATCCGGTGAGATGAAATAGCAATTCATACCAGGCTATGTCTGATGGGTAGATACTGGGTTGGTGCCGACATGTCACTGTACAAAAATACATTGTTAGATTGCCTAACAGAGTTGTCTGCACAACCTTAGAAAATGTTAGCAGGCTAATGAGCTACATTAAAATAGTGAACATGGTAAACATTATTTGCTAAATATCAGCATTTAGCATTGCCACTCGTGTTTTCATTCAATTGTCGTGCAACTTTTGAAACAATTCAACCAATTCACACAATTCAACCTTGGCCTGTAGCGTAACTTCTGACCAAACTATGCTGGTTTGGTAAGCATAGTTTAGTCAGAAGTTACGCTACAGGCCAAGGTTGAATTGTTTTTCTTGGTTTCAGCTACCGTTGGCCATGTTTCATGTTGCCATGTGATGAAGACAAGCATTCAAGCGTTATGGCAGTTTCCAAGAAGACGACAACAGCGGATTGATAGAGTTAAATATTTGCTATATCAGAATTATTAGGCAAAGGTGTTTCCATAATCCATTTGAACTCTGTTTCATAGCAGTGTCAGAAAACAATTTTGGGAAGCAGTAACAAATGGTATTGTCCTGCCAATAGAGATGACATAAGAAAAGCCGGTATGTGTCACTCTGGAGGGAAACAATGCCCGTGGGCCAGATGTCAAGTGAATCTGCATAAAATAAGTTGTGTGCAACCCTCCACACAAAAGCCAAGCAGTATTTAACATGTAACCCCTTTTAACCGGTGGTAGTGAGCACAGCTGTGAATCCAGTTCTGTTCATCTGCATTGACCCAAACGCTATTTTTTATGTTGCATCAGTGTGTAAGATTCACCTGTCACTCGTCATTTTACAGATGCAGTCCTAATGAATTAGGACAGCAGTGCAGTTTGATCAGCATTTATTTTTCAATATACACTTCATAGCTTTCCAAGAAAACAGTTCATCTAAGAATCTAATGTGGTTGAACACACAAGTTTGACTTGGACACCCAAAGGTCAAATTGAGTTAATTAGACATTGCACCACAGAGCACTTGAGGGAACAACTGATCTAAAATCAAATCAACAGCACTTAACAGGACCACTCCTGGTTGAACCACAGACAAAGAGACCGGAGAGAGCACACAAACGCTCTAAAGTAAGCAACAGGACAAACCTGCTACATTATAGATGACCTGCATGACAACTGGAAGTGCAAGTTCTCTTAATGGAAAACTTTTTAAAAGAGAGAGCGAGAGAGAGAGAGCAAAGCTCTGTATCTCAGTGGAGAGCAGTGGGTTTGGAATTAATATTTCATCCCTCTCTCCCTCCGTCTCCACTCACTCTTTTACTTTATCACTTTCTGTTTCTGACAAGACAAGTTCTGCTCGAAAGTGTCTGCCTTTTGCCGAGGCATTTCACGGCCTTGGCCAAAGCCTCAATCGCAGCCATCCGCTCACAGCGAGCCAATCACAGGTCACGCCTGCCTTCAGGTCATGGCAGCTCTGTTGAATTTAAGATGTAGCACGGTAGAGATTCTCTTCCCATCCAGCAGTACAGTCTCTTTGTATCACGCTATGGAATTCAAAATTCTCTTAATTTTTTGGTTCTTATTTTCTCTGCTGTAACTTCTTTTTGTGTTTCACCTGTGTGATGTTTCTGCTCCGGATTCTCCACTTCAGTGAGCCTTCTTTTCGTTTGCTCTTATCTTTTATTTTCTCCATTTGTACCACATAGTAATGCTATTACTAGTCCTCCACCTCCCACACCAGCCACCCACAGGCACACATTTTTACACTTGTAATCCTGTTTTTCATATTTCACCAGCTGCCACCACGCAGTGTAGGCATTACGCTCACGCTGGCACGAGGGCGTTGTCAATTAGAAGAAGGCTGTACTGTAAAACTCTGGTGTGCTCACAACGGGAGGCTAAGCGCCATCTCAATCAGAAAATAATCAGGGATGACACTTAGCTGCACCACAAATCTGACAGTTAACATGCTATCAGAGAAATGACAATTTAATGGTGATGGTGGAATTTATTCTCCACAACTTTAGAGATCCCCCCCCATTTCCAATTGCCACATTATTTTGTGTGCTATTATGTTGTGTGTCTGTGTATGATCATGGATGTTTTATTCATTTCCTCTGTGCCCATATTTGCCCATCATGTCATGTCACCTGCTGACAGCCTTTAGAGAGCTAGCATTTTCCACCTTGCCATGCTGGCAGGCTGTAATGAGCAGCAGTCTTCCTCGGGGAGCTTTCACCTTACCTGTCTCACTAACCTGGAGGAACCTTGTGTTACAAAACCATCGCTCTCTCTAGAGAGGGATGGAGACGTTTCAGGGCTGACTGACAGCATGTCATCACTTCTTTTCTGCAGCTCTTTTCACCTGCGCAAGTTATCCGCTGGAGGATGAGGTGACCAGCGGTTGCAGAAAAGGTTTGAAAGGTTTCTATACTTAGAAAGTAGGTGAACTGAATAAGAAATGTGCTGAAAGAGGAGAAGAAGTCAGCAAAGTAAGAAGTGGTGAAAGCGTGTCAAATACTTTTTCGCTTCTTAAACAATAGTAACTGCGTTTACAAAATCCAAATCATGCTGCACAGCTACAGACATGAAATGTACATACAATGCATACATACAGCGTCACATGAATTATGAATGGCCACTCATGCTGCTCTCGAAATAGTCAACATGGCAGCTTGGCATGAGGATACAAAATATTGGATTGCATCTCTCATTGCTGCAATCAATAGCTGGCAGGTCAACGTTGTTTCAGTGTAAAGATCTGACGCACTAAAATAAAGGACACACACTTTCGGACCCATGCAGTGAAACTATCAACAACAGTGACAAAAATAAACTATCTTAACGTTAGTGAAAGAAAACAACGTAATAGTGTTTCTGCTACCTCACTACTCCCCTCTAGCTTTTATTCAATGAGAAAATCTGGCCTTAGAGAAAACATTAAATCAAAGGCAGATTTTTGTTTAAGTATGATTGCGGTCCCCCTTGTGGCCTTGCCATTCTGTGACGTTAATTGTGAAAGGGCTACTTATTAAGTCAAATGGTGTGAGTAGATATGAGAATGTGGGGAGTTGTTTCGGAAAGAGATGACGATATTGTTGAAGATCTGCTCCACACAGGTCATATTTGAAAATGTTGCCTCTGCAGAACTTTTCATGTCAGCCTCCTAAAGCGCTTATCTTCCATTACTCATGTTTGCATACAACTCTCGACCTCTGTCTGTCTGCATAAAAAGAGCTCAGTGAATGTCAAACGATCCAGCGACTGTCTTGAACACAGAGATACGGTTAACAGCCCTTTAAAAGTGCTGTGGTGCTGACCTTTCCAGCAATCATTTTCCCTTTAGTCTTTCCCTCTCGGTTTTTCTTTTCAGTTGTCTTGTTTTTTTCTTGCAAGATGAACAAGCATTTCTCCCAGTTTACTATATAGACTGATCGTTCAAATATCCCCGGCATGAGTTGTCTCATTGATGTCAGTAATTGATCCAAGTAGACAATATGATGACAAAGACTCATATATTTTAATAGTGTGTAGCAGCACAGCAACACTTGTTGGTTGCCTGATTAAAATATATTGTTGCTTCTAGTAATTTAGTTTTACACTGAGCTGTTGCATTTAAAATGGGCTTCAGTTTCCCACTTGCATTGATTTTTCTTGCTGCAATCAATACACACGTTAGAGGTCTCTCGAGAGGGAAAAAGATGTTGTGAATTTATAGTTTGGCTTGCCTAAAATGTACCTACCTGAGGGGAGAATGGCAATAAGGTAAAACTCTAATTATCTCCCAAATAGGCTCTCAGGTTCTTGATCCTGAGCCGTTATCAGCTCTGCAGGAAAGGTTGCAGCACAGATTTGGCCTTTTACTGACTGATCTCTGGACATTCAGTGCCTGCATTCGCAGCCTGAGAAGATACTAACAATAACTAGGGCAAATGTCTGAATCCTGTTTTAAGTTAATTCACTCCAACTGAGTTGGAGACGCACAGCACTCTGCCAACTGGGCCTCATAAAACGATAATGAGAAGGCTGCTGTCTGCTGACAATGTGATAGACGCAGCTAACGCAGATGCATTGGCAGCAGTTCGAGATTGGCTGCTTATTTCACAGTTTTGAAAAATTCCACATACTAGAAAATATGATAGTTTTTCTCTTTTGCTCAATGTCTACAAAAGAAAAAAACAATCACTCCGATCTGAGTGGTTTCTTCTGCTGACACTGAGCGCCACAGTATGGTGATGATAGCAGAAGTTGGGTACACGGGTCTGTCATATTTGACAAAGAGCAAAACTCAAAGCAGCAAATTAAATGATCATAACCTGAGTATGAAGGGATAGCTTTGTAAAATCTCCAGAGAAAGTGATCCGTTGGCTCTGATGAAGGGAGCTCCAGAGCGTAATCTAGCTGTCTCTGGCTGCAGTCCCCAGTGAATAGCAAACAAATCTTAAAACTTTTGAGACCTTAACTCTCTGGGGGCTTCTGAAGGTATTAATATTTCACTCACTGTAAATAAGAAGAAAGACCTTCCAACTGACAGTGTGTTTATCTAAAAGGTCAGCTCACACAGCATATGGATGTGGATAAATATGGATCCAAATCTGTTCAATCTCAGTGGAGGAGAATATGAAAATCTGCTTCCTTCCTTTTGAAGCAAGACGCAAATAATGAAATGCCTCCTACTCTGTAACCTAGAATCAGGATGCTACTGTGTCTGAGCAGAGCAAGGGCAGTATTTGATAACATTGATTCCTGCTCAGTTGAATTCAATAATTAGGGCTCTATAATCAATATTTTTAAACAATAGATCACATGACTAAGTATTTGTAAAAGGAGTCCCACGTAGAGACGCCTGATGTCTGCAGTTCCCCTCAGCAGCTAAAGAGCCAGATATGTAAAGTGTCTTTGAGTACCTTGAAAAGGGCTGTATAAATAAAATGCATTATTATTATTAGATATCCTCCACAGGAGTTGGTGTCTACAAAAACACAGCTCAAAAGAAAGTTAATGTTGGCCTTACATTCATCAGGTGTACACAACATGACTTCAATTGAATGAGGATGTTTCTGTTGGTCTGTTAGATCTGCCATATCAACTTAAAGGTGAACAATAGCTGTTTGTCACAGTTATGTTTCCAGCCCCCCCCCCCAAAAAAAATCTGAGTCTCTCAGTGTGTGTTGTTATCCAGATAACAATACACACTGATTTGTTTTCGGCCTTACGTGCTTTTAGTGCATGTTCATGCATGTGAGGCTGATCCACTGGCTAGCTCACGCCAGCTGCTCTGAACTGCAGTATGTATGTATGTATGTGTATGTATATATATATATATATATATATATATATATATATATATATATATATATAGCCCCCTTTTTCATTATTTTTAATGGGGTATGGAATACGATTATTTTCCTTTTAGAGTATTTATATAAAGCATGTATCACCCATTTACTGCAATATTCTACTTTAAACTTAATGACTTCAGTACTTAATTGAAACCCATACATACTATATATGACCTTTGATTTGACATGTTTAAACCTTGTCAAAACATTGGGTTCTTATCCTAATAGAAATTGTTTATTGAAGCTACTGTATAAGTGTGTGAGGCCTCTATTACTTAACCTGCTGTCCTGCTATCACATCGCTGAACGCTGCACTGCACTAAGTGGATTGCTAACTTCAGTTTAGTCTTTGAAGTCTGTTAACCAGACAAGAGGTAATAAAGACAAACAAAGGCGTGTTGTTTCGCCTCATTATCGGAAATCTCTCTCCTAAATAAATGATGATTTCAGTTCATCTGAATGACAGACTCACTTACATGTTTATTAGATATAAACAGTCTAATGCAATAAAAAACTATTAAACACAACTTGAATTTGTAATATTCTGCTTTTTTTTAATAACATGTAAGAGGGGAGGGTGAGTCCCTATGGTGTTGAAATGCATCATATTTAAAGATATTGTTGATGTGTTGTCCACTCCTGTTTATATTAGTGGTGGACGAGGGTCACAGAGCAGTAGACAGGCGTTGCAAACTAGCTTAGCCTATAAATGCTGTGGTATGTGGCATAGGTCAATGTCAATAAACATTAAATAAATTGGAAACACTTTTTAATACAGTGCAGTGCAGAACAACACCAATAAGCTTTAAAAATGACCATAGAGTTCGATAATCTCGTCTTTGCACACTGCCAACAAAGACTGAACGTTATAATCTCCACATATATAATACAGATTTACCCAATACACTGGTCATTGGTATCTGATTCAGTAGGTTTAAGGACAACTGCAGTAACTGTACAGTACTTCTACACCGTGTCAGATGAATACCTCACTGCATGACCTTTAAAACGGCTGTATCAGCGGTCTCAGTCCGTCATGGAGCCCTAACATGTGCACTGATTCACCTCAGTTTACAGTGGCTGTAATTGATGCTGAGTAGGCCATACATAAGCTTTACGTATTGGCATCTGGCTGGTGACCAGGGAAAGGGAGAGAGATGAGATAAACAAGCATTTTTCATTCACTCCCATCTCTGTGGTAGAAGCACTCTCCAGATGTTTACTTGAGCATTTTATTTTCTTCTTTTCCCTGTGTGTACATCTGGCTCTTTCAAAATCCATGCAAATGTTGTCAATTGTGGGCACTTCCCTTTGAGTTTTACAATCATTTTAAATGAATAAATACAAACAAACCGATCATATATTCATGCAGCTTTTCAGATTTATGAAACACTGTACTGTACATATACAGAAAATAACTTTTCTCTTTCATATAATCTACTATGTTTAAGGCGATACGAGATTTAAGCCAGTTGGATATGCAGTATGTGTTTTTGTGTAATCAATTAATGCTGCCGCTATCATGATGGGATTGTAATGTATTGTGTTTGTCAGGATGCTGGAATATTAAAATGTAAATTCAGAAACACTGTGAAGCCAGATGGAAAAGACAACACAGGCATCAGAAAAAAAAGAGAGCATGAAAAGAGGCATCTTGGGGGGAAAAGATAGGGAGAGATGCCATAAAAGTGTCTTTTATGTCATCCCAACTGGAGCTGCATGAATAATTTGAACTATTTTCTATTGCACTGTGTGAATCCACCGTTTTGTAAATTAGAACTACAGCATAACAAAAAGTGGGTTAGCCAGAAAGCCAGAGGTATCATCCTGTTATTTTGACTATTGGTGCCATCACTTACTTTAGTTTGCCTTCAGCCATCTCGTCACCAAAAAGAAAAACAGCCACTTATCCGCTAAGAAGCCGCAGCACTATTCTTCTATTGTATACAGAGATGGACTACATGAAACCTGCTCCCACTGAAACCATAAAGGACTTGTTCTCTTTCTCTCCCTTTCTGTGCAAGTATACTCAGCTACCTAATCTTGCTGGGGTGAGAAAAGTTAAACTGCTATCAAAGTGAGTGGTGCTGAGCTCATATTTGATATTTACATTTAAGTGAAAACCCCCGCAGGCACAAGGTCATGCTGAATACTGTCAGGACATTTGCAATAAAAGGCTGTGAATCTCCAGAGCCTCAAGGGCCTGCTGACAAGTCAAACATCCTGCGCCTTTAACTCATTGTTGCTGTAAAATGTTCTGTCATTGATAATATTATTATTTGTATACAGTAACTTATTAAATCCAGAGACTGTGCCTTGATTGTCTTGCAACCCCGCAAGAATACCGTTTAATTAACTGCAAATCCATTTGTAGTAGCAGGTTAATGGGAGCATCATTTAGAGTAGTGGTATTTGTACATATAGAGTTGTACAGATTGACATGTTGATACCTGGGTTCTCACCAACCGGTTGTTTTGCAGGATAGTCGCATCAAGTTAGTACACTCAGAGTGGGCTTCAGGCTTGCTGTGTCCATGTGTGTGTATGTGTGTGTGTGTGTGTGTGGGGGGGTGGGGTGGGATGGGGGATATCATTCTGACGGCCTTAAGACTGTAATAGGCCTGAACAAGGTTATCGATATTACTGCCAGCTACTCAGTGCCAGCCCCTTGAAGGTTGCTGTCAGCAACTAATATGCCCAGCTATTTTATTTTATTGTAAAAAAAGTTTTGCTGCTGCTTCAAGAAATTTCCCCCTGGGGATGAATAAAGTTAAATCTAATCTAATAACCAACTAAACACACCACACTCTCATAACTACTCCCATTGGCCAATCATACAGGGAACGTGTGAAACGAGAACGGAAGCAGCCAGACAAGTTTTCTTGCCGCTTCATGAGTGCTGCAACAGTGTCGGGAAACAATCGAACAGTTCTGAATGCAGATCCTGTTCCGTAAGGGTGCACGTGGGGAGCACTTTGTTAAATCATGAGCAAACGTATAATTCGTCATGCACATTGACACACCAACGCATTTTGCCGCCTTGCGAGTGCAGTTTCTCTGGGGCCGCAACGATCAATTATTCATCATATATTTTATTACAGTTTAATGTACCGGGTACCACTGGCACGAATAAGCACTTCTTTAGATCAGTGGCGTTTGTTCAGAGTAAAAGTACAATTCCATAATAAAATTTTAATTACAACTCTGAACATTGGTCTTTCAAATTCCCTTTGACACTAATGTTCTTCAACATGATTACCTCACATGATGATTTGCCATGAGCACAGTAATAGAGCCTTTTTTGTTTGTGTTCACCCATGTTGGACTTTCCCTCGAGCAGAAGTAAAGCTATTGATAAGACATTTTTCATTGTCTTTCAAGCGAATGATGCTTTTACTGCAGATTATCATTTGGCCAAACATCATATAGCCATCTCACTAAGGCACCTGCAATATTAATTATTTTTTGTAGAAAAAAAAGAGTTGTGTTTCTGCTTTGCACCTGTGAGACATTACATCTAAATGCAAAACCACTTCTATGGAATCCTGTCATGGTCTGGATGAGAAAGGAAATGGAAGGACGTCAACAGATCTCACGTTACAGCAGAAAAACATGCACAGACTGAAGCGATGTATTAATCTGATCACTGGATGAAAATGTTTCTCCTCGCTCATGTGGAAACACAAAGGATACACAGCTGGATGTTGTTGTTGACAGTACATTTTTGAGGACTCAGCTTGTTGTCATGTGAGGGACAACAACAAGAGCTATCTTTAACAAACAAATATGTCTACTTCTCAGGCAAAATCTTCTTTTTTTAGCATGGAAGCTTTTACCTTTTGCTCAGAGCAGAACTATTAGTTATGCCTGTGCCAGAGAGAAATGGAGTATTACACACAACATTACACAAACTCATTACAGCAGAAGAAACTGTGTCAGTGTAGTAAACATTGCTTGAATAACCTTTATACATTACCGCCCTTCACCACACAAGTTAGGCCAGAGCACATCAAAATGATTTGTGTATTTTTTGACATTTTAATACAACCAATATATAAAATTTAAATATATTACACGTTTCTTGTGCAATTTTCATACAGTTTTTCTTTAACGTGAGGCTGAGGATCAATACCAATATGTACACTTGTCTCTTCAGGAGCACAGGTTACATGCGTTTTGATTAAAGGCTGATATGACCAGGGCTTAGCTTCCACTCGAGGGAGAGAGAATAAATGACCGTATTCAGCCCCCCTCAGCTTGTATTATGGCACAATCTAAGAGAGCTTTCAGCCCTCCTAGGCTAGGATTTTCCCCACACCTACCAAGAGAAATTAAAAATTACTTGGAGCCCTCCAGGAAGACAATTAAAGAGTCATCTTCCTCTCCGTATGTAGCTGTGGCCTGCCTGACAGCAAGCTACGTGCACATTATGCATAATGCAGCCCTTAAAACTGCACACGTCACTGGTCGGTGGGGGATCCTCAGCAGGCGAACAGTGTGCCGCACCAGCCAGCCCGCTGCTGAAAGTCTAATGAACTGAGCTAATCAAATCCGATGAGTGGGGGAATCAACTGGCTCTCATAACCCACAGTATATTGTGGAACGTTACTGCTTGAAGCCTGGCCACAAATAGAAGCTCCTCCACCTCTGACACAAGGTGTTACAGCAGTGAGGAAAGGAAGACAATCACAAACACCGGCTGTAGAGAGGTTTAGACAGCAGTTGTGCGGCTCTGCTGTGAGTGTGTGCGTCAGTGTGTCGAAATCACAAACTACAATAGCACAAATAGAGTCCTTGTGAAAACCTTATTGTGGAAGGGGATGAAGTCAAGAAAATGTAAAAAAATGAGAATATGTGTACTCACTCCTTCTGTCCAGCAACTTGCTCTTTGCCCCCAAGAGACATCTTCTCACACGTGAACATCCATTCCTCTGCAGGAGTGTGTGTATAGCACCACTGCATCCTCCCTGGAGGGTTGTTAGAAATAAAGCTGCTACTGCTTTTGACTGTACTCATCTGTTGACTCAGATAAATGGGTGAAGTGTAGACAGCTCTCATTGCTCATCATTCATGTGCGATCAATAAGTAGTGATGCAAGAGATAAATGAATCCACAGTCTCACATGGGACAATTTTTTGATTTAAGGGACAATTTGGTAGTCACCCAAATTAATTTAGTCTTCAATGAAACTAATGAGAATATCACAGAAGTGTATACCCAAAGTACTTATAACTTGTTTTAGTAACATAGAAAAAAAGAATGAACGAGGTCACAGCGACTTACTTACAATAAAAGTGTATATGGAGGATTCAAAGGATTCAGTGGCAGATCACAGACTGTGCAGCCATCTGCCTTCGCAGCACCACTGCTGCTGTCTGACAGCACTTTTGTTTTTCTCTGCACAACAACATGACAAATAAGACAACTCATCCTCCTGACCTCAGCAACCTTTGCCTGGACGAATGTAAACAATTATGCTATTTTTATTCTTACCACTGCATTATTAATATAATTTGAATGCACTGCACCTTGTTTATGTGTCTATAATGTAGAGGGAACAAAGAACATTAGCTGGGACTGATAATTTAAGTCTTAATGAAGATACTTAATGATTTGCAGAAGTGTTCAAATCAAATGTTTCTGTTTATATGCTTACATATTGTTTTCCTGGGTTCAGTACTATTCAAGTATTACTGTACTCACTGTTCATATGCCAAAGACAAAATATGTGTGAGGATAAAAGTAGGGTTCAAATGATAAAAATCAACCTAAGTATCATGCAGTTAGGGTAACATTGTAATCAATCACTTGCCGACTTGTCTCTTGACGGTATAAAGTGTCCTCACAGTGTGCAATAATCTAAAGGGCATCCAGCTGTGTAACGTACCACAAAGCCTGTGAATAGTAACAGGACCACTCTGACTGTGCTCGACACTCTTGTTCAGTTAATCACCCTTTCATCTCTAGCATAAGGTTTCCACAGTGTGTGTGCGTGTGTGTGTGTGCGTGCGCGTGTGTGGGTATGTGTGTGTGTGTGTGTGTGTGTGTGTGTGTGTGTTGGGAAGATAGATAATTAACTGTAAGGCAGAGCACGATTAATGTGCTTGTGGATATGAGGAGAGGTTGCACGCTGTGTGATAAGAGGGGAAAGGGAATAAGCAGCAATCCCAGACTCCTGGAATGGTCGTGTGCAAACGTTGGAGTAGGAAGGGCTACAATGGATTGCTGTCACTATAGCAACGCCCACATTTAGCAGTAACATCCCCTTAGTATATTGAAAATGTACAAACATACAAATGTTACAAATAGCTGGATATGATGATGTTCAGGAACATTACATACAGGATTATAGTAGTTTATAATCCAACGTTTGAGAGAGGAAGCGATCCATCATCCAGCAGATGAGAACTATTTTGTACATTGTATTGATTTTTCTTTTCTTTTCTGTAATAGAAGAAAATACCCTTGCATATACAGTAAGAAATATTCAAAACATGTTTTCATATCAGCCATTAATTAAAAGCATATATGGCCTGTTGTTTTCTGAAATTAATCAAAGTATAAATCAAGAGGAACATGAATTGATGAATATGTAGCTTTTCCTAGATTTGCGGAACAAATAATATTGACATGCTTTCTGAATCTCATAATGTGGGCCGCTTGCAAATAAAGTAGTGTCGAGTAATTTTCTTTTTCAATCGGATCAAATCCGTTTCCCATCTCTTGGCGCCATCTTCTGGAGAATAAACCACAATTCAACCATTTGAGGGAGACGCTCCTTCCTTTACCTTTATTAATTAACCACCTCTTTGTAGATCAATAAAGTGCTTTAGGAGTGTTTGAATTGGTGGGATTGTGGATTATTAGTTCTGACAATTGTCTTTTACTAGTTTAAGAAGAGTGACAAATAGAGTTTTATCTAAAACAGCTTTAAAAACTGTAAATCTTTAAAAATTAGAAGCCCGATTAATTAAGATGCAATATGTGGTCGTCCATCTCTTGTGTGCTTAACTGTGTTTACATTCATGCAGCATTATTTTAGGTTTATCATTTCTTGCAAAGATATTTTTGAGTTTTTGAGAATTCTGAAAGATACAGATGACATTATTATATATATATAAAGAAATGTAAATATAAAGAAATAGCCACCATGGTATCACCTCTAGGTGGCAGTATGACACAACAGTTACAGTTTAACCCCGTAGAAGAAGAAGGAAAGGGAAAAGGAAGCGTGGCCTCCGTCCTACATGCATGAAGGGGCTTTGCGCGTTAACTTGAAAACAAAAATGGCGGGTCCATAACCTGCTGTCAGCACCGTGACGACGGCCCGCTGCTTGTGATGTCGAAGGTTGGACAGGAGGTTTTCTCATGGCACAATAATGTAACTAACTACAGCGAGCCGCCGTGTGTCCGTAGTTCACTCAGTTGTGTCTGTAATGTTTATTGTCAACGCTGCTTCCAGCTATCTCCGGTATGAAGGCAGTATGTTAACTGCCGCGCAACCTCCAGCCGTTAAAAAGACAAGCTATCAACTCACCTGTGTCTGGTTGCAGGACATCCAGGGGCACCTCAGACAATGCCAGTCAACGGGAAAGTCATCCCCAACACCCCGCTGGCCGTGGACTTCTGGCATGTGCGGAAGTGTCCGGGCACCCGGCTGTTTTTCCTGTCCCACATGCACAGCGACCACACGGTGGGGTTGACCTCCACCTGGAGCAACCGGCCCATCTACTGCTCTCTAACCACCGCCGCTCTGCTCAGGCTCAAGTTGCAGGTGAGGGCGACACACACGTGTGTTCCGTGATCAAATTAACATACCACCCAGTTAACATGTCACGTTATCAGAATCAGAATCAAGTAGGTTTACACCTACAAGGAACTTAGCGTGGTGGGTGGTGCAACATTGGACATCAGACATAACAAACAACAACAGTAGACAACAAATACACAATCAACAAAGTGCAGACGAGACATATAATACAATGTAGAATGTACAGTGTAAGATAAAGTGCAATTATAAAGTGTATGTAATGTTTAAGTTAAAGTGACGTGTGTTATTTAAGTGTGCTGGTATGTGCCTTATCTGCCTCATCCAGTGTGTTGGATGAGCTGAATGGAGGGGCTGTTTCATGAGGATGGGATCGGTGCAGGCAACTGGGCACGCTTCTGTGTCGTTGACTATTTGTAAAACAATATCTTCTGACTGTTTTTGCATCCATGTTTGGTTTAAATTGTGCTCATACCTCTTTTTCATTGCTAACATTAACTTGTGTTTTTGTGACTCCTCAAAGCCATACTGGGGTGAAATCAATATTAACTGAACTGTCCTTGGGCTCAATAATAATTTTCACTACACACAATGGATGGCAGTCCTCTTTTACTTTCTCAACATAGTGGACAAGCCCTTGTTGTGTTGCTTGTTATTTCCCAAGGAAATTAGGATAAAGGAGTGAAAAAAAAAATATATATATATATTGCTGTCTTGAGATTTCTTCTGCTGATCATTTCTATTTTTGATCAGGTGAAAGAAGAGTGGATCCATCCATTAGAGCTGGATGAGCCTTACCTGTTGCCACTGGATGACATCGGCAAGGAGAGGCTGACAGTCACACTGATAAACGCCAACCATTGTCCAGGGGCTGTCATGTTTCTCTTTGAAGGCTACTTTGGCTCCATACTTTACACTGGTCAGTGTCTAAAAGCACAATGAACATATTTTATCTGAAGCTTCCAAGATGTAGAAAAACATTGTTAATTGTTTGCTTTCCAACATTATAATTGGTATCATGTGACATACAAATATGTGCAGGTACTTTTTTAATTATGGAATCAAGTAACGATATTGACATTAATTAATTTCAGGTGACTTCAGATATACTCCCTCCATGTTGCGTGAGCCGTGCCTAAGGAGCAACGCAACTATAGATGTCCTGTACCTAGACAACACCAACTGCGACCCCAATCGCACCCTCCCCTCCAGACAGCGAGCCACTCAACAAATCAAAGAGATCATCCGCAGACACCTCGACCACAATGTTGTCATAGGTAATGTTATTGTATTAGACCTTTTCTTAACATGCCTTCTATACTTTCTTCTCATCTCAGCAGGATGAACAAATTGTTTCTCAACACTGACAGAAATCATAAACTGTCAGCGCTGTTAATGTCTGCAAGTCTTTGACTTTATTAAAAAAAAAAAAAGTCTATCCTTGTGACTATGTTGCTGTTGCTCCGCACACTCTGCTGAGACGGGCCCTCATGCTCTCCTGCGCTGCCTTGCAGGCCTCTACGCACTTGGGAAGGAGTCCCTGCTGTTGGAGCTGGCGATGGAGTTTAAAACCTGGATCGAGGTGAGCTTTGAGAGGATGGAGACCCTCAAAGTGCTGGAGCTGCCTGACGTCTTCACCACTGAACCAGGAGCCGGTCGTATCCGAGCTGTGGAACAGTCAGTGATTTGCTCTGCCACTTTAAACCAGTGGAACAAAGAACAACCCACTTTGGCCATAATTCCCACCAGCAGGCCCCTGGTCTCTTTTCACCCCAACGTTCATGTTGTGCCATACTCTGACCACTCCTCTTACCAAGAGCTGGAGGATTTTGTCTCTGCACTTAAACCTACTTCCCTTGTACCCATTGTAGGAAACCATGTACCTGGAAGTTTCTCTGCCTTACTGCCCAGCAAAAAGCACCATGAAATCCTGGTGCCTGAGTCAGTCCGACACTACATGTTGAGACGGCCTGAGAGCCAACTCTGCTCTTCCCCATACACCAGCCTTCGACGCAGAGGTTTCCAACCTCTTGTTCCCAAAGGGGTGGTATTTGAGTCTCCTGAAAGGGGATCCAAGAAGTCATGCGAAGAAGCCTGGGAGGCAGAGTGCCGAGAGCAGGACGCTTCTGGGGTAGAGATGGACACAGAAAGTAGTGAAAAGGACTCTGACTGCATCCTTGTTGACCTGAGCAAGGACCTCACCCCTAACAAAAACAGAAAAGGGACTGGAGATATGTGGAGCCTCGATATTATCCAAACAGTGTCTGAAGATGTGGTAATGGCTGAGTCGGTGCCTTTCAGTCAACTTAGCCAGAGTAACTTTGCTCCGATGGAGATCCTGACAAACACCAAGGCCTGCTTGAAGTCTGTCAGAAAGACAAGAGGGCCTTTTAAAAGCAATGCCAAAATAATCAACAACACAATTTCAAATGAAAAGTACAGCAGCCAGGGTAGCAGACTCGGTAATGTTCAGAACAACTACACATTGTCAGTGAGTGGTGGCATGAGTCAGCACAGTGGGCATGCTATTGATCAGGACGGTGACATAATGTCAAATGACCAAATGAACAACATCGTGACAACATTGCAGAGCAGCCTCCAGAATGATTCCTGTTCTTCATCAAGCTCAGAGACTGAGCTGAAGCAGGAGTATTTAGAGGAGCTTGAAAGCCATATTTTAAAGGCTCTCTCCTTCACAGAGGAGGACATGAAGGTGTGTGGCCTCTTGCAGCAGAGCTTTGTGCAGCAGTTTCCTCTCTCTCCTGTCTGTGATGCACAAGATGATCACATCTCGGCTGAATAGTGTGTGTGTGTGTGTGTGTGTGTGTGTGTGTGTGTGTGTGTGTGTGTGTGTGTGTGTGTGTGTGTGTGTGTGTGTGTGTGTGTGTGTGTGTGTGTGTGTGTGTGTGTGTGTGTGTGTGTGTGTGTGTGTGTGTGTGTGTGTGTGTGTGTGTGTGTGTGTGTGTGTGTGTGTGTGTGTGTGTGTGTGTGTGTGTGTGTGTGTGTGTGTGTGTGTGTGTGTGTGTGTGTGTGTGTTAAAGAAGAGCACTTTAAAGGCAACACATAATGTATGTGTGGCCTGGAGTTTAGAAAAGCAGGCTTGTGATCAGTGTTTAGAGCTGACCTGTGAAGTGAATAACCTTTGCTCCCACCTTTCAACATGGTAACCTTGGCTTTGTATGCCAGGGCTGCTTTCTTTGGTTAGAAAAAAGAGAATTATTTATTTTGTTCTAATGGAAGACACTAACCAGTGACCTTTAGTGACCGGTATATGTGGTCAGGGCTGATGCACAGCTTATATCTGTAATGGATGTTTGTAAAGTCACATTTCCACAAAGATAGACCAGTAAGCTAGTTACTCTTGTTCTTTTGTTTTTAGCCTTGAGAACCACCGGTTTCGTAACAGCGGCTGTTTTTACATTCTTTATTTTGAGGAGTTGAAAATTAGTCTTTATGTTCGATCTGCCTTTTCCACCTTCATTTGTATATTTCCTGTGTTTCAGTAATGGCATTGTTTAAGTCAATTGTGAACCCTTAAAGAATGTTTTCATTAGTTTTTTTGAGAATCAAGTTATCAAAGAGAAATTGTAATTTTGATATCATCTGTATGAAAAATGTTTGAGAAGATACTGTTACAAATAAAGTGTGTTTTCCTATACAACCAACCATAAGCAGCTGTGGCAATGTTCTTTAGTCAACTACAGATTAGTGTGAAAACATTTCTTAAGTTGGTCATATTGATTATCGATCCTAAGTATAACTGTCAAGGGGCAAAACACACTTCTTAAAGTGAATTTGAATTGAAAAGCACGATTACTTTAGATTGTATTATTAGGTTGATGAGTTTCATAGTTGTTTTTGTCCCCATGTGCACTTTGTCAACTGCAAAAGTAGCTGCTATTATTCTTTTTCATGTTTTGATTAGATATGACATAAACCAGCTGTGTGCAGCTCGGCTGTCCTCTGTGGCTATTCAACAACTCTCTATGATGGTTGTAATCCTAAATCTTACTTGTTGGACTACAGTGCTTTATAACCAATTATACCCGAGCATTGTGCAGCATCAATTCACTTTTTTACTTGTATTTTATTCAAACGAATAAAACAAAGCCACATATTACAATGTCACCTTTTTCTGTTAATGTATTATGTGTATTAATAGCAGACTTATGCTTTATGTGACACATTTCATTTCTATTGATCTCATATTTGCGCCAAGAAGCATTGTTTGTTTTAAAAAAAGCAAAATGTTCCTCTTCAGAAAGATTCATTTCTAGTGAAGGAAAGGTAGTAATACTTTACTGTAATATTTATGTTGAAAACCGGCTCCTTGTATGTGGACTGTTTCCTCAATAAATTGCCATTTTATTTGCAAATCAATGTGCTGTGATGTTGCTTTTTGAAAATGATTTTACAATGAAGTCCACACACTTAGATTATATCTAAACTAAGGATTCACAGCTGCTTGTTGTTGCAATGCTGTCATTCCTCCTGTAGATGGCAGTAGTTTATTACGATGCTTTTACTTCATTTTGCTTCTCGTTTTTTTTTTAGGGTTTTAGTTTTTCTGCAGTGTCTGATTCCTGCAGCAAAAAAAAAAAGTATCTTTGGTAGTGAAAAGCATGCAGAGCAGTAATGTCTTTGATCATGTTTTTTTGTAAAGATAATAAAAGTTATATTTCTACAATGAGCACATCCAGAAACATGCTGATTCTGTCAGAAATGAACAGAAGCCTGCTATGCTCTTAATGTGAAGGTCTTACTGCATTGTTGAAAATCTGCGTATTTATATTTGCAATATCCTGACTACAGAGCTGTCGCTCATTTTAGCCACCATAGATGGGTGGTTTGTGAAGTTTGTGTCCGTGTGGCACTGCCAAAGCTCTCAGGCATCATGCTGACACCGTCCCCATCAGGGGCGGTCACACTGACAGGCTCATAAAGGATGAATGACCGGCTCCTTCATGTGTGAGGGCAACCTGGGACGAGTCAGAATATTAAATAAAGAAACATTACCCTTTTGACTTATGTATATTTCATTTCATTAGTGTTGCAGCTGATCGAGGTGGAGTTGGTTTTTAATTAATTTGCTTTCCGTAAATGATTAATCTCCCAGTTATACATTTTCACAATTAATTGATTTAAAAAAAAATATTTATACAATTATCCAGTCTCCAATTAATTGTCTGTAGTTTAATCTATGAATCATAGAAATATAATTAAGATAAAAAGATGTGAATTCACTCTGAATTGTAGTGTAGTAGAAGTAGGAAGTGGAATGAAAAAAAAATACTCAAAATATAAATACCTCAAAATTGAAATAAAATACAGTACTTGTATAGTAGTGAATGTACTTATAGACCACCATTGATGGTGGCTGAGCGCGACAGGGTTCTTCACACCTTCCTCACATGACCAGCTTTACAGGGACTCCAGGTAATATGACACTAAAAGAGCACAATACTGGATTGTTTTATTTAGCTTACATTATAATCAGTTGTAATATTTCTTATGATAGCAGGGTGACAGACAGAGATTTAGTTTGCATTAAGATTAATGCATATTTTACACGTCTGCTTTTTTTCAAGTGCTGCAAATAACAAAAACATGTTTGAGACCAAAAACAGAATTTGGGAGGAAAAAAAAAATATTTTCCACTATGAGGTTATATGAAGCTGTGGCAGCGAGGCCAGAAAATGAGAGGAAATGGAGTGTCACATACTCCTACCAGCATCCCAGCAGGTATTAGGGCTGGAGTAATGGATTTCTCACACATGCTATTACTTCCTCAGGAAGCTGCTGCTTTTACCTGGAGTGAAGCTGCACTTGAATGAGGGGACTATTGCAATGGTCAGACAAGTCTCCCTTCAAGTATCTGTTTCCGTTCAACATGGTGATCTTATTGGCGCAGACTCTTCCTACCTCATCATGTATTCTACCTGCAGAAAGAAGGAATATGGCATTTGGCAACACAATCCACCCGGGATCAGAGTGTGGTGTTGGATACATTTCTTTTCTCTTTGCACAGTTCTGTTCCAGTAAGGGTTACTAGGGACAACAATGTGCACCCACCCAAGACCCACACATTAGTTGCTGAGCAAAATTAGTCGATACGGATTGTTTTTGTGTGTTTTTTTTCTTATACCAGCTGGTATACAAGGCTCAAGACTATATTTCAAAGTCAAAATCAGAAATGTTATATTTTTACTGGTCAGTGGTTATGTGCATGCAAACACTCAATTCATTTAACTAGGAAAACAAAGATTGTAATTGTATTGATAAAATTAAGTGTTAGAAAGTTAAACAGGTCACAATTACCTCTAATATCTATTTAATATTGTTGTGAAAAGATTTTTTCCACACAAATGTATTTATTCAAGTTTCTCGCAAAAAAATATATTTTACAACAATTGAACTCATCATAATAATCTTCTAATTCACCATCGTACTACTGAAGGGAACCTCTGCTGTTAGTGGTGCTGCTACAGTTAATAGCTTTCCAGCAACAATATAAACATTATCAGAGATTGGCTACTAGAAACTGTTTACAGATAACAATCGACCGTAAAACGTTATTTCACACTATGATGGTTACACTGTGTAATTAGTCCACGGTTCACATGCATGCCGAATTGGGATCCGTACAGCTCACAAATCAACTACGCTGACTTTAATATCATTTTTGTTATTTTTACAGTTGCGCACATGTTCATTGATTTTATCATTTTGTAATATGTTATTTGCTCTTTTATTTATTTACTTATTAATTGTCTTTCCTTTCCTTTCACATAGCTCATACACACACACACGCACACACACACGCACACACACACACACACACTGACTACATTATGTTAGCTAGCCTGTATTCACTTTGTGCTCCTGTTGTTCTGTGAATGTATTGTCTCAACTTGCAATAATGAAGAATTTAAAAAACGAAATCAACTCCGGCCCGTTACAGCATTTGACATGATTTGACACCTCATGAACAAAACACAGCCTGTCTTCATCTTTCATTGGTTGAAAAAAAAGCCGATACAATCCTTCAGTGCTCTTCTTCAAATGAAGAAATACTCTTCTGATATAACTCACGCTATTGCATCATCTTCAGAAGCTGCCATTGTTGTCGCCTCTCTGTGCCGTCACACACCCACAGGACACTGATGGGTCATGCAATGGACACTAAAAGCCAAATCCAGAGTTATTTTTCTTCCCCCGTTCATGTTCAATGAGTCTGAGACAGCGGCTGGAGGGCCGTGAGATGGTGTCAGAGAAAATGCTTGAGCGCTGCTCAATGGGCCCCATGGAAGAGAAAGATTCAGGTATTTTCATCTGAATTCTATACTCGGATGTCTGACTGTTCTTTGCTTCATGCGCCACTGAGCAATGTTAATAATAAACATAATTAATCAAAAGAAGACACTGTCATTGTGTGGTTAGACTTTGTCTCTGTTTTTTCTTTTCTACATTTTTTCCATCTGGTTTGCATGCAGACTAGTAAATCAACTTAGTGACACATGGACATTTGGACCATTTACTATTACATTAAACTATCCATTCAGCCTTATTTCTACATATTTCTTAACTGCAACACGTGTGTGGTCTTACAACGAGTTTGGTGGGAAACTGAGGTGTAAAAATCTGGAAGGTTACAGATTATAATAACGTAAAATAAATGCATACAACTTATATAAAAAATCTGCTTCAATATAATAAATCCCACCATGCAAGCTCATATATATCATGGTAAGTTATTGCTGATGAAAACCCAACATTTCATGATTCGTTTAATAAAAAATAAAAATAACAGGGTATTTTTATTGGGAAGAATTTACGTTAGCAGAGCTTTGTTCGCAGCTATTGTTCAATAAAACAATACTAGCATAGTCTACTAATACTGGGACGAAGAGTAAAAGTGCAGAGGCGGCTGATTTACAATCTGGTGCATCCAATCACAAACGTTGCATTGAAAAGACAAATGTAACCACAGCCTCAGATATCGTATACATGCATACAGGCTTCTCAGCATCACTACCATACATCTGAATAGAACATCTAAATTATTGTATCATACTCTTGTTTTTAGAGGGTAAGGTGGGCTCGAAAACATTGTTAGCATGCAAATTAACCTATTTTCGACAAGGTTGGGTTTTAGATGTTTAGAGAAACATTCATCCATGATGCAGAAGGTTTTATTACTGCAGTGTGAATAATCACTTTGATCTGACAAGGTAAAACCATGAATCAACTTGACATAGCTGAAACAAAGACAACGCAACAGAGCGGCTTTTCAACTCAGAGAAAACCTGTTTTCTTTATTCCATATCCACTTACAAAATGCTGACTTAGTTTCAGCTGTTCTTCAGAGACGACGTCTTTCAGGAGCTCCAGCACCGAGCTCATATGTGACATAAGAAGAGCAGAACCAGGATTGCTAATAAGAAAGCCACTGGTTTCTACACTTTGTAGTGGTTTCTCTCAGTCCCTCTTTCCTACATTGTTGCAGACAGTTGGACCAATGACGCTGAGCTGTGTCACACCCACACAGCAGCAGAGGGTTTTATCTTTTTGCTCACAGTCTATTGCTATTTCTGTTGCCTCTGCCAGTGTTTATGTGAGGGGTTACACACACACACACATATGGCAATGTATTTGTTTGTGTGTCTTCTGAGGGGGTAAACACACAACGATGAGATGAACACAGCAGTCCCAAAAGAGAGAAAAAGAGGATTTGGGGAAAGCTGCCAAAACAAAGAGGAACAAAAAGGAATGTATCTTTTGCTTTGTGACTTTCAGAAAAAAAAAAACATCATAAAAACATGTTTTCCACAATGCTCAGGCTCATACGGGAAACACATCAAATTTCTGCATGTGTCAAGCTTGTGAGCATCACAAGAAACAGTCAGAAGCAGTCATTTATTACTCTCTTTATTATTATCCTATAAGACAATAGGAGGGAGTCTGGTTCACACAGGCCCCGATCCAGCTGCTCGGGGATGACTCACAGCACAGTGCTTCCCTATGGGGGACTCCTCTCTTCTTCTGTAGTCCTTGTGCTCTCTCATGCTCTCTCCCCTTGCTACACTGTGCTCTTGCTAATCTTCTTTACTCGTTCCACCTTCTCCCTCTCTATCCTCCCGCCACCTGCCAGCTTTTCTTCTCCTCTGATGGCCCCCTCTCTATGTTTTAATGTCACCACTCGCCTACCTCCCCTCCATCATGCCCTCCCTCTCCTTCATCTTACACTCCCTCTCGTATATATCCTCTACTCCTTCCCCTCCAGCCACAGAGATTACAGTCCCAGTTCTGAGCCACTGAAAAGGTAATCTAAGGTGTGGAGTAAATACATGCGGAGGGCGCAGCAGAGAGAGCAGCTGTCAGTGTTATCTGAGCACTACTTGAAGCTACCACCTACTTTCCCTTACTTGAAATCTCCAAAGCCTTTTTATTGCTTGACAGGGTTGGTAAAGCTGGGCATTGTGTGCACTTTTCAGCCTTGTACTAAATGGCACGCATCAACCAGGGAATGGTTTTCACCGCTGACAATGTTTATGGCTGCTGGCGATGTAACAGCTTTGGAGACAGCTATTTGATTTGTGTGAGGTTGCGTCAGCCTGGAAGTCTCACAGTTCTGTTGGGTATGCGGAGGGTATATCTGACTTTTTTTTAGAGATCTAAATCTATAGAGTACAACAACCTATTTCCACAAGGTTTTAAAGCTAGCCTGCTCCAGATGTGATATCAGATTACTGGTCGTGTTATGTGTTGGGGCAAAGCCGTCCAATTAAGATGATCCCTTGTGTGTCTATTCTCAAGCACTGGTGGACCTCCGAGCAGAACCATGTAGAGGACTGCAGAGATTCTGCCTCAGGGTTAGATTAAATTAAAAAAAAAACTTTTTGGTAATTGTAAACTTGTCATGTTAAAAAAATGATATTGTAGAAATGTTCACCTACTACAAACGGTTTGCACTCACCAGATCCTGTACAATCTGATGAGTGCAAAGGGATGATGGGTCCCAACAACATCTTACAACCGTGAATTATGGTTCACATTTTTCGGACACAATGTAAATTATGAACTGATGAGTGCACACTGCATTCAATTTTTTCACACCTCACATTGTTCAGGTTGCATTTAGATATATATAATGTTATGTTCATTCATTGATTCGTCAAATGATTTTCTTCTAACCCCGTTTAATATCTCAAAATGTAACACATTCTACCTGCAATACATATCGACTGTCACACACAGGCTACGGTAACATGAACATGAAAGTTCACTCAGCAACAACATGTGAAAAGTATAATCAACCAAGGGCACACAGGTGTCTGGAAGCACTATTTTTGTCGGTTGTCCTCAATCAACGTTAAAAGCCCTGTTTGAGATGAACCAGCATCGATCACCGGTCGCCGCACAATGCATGCCTGTTAGATTTGTGTCCATTTTGAAACCCAACTTGCTCTGACGTCATGAATACACGGGCAAGGATAACCTCGACGTCAGAAATGTGTACAATTGTTGGTTTATTTTATATGTTCTACTCCTTGATTTAAATGTATTCCAGGCTCTTTCCTAAAAATCTATTTACTTGTTTTTGTCAAAAACGCTTTCTCAACGTGAGATGTTGCATCAAAGGGATGTCCCACTCACATGTCAAGCTCTTGCAAATCTGGTTTTTTTAATGACGTTTATTAGTCCAGTATGGGTAATATCAAAGTCACAGAGAAATCATTTACACACAATGACATCTATGTTTTCAGATTAATATTTCCCACTATGAACAATCATTTGTCAATTAATATTTCCCACTAGATCAAACCATATTTTATCAAAAAATAATACAAATTTAGTTTGGGGAGCTCTCCGCAGTAACAGTTTTCTTCTCTTTTCTGTTGTGGACCTGTCTGTTAACATATTAAAAGGTAAAGGTGTTTAACATAGCTCTCACAACTATTTCATGTGGGATACAGTATTTTCTCATAACCCATACATGTCTTGCTTTCCATACACTTTCTATTAATGCCAAGCATTTATCTTCCTTAGCTGTTGGATTTCTTTGTCAGCAGCCTGAAGCTGTGTCATCATAACAAACAGGAAGTCTGTACAGAGCTTGGAACCATGGACTAGCCACTGGTAACAAGTCACGTCTGGCAGCAGGACTTTGTCGGAGTTGCAGCGTTTCATGTCATCACAGGAAGGCCTCTGGCATGTTGCACCGCGGGTGCATTTTTTCCCCTCAAGGAACGCTCTTGTGGGCAAACACTGGTTTACAACTTGCCAGGCCACATCTTTATGGTTATTTGTTAGTATTGAATTATTCACATTAGACCTTACTATTTCTGAGTCATTTTCATTCCTTTAATGGAGCGGTGACAGAACATGCTCTCCTTCTGTTCTTGTGATTTTGTCACACCTTGTTTTACACATGACAACACTTCTGGCCAGGTTTAGGAATATGGGATGATTTGTGGTGGCCTTTTGCCCTTTGAAGCGAAGCCCACCACGCCCCGACCAAAACAAAATGAGCCCAAGTTGGGGCTACAGCTTTCATGATTGGGCTCACAAACATAGCCGTTAGCTCACTTTCAATGTCAGGGACACCTTCTCCCCCCTTCTCTAAAGGCATGCACATTATTTCATGGTTTCATTTCTCATGTTGCCCTCTCCATATAAATTGAATCATGAACATCATCATCGTCATCATGAACCTACAGTACGTGGCCATGAGTCCATGATTGGATACGAGAGACTCAGAACATTTTTGGAAAGCTTTATAACCTTTTAATTTCCGGCCTTCCTCTGAATCTGTTTGGGAGCTCTACGGCCTCCTTAATGCCATTTGATAGAAACGTTTTCTGAGAACATAGGGAGCCTCGGGAGGTGAGTATTACTATATACAATTTATATTGTATTTTTTGCGTGAACTATTATTTTAGGTTATGGAAGTCATGCTTAAAAACAATAACACTGTTTGCTGCAAACGAGAAAGGAACTGTGGTCTCCCGAGTTTGATTAACTCGTAGATGGGATGCTGATGAGGAAGGTGAGAGGTCTCTCTCCCATCCCTTCGCAGTCATTTTCATACAGTCCATAAACATATGAATGTTCTTTTTTCAGAATACTTTATTTTTATGATTCTCCCCCTTATTCCCAAAGGATTTTCTCGCAATTCATAAATATTTAATAACCCACTTTGTAGTATAATAATTCACCCAAGAAAGAAAAAACAAATCCTGATCCCTCTTCTATCTTTCATTTTTTATAACAGTGAAGCATGCTGTGTTGCATTCATTTGTATGAAACTGTATATTTTATTCTAACATCATTAGTATTAAAAGCTTGTGTGAATTTTCATCAACCTTCGCTCTCTTTCCCACTCGTATATATGCATGAATAATCTATCGTAGTGTTTTTAAGGCAGCAATTAACAATAATGTCATTATCAATTATTCTGAAGATTATTTTCTATTTATTATAAAAAATATAGAAAATTGTAAGATCACAATTTTCTAATGCACAAGTTACCATTTTGTCCAAACAGTCGAGTAGCCAAGTAATATGCCGTTTTCTATAAGAGAAGATTAAAAAACACAAAATATAAAAAATTAAAAAAGCTGGAGCCACATATTATTTGGGCATATTTGCTTAAAATAGGACTCAAAATTATGACGGTTCACTTTTTGTTAAACATCTAATTCATTAAACGGTGACTTGTTTCACCTTTAAATATATTCTAACATATAGGCAGTGGTCTGCTCAGTGAACAGGTCATTAAAACCTGCATTTGCATTCAGACTGGGTTATTTGCCTTCTCAGTATTCTGTTGTTTTGCGCTGGCATGCCGAATCACATAAAATCACAAAGTTATCTCTCTTTTGTCTGTAGTGGGAATTTATTTTTATGGGGAACAGGCTGTTCCTGCCTGCAGCAAACATTAAATATGGCTCCCTCTGAGAAGTCAGCACTGTGATACTGTCGGTACTCAGCTCTTCTTTATTAGTTGTTATTAATGTGTGGTCAGTGGTCCGTTCAAGGCAGAACATGTGATATTAATTGATGTGATGTAGGCTACTATTCCAAACTAAATATCACCAATCTGTCCTTTAGTGCGCTCAGTGTGGAGGGACAATAAATAAGACATGTTTTTGTTTCTTTTCATCACAATTATTTTTCATACGACCGGTTCTTCCAGCTGACAACTCTCCCAACAACCATTAGGTGGTCATGAGAAAGCACCTACCGGCTCCATTACAGTGCACTGAAAACTCACTTGTCTTGTAATATCTTTACTGGTGACCTAATGATGATTTATAGCCAATACAACGGCAGCTGGTGAATTGTAGTGGTGAGTACATTTGTTCTGCTGAGGGAGTGTAGCCACGAGGTGAGTGGAGTTCATTATGAACAGCAGAGTAGAAAGGATACAACAGAGAGTTGTACCATGCAGTTAATGGGAGCTGTGAGGATTAGAAGCTGTGGGAAAGTAGAAACCTTCCCACTATAACTGCAAATTCAGATCTAAAGAAAAAACTCTTTATGTTTTTAATTGACCTGCGCTCTACTAATTGGTGGAGGTTGTTCCACTCACCATCAGACATGAAACGGCCCACCTTACTGCTGGAGACCCTGGAGTCTGTTTTAATTGGGAAGTGCTGTTACATACCATGAAGAGATCTTCTGTTCAGTTTGCAGCTCAATACTGAAACCGTGGTCAACACTGATCTCAGATTAGAGTGGGAATTGCTTCTGCACACCTCCCTCCGTGCCCTGTTGAACACTCTAAAAACAGACAGAGGGGCATTTGGTGGCTGCTGACCACACTGACAGCGGACCTTATTAATTCACAAATTGTGAATGTTAAAAACATGAATCGTAGTTGTTGCTCTGCCAAATTAAAAGTTGGAAGCTGCAGCTAATACATTCAGTTAATTTCTTTAGATGATTTAATATAAATCTGTATATATATCTGTAGTTATTTATCAGCTTTATGTATTCTTGTTGCAAATAAAATGTATTTTACAGTTGATACTTTGCATTGCCAACCACCCAGACAGACATTAATTAACAGAAAGTCATACTGTCTATGTAAGATACTTTTAGTGCGTTCACACTCAAATATATTTTACCAAATTGATGATTTAAAAGAAATTGTTTTGGGAAATACAGTTATTTGTTTTCTTACAGAGAGTTATAAGACTAACACTGGTTTAATAACTGTTTTTCATGCTTATAAAACGTTGCTTGCCAGAACACCAGAGTGATTGGTGCAATTAGATCTTAGCAGAACTATTTAGCATGTTATACATGTGAAACGTAACATAGAGGGTATAATTCTATGTCATTAGCTGATGATTTTCTCCCTGGCTGCCAGTCAGGGGTTATTGTTCAGGCAGTAAGTGGGTGGGCGAGGGAGGTGTGGGCTCCGTCTTAGGCTGGTAATTTATGGCTCCAGCTGCTGTCTCCCTCTCCCCAGGTGGATAGCTTGATGAGTCAGCACTGCATCTCATTAGGACAAAAAACATTTCTAAGGTGAACACATTCTGCTATAGAACGACACTCGCTGCTGATTGGACACCATGTCTCTCACGGGGATAGATTTGTAGCTACAAATCAATCATCTTGTTGATTGTTAAAAAGCTGCAATAAAACTCTCATGACAGCAGCTTTCCTAATATATGATCCCACACTGACAGTTGGATCTATCAACATGAAATGAAATGTAGATAGCTGAGCTTAAAGGGGGATTTTTTTTCTCATCAAAGTCTGCTCAACTCCAAGATAATAAATTATTCGGTTAACTCAAAACAGCAAACTTCATACGAGTTAACGGTATCCGTCCTTCTGTTTATGCTGCATTCATGTGGAATCAGACGGCCAACACCTTCTGGATGGGACAAACAAACTGTTTGACGAAATGGCAGGAGTGACAATGTGTTGCTATGGTGATGTAATAAAAGATAGGAAACATAATAACGAAGTGCTTACTAATTTATGTAAATATTCTAGAAATACATGGAGCTATAAAATTCAGCTTTCTGTACTGGGTAGCAAACTTCAACATTTTCTCCGATGTGAGGGAGCAACGTAACAGCCGGTTGTAATTTCGATAAAACATTTTTAACTTTGGACGGCAATGACGTCTATTGTTCACTCACCTCACCTAATTTTACCAGCTTGCTCTTGTCCACTAACATTTCATCTGGTTTGCCGTCTAAAGTCTCCCTGATACCATGTGAACGCAGCATTATACTGGCAAACCCTCCTTGACTTAAAACATGTTTAAAATCCACCAAAACAAAGCTGGACTTGAAGGTCATGAGGGCCCTTCATGTGGACTTAAATGTTCAAAGTTACTGTTCCATCTCACTTTATTCATCTCATTGAGACCAAACAAACAAAACGTCTTGCATTCTGCCAAAGTTGTCAATTGTTTATTAATCTTCAGTTAAGGCAATCCATTACAAAGCATTTCACAAACCACACAGTATGACGACAATATCATGTCCAACACCTGGTTTGGTAATTATTCAGCATGCAATTCAGAGACCAAGAGAGGTATGTAAACAACCTGGGATAAAACAGGAGTAGTGGCAAGAAGAACCCATACAGAATGTGTCTCATAGGAACAGAATGGAAAGAAACCAGAGATGCAACATGCTGCAGGCTGTAATCTCTAAATAACACCGCAAGTAACAAACGAAGCACATGGCAGATGCACTAATCAAGTGAAATGAAGGTAGACTACCAAACCTCCTGGCATTTTGGCACACACATGCACATTGTCTAGAGAGGCCAAGTTCAACAACTGAACACATTTTGGCACTGTATATTCTTTATATGGGGCTTATGTACATAATTAGATTTCAGCCTCAAAGAAAATTCTAAATGAAGAGATAATCAAAGTAATTTCCATCAAGAAAAAAAAAATATTAAATGTATTATTGGAAAGACATCTTTTAGACCGAAAAATATATTTCATAATTGCATAAGTGTCATTACTGTGCTCATTTCGTATTTATTGATTATGTGTTTACTACTGAGGCTTGTAGTCTTTGATTTCCCCATGGAGGAAATCTCAAAAAGTGTAGTTTGTTATAATAATAGTAAGATATAGTAAACCGGCCCAAATAATCTTGCTGTATTAATTACATGAAATATGTCTGAAAAGTGCACATAACATATGACCCCAACTCCCTGTGTTCATGTAATCTTTTCACACTCACATCGTATGAGCTGCATGCTGATGCTGACAACCTGCCTGTTAAATGACAGAGCCCACGTTCCCTAACTGATTTTCAGTAATAATCAACTTGTGATTGTTTTAAAGGGAAAATGTGAAGATGAAAGACAAATCACATTGAGAAATACAATTTAAAGAGGTTACTTGCAAAGTAAATATATCAGATACTGTATATAAGTCAGTAATAATAATACTTCTTTAAATATATTTCACAACAATTGAATTCAATGTATATTAATGATTTCCTTTTGGCTTGAATGGCTTTCTGTAGAGGTATTCTGGTATTTATGTGTGTTATGTAACTAAACTTTATGGCCTCAATTCATTTCTGATGAACAAGTGGATTTGGCAGCAGATTAAACGCTTCTTTGTCATTTGAGGGAGAATTGTCATGACAAATTAAAAACGAAAAAAAAAAGAACGCCAAATATGGATCTGGGCGTGTGACAGAAGGAGTTCACTGCCTCTGGACTGAGTTTCTGCAATATCATCACTCTATATCTTCTCTCTGATCGCACTAGAGCAAGGGAGTCAAAGAACATTATGCGGCTAACAAAGATCGTAAAGCAACATGAATTACATAAACACGTTTGCTCTCAGCACAAAACAAATTATAACAATGAGAAATCTAAGCGTCATATTCTCTGTGACACATAACAACTCTTCGTAAACGTTAGTTTAGACTGTGTCATTCAATGAAACTTTCTTTAATTGCAAAATGATCAAAAATAAACTCACTTCTTAATGAATGTTTGCTGTTAATCCTTGAGACAATGTTAACAGCCACAGTTGAGTTGTAAACAAGTCTTGACTTTGAATATTGTACAAGGCTCAGCGACAGTTAATTCTCATTATTTCAAGACAATTAGTGGAGAGCTGCAAGTATAAAAAGTACAGGACACTGGTAGAGACAGCGTGTAATAGTCTGTGATAGTCCTAATCTTGCAACAGTTTTACTGTCACCAACATTTTCTGTGTGTACATCTTAAACATGAGACCTGCTTCTGCTGGCAGAGTAACACCTGGGTAACTGAATTTGGATATGTTTCCATATAATAGGCACATTTGGATCGAGATATTGAGTGACGGAGAGATGCTTGTGGAAATAATGGCCGATATAAATAGATAGGATGTACACAACTAGGACACAATGTCCCTAACTGACTTTAAAAGAAAAAATAAATGCAGAGAACAAACATATGGGCAGCTGTCTTGAAGTAAATTGTCAAACAGAATTGTTATATTGTACCTTAGGTATTAAAATGGTATTCCAATGTTTTGCTATAAAATGGGCTGTTGTGCATAAGTGCAAAACAATGTTATCTGGGAACACTCAATTCATTTGAAAGAGTCACTGAATGATCAGAAAAGATAGACTGGTAACTGTTTTTGTTTCGTGCAATCAGTTATTGTTTTCTTTAAAAAACATTCAACACCCAAATATCTTACTGCAAGATTTGTGATTGTTCATTTTACATTCCGGGGAAACAAATCAATATAAGGAGGATAAAAATAAATTGGTATTCGTTGACATCAGTCTTTCGAAAGTGTATTTGTAGGGTCCTTTAAAAGTACAGCGTAAAATCCCAGACAACAAACTGTAACCACAACAAATATAATGGAAAGAAACACAAACAGCGAGATGACGAATGAGATATGGCAGCATGACTAATAATTTACCTCTCCGCAAACAGGGAAAGTAAGTACGTGCTTTGAATTCTTCTTCTATTCTTCTGTAAAACATACTGTTTTTGTGATGCAAGTTAATTTTAATATAACAGGATAGTCATTTCTTTATTAACATTATTCCAGTTTCATACGGTTTAAAATAATGCATGACATTAAAGCTGTGTTGAAAACATAACAAGGGGTCCTTTCCATTATTTTCATTGTGGTAGCGGTTGGTTCCTTCAAAATAATTATTTTTGAGCTTATTAACATTAGAATCTTTGTGCTTTTTGTTAGGACAGAAATGTGTGCATTCCGTTAATATAAACACTAGAAATAGGTAAAAGACATGGTGCTGGCAAATCAGTATGGCAACAGCTCACAGCAGGTCCTCTACATAACTGCTGGTAATTAAATTATCTATCAGTGAAAATGATTCAGAACTGTTGAATAGCTTTTATCACATGCGATTATATTACAGTCCTTATCAAAGTAGAAATGGGGATTTCTTTAAATACACTGGTCATACAATATAAGATGGAAAACTACTGGAAAAATAGGACTTTAATCCCCCATCTTTAAAAACCCCTCAAAGGAATTAATGATTTCTGCAATAAATAAATAAATGAGTATACCTATGATTTCCTAGTTCAACACTTCCAAAAGGTATCACAAACATGATACACACTGGCACATTCTAATATATGTACGCCTTCAAACAGGCTCTCTCTATGAGTTTACTTGCTATCCATTACATCAACACTTTGACAGGTTTGACAGTCAACAACTAAAACCTCCTTCAACACTGGCCTCCTCTCAGCGCTCTGATCCTCAAGCACTCAAAACTTCCTGATCATCAGCAGGTTCACCAAAAGCAGTCGGATTTCTCCAAAACAATATGGAGTCTCACCATCTTTTTGTTCAGCCAAATTAATATTTATGAAATTGCCTTAAAAGCGCATATTCCCAAAGGACGGTTGTGAAGGCCGGTTCCCGTCGAGCACAACTCAACGCAGAGCCGTTTTGGGCGCTCATACGAGATTGGTCTGCAGTTGGTCTCCAGGCGAGTAACCTGGTGGGACGGGGTTGGGTTTAATGCCTCTGCTCTTCATGGAGGAGATGAGCTGGTCAGGGATCTCGGCCAGCACGTCTTTAGCCAGCCGCGCCATGCTCAGCACGTGGTTGCCTGTGCGGTCCATGTAGTCTCTGAACGGGACAAACTGTAAGAAATGTGACTTAATGAAAAGGATGTATCACGTATACGGCAAGTCTAGTTTAGATTTAACTTAGTGGAAATACACAGCAAAGGTACATACAATACACATAACACAACATTTGACAATATGAACGTTTTGGACCAAACAATTTAAACACCTCTTGAGGTTGCCACATCTGTATGTGTAGTAGTTTTTGAGCAGGTATACTACAGGGATACATGCATATGCTATGTAACTTAACACACAGCCATAATTGAAGCTTTAGAACATTGGCATTACTGAGGCTTCAAAGAAAAGAGCATATACAAAATTCCCTGATGCTGGTGCAAGATGAAAGTCCATTAAAATCTCAAGAGTTTACCCTGTATCGAGCGTGAATGTTTGAGATCATTTTTCAAACACTTGCCAATTAGATTATGATAATTAATGTTGGTAAAGTTTACATATCATCCTCGCTGTGCAAGTAAAGGGCAAAGGGTCACCCAAGCACTGTGGTTGATCCTCTGATGATGAAGAACATGCACAGTTAATTAATTTGAAATCCATCCATCTGCTTTCTTGTGTAGAAAGTTGACATTTGAGTGTGGACAAGAGAACTCTTGGAGTGGGTTCATCCGCTGGGGAGCATGAATGTGTTCAGTACATTTAATCACGATGTGCTTACTGGATTCTTATTTATATATTGACTGTTTGAATGAATCTGAACTATTCATTACATATTTCCAGAAAATGTGGCCTGTAGCTGATGAGATGAGATATCTTCAACCAACATGGCTCTCTGTAAGCATGGCCACTAACACAGCAAACATTTAACTTTTCACCGCTGTGCCTTTGTAAAATGAGCCGTGTCCTTCTATTGCAAGCTGAGAGCGGCAAACACATTCTCACCTGAACAATGTCTCTCTCTGCCAACTTTCCCCGGGAGGAAATCCTGATGTCATCACCATCCAGCTCAACCATGGCTACAGAGAAAAGGTATTACAATAGTTTAACATAAATGTTTATGTACAATAATTGCTATGATTAGGGGCAAACCTAAAGAGTACGTTTTACTAAAACAAACCATCCTTGATGCAAACAGACCACAGACTGGTTTTCACCTGTTTTATTTTTACACATTGGTTCCCTGAATACTGTTCTCACCATCAAACTCAGCTTGGCCAACTCCAACAATGATGATAGACATGGGGAGTTTAGCTGCCTGTCGTGAACAAGAAGAACAAACAGTCAGTTGGCGTTACGTTCACAGTTTGTATTTTTCTCCCAATACACTTCTCATTCTGCAAAGTCAGTCAGTTACCTGGACTCTTTTCTCCAGTGAACAGAAACAATACAGGACAACATAAAATAAACACAACTTATACAAAGCTTTTTCTTGACTGTGTTTCACTTTATGGTGCATTTATGGGTTGTAAAGGGACTTAGAGAAAATACAACATCCATTATTTAACTCATGGGCCCCAAGTTACAACATCCAGCATATAACATCATATTTTAGCTATTACATATTTTGTACTTTTACAATCAGGAATACCTAATTAGTTCATTATTATTAGTTAGTATTATTGTTTCAGTGCACAATGTTACACACAGTTCTTTACCTAATGGTTACTAATGCTGCGTTCATACCAAACACGTTGCGAATATTCGCAACGTGTTAGGTATGAACGCAGAATAAGAATAAGAATTTTTTTTTTTTTTTTAAATGTAAAAAAGTCAAACACTTCAAACGTCATCCTTCACACTTGCATCACTCAATCTAACATTATCTGTTCATGATCTTTACATAAATAAATGTTTCAGCTCCTGTTAACGTAAAGGCCACATGTGCTGCCTACTTAACACCAATGAACAACACTAAATAGTAAAGATTGAATAGGGCTTATCTTCCACCCTGTGATGGACAGGTTTCTCCACTGCATGGTGAACATACAACACAGTCCTGATGTGGAGAAAGTAAAAGCTCTGGCATGAATGAATGATGTATGCTGTTGGTAGAAATGCATTTAAAAGGGTACAAGTAGGTCAGATTTGCTGGAAAAATCTCCCGAGAGGAGAGATAGACTGAGGAGGACTATCCTCTCTCTCATGTGCTCTATCATCCGTACCCCTCCATCTCCTCTACCATTTTATCTTCCCCTCATTCCTCAAGACCTCTTGCTCTCACACTAATTACATACATTCTGTTTGCCCCTTTCAGGCAGCAGAATACCACACAGTAAATATTAATATAACCTATAAATGCCAGAACAGATTCTGTATCAAGGGCTGAATTATTCAGTCTACACCATTTGTTACTTTGCTTGTACTGTACAGTCACTCAGGGGATATAATCCATCAGTCTGCGTGAACACACCTTACTCTCACTGCACAGAACCACAACAAATATACAGGGACTGCTAGCAGATACATGTTCTCATAAAACCATTTTGCCTCATTGGTCACTAATCAATAATCAAGAGAAGACATTACCACTAGATTGGAAGATAGATGTTTCCGGAACAAATGCTATGACATCCCGGTTGTTTGGTGCATGTATCTAAGGACTAACCACCTAGTTTTCACAGCAAGTCATTTTTTGTTTTTGAGACATTGCTCAGCTTGCGTCCCACAAGCTGTGATGGGGCAGTTAGCTCGTCACTCCAAATCACATTTGATTTGATAAATATATGTAACCACAACAAAGTTCATAAAAAATATTCGGACAAGAAAATGGTTTGGACTTTGTTATAAAGAATACTCAAAAAAACACATTATATACACAGGGATATAGAATTATAACTTTCTCTGTTTCATTAAGTAACTTAAAGGTTAGAAATCATCATCAGTTCATCATCAATGGGTTCCAACTCCTTATTGAAGCAAAATGTTTATCCAAAACCAAGACTTCATGTTTTCTATGGCTGCCTTCGATACCTCATGCATGATTTGATTCACATTTCCCCAAAATCAAGTCGGACATTTCTGGCATCTTTGTAATCTCCTAGTTTTTTTGGGTTTGAATAACATGTGGCTGTGGGATTGAAAAGGTCAATGATGAGAACAATGAGAAAAAGAGAGGGAAGTTATAGCAGCTTTAAGATGGATAGAGCTCATTTTAATAACAAACATTGAAACATGCTGGCTTGCTTAGGAATTTGGTAAAATAAGAAATAAAATCTGTACAAAATAAGTACAATCAGTAGCAGAGCATCTCTTCTTTTGGAAATGTATAGATAAATCAGTCAGTAAGTGTCTAAAGTTGGCCAGACACGTGACACGTTTGCTTTGTTGATTCCAAGTGGACAGATGAACTCAGCCAAATGCAGTTCTTCTGGTGTCTATACATTTTAAAGGAATCATGGGTTTTATGAAATTACTGGGGGAGCCAGCCTCCTATCCAGACAACAAACTGACAACCAGAGAAATAATCCAATACCTGTGAAACAAATTGATTTATATTTTGGCCTACCACGTCAGAGAGAGACTCTCTTTCATAATTTAAATTCCTGGAATGATATTTTGAGTTTATAGGAATAACATCAAAGGGAATATGACTCAGAAGCTGTCTTGTTAGATGAGTGGACACATTAGTCACTGAAGGCTAAGCTGAGCTGGTTTGGTTTGACCATGGCAGTGTGGTCAGCAGCAGTACTTACACCATTACAAACATATATCTGCTATGTACGTGAAAGATAGCTCTGAAGATACACTACAGCACAAATAAGAGACCAAAGGTGCAGAGATGAGCATTGCACGTAACTCTTTAGTTATGATTCATCTCTCTGGTGCAAAGGCTAGATGCCAAGTGAAGAAGGTCAATCAGTCCTTTTTTCTGTGGGCAGAAGAAAGTGTAGCCAGGTCCAAACTGAGTTGAGAGGTGGCAGCAGGACACAGCCGGTTCGGGCAGAGCAGTGCAGAGCAGCAGACAAGATCTTAAAAGGAAGGTGTGGCTGTTCGAATGGTTTGATTAACAGTCGCAAATTCCCTTTAAACCCAGTCTGCTGGGGGTCAGAGCACCGTGTTGCTGTGCCTCAGACAGACCACTGTGTAAGACCATTACCTCTAATGCAGTGAACCTGTTGACCTGAGAGCGAATCTCAGCTGAGCCCTTCAGCCTTCTGAGAGTCTCAATAAAAAGGACAAATATTGGACAAACAAGGCACCCAAGCTCAGGGAGGTGAGACAAGTGGAGGAGAAAACATCCTGTAAAGCCTTAAATCCTCGTGCTACCGGCTTATAGACAGCTCAAAGTAACAGGTTGAGCCACAGCAACCTAAAAGTACCTGCAATGCCAATGCAAGGAGAGAGGGGTGGGGGTGGGGGTGGGGAGGGTCCTCCAGGCAATGTTAGATCAGCACTTACATTCACTATGGCCTCCTTGGTCTGAGCCATGTCTGATATGACGCCGTCAGTAATGATGAGCAAAACAAAGTACTGAGATCCGTCCTGCACTGCTGCTGCATACCTGAAACAGAGAGATCGTCAGCACGGAGTGGTTTAAGTTTATGTTTAAAGGAAAGCAAAGTTTAAAACAGATGCACACAACATGTTCATGGATTTACATACAACTCTGAGATTGGTTTAAACAACCACGGAGAAGAGCAGCAGAGTGGCAACCACTGTCAACAACAACTACAACAAATAATTTGGAAACAAAATTGCCCCCTACCCACCGTATGACACAGAAGCTTAATATAGATATGTAAAGAAGTGAAATAAGTTGTATAGCGCTTCATGTCTCAGAGGTCTATCCAGACACTATTATGAAACCCATCAGAGACAGCACAGCGAGTGTGGCCTAGTTTCAATCGTCCATTGCTGGCTGCACCATGAATAATTTATTAAACTATTTATGCAAGTGCTGCAGTCTTATTCTTTCACAGCATTATTGAATGCCTCGCACTCAACTGACCACATTGGATGAGTGAGAGGGGGTGACATGTGACAGATCATTGGGAGAGCCAAGGACAGGTCAGAGGTCAGCCCTTAGGCATTTTCATCAAAGAGCGTGACCAGTCAGTGACAAAGGCAAGAGCAGTGGCTGGTGTTCAGGAGATTAAAAAGACCTTTGTCTTCCTCATTTGCCAGACAGAAATGCAGGCCACACTCATGGAGACATTTGACCACATTAACAAAGTAATAACTGTAAAAAATAATAGTGTATTATAACGAGTCTACCTAAGATTATGATCCCTCCATGGATGAGAACATAGAGCATTTCACACGTAACCAATTTAACATCATCTTGTACATCTAGCATACAGTATATATTATGCATCATTACCTTCAAGAGCATTGTCTGCTTCCATTAATGCCCCAGCGTTCTGCCTGTGCTGCATGCACAACCCACAGTAAATATAAACGTCAAGGAAAGGATAAATATCTGGTCCCATAAATGCCTGATTTTCATTTATATTCAACTCAGCTTGAAAGCCGATTGTTTATTTTCCCTTCATTAGTTCTGCTCGATTCATCGAGAAACCATCACTCGTTGTCTTAAAACCTCTGACGGCGTGTCTACCCGCCGAGGATTATTTACCGATTGACTTTCAAAGAAAGGACAGCTGTGCTCTGTGATGTTCACTGGGACAGCTGTTTGTTCTTGTACCTGGCCACATGATTAACAACAGGAGAAAAGTTGGTTGGTCCATATAGCTGAACCGTCTTAAGGCTTTGATGGTAAGCTTCGAGAATCCCCTCCATGCCGTTACAGTACGGGTTCTCAACATTGCCGTTCTGAGAGAAACAAAAACATGAACGGTTGTCAGAATGGAAAACAACAGGGGTTGACGTAACAACTGATAGTTGATCTAAACAACAATTAGTGTTTCAGTAGTACCCTATTGTGTCTGGGATTAAAGTTAAAGAGTAACTTGATACCACGCTGAAAAGCAGTGTTTAACCTTCTGTCTGTTGTTACCTGACAAGTCAGTTAGTCAAAGAATATTCAAAAATATATAAAACATCTTTCCAACGCTATCTGGGTTTCTGAGCTGGATGAAAATGTGCAACAGTTATATAGCAGCTGGTTGTGTTCTCAATAGCAACACATCACACCCAGCTGTGGTGACGGGTGTGCCGGCTCATCATCTTAACCTACAGAGGTCCGTGAAGCTTCTCCACCATAAAAGATGGAGTAGAGTGAAGTTGAATAACGATTGGAACACAGTCTTTCCTCCCAGAGATTTCTGACCAAATATTTCACCTAGGACTCTAACTTTACTTTTAAACCAACTTACAAGACCAGAGCATGAAAGGATGAGACTTCAATTATATAGTGAGATGAATCTTAATTTGCAAATTGAAACATGGAGTGATGCAGATGTTACCCAGCAGACAGACTCCTCATTTGGCTGTACTATGGAGCAGCCAGAGCACATTAGCCGGCAGAGGGAAGCCAAATTGATTTAAGAAGATCCTTCAGCCTTATAGAACCTCATTTGCACTATAAAAGGTAAATGAAATTCACTCAGAATGTTGGATATCAGAGGTGTAGCAGCAGTCATCTCACAACGCACACATCCATGTGCAAAAACAGTTATCCGTGCCGGCTGGAGAGAGCATAGAAACACAAATGAGTGCTCACACTCAAAGATAAGATCCACTGGGAGAGGTAAATTAATTTTAACATAAAGTCTGATTAACTTTATGAACATTTCAGAGGGTGAATTACAACCTGAAATAACCCCATAATTTACTCACCAGAGGGAACTCATGGGAGACCCTCCCATCAGGGGGAAGCTTAGCACCGAATCCCAGGGCAGGGAACATCTTATCACTGTCATAGTCCTGGATGATCTCTCCAACAGCCTTCAAGGCCATGGCATAGGCATTCATCTGGTACGGGTTCATGTAGTGCAGTGAAGTGGACTGTGACGGATTTCCTTCCAAGACAAGAGAAGTCAGAGTCAGTAATGCAAACCATCAGACTGAGGCTGAAGTGACAGCTGTGGGCTGAGCAACATGAGCCAGGACTAAATTGGATGTTCTGAATCAGAGGAGGGCCTCTGCATTATTTGCAATACATGAAATCAATGTTTATATTTCCCTGTCCATGTTTTGAAGTTACACTGGCATTGTAAACACTTCTGGGTAGATATTAGTTTCCAGGACTCCCTTTTATACTGGCAGGAATCAGTAACAGTCAAAATATGACATGCAGTTCAGTGAAAGAAAAAATCCTTTCGATTGATCTCATTGGATTGACGATTTGCAATGCTGGACAAATATTTACATTTATTTATAGAAATGTCTATATTCTGTTTACAATCACTTTAGCTATGTCTTCTCTTGTTGCCCTCTTTTAAAAATGTATTACATGTACTTTACTTTGTTTATCATGTGAACGTGTCAAGAAAAAAGATTAAAACAAAGACAAGCAGGAAAACTCCAGATTCTCTTTGATTCATGGAAAATGCAATAGTCATACATCAAATGACAAATGGAAGTGAACACACTCACCGTTTGATGCAGTGAAATCAATGGCCACTGTGAAGTGAATCTGAGTCCTGAAACACATGAATGGGGAAAGGATGCTGTTCACAAAAGAGAGGCAGAAAAACACTGCACCTTTATTGTCTGGGCAACATAGGATCTAATCAGGTTTTTATTATTACATCTCATGAAACATTGAGAGCATAAATTTACTTATGGCCAATCAGCATCCGAAGTACTGCTTTGATCCTGAAATAACATGTGTATTTAAAGATTTAACAGCACATCAGTAACATCCAAACCACAAACCCATCCCATAAAAGACCTAGAAAAACTAATAAATGCAGAGTAAATTCACAAATGGCCATGTTATGAGTTGCCGCAGGCGGCGTAATGATTTGACTGTACATCGCATCGAAGAAAGATTACATTATTAACACGGCTCAAGAGCTGTAAAAAGAAAATAATACCAATTTCATACTATCTGTTTTTACTTTTCACCTTCTGTGTTCAAGATATATGAAGGTTTCCACAATCCTGTACAGTGTGTATGTATACTGTGCATCTGATTGCCCATTATAGTCACATCATAATCCTTACTATCATTGCAATCACCGTTTTTGTCTTTGTTCCACCTGGTTGCTACTGTATGAGCAATGAAACATTTGAGGTCTGCGTCAATCTGAAAAAAGCAGCCTCACAAAATGTAAAAAACGACTGAATATGTTTTATTCATGAGGCCGTAATGATAGACAAGACCTTGAAAATAAACCAAACATGGCCTGACTAGTCTGCTGGATTTATCCGTTTCCCCAGTGAGACTAAGGAAGAGCGAAAGGGAATGGGAGTGAGATCAAAGTGTTTGCTCTTTCATTGTGATTAACACTGATTGCCTTTCCTGACTTCGACTCCAGTGGGAAAATTCCCACAAGCGCAGCATCGGAGATAATGGCGGCTTCCTCCTGGAAACTCTGAACCCAGCTCATTAATCAGCATTGAGCTGCACCGCTCAGCTGACAAAGGGAAATTATACTGCCTCAATTTGAAAATGTCTTGCTGATTTCTATGGTTGGTTTCTAAAGTTTAGCGAGTAAAGCAATATGGTGAGTTAGGGTAAAGGCAGAGTATATACACTAAAAATGGTCACACAGGAACTGTCAGTCAAACTGGCAATTACAGTCGGTCATTGGAGCACTACCTGGGAATTCATCCTCAGAGAGAAGCTGTTAAACTCTGCAGTTAAGTGGGAGCACCGCCAACATGGTCCTATACTTTTTTATCTGAAGGTTTTTAAGAACCCTGTTAACAAGTGTCACATATATAGCATTTATATCCTAAACAATTTACATTACATTTCATTTAGCTGATGCTTTTATCCAAACTTACAATCATGTTACATTCATACACCGTAGACACAGCTACAGGTTAAGTGTCTTGCACAAGGACACATTGACTAGAGTGGGGATTGAACCGCCAACCCCTCTGATTGAAAGACGGACCTGCTCACCACTGACCCACAATCACCCCAGTCAAACTATTTCCAATGCACAATCCCTAAAATATAAAATATATCAAAGACAGACACACAGTTTGTCGTGGTATACCAAGAAAATGCACAAACATGCACTCAACAAACACTGAACCCATTGATCAAATTTACAGTAGCAATGTATAAGAAATGTAGTGGTCAAACAATTAGTCAATTAATGGACAACCACTGATTAAAATAACCATAGTTACCATTACCTTAATATTCAGTCATTGAACAAAATCATCAAATATCATTCTGGTGTTTGGGTTGTGAATTTAATATCATATACAGTATATATTTCTAAAGATATTATCTTAGGCATCTACAATACAACCAGTGTCTTCCTAAAAAATGTCAAACCTTTGCTCTAACAGCTGCACCTTATAGGACTGGGGATCGGACTGGGGTTAGCGTTAGGGTGGCCGCTATTTAAAAATCCATTCATCAGTATTTTGACTATCTGTCCGTGACTTGCTGCAAGAAGAGTTGCATCTCACATCCCACATACGTACCTCTATGTTCAGCTGACTGACTTTGGTTTCACTAATTGGTTGTTTTTGGTTTGTTTTTTTCCACTTGTAATGCTCTGTGAGCTCACACATTATTTTGAGACTAAAACATCGATAAGGATTGAGTTTGACTGATGCTGCAGTGTTGTCGGTTTTCTTAGTCTAAAACCAGTGGCTGGTCTGGGGTTGCTATGTTAATCTCTGCAATCTAAAGTCCTTGAGACCGGGCAATTCTTCAGTCATCTTTCAATTGTCAGACTCTTCTTTGAGTGACGGATTGCTGTATGGACAAATTACTAGACCATCATTTGTTGCTACATTTTATCAGGAGTTCATAAATCTGACACCAGCCTTTAATGGCCTATCAAAACCTGATTCAGAACAAATCCTTCAGAACAGGTAGTCCAATAATTCCCTTTGGGCTTCACTCTGTCCTTTCATATCTTCACTAACTCGCTCAGCATCTCTTGTTTCTTGTTTTGTTTGCAGCTAAAATGACAGCTCCTCAACCACTTTGTGTGCATCACCTTGAATTACTTAAATAATATAAAAATAGATTCAAATGTATCGGTGTCATATTGACTTTCCCCTTCCAGTTAGACAAACACCATATGGCACGAGTCTTTGTAATGTGAAACCCCATGCAGTATTGGCAATCTGGGATTTGGAAACAGAGTGACAGAGAATGCAGTGACTGTACACCGCCAAGCTCATCAGTATGTGCTGTAAATTGGCCAAGCCAGACCACATCAATGAGCAGAATGGCACGATGCGTTCTTGTGTAATGACATGCAGGCAGATATACACAAGGGAGATGGTTTGGTTTCAGAAGTGTGTGTGTGTGTGTGTGTGTGTGTGTGTGTGTGTGTGTGTGTGTGTGTGTGTGTGTTTGTGGCACAATTAAGACAATATACAGTATTTATTGTTTCTCTCATTATGAAATGTACTAGTTTATATTATGATGTATAGTATAAAAGAAACAAGATCAAATGTAAATCATATATTATTTATGCACTAACCTTACTAGGTAATTACTAAGTAATCTTTAGTTTCATTTAAAATAGATTTATTCAATTTAAAATAGATTTATTCCAAAAAAAAGTTTATTTAACCAGCAAAAATAACACATTGTGTAAAGCAAAAGCAAAGTCTGCAGGCGTTCTATTCAAGGCATACAGCCTTTACAGTTTGTGGCAGTAAATGGCAGTAAAACAAAGTAAAAGAAAGGTCAGGGAAGTCTACAGTGAAAAGGACTCCAATTGCAGAAAACTGTCATGACAGTTTCTAGTTGCAGCGATTCCCTGCACAAAACTGTGCCACATTTAAAGTGAAGTGTTCTGCCTCTGCTTTCCTGTAAGCAGGCTCAACGGTGGCCCGATGCCTGAATGAAACACCAATGCACAAAACCTACCAAGAACCTTTTCACATCAATATCTTCTCTTTCCTCTATTTTTGTTTGCCAAACCACTAAGCATGCAGTGAAATATAAAGCGGCAGAAGAATGAAGAAATATTTCCCAATTTTCAAGAATCAAACGGCAGTATAAGAAGAAGACAAGGAAAATAAAATGGTTTACCCACTCTGCAGTCTGACCACAAAGCAAACCTAAAGGAAATGAAAAGAAAAACACATCACCTTCTCCCATATCAAGACAACAAGATATTTTTTTGGGATGAAACTATTAAACCTTAATACGATCTCCACACAACAGAGACTCCACACAAGCTATTACACGGCCGATCACACTGCGGATTTAATTTAAAAAGAAATATTTCAACATGCGATGAAAAGAATATAAATCTTTCATCAGAGCAGCATGTGGCTTTTGGATTAATTATCTCCGTTTGACATATCTCTGCCCTAGTTGAACCTTAATGAAAATGTATGAAAAATCAATTTATTGGGAAACCAGTAGGGATGGAATGGTGTGTCTGGAGAAGAAATTGCTTTTTTCACCCACTGCTTCAGAAAATCATCTAAAATGCATAATTTTAGTTGTCACCTGTTAGAAAGGGAGCAGTAGAGCAAACATTTATGAAAGGAGAGGAATCAATAGAAGAAATCAGAAACATCTAATGTGGGTCTTTGGATAAGATGTACACAGCCTCATGCAGGTTTGGCAGGTTTAGCTTTTTTTCCCAGTTGCTTTTTATACATTTGTAGGATTTTCACCCAATTACTACAGTAATACAGATGCCAAATCAAAACCTAACAATCCATTGGACAAGCACTGAGTGTGCCACAACCCCTGAATTGCAAATTGTGTTCCAGCAGAACTGAATACAATTTGAGTCTGATTCAAAAATATAACTTATGTTTGTCTAGAAACATCTGTGAATGACTAGGAACTTTCAAATTGCACATACATTTTCAATTAAGTAAGACAATTGTTTGACGATGTCAATGTAAGATTAGGACAGAACAACGATTTATTACAGTAAAAAAGTTATGTTTTGTGTGTTCATGATTTGCTATGCGTTCACTCAGACTGCTAACATCTAATTTTTCTATCTTGGTGATAATAGCTTCATGTTTCCTCGAATGCAATACAGCCAAATAAAACAGCATAGATCTGATGAGATGAAACAATCTTTTCCACCATGTTCAGCTTTCACTGCATGTTTGACCATCCCAGTGGGGAAAATCCTATTGTTTCTTGTTACGTGTCAGTGATGTGTGTTCTCCCCTCCCTCCTTGTTTTCCCTTCAGGTGCTAATGAGTTGCCACCTGTACCGGCCAATCCGGCTGCACCTGGGTTCCAGAAGGCAAGCTGGCCAACGGGCCCCGTTTTAAAAAGGAGGAAGCCTGAAAAGTTCAGGGGTGTGGTTTTTTTTGTTGGATGTACACTGACACTGCTAGGTGTGCAGGTTTGTGGTGGGAGGTTGAGGACAGTAATGTTGGGGTACCCTGTACATTTGTGCACACACCTAGGTACTTTGTGTCTAGAAACATTAAACTATTGGTTATTGTTATCTTGATTTCTATTTGTTTGGCACAACCACAACTGTCCCAACCTCTCCCACTTCATAACCTTTGGTTTTTGTGTTAACCGCATGATAATACATTTTATTTGAAACCGTTACTAATATACTTTTGACCTCTTTTCACATATTCTTTGACTGCCATGTGTACGTCCCCTCCACGTATCCCCTAGACCGAGAAGGGGACGTAACATTTCTAATGCGCTTAGTTGTTCTCATCCTCAATTGAAGAGTTATTTTTCAAAATGTCAATTGCCATTTGAGAACATGAGTTTTTAAGGGTTACTCAAATAAACCGTGATGAATATTCAGTGGAGAATAGGCTCTAGCTATAAAGACTAATAAGAGCTCAAAGTTGCCTGAAGGTTTTTAACTTTAATTGACAAAAATAGCAGCTACTTTTCCTGAACTCCTTTTCAGTTAAACATTATCTGGTGTTTCATTTTCATGGATACAGTTAATCTGGATCTCATCATGGATAAGCAGCACGCTCATTGTTTCCTCCATCCAATGCCAGCATTAGTAATCTTGTTTATTTTCTTCATCCTTCTGTCTTGCAATCTGCTCCATAAAGATAAATCTGTTAAATACTTCTATTTAGCTATTTTATACTTGATAAATCAGATTGTTCAGATGATTGTAGAGATTTGATGTAAATGATGTCTTTGCAGTTGTGTCACAAGCCTCTTTGTTACCATAAGAAGGAAAGTGCACACATATTCTGGCTAATAACATAAATGAAGCAGGGGATAGCTGCACACTCATAAGATATACAGCCTTTGTATCTAAAATCATTTCAGTTTCGTTCAGTTTCGTTTCAGTTCAGAGGGCTTCTACAGAAAATATATCCTGGATTAATCTGCATGACTGGAACACCACAAACTGCACACTCCAAAATATCACAAAGTGCTATTAACAAAGCTCTAAAATGGGTCGCACCAAAAACTGTACATTATAAGCATCATAAAGGACAGATGTGTTTTGTGGCTGCTGCATGAGAATAAATAACCCATTACATACCCAATACACTGGAAGCAGAGAGTACATCTAACTAACTGTGGTTATTGAGATGGGTTTTTACTCGCAAACAAACAAAACTTAATAAAAAAGGATTTGGAGAAAAAAAAGGAGATACATTTCTGTGATTCTCTGTATGGTACATTTATCTTTACACATTTGCTCCTCTTAGCTCCTTCTTTACTTGATCACAGATATACGTGTAACATGGACATGGATACATATTGTGGACTTATTACTGAGTTTAAACTTAATCATCACTTCGGTTTTGTGTGCTGGTTCCAGTGTGTAGACATACACACTTATAGTATTAATGTCAGAGGTCTTGAATGACCTCTCGCTGTCATATTATCTTCAAAACCAAACAGCAGGGCATACTGAAACAAGGAATGCAAGACAGTGATTTTGTGTTTCATCAGTCAAATCAGCCACGAGAGGACACACAATACAGGCTAACATTGAGAAAGTCAATGAGCATAGGAATTCATTAACAATAATAATCATTGAAATTATTATAAAGTTCATTTTGAACTAAAACATAGGGGTGCTGTGAGTAGGTCAAAACATTTACATAATGAGTAATGTTATTACGTAACGTTGCCTTAAATATCCTGCATGTAGAATATTGACATCAATATGTCATTCTCAAATTACTTTGACAGCACAGTTTAATGATCACAATAAATACGCATAAAGCATCCATTGATCTCTGCTTTCAGAGATAATTTGGTCCAAAAGCCAGTTTAAGCCAAGAAAAAAGAACGAGGCTCAATTAAAAACAAAAAAACACAAGGAAGAGACAGAGATGGCACAAAGCGAGAGAAAGCATTAGGAGATATTTCTGCATCCCCCACAGCTATTGTTTTTTATGGCATCTTCCAGGAAATTCTTATCTCTGCTGAGACTTATGAGACTTTTCATACACAAGCACTCCCATTGTTGAGAGCACTTAGGGAGAAAGTGACAACAGAAGAAACGAAGGCTACAGCACGTCTTTCATGATGATTTAAAATACCTCGAGAGACAATCTCAGTGAGAGGGAATTTTCTTTTAGGGATTTCTTCTTCTTTTTTTGTGTTTTTAAAGGAATAGTCTTTGCCATCAGCCCCTCTTCCAAGCACAGCCCTGAAACCCCTCTAAAGAACCGAATGAGCTTTAAACATCTCGGAATGTCTGTAACAAAAAGATTAAGTACCACTCTACATAATGACACATTAATTAATGGGGTAATATCTCTCTCATTTCTGTCTGAAACAGTTTCATGTGAAGATTACCATTTAACAACATGGATAACAAGCTGTTTCAAGCTTCAGACTGAGTTGAGAGTTCAATTTGACTCACATTAAAGCTCCTGCAATGAAATTCAATGTTGTAGTGATTTTATATTTGTTTATTATAATAATAAGTAGGATGTGGGTTGCACTTTTAGAAACCATTACAAAGATTAAAATATGTCAAATAAATAGTATTTTTTATTGTGCTCAGGGGAATCGTCTTTGAATACACACTGTTTACTAGTTTAATAAGAATAACGTATTTGACCGAAGGCAGCAGTAGTATTTTCTCAACTACTTTCCCTATAAGGATTATCAAAATATGACTTCAATGGAAACACACTGTACCCAATTACAGCCAGGATAATGGTGGGAATAATGTGTCTACATGACCCAGTACCAGCAAGTCCCAGTGCTCACAATTGGGTTATACAGAACATGGATGAGAGTTAATGGGGTTTCATATTCACAAAACCCCAGATAAACAGAAATATTTATCTAAATGGCTCGCAGTGTGATTTGGATTCATCGTGTGTCTCAAGAAACAACTAAATCAAAAGCAAACTGGTAGTAAAACTAAGGATGAACACTGTTACCTTGAGTTCCTGTAAGTCTGTGTATGTGTGTCCATTTGTGTGAGCTGGAGAGTCCACAGGACAGATCTGGGACACTCAGCCATCGGTAGCGAAGCAGCAGAAAGCTAAAACCAGGGCAGCCACTGATCCACTGAGAAACATTTCCATATGTGGCAGGTTGTCCGCCTTTCAGATCTTCTCCATATTTTATCAGTCATATTCATCGACAATATAGTTGTGAATGTGGACAACATCGTCCCCTTTGGGGCCACACTTACTCACATGAGGAGACTTCCAGGCCACTGAGTAACCAGAGTCAATACTACCAGAGAATGTGGGCCGGTGCGGCGATGAGCAGTAGGGTGGATTGGAAAGAGGAGGAGTCAGGGGAGCACACAAGATGTTTTAAATCTACTGTATTAAATCTCACTCCTTATTTCCATGTTTACAAAGCCCACAACACACTTAGGTCCTCTGTATTGCCGTTGCAAGTTTTAGTGAACTAAACTTAATAGAGTTGACTAACAATAGTTGACTATTTAATCTGAGAAGCCGGATTTTGCCAAGTTTGTGTTAATGAAATCAAGGATAATTCATAAATAACAACACGGCTGTTTCAAAATCAAAGAACAGGCCTAAATGTATTAACCAGAGCACTCACATAAGAGCAAAGCATTATCAGAGTGCTAAATATATTATATATTCTATAAAATCATTTGGGGAGTCGAGACATCCCTGTTTGAGGCTCGCTTCTCTCTTTCTCCTGATGACTGTTCCCTTCAGAAAGTCTAACAACATAAGGCTACGAATACATGTATACTTAGAGCACTGGCATTAAGACATAGGACTATCAGAGCGCTAAATATTAGTGTAATTTAAAAATGTCAAAAATAAAATACATAAATATATATATAAAAATATTATTTTGCATACAATAGTTGAACTACTGAAAACAAGATGTCTCCTACTTAACCGAGAAGACTATTCTCTGTATGTTTGCAGTGGAGGTTCTAAAGTTTCCACTATGACACATACTGGACCATGATTGGCTGAGTTGTGATGGCCCGTACATGTTGTGAGACGTGAGCACAGAGAAACGTTTCCTCTTCAGCTGATTTAATGTGAAAACAGCCTTCCAATGTCACCATTCTGCACAGTGAAGCGCAAACATCATAGTGCATAAACAACAAGCAAAATACATTTCAGTGAAGGGAAACTTTGTGTGTTATTGCCCTCCGGTGCCTGGCACAAAGGTAATATATTAAAATACTGTGTATGTATATAAGCATCATTATCAGACAAACATTAGACTCACCCTCCTTTGATGTAGTCCAGGAAGGTGTGCTCTGACTCCACATTGAATGACAACAAGGATACCTGTGGAATAAAATGGCCCAAACAGATTATCTCATGCTCGGTAATTAAGGAAAGCTAAATCTACCAATCTACACATTAACACTGACCTCTGAGCTAACCACCCACAAAACGACTTATCCACGCTGAATGATTGTGACGCCTGGGCAGCATTTTAGTATTACAATCACTGAGAGAACATCAGTGTGGCAGTGCACCGATGGATGTTCAGTTTAATGGAAAACTAGCAACATATTTTAATTACAGAGTCACAGCACACACAGAGAGCAGCCAAAGTACTCAGGCAGTAACAAAAGCTCATCTATGAACATCCATCACTACTCTTCACTAATTGGACAGACAAGAGTCCCTTTATGCATCACTATGGACTTGGTCATTCAACCTGTTTCATTCTTATCGACTTAAATTCACTGTCTGAATCACTGGGAATGGAACAAAAACATTTAACAGAGCTGAAGTGCCTCATACAATCCACTTAGAGAAAACTTCCTGATGAACACAAAAGCAAAGGAGGGTCGGGTGTGTAAGCAGCAGCTTTGCTCTTATCTCAGAACTCACCGTCCCAGAGTTGATGTATCTCTTTTTCTTTATTTTCTTCTTGGCATTCACCACCTGGTATGCAGGCAGAGAAAATAGGGACGGTGATAATATAAACGTGGAGCACAATTCTTTTTAGCAACCCTTGGGCATGTAATAAAAACATATTTGTCCTCCTACTCCATATCTGTAAGGGTAATGGAGCATAAGGACTGAATCCAATAACTGTAGTAGGTGAGAATGAGATAGCGTTGATCATCCACTGCAGCAAGATACAGATTGTATAAGCACCGACACTGTGCTGTACATTTTACATGCACATTACCAATCTTGGTGATGACGGGACACATATGTCTGTCCCAACCATTAATTTGTAATAAATAATAATAAGCCAACGGTGCAAACCCCAACAGCAGGATTTGATTGCGGGAGACTGTCCCGACTTTTTGTTCCTGGTGTTTCAAAGGTCAGATGCAGCGAGGCACAAGCCGCATGCTCTTCTTCGGACGGGGTGGTTTATTGTTTTCTACATTGGCTACAAGCTCTCTTGCCTTTTATTTTTTGTAATATAAGAATAAATAAACAAAAAAGTACCTCAGTTTGAATAGTCTGTGTTGTTCTTGGGCTCAGAGGATGTGTTTTGGGCTACTGGGTTAGCCATTACTGATGCTAACGATGGTAAGCTGGCTGAGCACCAGCTCTCACTCATTATCCAGCTCCGTGGGCAGGTGCTCATGAACGAGTTGAAGTCAAGTGTATTTTTGTTTTTGACCAGCTCTCAGAGTTTCAGCAGTTTGGTTGAATTGTGTGTATTCTTAGCCTGCTGTTAATTAGTAGTTGGGTTTTACGTTAAGTTTGATGGTAAGTTTAGATTGTATGGACCCAGCAGTAGAGGTAAAATACTGCACTCTTCTTCTTCTTCTCTACATCACACATCGCCCTTTTAAATGAATGTTGCTCTGAGAGCCTGCAGGCAGTAACATGTGGAACAGTGAGCCATTACAGTAAAAAATCTCTATTGCTTATTATATGGGTCTGCACACAAACATAAAGCACAGGCCTGGAGGAAACTGTGCTGTACAAAAAAGTAAAAGGAATCCCACTCGCCCTGTCTCCTCCTATCTGCCTCTGTGGTTTTTGATGCTACTCCTCAACTCCTCCTACACAGATGATGGCGTATAGCACCGCAGTCATCACTGCCATATTCATATTATGTCACTCAGACATCACCCTCAATTACACCAACCTCTGTTGGCATTAACCAGCTGTCACCTCAAATCACAGAGCTACGGTTTGCAGGCCCTGTACATGTCAGGTTAAGTACACAGGAATCTGCCAAGAGTCGAACACCGCTGACGATGACCTATTCAAATTCTTTATTTGTCAACAGTGATAAGGTGGCTTCATGTCATTTTTGACCACATCTTGAAATGTATGAAAGTGCACTGACATGTCACAGGGTGGATGAAGATACTGCTGTGTTTCATTTTCTAATTAGAATACAGAAAGGTTTGGTGAAGGGTAATGGATACTCCTTCTGCCATATCAGCAGTGTGAAAGGGCAACTCTGCATGCTACTCACTAATTCTGTCTCTCTTTCTCACTCTGTCTCTCCTCACCTATACCCATCTATCCCACCACTCCCTCTTTTCACTTGCCCTGTTCTTTCCTTAAGCCACCTCCATGACTTATTCAGAGACTAATGTAACATGGCAAGTGTTTTAATGAGCAGGGACCAAAAGGAGTCCCCCAGCGCCCAACAGTAATACCCTCTCTTACCCTCCAAGGACCATCCCAAAAAACTCTAATCAGCAGCATGGTTCCAATGTATTCTCCCCACAGAAACACTCTTCCTCATCTGGTGAGCTGCACCACTTCACCTCTCACATGCCTAATGCGGTGTAGGGTGAGGAGAGACCGAGGAGGCTGGCTGTTAATCTCAAACAACCACCGCCTCTTAAAGGCATTAAACTTTGGATAACAAGACCTTGAAAAAGGGCGCACTGATTTGGTCTTAAATCAAAGTTTGTTTATCACACTTGTTCCTAGAAATATAACTCCATGTGCTTCTTCACTTGACTTTGAAACACATTACATTTGGGGGGTGGACACACAACAAATATTTAGAATCTGATACACAAAAGATCAGGTTTACATTGTGACTTGGATTATACTCAAAAGTAGTTTAAAGAGACCAAAGAGGAACATCAAAAAGACATAACATACAATATTTAGGACAACCATTTTCTGGTCCTCTGATATAAAAAACAAGTTTTAAACAAGTCAGCAATTAACAGCTTCAGTATCGACTCTCTTTATCTCCACTCACCTCATGGACATTTAACTGGTTCTGACCTCGACATAGCTCTTTATAGCTGGTGGTGAATTCACCAATGAAATCGTGGCTGGAGAAAAGAGACAAAACCTGCATGATATAATGTTCATTCAGATGCAGAAGGTAACCTTGAGTGGTAATAGATTAAGGAATTATACCACAACCATTGACCCACAGATATAATCTGATAGTCTCTTGTTAATAGCAAGTAAGAAGACAATATTGTGAAAGTGATAAAAACATTTAATTTATAGAGGAGTTAAAGGAGAAATCTGTAGACAGTGGGTAAGACATGTGGAAAAATTTAGAAATTATATGAATTATCACTGTAATGAAAATGCTGTCTGTGTGTGTGTGCATCCATTACCTCCCGTCTCTGTCCCAGTCATACACCTCCACTTTGATTGTCCTGTAAAACCCATTAAAGGAGAAGACAAAGTGTTGAGCACATTTATCCTTGAGGGGAATTTCTGAAATAACGCAGCAGAAAAAGCTATTTAAACTCATTCATTATTAGTCAAAGCTGAATTAAATGAATCAAAGAGAGCCTGCTTTGTATTTGCATACAAAACGTGTTTTTACATACAATGACAAAACATTCAACTTAAACTGAGACCAATATCAATTACAGCTGAACTTCTGTCAGTCTCGCATTCAAAAATGTTTTCAGAGCCGGTTGGTAAACTTCCATCAAGGATTTATTCATTTGTGTACTAGTTTGTGTTTCTCACAGAATAGATGCTTTGAGGTTAGTTGCCAGAAGTTTGGCATTTCAATCTTTTCCCTGCACATGCCAAAGATAGAAAACTATAACCTCGTGGGACTAAGCATATTTTGCAAGTTCCTGAAAATAAGTTGGAAGGCAAGAATCCAAATAAGTAAGCCTGAGATAATTCACTCAGAAAGAGGAAATTGCTTCCTCTTTTATTCTTTATCTGATGGAAAGATCAGTGGCTCCCCTCACCAGCAGCTGTCAATCATGTGTCTCTGGGTCCAGGAGGAGGGAAGGTGCTGGAGGGCGGCCCTGTTATCCTGACCTGAACTCGTTCAGTCTGCACTTAATGTGTTTCCCCTCCAATAACAAACGTGTGCAATCCATGCACTGCAGAGAGAGATAAGGCAATAATTGTAACGTCAATCTGTCGTTTACTCACTAATTGAGTTCTCTACAGAACTCAGTGTCTATGATTGAGGAATTGCTTCCACATGGCTCTCAACATGGCAATGGCTGAGCCGGCAACAAGAAGCTAACTGTACCAACAGAGTGAGACACAATCAGATATCAACGCTGGTCAGTGGCCCTAAGCTTCAAACTGCGACACTCCGAGCACCCCGCTAGCGTTCTAAATAGCTTATAGAGAACCTTAAATACTGAAACAACATTTAACAGATATTCAGATTTCAGAGTACGAGTGAGAGAACAATGAAATCTTCCTTGTACTCTTGACTAAAAAACAAATGTGTTTTGACGCTCAGAGCAGATGATTCCCCAATGTCTGTCAACATCAATTTTCTCCAATGTAATTTTCTTGCAACTAATAATCATGGCCTTGAGCAGCCCAACGACACGATCAAATTTACTGGTGAAGATATAGCGAATTAGTTTCTGGATCAATCTTATTTCGGTTCCTGCACCCACTGCATGTTTTAGTGGAGATGGGATTTCACTCTCTGATTGCTATTAAAGCCAGATGATTACATGAGATCTGACAGATTCAAATGAGGCTGAAAGACGTGACTCAAGCGAGGATGTAAACACAATCATTCCTGCCTTAGATTTACAGGTAAAAGATCGGCACGGAGGAAATACAAGGAGCAGGCGTTATTGCACTGGAGCATCGGCCGTCCTAGGACCTCTCTCGCTTCCCACCTGCTCCTTCCATCTACTACGTATCACCTCCTGTCTCTTATAACTGTGTGAATGGTATCCTTGAGTTTTGACTCTTGAGGGTATGTGTAGTCTGTCAATTATCCAGGCTTTTGTGGAAGAATAATCCATCAAATATTATTATTCTGTGATCCCGTAATTTTGCTAATGTTATTGCTGTCTACTGCTGCCAAGTGTAATTATTACAATGCAAATATATGTTTAACAGAGTGTACATTTGACAGTTTGACAGAGTTAACATGTGCTGAGAAGTAGTGATTTTGGAAATTGAGAAAGCCAAAAATGCAAACTGCAGATATTTCCCCGGAAACATCAGGGAGACCCCTAAGTCGCTGAAGATTTATCTCGCCATCAAAACCCTCAAAGGGAATCAGGATTCTTTCATGCTTCCGCTCCATCTGTCTGACCCAATTAGCTTCTCCAGGCAGGTGAGAGACAGGATCGAAGTGAAGAACCTCAGTTGACATGCTCTTTGACGACTTCTACACATTCTCATGACTGCCTGGCTCTGCACACTTTCATGCTTATGCTCACACACATAGCCAGGCTCTGCTGCTGTTCTAGCCACCCGTCAACATCTATAGAACGACGAGTTCAGCCACTTTGAACTCTCTCTCTCTCTCTCTCTTTCCTCTGATATTTGATGTTCCTGCCAAAACTCCTTCAGCTACTCAGGGGTCCCGCGAGGCCTTTTACTCTGAAGAGATTCAGATAAGAGAGGAGAGGCCACTGTAGCAGCCAATCAGAAACTTGAAAATCCAGCTGTAATATTTCTCTCTTACAGCAGCAGATAAAAGGTATGAACTCAATGGTCTAAATTTAACATTCTAAAACTATTTTGAAAGAACTTCCCAGTATATTAAAACACTGTGTGGCTTTGATTTCTACTGGAAAATCACACTACTTGTAAAGCATGTGTATGCTGAACACTTAATTGTACATCATCATTCATCCTACCTGTCATAGTCTCCGTTGCAGAGCGCTCTGACAGGGATAGAGAAGGGTTGCCACACAGGGTTCAGCGTGTTCTTCACCACTTCAGTCTTGTGGCAGATGGTGAACCTGGAGACGCAGGTCAATAGGGATTTAAAATCCTACAAGATGAATCTCAGTGATCAAATCTACCTGCTCTGCTTTGCTTTGAGACCATGCCTGCATGAATGTATCTGAATGCGTCTGAGTTCAAGTGATTTCAATTGTTTGTCTTTCACTCCTGGTTCACTTGCTCTTTGACCTCCACACCCTCCTACCTGTCTTTGATAGGTATACACACTGAGAAGCAGAGGCCAGAGACAAACTCACGTGCCATCTTCATTGCTTCTGTAGAAGACCATGAAGGGGTCCGACTTTCCAAAGAAGTCCTTTTTATCAAGTTTGTTGGCACAGAATTGCATGGTTGCGTAATCCTACAGACAAAGGAAAATAACAGAGAGTCAGAGCAATGAAAAGACAAAAAAGTAAAGGACATTGCAAATCCATGCTTCTGCCTCTGTTTGCCTCCTGTTGTTTGTTAATACATGCCGTGTGCCAAGATAAAAGAGCACTGAAGCACCAAATAAAAGCAAACTGCTGACTGAATCCTAATTAGAGCAGAGTGAAACCAGCCAGTGGGGGCTTGTTTCCAAAATCTGCAAATGCATTCATTCATTACCATTTCTTTAATATGCTTCTCCTGTATAAGAACAGTGGATGGCATAAGTGGTATCAAATTGAAAATGCCTTGTTGTGCAGCATATAATCAGTATGAGAGACCATGCAGAGACACAGGAATGGATTCTAAACCCTGTATATGGAAGAGGATGAGAGGGGGGTGGGGTAAAAAAGGATGTGGAGGGTGTGAGTGCAGCTAATGACACATTAGAAAGGCTGGTATTACCATAATTATATTCATTTAGGCAGCATTTCAATGTGTGCTGCCATTACAAGGACAATGAACATGCCCCAAAATGGTCTTGGTACTGCAGATAGTCTCCCTGAGGTCAAGATATTAGTCTGCATCGTATAATAATAAAGCATAGTGGGCACAGTTTGGACAGGAACAATGTCAATATTGGAAGAAACTCCATAACTGACCGTTTCTAGACCCTTGGCATACCATAAATGCAAGTCAAGATTCTAATTGTCATATTATAAAGAATGAGATGTGATACCAGGAGACGTTTTGGGGCCTTCAACTGGCAGAAAGAAGAGCTGCTTTTACCCTGCAGCTATTAGAACTGAGTCAGCATGGTGCTGCACCGGGTTTCCATCGATTGCTTTGACCCAGATCAGCGTGGTGCGCTCTACCTCTGACCTGCCTCTCACTAACCCCCATCACATCCCTTAATGTGTTGGACAGGACGCAGACCAGCCTCTGGGGCAAACGCTCAGAAAAAAGATGGATGTCCCCACATGGATACTTGATAAAATCCTAAAAATTTAGTTAATTTGATTATCGCCTTTGTATTGTCTAATCACACTTCATGTTAAGACGAAAGCAAAGTAAAGAATGGATTGAAACTAAGGCACTGGTGACTAAATGAAGCAGGGCTGCTCTATATTATGTTGTTATTCCCCATTGTCATCATCCCTGTTGTTATCTGTGTTTCTACTGTACCATTTCCACAATATCGGTAGAGCATATTTTTTTCCATTTTGTATCCCTGGATACGGATCAATAAAGGTTTAGAAGAAAGTCCAGATCATCAGTGGAGTGGTTTTCACAAGAACATCTAATTTGGAAGTTTCCATTGTTTGCTCCGGTCAGTTATCCAAACCCTTAAAAAAAGAGGCATCTATAACTGTCCTGCTTAACGCAGACACAGCCTCTGCATTTGCTGTGTATTGGTTTTGTTTATATGTTGTTGTCAGTTTGTCTATGAATTCTATTTCCATTTTTATTTTGAGATTTTGTTATTTTAGGCTGCCTTAAAAACATCTGGCCAGGGACAGCAGATGGAAATTAGCCTCTCTGGCTAACTCTGGCTCACTTACAGTCCTACTGTTGATTAGTGTGCATTGTCCCTGCAAAATAAATGAATAAATAAAAAAAAAATGTACACTATCATGGCAACACTATGCCTAAAGCTTTCATTAGGCACGGATAACACATACCCACTTTGGTGCCTTGCAGTGTTCTCTCATTAAGTGTGGAAAAAAAGGCAGAACATTCATTTCAGCCACTGAGGTTTAAGAGCAGCAGGGGATTGCTGAGTGCAGTCTGTATCCTCTTTTCCATTTCCCTGCTCCCCAAAGATATCGCTGCATGGGGCAAGTGTTAGAGCAATGCACATTGTCACTTTCAGAGTCAGACTGGTCTTTCAAAGAAATACGAAGCAATTCCTGAAATGAGGCCTTGGGTGAAGGATTTCTATCTATGTGAGGAGCAGTTTTATATATCCAGAAAAAAAGAAAAATTAAATAAATTAAGTGATGAACTGAAGAATACTTCCTTGAAGGAAAGACATCATACAATCCAAAAAGTCAGTAGTATAGAAACAGATGGTTCATCTATATATGTGTATGTATATACTATACATACACTTGGAAGAACTACAGTATATCCTTTTTTTATTTAAATCTCTTTCATATGTAAAGTGTTGTGTGGTTTACTTCGATTCAAATCAGCCTGAGCTGCAGCTAGACTGTGAGGATGAACTGAGAGAGAGAGCCAGCTGCTGCTCAGCATGCTACTTGTGCCAGAGTTAACGATAGCCAAGAGGAAGCCTTTGATCCATGCAGAGGCTGTTGCTATCTCTAATGATACCTGGCAAATCCACCACCAAGGTGAGAGCCAACCAGCCTCTTGGTTAATAATCCCTTCAGAACTTCCCCAGTCGATTCCCACTCTGCTGATTTCAGTTTCCCCAAACAAGAGTTGCAGTGTTTCCCTCAGGCGAGGCAAGAACTCAGCTGCCGCCATTTATTGGTCACATGTGGATTATAAAATAAACACCATCCAGATGGATTGGAAGCAATTCCAAACTGCTATAATTCACAGGTGTGGGACTTGTTCTCACAGTGGGGTCTTCAGATTATTCAATTATAGTACATGTTTTCTCTCAGTTCCCTGTTCTTTACTCAAACATGAGGTTTGTCCCATTCAGGCTCAACTTCTGTGTAAACAGGGCAGGTCTGGAGTGACATGTAAAGTCTGTGTCTATCTAATGGAGTCTGGGAGAAAGGAAATGGTCATTCGTACCAGTTCTGATCATTTGCATTTATATTACAAAACCCTTCTTGAAATGGTGCTTTGCAGTGATTATGTTAACTTCTTTCATTGCAGAGCCACTGCACCTGGTGACTCACAGCAGCCCCTCAATGTCTGTGCTTGCTTCAATCCAGCAAGAAACAAATCAGTAATGTAAAGTCATAGCAGTTTTATTAAAAGAATAGCTTATCTGTCTCACTCTGATCGGGGGCTGTTTATTAATCAGGAAATAAATTGTGCTATTTATCAAACTTCCTCAAAGTCAGTCACAACAACTGTGAAACCAGGGGCTTTTTTACAAAGTGTTGAACCATTAGATGCCTACATGCATATCATAAAACATCCACACTGTAGTTGCTGCTCAGTGACTTGTTTATAGCCTCCGAGGGAGGCCAGTTGTTCCAACCAATAAGTCTTGATACTTATACTGGCAGCAGTAGATTGAGATTACTATCTTCATTTAGCAGTGCAGAAAGAAAGCCAATGGGCATCAGTTGACACAGGCTATTAACACAGACTCATGGATTACCACATCACACATCGGAGGAAAAGTCTGCTTCAGTGAAAGCATGCTCATTAAATAGGCATTCAAACTCATAGTATATTTACTATGTATACAAGTTCCATTTGACAAACGTAATTGAAAAGAGACATGGCGTATCCTGCTGGTTTAATGGGGGCTACTATGACACAATATATCTAACTGAAGCCAAGGCTATTAAACAAGCCACTTCACCCAGTATTTGCATTATGGGATTTACACAAAATGTACCATTTCCCTACACTGTGTCTCAAACTATTTCACATCGATATGCCATAATCAGTTGCACTCAATATGTTTGATTGAACTCTAATGTGCCATTGTTAAAGGGCCCAATTCAAATTAGATCAGTGAACATTGCAAAACATGTATTATGAAACCCATGTTGTAGGCAAATTGCAAGATATAGGGATTAAAACAATTTAAACTTACTCTGCAGTTTCCCAGCTCCTCAGCAGACAAGATAATGGTCCCACATTTCTTCCCGGGTATGCCGCTGAGAAAACAAATAGAAATCATTCACACTTTTATAAATATTGTACAGAGCAGAACAGTGAAGATCCACTTCATCGTGTTTGTGGCTTAAATGGCATTAAGAATCACCGTGTTGACTTTTGCATTTACCACAAGTCATGCAATGCAGTAAATTGCCCACATATGATCTCAAGTTTCTCACTGCTTGATGGAAATGAAGATTGTAGTTATGTTAGCAGTCCAGTTATCTTCTGAAAGAGCATTTAAGTACACCTGTGAATCTGTGATTATATTTCCACAAGAGAGTTTACCAGACACTTAAATAATAAAAATGAGAAAACTATGATTGTATTTTTACATACAATCACAGCTTAGATTGTATAATTCATGACAGAATGTGACACTAGAGTGAAAGTCTCACAGCTCTAATGAGCACGTTATTTTGTTCCATCACTGTAACTGAATCAAAAAACAGTTATAAAAACAGGCTCTTGAGTTTTTTAGTACAATGTGGAACAAAACTGCTGAGAAACAAAACCCCTCTGATCCCTGTTTACTGAAAGTTTAAAGCTCCGCGGGTCTGCAGTTGTTTATCGCTGACTCTCGCTCCAGCAGATGATCAAGACATATCGCAGCACAAGAGCGTTCCCCGTGTGTCTGCATTTCTCTGCTTCACCTCTTCAGTAGCTCACCAAGCCAATGGTGCTAACAAAATAGAGACAGAGTTAGTTGTTCCAGTTTGTTCTAAATGGTTTCGGGCTGTAGTTTTTGAAGCGAAACACAATTAGATCTTGTTTATATCCAATCTCTCCAATGCTCTGCATCCACTGAAGCTGTGCTAAAAAGGCAGAGCCCATTCCACTTCACATAGAGCAAGACAGCATATCTACTTTCCCATCATACAAAAGCACTCCACCTGCTGAAACTCCTGTCATCTTTCCGGGTAAAGAAGGAAATTACACGGGAGTCCTGCTGTGGCCGTAGCTGGAGAGCAGTCATTAGAAGGTCAGACTTTCTGCCTATCCTCATTAGCTACGACAGTTCATCTGACTGCCAGTCCTACTGGATTACATATTGCTAAATGGGGGGTGGAATTACAACATCAGATGCTTGCAATAGCGCAAACCTGCGATGGCTGAACATACAGTACTGGGTATGCCAGGGAACCTACAGTATTATGATATATAGCGTTACTAGCCTATTTCAGGTTTCCAAGGCCCTTAATGCATGCAGTTTAACGCTCCATAAAAGCAATAGTAGTCCCTCAAGTATCAACTTTGATCAACCTTAATATAAATCCATTGACCACCACCAATCCATCAATTACCAATGTACCCCACCAACTACATTGGTGCAAGGAAACTTCCAGCCTTTAATCACACTCTGAGAGGGAAGGAACACTTCATTCTCAAGGTCCTTAAGTACCAATTTCAAGGTTAAATAAAAATTACCTTGAATAATTTATGTTTATTAAGTTAAGAGGTCAAGTTATCTCCCTCGGCTCACGATAATGACCAGTACTCTTTTCAAACTCGGAAATGAGATCCAGTGATTTATAAAATATCCTCTCCAGACAGGTTAAGATGCACCACCCTGATCTAATCTCTGCTGCTGGAGATGAGAGCAGGTACCAAAGGGGCAATGGTCTTTTTAAATTAGGTGTGCATTATTTAGTGCTGCATTTTCTCTTGACAATGACTTGTTAAGTTGAAGAGCAAATAAGCACTGTCTGCAAAAATACAGTTCCTGTGGAACAAGAGTTCCTTTTTATTGCAGACTGACACTTTTTACTGGCAGTTCTAACAGCTTTTGCACTGCAATGTGACGCTGGTGACAACAAGCAAACACTATAAGGATGTGTTGTTTGTGTTGTGATGTTTAAAAGTCAGGCAATCCCCAGCTAACAAACTTGTGTCAACAAAACGATGTGACAACTTCAGTTGTGGGGTTACATCATCAAGTATACACACGTCTAAATACAGTATAATGTGGAACATAACGTATGATAAAAAATAGAAAAGTATGTTAAATTCCACATTATATATTTTGTGTCATAGGGCTGTGGATTACGGAAGTGTATCTCACTCAACCTAGGGGTCGGGACACCCAAGGAAATGTATATAACATGTCCTGTACCAGTATAACTTGCCTCAGAAATATAGACTTAATTGAGTGTGTTTGTGAGAGTCAAAGTGTGCATTCAAATGAGTTTCTGAGGGGGGATTCGCAGCAAGTCAGGGGAAGAGAAAACAAATCCACAGTGGAACTTGGAACCCATTGGACAACATCTCGGCGCAAGCTGTTCAAACTAACACGGACATGATTATTCTGGTGTGTTGCGACTCGAAAAAGGTTGAGAACGTCATCACAACCAGTAAAGCCAAGTAATGTGCTGCTATGATGTCACTTTGTAATTGTGTCATTTGGTAGTGAGAATGTTGCAGTAATGTGATTAAGGATGCACAGATAGTTATTTAAATTATACCATAAATTGTATTATTATCAGTTTTCATAAGCAACACTGACACATTGATAATCATCAGCATTATTAATTATAAGTTGGTCAAGTTAACCTTATTTTAACATCTACAGATCTTTATGGTGCTTTACCAAATAATGCTGATCTATTACTGTTCATTTTGAAATATGTTGCTTTGATAGTTTGACTGGTTGGACAGTGGTACATATTTGCTTGAATATTAACTGCCTGAGAGGATTTCTAAGACATTTTCTACAGACATTCCTCTGAACCGTACATGGGTTTCAATAATGGTTTGCCATGCTCGCCTTCGGTTCCCTTTGCATTTAATATTAGGTAGCACCACCTAATAAGTGAGGTGACAGGTCAGAGGGGGGCAGAGGATTTGAAAAAGGCCTCTTTTGCTATCATCTGCAGACAAACTCCACAAATACTATTCAATGATTAAATTAACTGATATAACGTATGTCAGTCGACACCACGCCATGCATGCTGGGTAGTAAGCACAACTCCCTCGACCATCAGAGTATCGCTCTCACAGAAATCCACTTGAGTTTTTACATTAATAGAACTTAGCGAGAGCTTGTTAAGCCACTATTTTAATGCATTGCGTATGCTTATAACAACTGTGTGTGACCCCCTGAGCTTTCCTTTACTTTCACTATGAGTCACAAAGTTCCACTTGAACACAAGAAACATCAAAGTGTAATCGGCATATTGGATGACATTTACATAAATAAATGCTGCCCAGCAGGATCCCTTTCCATGTTGCATACACCTTGAGCTTTCTTCAGATGTTTAGCCCCAGCACTGGGCAGGCTGTAGGAAAAGCAAACTCAGTGGTATATTGTACATTTCATCCAACACATTATACCTTGCTGGTGATTCATGATCTCTATTGGGTTTTCTCAAACAACAAGGAATTGAAACATGTTTTAATTTTCAAAGCAGAAACACCCCTGGTGAATACGGTAAAAATACAACAACTAACTAATACATACCTTTCTGAAATTCTATGTCTAAATATGCAAATTAGGCATTAATTGATGCTAACGTCTAGTACATTTAGGAAAATTCTACAGATGCAAATAGACAAGTTAACAAAATAAACACATAAATATGCATTTTGGTTTAAAAAATGCATGTTATGCAAGCAATATTCAGAGCAGTGCATACAAATCAGGGCAGTGCATAACAAAATAGATATTTCTGCCTGTGATGTCTTACCCTAAATCCAACATAGATTATCTTTTTTCTGCATTATGTGACGTACACTAACAAGTTAAATAACAGCCCAACAACCTCCAGTGGTGTGGAGCTACACTGTGCACTTCCACAAAGTATAATAGAAGACAAATTAAATATCAAACATTACCTGTACAATTGGTTAGAAATACATATTTCGTAACTTTAGTTTAAGGCTGCAGTACCCTCCATCTCCTCACGGGCCTGACTGCGGATGTTCGTCTTTAGAGCATATTAAACCTTCACTGTATTTGAAGAAGAAAATTCAAGCTTTTATGCTATTATATTACTTAATTATTTTAATTTAAGATTGAATGCAATTTACAGTTAAAAGGAACAATAGTAATCATTGTGCAGAAACAATAATGACAGCTAAATTCAGCATGTGAAGAGCAGACATGAATTGGAGTTTTGACAAGGAGTTCTTGTTCAGAGAAGACTGATGACAGCCTTTTATCGTCCGTGGCTTCTGTGCTACCAGTGAATGATTAATGTGATAAAATGAAGGCATTACGGTAATCTGAGGAATGCAGGTGAGCAGTGACTGCACTCGCCACATGCTAAGTAGCTATGATCCCTAACACCATTCCCAGCTCTATATAATGAATACAGTCACTTAAAGGCTTCTCTTGGCACAACAGACACTGTGTCTAATGGTCCTGACCATCCAAATGGCACTGTAATATTTACAATTAAATTAGCATCATCTTAGCGAGGCCGGCTACCTCCTCTACTGTCCCTCCTATTAACAGAAACCCAGAGGATCAAACGAGGCATCATGAAAACAACTAACAAGTAGAGACAGAAATGAAACACTGCCTTGTAACAGAGTGGCCTCCTTTACACGGAAAGAAAGAAAACCCTGAAACAAGGAGCTGTTTTGCCAGATCCCCTGATCTTGAACTGAATGGAAAAAGATCAAGCAGCATATTTCATCATCACTACAATTGCTTGGCTAAAGTTTTAGATACTGCTGTTCTGCAGAATACCAATGATATTATCTCTTTTCCATTGGAAAAACACATTTGAGTCATGTATGTATCATTGTCAATGATGTATAATATGGATTATCCAGGCTCAATGTACGGGCTCTATAATTTCCCATCTAGAGGCAGGACATTGTGATTCACAATTTCTGTATTCTCCATTACCTATCAGTGCGGAGGTGGGGTGGATGGAGGTTGGTGAGATTAAAGTCCGAAGAGGGACAAGGAAGCAATTGTTGATGTCATTCACTTAAAGTCATTAGGATGAGGAATGGCCTTGATATTTAACTAACGCAGCAACGTGTCGTACATATCAAAGTGGGGGAGGGTTATCTGCCTGACAATATGACTGAGAGCCCAAGAAGAAGAACATTATTTTTTTCTCACTGCAGCTGTTGTAGGGTGGGTCTCCAGTACATATTTTCCTATACTCGACAAAATGACTGCAGTGTTATCATGCTGACAAGATTGTTACTTTGCTATTTCACACCTGGGGATAAGAACATTAAAACATATTATTTAGGGAAGTGTAACAAGAAATAGGCTCCTTTCACTGCAGGAAAGAATGATTTCAGTGAGATTGCCATGAATAGAGAATCCAATGAATCTTACTGGTTGACTGTGGGATACGGGTAAATGCTGGTTTGAGACCAACAGAGATGGTGGGTAGACCACAAACGTGGCTTTGTGCCACTGCAAACGTTTGGGGGCAGTGGGGAGATCATAGTTGAACAGAATTAGCAAGGTTGCCAACAGTCTAGATGGGTTTAAATGGGATTATACCCCTAATCTCTTTGATCTTTATACACCGATAAGCATCCATAATCCCTCACCTCACCAGGATTAAAAAAGAGGATGCAAAGTGCACCGGCTAATTTAAAAGGACACCAGAAAACCTAACTGTTCTCCGAGAGGAAAAAGAGAGCTGCTTCCTACTGGTGCTGCAAGAGGAGCTGGTGCTTGTGTTTAGCTACAGGCAACCTGTGCTAAACTCTTTGAAGCATTGTTAGAATGAGCACAAAGCAAGTAAATAGGGCAAAAAGATGCTTTGCGGAAAACGGCAGAAGGATATACCAAACAACCAAGAGTAAAGAATGCGTCTGCTGTTCGCGGTGGAGAACGAGGAGACGCGGTGCATGAATTATGTTCGCTAATAGCAATTATTGAACACTAAATATAAAATACACTTACCTTTCAAATGCACTCCATTGTAGTATCAATGTAATGAGACTGTTGTTGATGTTTTGATTAAATAAATTATGGCGCAGGCTTTAATCACTGTAACAATGTATGACTTATTGTGGTTTTAAACAAATGAGACATCCACCAACCACCTGCAAGCTAAAAATTTGACAGAGAAAAAAGAGGATTAGGAGAAGTTGTCAATCAGAGAGAAACTTTCTCTCTCGGGCTGTGAGTTCACTTCCTCTCTTGTGCTCTCTCCCACCAACAAAAACCTTCTAGAGGACATAACAAGCACATTTCAATTTCCCCACGGCAAGAGCAGAACATCCCATTCTATCAGAAGCTAAAAGAGTAGCCCAATTCTCGTGAAGTCAAAATGTACCCCACATTCTCTCCATGGGCGCCTGCCATTAAATCACAGCTGATTCTCGACTCTATCCCTGCTGTGTCAGAAGGCCACGCCCCCTTTGGCCCCCTCTCCTGGTGCTGGGCAGCAATTAATGGCATTCATACCATCTTACACTGGGGCGCCCTGACCTCCTCTGTGGCGGTTACTGCTGACTTTAGATTGCAATCTGCTTGTCGACAGTTCGCTTTCGGCTGTTAAATAGATTACTAACGAGGGAGTATTAAACTGAGGCAGCAGAGCACTCGCTGAGAGGCTCTTGGGCTACCTTTCCATCAGATGAGCCTGTGGCCATGACAGAAATTAACACTTTGAGTGCAAACAAATCAGCTAAGCTCATCCACAGTAAAAAAAACCTTTGCTGCCCTTGGCTGCTCTTGCACTTGAGGTCTCCATTATGAGTCTAAAGACAAAAATATATTGCCTTATTATCAACAGAGCTTTAAAAACTAAGACCGTGAACAACATTGAATACCCTGTCTCTTTTCAATGCAGAAAAAAAGGGAGAGATTTCTTTTGATTTTGTGTGACATTAAAGTCCTTGAAGAGCAATTCAACTGAATGATGAAAACAAGTGGTGCTACAAGTGGTGTTCTGCTGAAAGGGGAGTCTTTTGCCTCTTATGAAACCAGAATGGTAACTAATAAATACCTCTTTCACCAGACAAAAAGGTTTTTTGTAGAATCAGCACGGCTGGGTTTTTCCTCACTAAGCAGGACCACACATTATTAAAGAGGGACCCTTGTTAGTTTTCAGGCTTGGAGCCCATATTGGCATTTAGTGAGGCAGCAGAAAGCTCTAATTGTGTGTGATGTCCCGAGGCAGAGGAGGCTGATTACTGTAAGCCATCTAAAACATTTCACCTCCCAGTTAAGTATAGGAAAACGTTAAGCTAAACAGGCATAGAAACTATCTCAATGCAGTAGTAAGAGTACTTAGATTTAGGAATTTTAATTCCACCAAAAGATGAAACTTCTTTCACTCCCACTCATTATTTATATATGGAGGGGTTTTTTTCATCTCGGAGGAACTGCCGCTGAGTATCCCCGAATAAGTCAGCCAACTACATTAACCATCATCTTTAAAAGCACTACGAGTCTCTGAAGTCGAGATGAGACAAGTGAAGTCCTCTGATTCAGTTTTCTCTGAGAAATTCTTACATCTCTGCTACTTGACACAGAGGTTTGACATCTGTGAGATTAACATTGTAAAAATGTATCCAACCCTTTTATGTTCAATTTGATTGTCAATTCTGATGATTGTGGGGTGTAGTACTTTGGAATTAGGGTTTGTAAAGATGCATCTTAGAACTACTTGTGTATCTCAGTGCTAGAAGGTTCTAACTGATTGCTTACTAAACCCGTCCCCGAGCAGGTTTACTTACACAACAGAACTACTCGTTAAGTTCAGGAAAAGATCATGGTTCAGTTCAAATAAGTAGTCAACAGTTGTAACGTAACCGGTATTAGTTATGTAGATTATGCGAGTTAAGTAACACAACAATGGTAAAATATGTCAACATTGACTTGGTTACACAAGGACACGAATAGCAGTCACCAGGGTGAAAGTCTGGTGTTTGTTTGAACCATCCACCTCCCCAAATTATAGATGTTGCTTGTTGCTTCTGTCTACCTCTGAGTGTCAGCAAGGACCTTTCTTTAAGGAACGACTTTCAAGTGTAAAGCTGTCACTATTATCATTAATAACTGTATAGATGAAAGGTGTAACAGAAGAATCTTGTGAAAGTCAGTGATGATGATATTGTTCCACTTTTTCCTGACAGCAGTGCAAAGTGAGGCTTTTTAGCACAATGGAGTCTGATTAGTTGCACTACAATACTCATGGAAACACAGGACTGAAGAGAAAAAAGTCTATACTACAGTGCATGGAAGAGAACAGTACAATGCAGTTTATTACTGTATGTAATATAATAAGTGCAACCTAAAATTGTAAAATGCAATCTAACAAAACGCCAGAAATCACTTTTAAAGAATAACGACAGAATTGAATCAACACTGACTCAGTTGCTATAGTATTTATAACATCGCTATTGTGTTGAATTGCATTACATTGTATTGCTGTTGGTGTATTCAATACTTAACTTAATTTTGAAGCACACTTAGAGATGTATGAGCACATATGTAGTGTTGAACTTGTGTCTAGTCCTCAATGGGAACACAATGATGAGAGTCTGATGGGAGTATGATTATATTTCAAGTTTACACTAAAATACCGAAATGTATTGGATTTTATGCAATCTTGTTTTTCAGTTTCAGATCTCTTGTGTTTTGACTTGTTTTGATAATTAAAACATGGCTGATATGATGAAAGCAGAACAAAGTTTCATTTTTTTAAACATCATTATCATTCATCACTCTGTTCACTGTTCATCATTCATCATCTGCACTGGTGTGAGCAGTAATCATTTAACATGTGCGCGACCAATGCGTCAATCAAAGATTCATTTTGGAAACTCAGAGTTGATTGTTTCTGGTTTGGAGCCATCTGGAGTTTTGATCTGCACCAACAGTGTGAGATGGACCTTTTGTTTAATTTTCTCTCAAGACTTCCAGATGCTTTATTAATGTTGATTGTTTATTATCATCAATAAGCAGGTTTGACATTAACGCAGTCTGTGACACTTTGACCACTGCACATATTTAGTCGTATAGATTCCCACAGCAGAGAAAACAAATGATTAACAGCAAAGCTGTGATTTAAAAAAGAAAGGAAAAGATGATTATCAAATCAAGCTTCTGTGATTTTGATTTTATTTAATCTGCCATGTTTTCAGGAAATTACATCTCTGTGAAAACACATAGAAATTCAAGAAAAGATTTATCAGTTTAACTGCACTTTCATCTTGTCTGTTTTTGACATTTATTTAGTTGTGGTCTAATCTAAATCTAGAATCTGCTTGGCCATGAAGGTTTGCCTTGAAAGCACCTCTGTGTGTGTGTTACAGGCTCTGAGGAGCTATGAAGACACATTTCAACAGTTTATGGTGAAGGTTTTAATAAAATGAAGTAACCTACCGTTGTGCTGATAGCAGGACACATGGCATAAAATCAATATTCCATCAAATTGCCATCTACAACCAGATTACATTCTAAAAGTGCACACATTTTACTTCCTATGAATTGAATGTGTAGACTTTCTGTAAAGGACTACAAAATTACTTGTTGTATTGTCTTTTCTCATAAATGCAACTAGAGACAGTAGCTGACCTCTTGCGTTAGCTGAAGAGTCACATGAAGTGCACTAGAAGGTGCTTACTATATCTGGCATTTGTGTAAATATTTCCTCAACTTTCTATTCAGTTGCCACTATGAAGTGTTGTAGAGACAAATAAAAGACACGAGTATTCCTTTTAAAGATGGTTTGGTTCCTACAGGTAGGATATGGTTCAGATGAGCCTCTGACTTGAGTTACAGCTATATTACATTACATTACATATCATTTAGCTGACGCTTTTATCCAAAGCGACTTACAATAAGTGCATTAAACCATGAGTCCAAACTAAGAACAACAAGAATCAAGCAAGTACAATTTCTTCAATAAAGTTAAACTACAAAGTGCTATCAGTAAGAGCAGCTCCCTTCCCTATTCAAGGTATAGTCGAAAAAGATGTGTTTTTAGTTTGCGACGGAAGATGTAGAGACTTTCTGCTGTCCTGATGTCAATGGGGAGCTCGTTCCACCAATGAGGAGCCAGCACAGCAAACAGCCGTGATTTTGTTGAGTGTTTAGCTCGAAGTGAAGGAGCTACAAGCCAATTGGCAGAAGCCGAGCGAAGTGAACGAGCTGGGGTGTGAGGTTAGACCATGTCCTGGATGTAGACCGGACCCGATCTGTTCGCAGCACGGTACGCAAGTACCAATGTGCGGGCGGCCACCGGTAACCAGTGAAGGTCGCGGAGGAGCGGAGTAGTGTGGGTAAATCTCGGGAGGTTGAAGACCAGTCGAGCAGCTGCATTCTGGATGAGCTGTAGAGGTCGAATGACATTAGCAGGTAGACCTGCCAGGAGGGAGTTGCAGTAGTCTAGCCGTGAGATGACCAGAGCCTGGACCAGAACCTGTGCCGCCTTCTGAGTGAGAAGGGGTCGTATTCTCCTGATGTTGTACAGCATGTACCTACAGGAGCGTGTTGTTGCGGTAATGTTGTCAGTCAGGGAGAGTTGACTGTCGAGTGTCACACCGAGGTTCCTGGCAGTCGGAGTCGGAGCCAACATATTCAATTCAGCATGCACGTTTTATTAGTTATTTTCTATATTGCTACAAAACCATCTCCTCCCTTGGCTCCCATGGGTGCAGCCATTACACCCACAACAGTCATTGCAGTTTTGCATATGGTTCATTTCCTGCCTCAAGCATACAGCAGCAGGGCACAGTTACAGTAGGCTAATGGGTTTGACATGCTAATGTTGTGCTGCATTCATATGCTCTAGTGTGTAGTATAATATACCATATCAACACAAAAGGTTACTGCCATTTGTATAATGAACTTTACTATGCCGTTACCTATACAACCATCATATGATTGCCTCCCACAGGCTATACACATAATCACAGCCATGAGAGCAGCTAACACGGTTTCTCTGTAAAAGATGGCATTCACCTGCATCAGTCAATCCTTTAGCTTTGCATTGGCTCAGCTACCAATGACTTGGATACATGCTTCTCATTAAAACCACATTATAAACAGAAATGATCTGCACCACTGTGTCTGTTCAGCACTTCATAGCTCACATTATTTCTACTAGTAGACCTTTCTGTCTTACTGTAATAAAGACACAAGGGTAAAACCATACATCTCATCTGTCCCGTTATTTTCCCCAAGTCAAATAAGTATAAGAAGATTTTATCTCAGCGAATGGTGCAAAATGACATTTGTTCCCATGGGCACAGCACTTACAAATTCAGAAATGATTGAGGGGAATTATTGAACCAAGCGGGAGTAGCAGGTTTCTGCATATATGAAAGGGAAAGAGAGTGTGTGTGCGTGTGTGTGTGTGTGTGTGTGTGTGTATGTGTGTGTGTGGTCTCAAGTAAAGTCTCTTCAGCATGTTGTGTGGAAAATATTGTGTTGAGACTCCTGGGAGTGAAAGGAAGTTAATGTGATGTTCAACCTAGTTTCTTGAAACTTACATTCCTGTAAGTATATACAGTATATATACTTTTTCAGAGTTGATTATTCAATACATGTACGGTTAAATGTAACAAAGCTGCAAACTGCAAAATGTTAATAGTGACTGTGTCCGTAAAACATTCTTCGGCAATGACATGTTGACATTTGTGAACTTGCACACCAGCAATTACATTTTCTCCAAAATGTACTTGAAAAGGAAAATGTGTAACAGACTGTGTAACAGACTGTGTAACGGCATTTTGAAGGAGACCAGGTTGAAGCTATCTGTTGTGAGTGTGGGTTCACACTGATAGTATATGTGGACTCCACAACTATCTGAGCACAAAGGTTTGGTGAAGGTAAAAGAAAAATCAGAAGGTTTAAGACTTTGAAGTCCAGATCATAATTATAATTTGGTTCATTCTTAGGTAAGAGTTTGGGAAATATGTATCAGTTATGGTGAACACTACTAAGTAAATAAAATGGCTTCAAAAGTACACATTTGTATGTTTGTGCTGGTTGTAGGAGGCAGCCAAATGAAGGCAGATTGAGAGAGTAGTAGAGGTTTGGGGGAACAAAAATAAATATAAAACACAATGAGGAGAAAGGGGGTCAGGCTACAGAAAAAAAAAAATCTGGTGGATAGAAGGAGGGAGAATAAATGAGAGATGAATTGTGGAAAATAGGGAACGGGCTGCTGATGTGCTTCTTAAGCAGGTCATTGGATGCAACGTGCCTCGGGAGGGCTTGTTAAAGCATGGCTAACAGATTTCCTCAGTAGCTGTGGGAGCCGTTCCTCGGCTCTGGTCCGGAGAGGCACTGTCACTTCAGGACGCATGACAAGGAAATGGAGCACATTGCCATTAAACGACTTTTCAGCTATCATCTACCACAGGAGGCGAGGAAAACTCCATTACCCATGGATGCTGTTTAGCTATTTAAACAGGTCAGGGCTGAATACAATTGTACCGTTAACTGAATTATCAGGAAAATAAAATGTAAAAGAAACCTATTCTTTTCCTTTATTTCCTAATTGCTACAGGTACTTCCTGACATAAGAGTGATTGAACCCATTAATAGCAGCATAACTGACTGTTTCATAAGGACAAATTTCTGCAGTTCAAACTGCGTTCTCTGACGACAACCATATAATCTCTATCACTCTGCTGCAGAGGTGTCTCAGTGGTGATCAAGGTACTGAAGCTACAGAATCAATACTTTTTTCCATCGTGTCTGCCTGGGGCTCTTGAGTCTTCTGCCTGTCTCTGATGTGTGAAGCCTAGTTTACAAGCATACTGGTGAACACTGTCTCTTGATCCTTATGCTCTTATTCAGCACTGAAGCTCTGTAATCCACCACCACCAGTCCCTGGCAGAGTTCACGGTCGTCACCAAAGCCCTGTTATTCACACAAGCCCCCCACTGCCAGGGCCAGCACTCATAGTACTTCACATAGAAGCAGGCTTCACAGTCTCACACACAAACACAAGCTTCGTAGCTCGTCAAACTCTCCTTCTCTCTTGCAAACAGACACACATAACTCAAAGAGCCATGCACAGGTCTGTTGGTGCTAATGGCTTCAGGGCTTCATATTTCCCAATTTACGTTGAAGGGGTTGATAGTGCCATGTGTCTCACGCTGACTTCAATCTGCTCTCCGTGCTAGATGGCCTCCCTAATGACAGTAATTGCATCGAGGAAGCCCCCGGTCCTGTTCAATTACCCATTCTAATCCAAGCACACGGGTCTAATCTTGCAGTATAATGTACAATACAGATGGCTCGAGAAGGCAGACATATTCATCACCGCCTCATCTTTGCAGCAACATGTGAAATCCAGTATGAGAATCATGTCGCATTTGAAATGGTTGAGAAGTGAGAAGTTTTCATTATCTGATAATATCGGAAGACTTTGTTATATTTGTCTCCTTCACAAGATAAGTAAAGGAAGATTCTCTACCGGGCTCTGAGTGGCTGTTATTCTCACAAACTATTGTGCAAAATCAGAGAGTGAACACAGTAAAATGAACACTCACCCTAGAGGTTTCTCCAGGCGACTGGCAGGTGATCCCACGATCTCCCCCAGTGTACAGTAGACCTGTCCCAGGAAGTCCTGCCATGAGGGGGAGCATAAAGTGGGATGGAGAGAGACGTAGGATGGGGGCGTCCAGGTGGATCACGGGGGTAACAAAGAGAGTCGTGAGGAGTTAAGCAGCGTTATAAGAATTGTACAGTTATGAATTAGGACATCTGAGGCAGACACGTACGTTAACGTCGGTTGGCTTCCAGGGTGAAGAAGGAGGAGGAGCAAGAGAGAGAGACCAGGCAGGAGCAGTGACAAGACAAAGCATATCATGGAACAGAAGGCACACAACTCAAATACCAGACTGTCATCAACCAAGTGCAAGAAAGAAGAGCAAACGTGGATATGTGAAAAAGCTGAACAGCAGAGGGTGCAGAGTCAGAGTCTCAGAGGAAGAGAAAAAAAAAGTGAAACATCACAAGAGATGGGAAGCTACGAGGGCCGAAAGAGTTTCATTCAAAGAAGTTTCCAGACCATGCAGCACAAAAACACAACAATTAAAGCATTACACTGATAGACGCAAACTTACTGCTGAACATTTTGGTACTATGCAAACCAAGTGCTGCAAATATATTCTGTATGTGTCTATGTAGAATGAGTAAGAATTTATTTATCAAAGCTTTTACCATAAATAACAACACAAACATACATCATCTCAATGCGTTGTTTACCTGAATATATGTTCTACAATAAAGTGCTGTCCTTTTCAGACAAGTTAAATACATATATTGTTTTGAAATACACATTTATATGTGTATATGCTGGCTATCTAAACTGCTAACAACACTACACAGCACATAATAAATTGTGTTGAAAAGCTTTAATAATGATGTGCAATGCTTCATTTCTCATTTAAAAAAAGGTAATGAGGGTATACCGGATGCAAATGAAACTCTTAATGTTATAGCTCTGGAGGAATAAAATATCTAATTTACAACCAGATTTAAGTTATAATATGAACAATATGTTGGCAGATGAAGCATAATTCATTCCTTATTCCAAAATATATTTGAGCATTTAGATGCCCCAAACTTTGGTTTGCATGAAACCTAATGATATACACATTAACAACAATTCTAACTAATATAATATAAAGCCTAAAAAAATTAAATACATTTCTTCACTTACATGTTTTGCCAGATCTGGACTTTTAGAATCAATATCATACCTGAAATTACAAAGAAATCACAAATCACAGGAGCAAAGATGTGGGCAAAACATCATGAGACATTACAATTTAACTACCGACTCCCATAAGAAAAATACTGTCTGCAGAGTGGACATTTTCTGCCTGTCAATCACACACCTGGGTCATTGAGGAAGCAAAGGGGAAAGGCATGAGCAATAATGTTACAGTTAATTAAGGAAGTCATTCTATAGTTTATGAATGTAATTTCCGTACTATGCCGAGGGGATCATGTTGAAACAATCTACCAAGGCTGACCAAGTTTCCAGCATTTGCCAGTCAAACTTAATGTAAAAGTAATTAAACCTCAGTATGCCCGGGCTCCCACTTCTGTGATGAAAGAAAGATGTAGATGAGCAACACTAATTAAGAGGGGAGGCACTCCCTCCTTTCCTGTTACTGAGTCAAATCATGATAGCATGCCAAATTCATTCAGTATGTGTCTAAAAATCCACAGAGACCTGCAGCTCTGTCCTGGATACATCACTGAGGTCCACTAGGGACTTCATGCTTGAAGCGAGGAAAAAAACAAAGGATGTTTTTATGGAAGCGTAGCTGTTCTACTTGGGGAGGGGAGAAGAGTGTAGAAAATGATCCAGACTCTTTTCTGGGAGATCTCATAATGAAACTGCACCTTCCTGACCCTCTTGCTAGCCTGGCCTTTACAGGAGGAGGAAGGCAGCTATATGTGAGAGAGTGGAGGAAAGGGGTCTTTTTATAGGACTTGGTTTCAGACATTTGCTTAACTGAGCAGCAGGGAGATTAAGGATAAAACTGTATATGAAATATGTATCACCCTTATACCAATCTCCCTTCAACAAATGACTACTGAGACACTGCACCAATGAATAATTCCTCAGGAGAGCCGAGCAGGTGCCAAGGGAGGGAAGAGAGAAAATGAGTGACAGGAAGATGGAGAGGCGATGAAGAGATATATGGAGGGAGATAGATCGTGAATGAGGGAGAAGATGTAAAGCTTGTGGTGGGAACAAAAGGAAGAATTGGGAGGACTGGGTTGGAAGAGGACGGCAAATCTGCAACACGCACACCACGTTGTGTGAATCCCAGAGGACCGGATCAAACAGAGTAACTCACACATCAAAGCGCAGGTTCTGCTTCTCCTCAAAGAAGTAGTCCAGGATGTACTTCCTGACAAAGTCTGGGTTTAGTGTGTTGTCTATCACCTCTGTTCTCCCAAACTAGATCAGAACCAGGAAAGAAGAGGAACAAGATAGAAGAGGAAGAAGTAAGCCCAAAGCTTTGACACAGCACATCATGCAGTCACTCAGAAACTACATCCACTGCTCGATTACCTCACCCCACCCCCATTATTTTCCCCCAGCAACCGTGCGAGTTCACAGCTTCAGATAAGCTCCGATTTGATTACCAGAAGTCAGTGATCGCACAGTGTCAGCTCTTCTTCTCCACGTCTGGGGTTGAGCATGCCTGAGGAAAAATACTTTATGGAGTCCAATTGCACTTATTTAATTAATACCACATTCACACCACTGTCGCTCTCACAACCACTTCAGTAACACTGGGCAGAGGAAGGGGGGACGAGACCAAGACAGAGAAAAATAGTGATTTTCACATTTTTGTCTTTACACAGGGGAACAAATGTTGGAAAGATAGAAAACTATCTCCTGGCGTTAGGAAGAAAACCAGAAGCTGCCAGCACAAACACTGAAAACAGAATGTCAGCGTTACAGAGCAAGACCTTCTGATGAAGTGATGCGCTGATAAACAAATCAAGACAAAAAAAACATTGCACCTCCTGCACAAACACATTAATTTGATCCAAAATGAATAATTCAAAGTCAGAGAACTGATGTTGAGCTGCATAATTAAAAGAAAGTGTAACCATAAACCGACACGTTGAATTAATAATAGCAGTGTTAGAGCTTAATAAGTAGATGAGACAGCTGGATTATAGGCTCACACCTATGTGATTACATCCGATGGGGATAAAACTCAAAGTGGAAATTAACAAGGGAGCTACACAGAGTAACGTTACAGCAGTAGAATACTTTTACCGGATGGACGCCTACGATAATGCAAAGACAGTCAAGCTGGAATGTGTGTAAGATATGACAGTTTGAGAGTGGGTTTGCTGAAGTGTAACCTGCCAACACACATAGAAGTGTGTCTAAGCCTAAGAAAGTTGAACTGCTGTGTGTGGCAGCAGCTCTTCCTCAGAAAGTGAGAGCTCCTGTCCAGCTGATGCAAAGGAGGTGAACTCCCCACCAGGCGAACAGACGGTTATTTAAATGATAAGAGCTGAATGTGATGGGAGGGAGCCAATGGCATATTCAATTTGGTTTAAGACCAAACGTAACAGAAGAAGTAGAATGAGCACCAGAACAAAGAATAGCCACCCGAGGATTTAACAGATCTCCCACTCCACATATTATTCTTACCTTCGGCAAGTACACAGTCGACCTGTAAAGCCAGAGTTGCAAAGCATTACAATTAACTGTCAACCCTCTCGAAGAGAGAACACAGGGATACAGGGATACAGGGATATCAGGGCGCTGGCAGCGTGCACTTATTTCCCTGCAAAAACCCCAACTAGGATAAATTGTGAGCTGCAATGTCAGAAAATGAATCTTGGTAGAAAGATTAATGTCTCAGAGTCTGACTAGAAGTGTAACAACGAGGGTTTGAATTTAACAAGGTTTTGTTGTGTTAAGTGAAAGCAGTAGAAAGAGGAAAACCTGCACTGTCGTGCACTTGGAGTAATTACAGACGAGGGAGTCAGAGGGAGAAGATTAGGACTTTACGGTCATGTAAAAGTGCTCTGGGCACATGTAGCAAGACCAGAAAGTGCTTTGTAAACCAAAAGGAGGATTTAAAATCTTATCTGAAATCAACAGGTAACCAATGGAGGTTTTGGAGGCCATATGGTCTGACCTTTTTGTCCTGATTAGAAAATGTGCAGCTGAGTTCTATGGATTGTAAATATATCCTGCACACAACAAATACATGCATGAGTTTCTCTGAGTCAGGTTGTGAAAGAAAGCCTCTGATCTGTCAGTAAGGATGCTGATAGATAAGTCAAATGGAGTTCAGGTCTCATGTGAAGCCTGGAATCACAATACTATCAATCCATTTGTTTTGTTATTCTTCTCTTGATGGATGAATGTGAAAGACTCACAGCCGATGGTGGAGTTTGTCCCCGAGAAGAGCAATTGGATTACAGACAGTTGATGGCACAGTGAAAGGTTCTCCGACCAACCCTATCTACTCTTGGGAGCACACAACCGCATTAGATGACAGAGGGGCAAAAGGGGCGCTTAGCTTTATCAATACTGAACAGCTTGAGTCTGCTGCTCACAAAGCCAGCTGTCCTCTGCACTGAAAACACAAGCCTGTCTCTCTTTTAGGGAAACACATTCAGGCTGCACTCAGCGTCCGTAAGCTTGAGGCGGGGTTGTGTAGCCAGTGGTGACAAGTATAAGAGGCTCTCCCCGCCTGAACTCTGAGCTTAATGCCTGTTTACAATGCATGTCAATGAGTAAAGCTACTCTCTGGCTTAACTCAAAGAATACCGCTGTACTGATGATAGTTTTACTGTGAGCCGAGGCCAGATGACCGCTCTTGATAGAAATCTGAGCAGAAATTATAATCAGCCACCAAGTGTAAGTAGTATTCACTCTCCACTGAGAGTGTTCCATTGCTTTAATTTAATCACTAGTAAAGTAAAGCAAAGGAACACTCAGCTCACTCAGTTAATCAACAAATCAATTAAGCCATCAAACAAACATCCAACCAGTCAATCATTCAGTGAATCATTCAGGTTAATTGTCCCTGCTGGGAAATGTATTATGCAGTCAGGTTAGCAGGATTGACGAGCGCAGACACATAACACACAAGACGCGATAATACAGACAATTAACCACCATTGAGACATGGAGACAGACAGATGACCCCAAATGCATTCAAACAAAAAATATTAAGCCAACAACAACTCTCAAGAAAAACATTGTGAACCTATTTAGGATGTTAATTTAAATGTGAATCAGTTGTGAGTTTTAAAGGTTAAGGACATTTTTGGAAAGCGAGGATATCTTGACTGCTCCTCACTTCACCGACGACCAGTGGAGATTCTGTAACGGTACAGTAATCCGGCACACGAAAACCCAGTCTTGTTTTTAGACTTTGTTTTTTGTAAGGATGAAACAAACAAAATACACCTGGTTACTAAATGAGCTTTAGGGGAGCTGGTGGGCAGATATTTGCACATGTGGGAAGTCAATTCAGCCCAGTTATTTTTGCTAAACTAATCATATCTTGTCCCTGGTTTTATAGTTACCTCAGACATTAGGTCTTCTCATCTTAGATAGATAATCGGTTTACCCAAAATGTCAAACTAGTCCTTTAAGACTTGCTTTTAGCATTAGGATATATAAAATTCAACTCAACATGCATGATGGTCAGAGCGGTGGCCATTTTAATGTGTCCCTTTGCCACTGCAAAGAACTGATATTGTTGTAGCCGGTTAGCTCTCAAAAGATTCTGTATAAACCAACTTGTGGCTAATAGCGGCCTCACTAAGGTGAGGTTTTAAAGTGACAACCAAACGAGCATCTCTTTTGTGCACAATCTGTTGCCTTGCTGCTTGACATAAATTGAGGCTTGCTGGATGTACCTGATTCATATTTCTAAGTCACCAAAACAGAGCTCTTTAACTAGTGAGTGTGATACACTTTAAGTGCCCACTCACCATAACTAACAATTTCTTCTTTTTTTTGTGCAACTACTCAAATTAGATGAAGCTTGTGGGAGCACAAGTGAAATAATAATTTACTCCTCTAAATGTAAGTTTAGAGTTATGTCAGTGATGGTTCTCATTCGTATAGCAGGTCAAATATTAGTATGCGTGTGTGTGTGTGTGTGTGTGTGTGTGTGTGTGTGTGTGTGTGTGTGTGTGTGTGTGTGTGTGTGTGTGTGTGTGTGTGTGTTTTGCCATTTGAGATTTAGTGTATCTCATGTTGAAATTCATGCAACCTGCTCTGTACCACTGAAAGCTGATTTAAACCGTCCTCCATCTTCAAGAGACCAGCAACACCGAAACTGAAACCTTTGTTTCTTGGAGCCGAGTGTTTCCCACTCTTAAATCTGTGTGTCACACCGATGTGCATCAGCGTGACACCAAGGTCTCTGTGGAATCCATAAACATAGCTCCTATTGAGCCACATTGTGAAAGCAGAAGCAAATTATGTTGAGCTCTCGCAGTATCTCTCTTCCTGTTTGGCAGTGTGTATATATACAGTATTGATTGAACTGGATACATTTTGGACTTAGTTGGCTTTTAGCTTTTAAAAAAAAAAAAAGTGATTCATGGTCACAAAGGCTGGATGCCGTAGATCAAAAGAATATCCGACAGCAAAAAGAATCTGGAATTAGCAATTTACAGAAAGTTGTTGTTTCTCTGTGTGTTATCCGTTAAGATTACAGAGACAAATAATCCCAAAGGGATCCTCTGTCTTGTCACCTAATATGCCTCTCTTAATACAAATAGCTGCCACCTTAATCAGTCACAGCTAACACAGTTCTGACCAGCGCACGGATGTTCACAGGGTCAATCAATTGCAAATGATTGACACTCACAGTATTTACCTCGAGGGAGAAGAGGGGAGGCTTGGGAGGAGGGGGTGTAAACAGAGAGCGAGCTGTCATGGAGAGGAGACTGAGGGCCTGATTGAGTTGCCTTGACAGAGCGACGGCTGCGATCTCTTACCTCTCTCCACTGTTTGGACTCGACGCCCTGCGTGTACAACACCACCACTGAGGAGAGAGAGAGCAGAAGAATACATTGTCACTACACAATCTCAATCAAGCATCCTGCTTCTTTAAATGGTGTTTGGTTTGTTCCCTCTTTGCTCACATCCATCATTAAGTATCCTGCAGTGCCCTGACAGCATAATTAAGTGCAAAGCTTGATGATACTGCGTTGCATGAGATTCTGGGTTTCATTTCCACATGCAAAGGACAACGCTATAAAGCCAGATCTCAGGCTGCTGGAGCACAATTTAAGCTGTGCAATCGAAATACAATTTCTTAACGGCAGGATTCTGCATATTTCCGTTTGATTTTGCGACTTCAAATGAGGCTGAGGCTGGTGAACAAAACGTGACCTATCATATATCCCAGGGTTCATCTTCAGGCGAATATAAAACAGGGCCAGTGTGATATTTTCCCGGTAGCTTATTTACACAGGGCTTGAACCTCCTCCCTATTATAATAAATGTGTCATCCACTCTTTATCCCTCAGGGAGTATCAAAGAAAATGCCTTTATGGAGGTTCCCCATGTGTCCCACCAAAAGATACCCATTTGTATTCAAAGGATGACTTTTATTCCCTGCATGCATTAAGGTACTTTCAGTGAGGAAAGGTTGTCACATTACTGTGCAAATGATATGCAGTTATTGAACGAACACTTTGAAATAGCAAAGTAAACTAAATCAAAGTTAAGCTCAGCAAAAGTAAAAAAGTATAGCTTTGCAAAAAGGAGAAGAGGTGTCATTGAACCGTATTCTGAACAAGGAAAAGCTAAGCTGCAATTAGCATTGGGAAGAATTGTTGAGAACTTACATGGGTCGGATTTGGAGAAAGTGTCTCGGTCCAAGAGATTCCTGAATGAGAAGGAAACAGTCACATATTAAAATTAGGGTCCGGCATGTGTTTAAGTTGGTTGAATTAATTTCACTGAATTTTAAGACCACTGTGTAAAAGTTGGGGAAAATCCCATTTGTAAAGATCGACACAATAATTGCATGGTAATTCATAACCACACTTTACTTCCGATAAACCATACTGACTTTATTCAAGCGTAGTAGTTCAAGACAGAAGAGCAAGACATTTTAACAACTGCTAATCTCAAAATGAAGCATTCTTGAAACTATTCAAAATACAAAAATGTGGCCTTGTTCTTTCGTTTATTACCTTATTTTCTACCAAATTGCATAATTAATACTGAACTGATAAGTAATCAAAAAATATATGACATTGATGAACAGGACAGAACAGATGTGGCTGCTGCAACCTAATATGATTCATGGTTGTACTCGTTATTACAGCAACAAGACAACAGGAACAACGGCAGGCTAAGCAGCCATTGTGTTGTAGTCACAGAAACAACAGAAATACAATGAAGAAAAAGACGCATATTCAGAAATTATTCTTTGTACTATCATTTGAGCCACTTTGTCCAAGTCAAATCAGTACATTATTTGTGTGCACCCTACTTGACCACAGAATGAATTAGAGCTTTGATGATTATTTGATTAACTGATCAACAAAAAAACAAAACAAAATCAGCAAATACTTGATCATTAATTAATAATGTAAGTCATTTTTCGAGTAACAATGGAAAACCTTTTGTGGTTGCAGCATCTCAAATGTGACAATGTTCTGCTTTTCTTTGTCTCGTAGGATAATAAACTGATATATCTGTGTTTTGGACTTTTGATCAGACAAATAATTAATAGTCGAAGCATTAACTCATAATACATATCTGATATTGGTCAAGAAATCTTTCCGGCACACTTGAGCAACTTTCATCAGAATGAATAGTGTGCTATTTGGGAGTGCTCTTCATATATGCTGTGGAGGTGCTATACCATTCCCTGAAGCTGATCATCATCTAACACCTTTATAAGCAGCCAGACACTCTGATTGGCTTACAGACTCATTCAATATAAGAGACTCGCAATCAGCATTAACATTATACATTCAATCTCTATTTTTAGCCTGTTCCAGACTGGAGTTTGCATGTGTTTCTTTGGGAGACATGAACAACTCGAGTCATTACCTTTAGTATTCTCTGTACAAGATCTAACACAGCAGATATTACCTTTAAAACATAAGGCTACTGCAAGTGAATCAATCACTTAATGCAACATTTTAAACGAGAGACATGATCAGTAGCATATCTGTATAGTGAAAAAGACTATAAATATATGTCTTGTTTCTGCTCCCTGATTGTGAGCAGCGTCAATAAATAACTTGCATGTAGCTCAGAACAATGATCATCCCTTTAGGGACAGCAGGATTCCAGGAATGAACACAAGCAAGAGGGCTTCATTCATGTGCACATAATGCTGCCTTCCTGGACACAAACACCTCTGTCACAGGGAAACGAGGGGATAACAGATGCAGCTTGGTTAGGTATTAGCCTTGGGCTGACCTGACTACAGTTGGAACATTGTCAGTGTAATTATCATTGGAGATAACAAAGCCATCCATGACTAACTGTCTCTTTGTATCCACCTGTAACCGTCTGGCATCCATTACCCTCCGACAATTAGCTCGCCCATCACCTCATCCCATCTCTCGGTGGAGAAGAGAACGTGCCACGTGAAAAACATGACATCCTATTTTTTTACATTTACATAATGTACTGCAGAAAACAAGCCTATTTGTGTTGCTGGACCTCACTTTGGTCTTGCAGAACATTTCTATTCCAAGGAGAAATTATTAGTTTACAGATTTACACACCAATGCAAATTAATCCACCATCGTACTGTTCACTTGGTCAGAGAACATACAATGGTGCCACATAATGGGTATTACCATCTCAGATAATCAGTCTGCTTTCACTGCCTATTTTAAAAGGGAACTCCTTCTCGCTACGAATCTCGGCGGGATAAGAGAAGATCATTATCCCGAAAGTTGATGTAGAACAAGTTTGTTGAAGATAAAGTTCATTGAAAGTAGGACAAATGTAATTAGATCCAGCTCCTTTTCATCCACACCACATTTTATCTATCACCCTTCTTTCATACTCTAGCACTTGTAATCACTATGGACGTCTTCTTATTTGAGACACGTGAATGGCAAACACCACTCTCATTCCTCTTGATCTCACCTTCATTAAAACTGTGCAAAAAATCACTGGAGCCTTTTATATTTTATCACATGTGAAGCAAGAGTCTGGAGTGCATTATTAGATGTGGAACAAACAATACAACAAGATATTAAAGTTAATTTCACCTGAAATAAATAAATATATAATTTAAATAGATTTATATCTCTGTCAAATCATCCCCAACAAAGTAATTTGTTTATTCGTCAGTGAATTAAGCTTGCAGTTATCGTTTATGCACACTTGATTAATAAGGCAGTACCAGGAAAATCAGCAAATGATGAATTAGTATCACCCAACCAATGCATGAAAAGAAATCTGAAACTCTTTCAGGCTGTATAAATGTCGATAAATGTTAAATATTAATATACATTTCCAATAGAGGCCAAGAGTAAAGGAAATTTGACCTCTAAAATTTGACTGCTGAACTCAAATTTAGAAGAGTGTAATAGGAGAACACGTTCCCTCTCGGTCAGTTCCCTGGAGATATTTTAGCAGCTCCTCGGTCCATGTGGCCGATTATTAAACTGAGAAATGGAAGAATTAATTCCTCCACCTCGCAGTGTCTTATTGTCAGAAGTCCCTTAAATCTCCTCCACTTTCTTAGAGTTGTTGAAATCATAATTGGCACACATGAATGGCATCTAATTCAGTGGAAAGTGTTTTTAAATTGGCTTGAATCTGGCTTACCAATTCCAGTACTGCTGCCTCATTGTGTTTTAAAAGGACACAACAAATACATGCTTGAAAGTCAAGTCTCTGACTGGTTCGAGGAAGGAAAGTCTCTTTATCACATTAGAGACAATGGGAGATTGCTGGGAGGAGAAAGTGAAGGACAGTTAGCATTTTCAAGTCACTTCACTTTCACTACTGCCCTATGGCCCTCTCCAATTTGATTGAGGACAGACATTGTCTTTCCACTCATACACCACGGGGTCAATAGGTCTAACATTTGTTTAATATGGCCTTAAGCAGCCTCTCAGGGGTGAAATGGTCAGGGAAGCAAACACGTGAAATATATGCTGCAGCAGAGGTCAGTGGACCCTTTATAAACTGGACTGAAATACTCCTTTCCTTGAGGGTATTTTTGTAATTCTTAAAAAGAAATATCAGCAAGATATAATGCAGGACAGACCATCAGATACATACTTCAAGGAGCACTACTGCTGAAACAACAACTGATACAATATAATGAACTCCTGCATTTCATAATTGGAAATAATGTCTGCCTGCATTGCATAACTAAATCCCCTGAATAGTGATAGATGATGATACACATTAATGTTGCTTTTGTCTGGATCTCAAAAACTCCCCTTCGTTTCATTCAATGTACAATCTGGTCCCTTTATTGGTTACAAACCCATCTGCTGACCTTCCCTGTGATGGCACCAGGTGTCTTCTCCGCCTCCATCTGTTTAATTATTCCGTTTCTGTTCAACCCGGGAACTCTCCCGGTCGACAATACCTGCAGCCGAGCACTCCCTGGGCGGCAGTCTCGCAGGCAGTGATAAAATCTCAGTTATAAAGCTGCTGGTATAATAGATGAGAATTTGCATACGCCGTGACTCCCTGTTTTAGAGTGTCTTTTGGTGTGTGATCAATGTCTGACCAGGGAATAAGATCATCGCTAATTGCACAGTGTGACAGCTCAGGGTTTGTGCAGGTAAAGGTCTTTTTTTGTGTAGATTTGAGGGAGATGCACACACTGATACTATGTGGTTGTTAAAACCCTGGCAGAGAACTTTGCACTTAGCCGACTGTTAGAAAGCCCAAGCTGCTGATATCCTTGCAGGCACACACTAACCATGTACTACACAAACTGTCAAATTAAAATCACATTAAATTCTACATTAGAAACCCAATAAAGGACAGTGAGGTATTTCTAAGCTCATACATATTTTGGCTTTGTAATGACAAACTGATCGTTAACTTGAGATAGAGAAAGTAAGCTCTGCTTGGATTCAGTCAAGTGTGGAGTGGAGAGAGCAGGATCAATGTGTTCATGATAATAAGGCTTTCACAGAAACCTTCTCAGAGTATAACACTTGCAGCTATCTCATCCCTTGCTAACATCAATGTTAGCAAGGGATGAGATAGCTGCAAGCGTATAGCACAAAGGGTGGAAAGTAGTATGCAGCAGGTAGAGTCGTGGTAAACCATAATGATCACACACCTCTTCACTCAAACACACACTAATTAACCTGACATGTGAACACTGGGCTGGAAATACATGGTGTCTGCAGTTTCCAACAGATAGTCTGATAATCAGACTGAATTGTGTGTGTGTGAGGAGGGTTAGGTGTGGGCATTGGAAATGTACAGCAGCTGTGAATGCTGTGAAACATTGCATTGGAAAATTGTTGTGCAGTTCTCTATGTATATTGAATCCTAACCAAATAAACTTGTAATGAGGTGGGTGTCAATTCAGAGGTCTGGAACCAGGCGACAACAGATCTGGCTGAAGGTCCCTCCTATAAGGCTGATATAGATTTTAAGCCAAATGATTCAAAGAGTTAAGAGATAACATTCAAATCATGTCAACAATCTGTTGAGAGTTGTTACTGTCACTGTCAATTAAATCTCTCTTTTTGTGTTAAACTCTAATACTGATACTAATTTTGTGTGGTCGTTACTTTAGAATGAGACGTTTCTATCTTCTTCTCCTCTTCACAAAGCACAACAGACTAGACTAACTGACAGCTTCTACAGAAGGCTATAATCATTTAATAGTTTTGTAGCTTGTGGTTACGTTTATCTTGCACAATTCACACAGTTTGGCTCATAATCCACTTCCCTACAGGGAACATTAATTGTATTTGCACATTTTAAGCCACACACACAGCTCTATGGCAAAAGCACACACACATATTCTCCACAACACAGCCACAAATGTCCCTTTTGGCTAAAGTATAAAATCATACACTTGAATGTATCTCGCAAAACAATTACTCTATCAGATATGTTTAGAAATTACAATAACCTGACATTTGAGGCCTGCGGCTGAGACTGTCAATGAGGGAGAGACCTTCAACAGATGCAACACAATGTGGAGAAGTCTTCACAGAGCAACCTGTCGCACTTTGTACTAATCTGTCACCAGCTCGCACATTTCCCAGACAAGCTTGGATGTTAGGTAATATATCCTTTGATACAGAAATCCACCAATATTCTGCTGACCCTTCAGGTTCTCCGAAAATAGTGACAGAAGCAGCTTGATACTTCTGAGCCAAGAGGGACAAGATGTCTTACTGCTGCACCACCCTCTTGACTTTTCCTGTCGTTCCAATCAACACTTTCAAATGACACAGACAACATGCAGAGTGTTATACACCACTGGCATGGCACCGCAACTGTGTATCCATGGGATCCCCTTCTGCTGTCATCAATCCAAAATGAGAATATATTAATAACACTGACACCAACACAAGCCAAGTGTCTGGGATCCAAACTCATTTTCCCTGTGTCAGGGGATCATGCATAATCATCCGCTTCATCGACCTGTGAGACTCGCCTGCTGCAATCTTAGCATCCCTAAATTGGAATGAGAAAAAAAATCTACCTCCTCTTGGCACCCTTGTGTCTCTGAGCCTTGATCCCCAAAACAGATGTGACACATCACTAACACACCGCGCACACAAGCCATCCTGCGAGATAAAAGCTGCGAGCTCGCCCCAGGTCCATCTTAACCCAGAACACAATATGAAAAGAGCAGCACAGTGAAAACACTGCAAATTTAAATTTCTCTCCTACTCTGAGATCTTTTATTAATATGTAATGCTCTTGTACAATGCAAACTAGTTCAATTCAAACTTGCTCTCTGCCAGAGAAAAACAAGAGGATGTTTCAACCACACACAAAAGCAGGTCACGGGGTTTGATTGAATGGGTAACCAAGAGTGAATTAGATCAACAACTACAACAGCATTTAACAAAACAACAACCGCAGAGTTACAGTCAACAAAGCATTTGGAATAAACAAAAGGTTTTCACACAGCTTGAATCCCAATTGCTCTGCTCACGCAATTGTTTTTGACAGATTGAGCGACGACGCCACATCGGCCTGATGATTCAATTAGGCTTCCCCCCTCTGTTGTAATAGTTGCCTCAGGAAAAGTTCCCATCAGGAAGCCATATGTTTTAAGATCGACCCCTGGGAACCGTATCGGGTGGCTTTTTTGCGGAAGGTATGCTCTCCTGCTAGCATTTGTCACAGGAAGCTGGCAGTCATGTGACCTCTTGTGTGTTTCACGAGGTAATGCATCCCTCGGCAGCAGAGTGGCCCCGTTGAGTTAGATCCCCTCCAAGCATTGGAGTGCATTGATTGGATGCGGTGCTATACTCTAACCAATCTATCACAGCAAATAAATGGTTACAGCGAGCACTGAAGTAACAGCAGAGAAGAGGAGGAGATGGACATGGTGCATTGTCTTCATCCTGATGAAACGGGCCATGGAGGCTGATAAAGTTCACTGTTCAAGCTGTCAGGTGGGAGGCTAAGCAAAGTGGAAGAGAGAGTGGCTTTGTCAGCTGATTGCACTTTTAACAGCATATCTGTGGTGTGATTCGACACGCTGCAAAGGACTAATACATTTCTATAATGTGTCTGTTGACGTGTTTTTAAGTGGAAGGGATATACAAATTGAAGCTATGTCCTTGTGCTTGGTGTATATTATGTACTCACAATGATATATTGTTAAAATATGGGCTTTTCATCAAATCATTGTTATTGTTTTACCTTCAGTCTCCTCTCAATGGTAACTTTCTAACAAATGAGATACCAAAAACTACTCTTTCAGGAGCAAGAAATAGTGTGTTCTTCGCTCTACTCTGATAAGGGTTGTAAACCTTTATGGGGCTTGTCAGGCTTATCAGCTCTGGTCCCTCATTCTGGTCACAGAGGCACATAGAGTAAACAGGCCATGGCTCTGTACTGTGACGAAGAGAAACACATACAAAAAATAATCAGGAACTGAAGATCCACATATCAAACCTTTAGGGGCTTTTAGCTGTGTGCACATTATTTCTCTGACATTCATAACCAAAAGTGGAACCACAAGAGCTGATGCCCCAGTTTCCCATAAGTCATTGTCCATGAGAACTCCAAGACGGTCTGGTAAGCTGGTAGAAAGAAAGGGCACATTTTACCAACCAGCACGATTCACATTTACTACTTTGGTCATAATTTAAGCATGATGTAGCGAACCACATAGACACCATATGAAATATTCATCAGAGCTGCTTCAGTATTAACTAATGAACACACTCACAACTGCTATACGTAAGAGGTGGGATCAAGGTTGTAAAAGCACACGGGACCGCTGGCCTAAACCACTGGACTGTATTAGCTGGCATGCATTTGGTAAGGCACACGTAGAAATAGTCGCCACTTGAGTTTGAAGAGCCATCACATCGCTGAGTTGGAGCTTGCAGCTAAGAAGCAGATGCTCTGGACTCGGCTCACTGGCCGACCTGTGAGCAAAACCAATCAGAGCTATAGACTGCATGGGAACAATGTGCTATCACAGTGATATGCACGTGTTTCGATAAGGGGTTGTCTGCTTCAGTCCCTCCAGTTTGTCAGCGGGCTTTTTGTGATATTGGCAGAGGGTTATGAAAACGCCTACGGGGCTGCATGCCACAATTCAATTCCATGTGCGCTGCAATCTCCAAGCTTTCAGGCTTACACAATTACACAGAGTTGTGGAGCCTGTGCCTCTCACCCACGTCACACCTATTGTTTATATTTGCTTCTATTGCTTGATAATTGGCATCGGCTGCACGGTGGTGTAGTGGCTAGCACTGTCGCCTCACAGCAAGAGGGCCGCGGGTTCAATTCCCGGTCGGAGCGGTCCTTCTGTGTGGAGTTTGCATGTTCTCCCCGTGGCAGCGTGGGTTCTCTCCGGGCTCTCCGGCTTCCTCCCACAGTCCAAAGAAATGCTGCAGGTTAATTGATCTCTAAATTGCCCATAGGTGTGAATGTGAGAGTGAATGGTTGTATGTCCCTGCATGTGCCCTCGATGGACTGGCTGCCTGTCCAGGGTGTCCCCTGCCTTCGCCCTATGTCAGTTGGGATAGGCTCCAGCGCCCCCGCGACCCTAATGAGGATAAGCGGTATTGAAAATGGATGGATGCTTCTATTGGATGGATCAACTTGAAGATAGATAGCATCGCTACGTGTTTAACTTCTCAGCTGTCCAGTGTTTGATCTTTGAAGCAATCCTCTGAGGTCAGACATGAGCAAAACAAGCAAGTCACAAAGAAGAACTGACAGGACCTGAAGCATCTAAAACAGACAATGTTTCAAGGCCCAATGGAAGCAGAAGTGATTTTCTTCTGCTCTATCAAACTGTGTCCTTGAGCAAGTCTTTGTTTGGAGAGACATTAATGACAGACAAGGGGCTGCAGATTGACCGCAGGGCATTAACACAGATCCTAGCTTAAGTATGAAGGTCTGAGGGGAAAAAAACATAAGTGTGTACCAACAGGGAGTCCAGATGCAATTTACAGCATATGCCCCACAATGGACAAAACACACACAACCTAAGCTCCAAATGCAAACCTTACACACATTCTCGCCACACACACACACACACAAACTTTCTCTTGCCTCAGTTTTACAAACAATTTAATACATTTTGGTTACATAAAGCCCAGACCCCAGGCCTTTGTAGTGTTTAATGCTGTTCATTTTCTTTTAACAGCCCCCCTCTCCCCATAGCTGCACCATCCGCCCAACCTGCCATCTCTATAAAGGTTAACAGATTTCTTTTGAAAGGTGACTTATATCCAAAATGGGTTAAAAGGTCGCCTACATGGCAGCAGCAATGTTGGGTTTGTTGAACAACTTGAACAAGAATTTCAAAATGGAGGACGTAGCAGCGTTTGCCACCAGAATGAGTGAATGCAGATTTCAAGAAGATGTCAGATGAGAAAGAGAGAGAGAGAAGAAAACGTTTGGTTGTTTAATCTCTGGCCTGAAGCTGAACATACATTATTATCTGAAATCTCTATGGGACCCTTTTTAACAGCAGTGCCCTTGGGAACACATCATTAATATGCATATAATACTGATGCAGCCAGGAGTTACAAAGAGTTAAACACTGTGGATTATGGCAACATTACGCACAGCTGGAAGCACAAGAGACATTAATTAAAATTGTACCGAATGTCGTCGTCGACCTTTATAACGCCTCCTATGTTGCAGCAGCATACTGTATACAGTGGCTCTACCTGCAACAGCGCGGCCCCGCCCTATCCAGCCGAGGCACTTGACATCTTCGTGGTATTTGGGGCTGTGGGGGAGCTGTGATTCACTGAAAGCTTCATATTTAGTTCCAATTGATGTGTTCACGTTTCTGTGGTGTTGTTTTCGGAGCCTGTAAAGCGGGTTCACTGCTTCACACACGACAAGTTTCCTCGGGGGAAACCTCTCGGGCACGCCAACAAACTCTATGACGGTCGATATATCGTGGCACGCGACTTATTGGCGCGCGCAAAACACACACACACACACACACACACACACACAGCGCTATACCCACGAGACTCGCTGAGAGAGAAATGGATTAATCTTAATAGACACCAAAGCGTACATCTTTACCCCAAAGTAACAAAGAAAAGTACAGAGAGTGTCAGATTTACGACACGTTGTTTGTTTTACGAGTGATGGACATTCTGAACATCCCTGTGTGTAATGACAAATGGGTGCTGTGGTATTATTTATTGTAATGTCTTATATATATATATATATATATATATATATATATATATATATATATATATATATATATATATATGCCTTTCAGAAGAGCAATACATTCTGAGAAGATGTTTCCTACAAAGTCATTTTACCTTTGTAGTTTTTTATTCTTCAAAATGTTTAACGTAGTTCTTTTTAGCACCAACATGTTAAATGGCACGTTACTTGTACAAACACTGTCCTGTCTTCTCACGGCAACACGCACGATAGCGTGCGGAGCTCCCCAACCCCTGGCGCAGACACAGCAGCATCAGCACCGGACTCACCTGCAGGACACGGTGATCTCCACTTTGGTGGCCGGGATGCTCCCACTGATGGGATCGAAGTCACGGACCGTCGTCGTGGCCTCCACTTTGTCCATAACGTCTCCCTCCATGTGTGCAGGAGAGCCTGGCCAGCTCCCCGAGCTGCGTGAGTCCCTCTGAACCGGGAGAGTCGACGGTGGAGAGCCGGAGCGCAGCGGGCAAGCGAGCAGGAGCAGACACGGTCCAGCCAAACCTCCTAAGTGCTGTCCATCGGACGGGCAACACCATGGAAAGTTTAATGGGAGGCTGCAGCAGTGATGCGATTGATTTGACGAAAGTATCGGATCACATGCCAGGACGCATCAGCACCAACTGCGCTGTTGGCAAAGAGTGAGCTCTTTTAGAGCAGCGTTTGAAAAGTAAAAGCTGTGAACTCCACCCCTCCTGTCTGCATTATCCTACATGCTGGGCTGCGACGGACACAACTCGTTGCAGATTCAAGCTGTCGCTCTCTGGCTGGGCGGATCGTTATTTCTCTCCAAATTGGTTTTAAGAGCAGCTTAGAGAAAATAAATTAGCACCGAGGAGCGTGAATATAGAGTGCAATTTTCCTTTCTTGCTGTTTTGGTATAAGAATGGGTGGCGGGTACCCTGCAAATTAAATAACCGCCTCAAATTAAAGACACATTAAAATGTTCAACCTGAACCTTTAGGTCGCACGCAAACGATGAATAGTTTATATTCACCTATTGTTAAATTCACATCAGTTCCTCCAGAGCCACCAGCTGTTATAATTGAAAGGCGGCATGGTCCACTTTCAGCATCTGGACAGCTCCTTAAACTACTGCAGCGTCAGTCACAACCTTGTTCCTCGCTTATCTTGCCAGTAAAAAATGACGTTTTTTTGTCTTCTATATACACATACACATATATATATATATATATATATATATATATATATATATATATATATATATATATATAGGTCGCACGCAAACGATGAATAGTTTATATATATATCGTTTTCTTGATTAGTTCAAACTGAATCTGGATAAATTCACCTATAGATTCACCTGAATCTGGATAAATTCACCTATATCAAACATATAATTCACAGGTAAACTGCTATACCATTAGATGCTGTGGACATTTGTGCAGTGTGTGTGAGTGTGTGCGTGTGTAGGTGTGTGTGTGTGTGTGTGTGTGTGTGTACGTATCTCTTTGTGTGTATGAGTGTGTATGTATACACAAAGTGATTGCTTCTCCCTTCTTTTTAAGAAATCACCTGAAACCATTCACAGTTATGCAAATAGAGAACAGCAAATGAACCGTCGCCAATTTACACAAAGGTATTAAGACAAATGCAAATCATACTCTATACTTGCTACATACTGAAATAACTAGGCTACATATATTCCACAGATCACATGTGAATCATGCAGCCATAGAAACTAAATGAGGTCCATTACTTTCCAAAGGCCATTCCTGAGCAGCAAGCATTGTGGAAGCTCTTATTGTAACCCACTAGTTACATTCAAGAGTGAGTCTTGGGCTGATGAGGACTGTACATTTCGGACACAGCACTACCAGAGTGCAGCTTCATCATTAGTCATATTCACTCTGTAATTAGGCCGTGTGGCGGCCTTTGGTTGGTTGATTTTCAGCTCTCTTCAGTACACTGTCCCCTGCTGCCTGCTGTGAGGCGCTCCGCTGTTCCAACCCACAGCCGCCCCACTTCCTATAGCTGTGGCAGGAGTGTAATTACAGCTGTATGGACCCTCTCTGCGGGTGGTCCGTGTGTGAGGGTGCAGTGATGCAACCCAAACCTGCTCAGCAGCAGGCCTCAGTATCAGCAGAGGGAGGAGGCCAGATGACAGGGTACAATCTCCAACATCACTGCTGTTCTGCAGTAGGTTACAGCAACGAGAGCAGATGTTGAAAGTTAGACATATATTTATTCAAACATTGTACTGAGAATTATGAAACATTTGACTGTACTACATTTGTCAGACAGCTGTTACTTTTCAGGCAAAGATTACATTCACAAATATGTATATGTATATGAAGCATATGATATATTGGTACATATGCAAATAGAGTATGTAAATCATTTTAAAGTTATAAGCTAATCGCAATATTGTTCAAACTGGAATAACAGCTCGAAGTTTTGGACAGTCTTTTCCTTATTTCATACTCATCTGTACAAATGAAAAGTGACAGAAGTAGTTGTGTGCAGAATGAAACTTGAGAGACAAGCTCAAGCGCTGCCTACTCTTACCTCCACACACCTGGCCACCTGTCAATTATGTTGTGAGGCGAGAGGGGGGAGAGTTGTGATGCTGTTTGATCATCCAACAGTCACTTCAATTGCAACATATGAAAGCCTTCAAGCCACATTAAGATGACATTAGCACTGCATGTGTTACTCACTCTGAATAATGATGTTAGGTGGCAAATACTTCCAGTACCTGCAAAGACAAAAAAGACTACAGGGATCTTGGCTATGTGTAGACTGGTGTAAATGAACACTAATACATCACTATATGCAGTCCATGTGCCGTCTTTACATCATAAACATCCAGAAGAAATAAGCGGAACGTATTTCTCAACTACATTTGTAAAAAGCACAATTTGTAACTACTTCAAATGTATGTGAGTATTTCCATTTCCTGCTACATATATTTTCATCATGCATCTGGAGTTACTTGTCAATTAACAAATAACAATGATGTATGAAAACTAGAATAACTCATAACATGATGTATGCTTTTGCTAAAATGAACCCAGTTCAGCTCCACCTTCAACAAGCATTGAAATACTGCTTGACTCTTTAATAAGTTATATAATAATTATCCAATTGTATTATATTTAGTAGTTCAACATTAACATGGGCAATTATTCTGCATAATTGGGTACTTTTACCTTTGTTACTTGAGGTATATTTTGCTGGTAATATGTACTTAGCTAACAGCTCAACCACATTTTTAATGCAGGACTTATACACGTAACATGTTTTTCTTTATTACATTCTCTTACATCTTAATTAGTTATTCCACCTCTTCAGTGCCAAAACACGTTCTATATCATCTGCTCTCCAGCCTACTCATGTCAACAAAATAAGTAACCCATGAGCCACTACAAGTAAAAAATACATAGACTTGCCCACCAAAACTAGCCAGGAGGTTATCTTTACCAGACATTTAGACTTAACATGGCGTTTTCACTTTCTCACTTTCAAACAGCAAAATTAACAGTTTTGTATGCAATTTAGATGAGATGAGTACAGGACTTGTTGTTAGCGTTAACGTTAGCTCTTATTATGACTGTTCTACTCTTTCGCGCTTATAGCGTCAGTCGCTGGCAAAACAGCTGCTACGGACATCGATTGGAGAAAACTGATGTCGCAGTAGAGCCGTTTTACATGAGAGCAGGAGAGTTGACTAAAAGTGATTAAATGCATTGAAAATTCTAATAAAAAACAAACAAAAAAAGTGTTGGGGTCCGAGATAATCAAACGTACTAACACACAGATAAATGTATACTACGATGGCGACTTTCCAGAGTGTTGCATTCAGTTTCATTCCTTCAGATAATCAATACTATTTTTCATCTTTTTCCCAGCATCGGGTTGTGCCTTCAAATATGTATTTTTGTAAGGTTTAAATTTCCACAAAATGGTGCCACACCTGCAATTGTTGTGCAGGCCGGGGAGACAAGTGTTAAGCGTTCTTCATGTGTAAAGATTTAAACGTTGGTTTCTTCCGAAGCAGACATGATATCTTTCAATTTTGTGGGATCAGAAAAATACCTCTAGAGATAAACCCATCGAATACAACCCTATGCGGGCTAATAACAGGTAAGCAGAAATTACTGTTTTACAATGACTAGGAACCCCTGTATGATCGTCTGAATTAGCTAATGTGTGGCGCCTGTATCTTAGCGTCGAGCTTGTCAGTCTATTTTACTCAAACTGTACTTTTCTGGATCATAAATGTCCCATCTGTACCTAAAGCAACAATCATACATCGATGTACCTCCTTCTGATTCTTAACAGTGTTTTGGTCATCTTGTGAGGCTGTTGTGTCTTATGTTGGAAAACTGTTAGATATCCTACACAGGACACCATTGACATTCATTTGGAGTCTGTTGCTGAAAGTCCAATATGTACAATGCCTTGTAGCTCTGGTATGAACCAACTTCAGAGATAGGGCAGGCCAGATAAGGTCAGTTGGCATCAGAGCTTTTTCACTGAATATGGCTGCTGAAAACAGGGCTGCTGGTGAGAGCAGCGAGACTCAAAAGTTATGTAGTAAATAATTTACGATAATGCTTGAGTCTCACTGCTCTTATTTACTCTAAATGTGTCATAAAACCCAAACAATTAGTTTAACAAGACTCAAAAGTTGCATATCCTCCTGAGGGGCAAAGTTGGGTGATAATTCTCAGTGAATTCATCATTACTCTTTCACATTGTCACACAGTCGTCCTATTAATTAGAATGATAACTAGAAAAGGTGCAGCTCTCTTCCAGGTGTGGTAACTGTGTCTCTGGCTGCAGGACAGCATGTGTAGATCTGTTAGCAGTTAGCTAAACACACTATCAAAAACAATAAAAGTGGGGATACAGTCTATGGCTTTCCCCCACTGTGTCTCTGGCCACAGAGTAGTGGCCAATGTTCGCCAAGTAACTAGCGTCTCCTACAGGCCAGGGGTCAGCAGGCAATAAAAGCATAAAACATGCAGGCAATAACAGAGACTCGGGAGCAGAGGAATAGACAGGAGTCGAGGTGAGGGAAAAGCAAAGTCTTTTACTTAGGCAAAGACACAAAACAAGGGAAAACCAATACTGGCAACTATCGCTGGAAGGCGATGCACACATTAGCAGGGGCAGCTATATATATACTGCCCTGCTTTCCCTTGTCCCCTGCCAAATTGTCATTGTAACCCTAATGTGTGCATCGCCTTCCAGCGATAGTTTTATATATATATATACTGTATATATAAGAGGCGAAAACACAGGTGTAGGTCATGAACAACCAGGAAACACACAGGAGGCAGAGGAGTGGCTGAGGGCAGGTGAAGGGAATGAACAATCAGGGGACACTGGGAAGACACACACACACAGGAAGCACACAGGGTGTTACAATACTTCGAGTTACGACATATACTGAATACTTGTTCTCCCATGAAGATTACAAAAAAGCATCTTGTACAAGCTGCTGTCATTTCCTCTTATTATGAAGAGATAGACGTTAGAAAGTCTGTCATCTGAAAACATGCATTTACTTGGAAATGAACATCTGTGAAGCAACATACTGCAAATGTACCATGAAAGAAATACTGGATATAAATTCTCAACATTATTGTTGCCAAAAGTGGAATTTAGTTTGTTTTGATTCCGTTTTTCACATATCTGTTGACACTTTTCAAGGACAAGTTTGCCATCTGTGGCAAAGTTTCTGTGTTCGAGTGCACAAAACTTGACTAAACTGAATGAATAAACTTTCCGTATTTTGTTTTCTTTCTCACTGAGAATAAACAATGTATAGACAAAGAAGCCTTTGAGGGACTGAGGAACTTTACCAACCGCAGGAAACAGGGATTCAATGTTGTTCCCCTACGATCATTTCAGGTGTGAAAACAAGTTTGTGCACATGATGAAAAATCAGCAGTAATATGCAAAAACAGAAATAAATGAAAATCAGTACCAATCAGCATGTTTTTGGCAGACCCAGAATGTCACACCGTGAACTCTATATCGTATAAATTCAAAATGAACTTCTGAGCATTAATATAACAAGAAAGAACTACAAATCTATGTAAATATATAGCAGAGCAATAGCGTCCTGAGCAGTCACTCTTCCTCTGTGTGTGTTATAATCCAAGCCTTTCTGTACTTTTTTTGGCCGCACGGGCCTATTAGTGCATGTAAATCCTTGAGTGCCCCACTGGCTAGCTGATCAGCACTCTGACCTGCTCTCACACAGCTGATAACCCCCTCCCAGGTAAACACTGTTAGCTCTGTCAGCACTGTGTGTGCAGTTAGCCCCGTTAGCTGCTCGCTGGCGGCTCAGCACTCAATTTCAAATTTAGCACCTTTAACACAAGTCTTTAATGGTCGTAGTAATTATGACGGGTGCAAAGGAAGGAGGGAGGAGGTTGGAGCAGATGGAAGGAACATAGGACTTTCATCCAGGAGACCGCAGTTGTTGCATATACTACTACGTGACTTAAATCAACAATTCACCTGAGTCAAGCTCAGATGATGATCGCACCACTTTGTAGAAGAGAAGGAAACAGGGAACATTAAATCCCTCTGATGCAATGATGTCCAAGCAATAATGAGGAGAGCAGTGAGTGGCTCTACAGTCATACATGAAAGTACAGAGAATATTTTAACTCAACAGAGAATTTCAATTCAATTCAATTCAATTCAGTTTATTTTGTATAGCCCAATATCACAAATTACAAATTTGCCTCAGAGGGCTTTACAATCTGTACACATACGACATCCCTGTCCCAGGACCTCACATCGAATCAGGAAAAACTCCCCAAAAATAACCTTTGACAGGGAAAAAAGGGAAGAAACCTTCTGGAGAGCAACAGAGGAGGATCCCTCTCCCCGGATGGACAGAAGCAATAGATGTCATGTGTGGGGAAGTGGGGTTTAGTCCAACTCTGCTCCATTGTGCTGTCTAATAGAGCTGCACTGGTGTGAGATGGCTGGAGCTTCATCAGAAAGGGGGGGGAATCGTTTATATGACTGGAAAATGATGAAGCGTGAAGGAATGACAGGACAGAGTTTCTTTATGTGGGAGTGTGTGTATATGCATGACAGGTACGCATACATGCGTGTGTGTTGGTATCACTGTCTGTTGCAGAGACTCATTCATTACACTGATTGAGCACCAGGAAATGTAATGTCGGCAGCCGCTCCGCCACCATCATTAAAACATTGGAGCGTGTCTGTTTTCAGTGGTGGCATCAGGAAACGGCCGTGTTTTACTTTGGTCGAGCCTCTCATTATGTTGAGAAAGAGATTCACGACCCCGTAAAGTGAAGGAATTTATTGTTATTGAGTACGGTGGAGATATGTCTGCAGAATTCACACATAACATATGTTTTGTGGTGTGAATCTCTGATAATACGTTGAGAAGACAGAGTTGCAGTTCTGTAAGTGTGCTTACAGATTTGACTGTCTGTGGTTTCCCCTTTAGTTATGCTGCACATACACGGGTAATTCATTAAAATCTTTCTTCCTGAAAAAACAAAAAAACAAAAACTACATTGCATTTATTGAGAGCTGTCATGCATGCAGGAGTCTTAGAATATTTCATGATTCCCAACTGTGATTGCAAGTCTTGCAAGAAAAAAACTTGCACATTTAAATAAAAGAAACATATTGCTAGGGGCTTTTCTCATATTCTCCGACATATCTGTTTGTTAGGCATGTGTGACAGCTGTGTAGCGGGCTGGCTGCAACAGACAGGTGTTTTCTCTTCCACCCCATATCCAAACAAGCACACTTTAACCATGAGCTCAGCTTGTTGGGCTATTTGCATTATGTGTGCTGATGATGTAAGCCAAAGTAATTTGTTGGTTGCAAAATTACGAGCTGTGAAATGTGTCAGCTGTTGTAATGATCCTGAAGAGAGAGATGAACGCAGAACAAATTAAGGCATCATTAACAAATCTCCCTTTGTCTTAGAGACCATGGAAGGGTTGCTGGGATACCTAACCCAGGACGGTTCAATTGTTACCATCTTATTTCAGACTGTTTCTTCTTCATTTGGGTTCACAGACTCTGAAGGGTTTGCATATATTCTCTTTACAAACTCTTTATAATTTACACAACAAGACTATCACTGAGCTCCAGCCACATACTGTATGACATCACTTAACCATCTTTGTAGAAATATCCGTTTCACATTCTGTTTGCCGTGTGAATAGATGGACCAATCAATGCATCCAGTTGCTCTATTTAAATGTCAAGCTGTAACAGACAGAAATGATCCCTAGAGAAGTCATTTAGGGCTCCTCAGCTGGATGAGACAGCCTCCCTCTGAATGCCAAGAGCCCATAAATTTGTTATAGGCATAATCTGAAAAAGTTAAGGTCCCTTACATCTGCATGCCTCTTGTGGGTGTTTCTGAATAGTGTGGCGTTGCCTCACAGCTTCCTGCTTCACTTCACATGCAACTCATCATCCACCAGCAGCCTGACCTAGATCCAGCCATCCCTGTGTTCACATCGTATACATATTCATTGGGCGCTTTTAATCATAAGACATCCCCTTGAGTAGAAGAGAAAACTCTCTAATTACTTGCTATCACCCAATGGCAGCTCTTTGGGCTGCGTTTGTCTTTCCTGCTACATGTTTTTGTGTTGCTGTCTTTTTCATACAGATTCAAGGTTAGCTGTCATCTGCCATATACCTGTGGTCACGTAAAATTAAGGTTGTGATGAGTTTCATCTCATTCTGATACAATAGGTTTAGCCCAGTAAACATCATGTTTGCTTGAAGCTGCCTGCTATGTCTTGTGTGCACTTTGCTGCTGTAATCCTGTACATTTCCCCAGGGGGGGGTAATAAAGGATTATCATATCTTATCTTAGTAGTTCAGATCCCACACCACATGAACAAATCAAAAGTATATTTGCTTTCTTTAGATTGTGTTATTGTTATCCTCGAGAGATTTACCTGTCTTTCATACAAAATGTTTCCTGCAATAAGAAATGACACTAGGACAATAACGAAATTCATAACAGGCACATTCTCCTTCTATTGTTCACAAAATGACTGATTGCAGTGTCAGTTGTGAATGTAGGCTGGTCACATTGGTAGCATATAAAAAGTAAAACCAACAGATACAGAGAATTGCAACAGATTTCTGGTTGTGAGCCAATTAGCTCTTTGTGATGTTGGGGTGTACTAATATATTTGACTCTGCGACAAACTAAATTATCTTGAAAGAACACACAATGACAGTTAGAACAAACACTGCATTTCATCGTTATGCATCTAAATTAAAAGGGTTTTCCAGTTTAGTATTTTGTATTACCCTTCCATAAAGTTAATGGACTTCAAATAAGTGTCCGTCAAAAACACAGAATCCGACAACTCCCACGATGCATCACCCCTATCTGGTCACACAAATGCCACATCTACTCTGTAATGCAGTATTTCTGTTAAAAATGTGTAATCTCAAGCCAAAGGAGAGTTACTTTTACAAAGCTCTGTTCAGAGCCATAATACAACTGTTCAACTCCCAGAAAGTATGTCCATGTTGACCTTAACCTGTCCAATGTAGAAAGGGAGAATTGTAAAAGAAGGTTGGCATTGAGTTTGAAACAAAAGGGAAAAAAAAATATTGTCATTAATTCTGAACTGGGGATTTGTACAACTGTCCAATATCAATGTTCTTGTCTGGTAATTATGTTGAGTGTTCCCTCTGACATGAAAAATGTGCCCCTTTAAATTGTAGGCTATTTTCAGCAGCTTTACTCAGGTCAGCACTCTTCTTCCATATAAAATGTATGAAAAGCCTCTTGAGTAAGCTTTTGGTAACTGGAATCAGACTTCATGAGTTATGAAGCCCAAGCACCTATGTCCCTAAATATATGAGTGTGTACAACTGACAAACCCAGAAAGAGCCACACTTCCTCCTGCAAAATGTGATGCAAAATAAAAGAGAGCTTCTAGCCTAAAGTTTGACAGACAACGGAGGGTTTCATTAAAAAAAGTCCCAATATCTTCAAAGGCTGAAGAAGGTAAAAAACGTTAGCAGACAAACAAAAGCAGCGCAAAGTTGACAGCTTCCTCCTTTGTTCTCCAGGGAGAATTCAAAAAGAAATTCAGGATTGTTAATAAACACACACATTTCTGTACTTCTATACTTATGAGGACACTCATTCTCTCCTAGAGATGAACCCAGGGGGAATCATCTCTCGACACTTCAGCTCCACAGAGCTTTATAGTCTTTCGGTTCATGGTTTGGTTTTTCTGATTGAAAATAACTACATCCCAATGTTGTTTGTTGATTTCAGCTCAGCATTTAACACAATTTCCCCCATGAAAATTATTGAAAATGATTGGTAAACTTCGCACTCTGTGCTTGAGTACCTCACTCTGCAACTGGTTATTAGACCTCCTGAACCTACTGTGATCGGCCGGATTACAAACAATGATGAGACTACATATAGAGAGGAAATCAACAACCTTGCAGAGTGATGCTCAGAGAACAGCCAACTGCTCAACGTCAGTAAAACCAAGGAGCTGTTTGTTAATTTTAGGAAAAAGGAGGTGAAGACACACACCGCTGTCGACATTCAATGGCACTGAGGTGGAACAAATGCTTGTGAATCGAAATCCCAAACAACATGACATGGTCATCACACATCTCCATCCGGGGGATTTTTTAAATGGCTGTATTTCTAAAGGAAGCATAATAAGGCAAAATCTACAGAGAATAAGCAATATTGGTGACAAGAGGTGCCAGCGAAGAGCTCAAGGGATATTACCCCAGCCACAGCCTGTTCAACTTGCTGCCATCTGGCAAGAGACACAGAAGTATCAGCTGCCGAACCACCAGAGCAGCTTCTTTCCTCAGGCTGTAAGACTCAAGCTCCTCCTCCATAAATAAATAAATAAATAGTTGTTTTTTCTTATGCATAAAGGGAATACAACTGCATTTTATTGTGCAACTCGGTGAAGTAAAATGATTGTTGCAGTTGTCTTCTACTCGCCTTCTAAAAGACACTTAAGTGTCTTGCTGTGGTGACTTGTCAGACTGGCTTGATGTTGTTAATAAAAAGTAAATCATGGTTATTCAAAAACACACTCAACAAAGAAAATAGGCCTTTACAACAATCAAAACCAAACCAGATCAAAGAGGCCAAACTCAGATACAATTATAAGCAAACTTTAATTTTCCAGAGGTTTAAGTCTCTCGTCTCCATCTTCAAATTGCTCACAACCAACTCTAATTAACTGGCTCAGGTGCCGTGGAAATTGTAGTCCTATAATTCGTTCTTCTTTGGCCTACAGAGGTTTCCATTAAGTGGCAATATTGTTTTTGCTATTTAAAGAAAACAAAAACTGACTAACAATGACAAATGAACTAAAACACCATCTACATCACGAGATCTACTACACCTCAAACATGCAATAATGAGCTCCAATTAAAATCTCTTTAAAATGTTTCTTACAAAGATATACATGCATTAAACCACATACACACGTGCAACTTCTTGGCAGCTTCCGCGGAATACTAATTTCATTTTAGGAGCCAAATTGCAAAGAATGACTGCTGCATGCTTGCATGAACTGCAAATGTCAAGGTGTCCAGTGTCAATCAATGAAAGAAAGGGAATTGAATTACCTCAGAGGCAGTTGAGATAAATGTATTACCTGTTCATCTATTGAATCCCAGGCAACAGCTTCATCAAAATGTTCCATTTCAGCTTCTTCATGCAGCAACACGCCCACTAATCATTCATCCTCAAGATGCTAACGGAAGCAGTTTAGTTTGTGTTGAATGAAACTCTGCAGCTCCACAGCTGATCTTAATCAAAATAAGAGTGATATAGATGCTTAAAAAAGTGCTTTAGTTAGTTGCATCACAACCAGGGGAGAGACTACTTTTAGGGACAACAGAAGAAGCAAGCCCCTCCCACAGGATTTTGACCTCATCTATTTGTTGAACAAGCAGTGGGTCTAATCTGAAATGCTGCAGTCTCCTGCCCCGACGATGCCTTGAGGCATGGAGACATTTTGCTCCTACCCCTGATCAAAGTTTGCTTTCCAGTGTGGGCGGGAGAGCCTTTCATCAGTATTTTCTCAAAGCTATATCCATGCAAATCATTACATTTATCCCCTGTGCACTGTATGCAGTATGGGTGGGAATGAATACACCGCCAGTGATATGTGAACGTTGCAAGATAAGACTCAGAGCAGACATAGTACACCACCAATGGCTCTCTGAGGAGAAATAATAGGATTCCTCCCACACAGAGATCAGATGCAGGTGCAGAGGGGCACCGCTGAGCCGGAGCTGCAAAGGAGGACAACCATTACAACACAAATCCCCAAATATTATCAAAAGGGATCTGTCAGCAAAATCGAAAGCTATAGAGTGCCATAACCCTGTGGCATGTGCTTAAATTGCACTGCGGTTGAGTGAGGACACTAGTTGTTGTCATCCTCATAGCACTTGCATCCTGGGGCGTGAACTCCTGTCTCTGGAATGGACCAGTACATATGTGACAGTATGATTAATGCGACTCCACACCCTCTGCATTATTCAACCCTCATGGCGCTCACATCTAGATAATGAGGAAAGGCTCATAGCCAGCTGAAGCACCCCCTCTCTATGCACATGCCCTTCGGTGCAGCCATCACAGCCAGAGGATGCTGCGAGCAGTTTTTGTCATTATGGTTTTCCTCATCACAGCAGTGTGATTTTAGGAGTTGATGGGTTTCAAACGCTCACAGGGAACCGGGGATGTCATCGCTGTCTGTGAAAAATCTCATCAGTGGCGAGTGCGGGTAGTTGTACAGGCCTGCTGTGGTGTCGTTAACACCAGCAGTCTTTAACCCCTCGAGCTATTCCTGACCACTCCACCACCAGCAATTTTGACAATTTCCATAGAAATGACAGCTCACCTCCATTATACTCCACAATTGAGCCAGCCGACAGGTGATGAAGTGACGGGAATCATTACTTACATGTTGTGAATCACACATTGTTTACAGTTACAGTTAGTCAATAACTTTACATTACCTTCATATGGTACATATGAAAAAGAGACATATCTTTAGTATGTGTTGCTATGAGCAACTTGAACATCTGGTGGTGTAAAGGGATTTAAAACTAAGCTGTTATTTTAATCAACTAAAAAACCCAATTCAAACTATTTTCCAGGGTAGAGAAATCTAGTAGAGACAAAATACACAAAGAAAAATATAGCGACACCAAATAGTATTTAAACTGATATGTTAAACGAATAGAATAAAAATGTTTTTGCTTGAACAGAAACAACCTTTGAAGCTCGATCCAGTCCCAGTTTACAGTCAGTTTACATGAACTGGGATCATCAACAGTCACTGTTTCATCAGTGGTTGATGCAACAGTGTTTGTTCATCTTCAAAAAGTGTGTGAAGAAAAGGGAGCAAGGCACAGAGACTTTGCACCAACTCCATTAAAGCTGTTGTTGTTCACACTGGAAGATTAAATATCAGAATGCTCTCTAAATTCTCTTCATGAGTGTGCTGTTGATGGGCATTTCTGTCCCCCAGTGCAGTGCTCAGGAAGTCGAGGAACAACTCAACAAAAAAAACAAGTATTAAATCTAAAGAAAAATATTTAAACTTTTAAATATTTAAACATTTTGAGAAATAGGTTAATACACTTTTTTGATTGAAAGTTATAGATGAAACTATGAATATCATTCTTGAGTCTGTATGAAGCTGGAACCAGCCGTTGATTAGCTTAAAGACTGGAAGCAGGGGACAGTGATGCCAGATTTGATTGAATTTAAGGAGCAATCAAACATTAATTGTATTTGCTAAATATAATATTGGGGCCTGTAATTGTAAAGTTGTGGATAGGTGATGGAATGAGCATATAAACTTTGGAGTATAAGTCATTATATTAAAGTTAACGGTACACAATAATAAGACAAATATCTTTTTGTGATACAATGCTACTAGTAGAGCTTTAGAGAGCATATTTGAGACAATAAACAAGTAACATAGGGTTGAGTTATTTTAGACGTTGTTGACTATCACTATCTATATTATGTTGCAGCTCAGGAGAACCATGTGAGATTGAAAACACAAGGTAAGTTTAAAATGCCGCAGAAATTTTGTATTATAGTATTATATATCTACATTATATAAATAATCATATTAGACATGTATTCTATTACTGTAGGGAATCTTGTTAGTGTATGTTAGTTACCTATTCGAGGAGCACTGGCTGCTGCAGGTCAGGAGTGCTAAGTTAACCTTGGTGAGTTTGAAAATATTCCAATAAGTTTCCAATAAGACAGCAATAAGGAATTATCCTAAATGTGTAGTATACTGCCATATGAAATGATGAATCATACTAAATATTTATATTAATTATATAAGTAATCATACTGACTATGTACTAGATATCATCATCATATGGAATCATACTGCAGTGATGCTACATGTCAGGAGTTTATGCAGTGATGTAAAAAACTCAAAAAGTGATGTTAAATTAATTAAGTTACATAAGTTAAGTTGGGGAACGAAGACCACACCTCATTTTCCGAGGTAACTTCCTGTCCAAGCCTAAAAAGGTGTCTTTCTCCTCTCTCTCTCTTTCAGCACAAGGACCACAGTGTGTGACAGAGACAACAACCAACTCACCCTTCACAGCGAGGCTCAACTGCCTGGGGTTTACAAGCCAAGATCTTAGTGTTTTTTTTACCGTGAGGTTAAATGGATTTTAAGCAACCAGTTTTGTGAGCATTGACTTGTACCTACTGTATATACTATAACTATATGTGTATGTAATGCTTGCAAAGCTGTATTCCGTTTTATATTAATGTGTGTGGCTTTGTGCCCGTGTGTAATTGTGCATGTGCTTGCATGGGCATATCGTTACTGCTCCAACTGTAGTGGACATGATAGGTTTTGCTCTGTGTTGTAATGTTTCCTTTCACCTGCCCAGAGACTGCAGATGGAAATTAGTGACTAGCTAAATCTGGTACAAAACATCTCTTCTCTTCTTTGAGATTAATGTATTTTTTATGTAAATAATCATCCCAAATGCAGTTTTTGTATATAATTACCTTGCATATTGCAAATATAATTGTTTTTAATTTGAATATTATGTATCGATATCCATATTACTAAGTGCAGGGCTCCATAATAATTTGAAATTAAATAAATATTATTTGCTAATAAAAGAAATTCTGCTTTAAGTTCATTGAGCCATTGTGCTGTGAGTTGACCTCTCAGTCCATTGTGTTCGGTCCTTAGTCATTAAGATTACTTTGGCCCTCAGATATCAGCGGATTACTGAAATCACCATGAATAAATGATAGAACATGTATCAATCTGAATATTGAAACATTTCCCCCTCGATCTAAATATGTTGTTTAGGAAGTCAATTGCTCTAAAATACCATACAAGCAGGGCCATGGCAGGAGGCCGGACCAATGAGACCATTGAGGAAGAAGGGACAAAGAAGGAGGCAGGGCAATTGGGAAGGAGGCCAGGGGCAAGGAGGCAGGACCCAGGAGCTAGGACCAGCTTCAGACACAGCCAGGTCCAATGGACCCTATGAGGCAGGAAGGCACAAAGACTTCAGGGAAGAAGTAGAGTTAGTAAGGTGCGATGAAGAGATGTCATTTCATCCATAAGGATAGAGAGGAGCTCAGTGTCCTAAAATGTCCCCAGCAGCCTATAAGCCTATAGCAGCATATGAGTTATAGTCCAATCTAGCTTTAGGATATATTAATAGGCTTGAGTCAAAGATGGCCGCCACTCCACCTCCTCGGCCGGTGCCTCAAGGAATGTGATTATGAATATGACTTGGAGGAATTGATTCATTTAGGCTGACATATTCTTCATGGCTCAGCCAGGTGTAGGTGAGACACAATAAATCAATGTGATTGTCTGATATTAAATCATTTACAAATACAGATGACAGAGATCTAATATTTAGGAGTCCACATTTAATTCTCCTGTTTTGTTGCACTGCTGAAATAATGGTGTTAACCTTTATGAGGTTATTTTGTATGACTGGTACATTATATTCTGGTTACTTTTGATTTAATTAATTGAAGTGGCAGACACAGTCTCTATAGAGTTATGGGTGGGTAACTGCTCGAATTGAAGTGCAGAGAAGGGTGTAATGCGTCATGTTTTACTAATCCTCAGATATTAGTGAATTTGACTTCATTTGACTTACGCAAAGTACTTCCTGGGATTATCTGAGGTCTGCGTGAGCCAGGTGGCGATCAATAATTGTTAACTTCCATTGACAGGACTCTCTCTTTGAAGGGCTCTGCGTCTAACTTATCCCTGGAGGAAACGGACCAAATTATACAAAGAAAGTAGTAAAAATCGTCATGAGCTGCCCAAACCCCTTTACCTGGCCAGTCACATAAAGAATAGCCCAACCTGGCAACACTAACAGGAGAAAACCGCTTGCCGGGCTTTGTTCAAAGACTACAGGAAGTCACTGTGCCCAGCCAAGAAATACAGTAGTCCAATTGTCACGAGAGAAGGGCAAGAATCGGACCCAAACGCCGACAAATAAGGAACAAAAGGAAACTTTAATTCTTTCAGCAAAAATCCAAAAGTACTACCTCACCCCCCGTGATTTATGGTGATCCTAACAGGACGAACTGACAAAGGGGAAAGACACAAACAGGGTTTAAATACACAGGGCTGGTGCAGGTGATTGGACACAGGAGGCAGACAATCACAAGGACAGGAAGTGGAGGGGAAAAGAGGACACGAGAGATAAGGACTTCACAATAAAACAGGAAACACAAAACAAACTACAGATCCTGACACCAATACGCATAGCCTCTTGTAAAACAACAACTTATAGTTTTCACACAATAAACAAGATATGTGTTGTTGTTGTTGTTGTTGTTTTTTAACAGAGCCAGGCTAGCTGTTTCCACATCGTCCACCAGGACCAGAGAACCGCCTGCTAGCTCCAACCTCATATTTATGATACAGACATGAGATATCAATCTTCTCATCCAACTCTCCAGAAAAAAGAAAATGAGTGCATTTCCCAAAATATTAAAGTATTTGTTTGACATCGGTCTGTGCAAGGCTTGTATAATTTACAGTTAGTAACTTACAAAATGGTTACCCACAGATTTCTTGTATGGTAACAGCAAATCTTAAATAGTATGAATAGTGTGTCATATATGCTAAAAACAAGTATAGTATGTAATTAGGACATACACACAGAGAGAGAAATAGAGGACATGCTCTAAACTAATACCCTTTACAATCCGTGGTGTGAAATGATGAAGAGTGAAATGAAGAGAGGGCTGATCTGCAGTAGAAATCCTTCACAGTCCAATTAACAGCAAGAATTTCCGCACAGCTCTCACATACAGCGCCGCCTCGACAAATGTTAGTGTTGAGGGGTGGGAATCCTTCTTCCTATCATTTCTGCTACAAGGTTATATAACTGCTGCATCACTTACACATGCACTGACAGGAAACAGGCACTCTCACATGCAGTGACAATCTAAAAGTGAACACGTGAAAAAACGCACAAAAAGGATTGTGGTGTGGCTTCTGGCCTCGCCTCCACTTCAGGACACTTGACAGAAATATTGAAGGTGACATTTCATAAGGGCACTACACATCATGATTGCAATTATAGGTTTGTTTTCTTTATTATTTGGGGGCCGGAGGGGGAGCTGATATTATACATGTGATATACACACACAATCAAAGTTCAGAGGCTCAGGTCTTAGAATTTAAGAATAACGATGAGAAATATGCCTCCTTGCCATGTGTGTCCTTGCCCCCATCGGATTTCTCATGCAGCGTGTGTGCAGCTCGGAGATGAAGCTGGTGTTGTTGCACCGACAGCAGCTGTGTTGGTAGGAGCAGCAGTGTTTTCACAGGGATTCAGTCTGTCAGGAGTTCTGAATGATGAGCCCAGCTCTTAATATCATGTTCACACACACACTGGGCTTCAATCCTCAACAGGACATCTACAGAATAAACACATAATTCACAAATCTAAATGAGGAAGAAAGACAAAGTAGGTGTTTGAATATGAAAATCAATGCGATTAAAGATTGTGTGTGTTAACACGGTCCGTGTGAAGGATGCAGAAGCTTTTCAAAGAACATCACACCAGAAAGGATCCACGTAAAATACACTCAGGGTATTTTCCCACATTAAAAATAACATAGGCATAACAACAACACACAGGACTCTCAAAAGGTATGTTTAATATTGATTTGGAAATCTTCCTGTCTCAAGTGACTGTGTAAACACAGTTTGTAAATACACACGAATGAAGAGCGAGGTAAGTCTGTCCCTCATCCGGCTGTTTTAGTGGAAGTATGGAAGGAGCACACTCTTAATCTATCATCTGTGCATGCATGCTAATAAATGACCCGACTCAATACACTTAATGGCATACTGCCCCCTCTTGGACAATATTGGCTAATAAAATATTTTTTTCATAAACTCAAAGAGAGAAAAGACATTTTGAGGCATGTTGTCTTTCTTTCTTTTACTATCATTTTTAACACAAAAGCAGAGCATCGATGGTGAAAAAGTAATCTCATTAGTGTGACACCAAACACACGTTCCAAAGGTTGTAACGATTGCAGATTGCCTCAGTTAGCCCTAATACACACATGCTGGATCTCTGAGGGTGTTAAAGCCCATTGTGGTCTTTTCTCTATCTGAAATAACAAGATGTGTCTGGCTGAGCCCTGCTTTCTGCTGCAGAATGACATCGACTCCAACACAAAACGGGATGAAAGAAACCTCTGAGCCTCAGAGCCGGCTGGACAAGCATCTATGAAGCTGCCGTGCTGTAATGAAGGGGGTTGGGGAGCGACATTGGTGCAGGGTCAGGCATCAGGGAGTGGAGGATAGCATTTGGGTCCACAGAAATGTGGATGCTCATCTCTTTTCCTGGGCAGAGCCGGTGCAGCCATTAAAATACCTGCACTGATCTCACAGAGCTCATTATCTTCAAACATTGTTGCTGAAGAGAAACAATGCCAAGGTGCAGTTTGAAGGTTATTGATGCAACACAGGGGGGTGTTTGGAAGGCTATTTCAGTATGCACAAAGCCAGTGAGATATATAAAAATGAAGGAATACTACAGACAAGACAGTTAGCCCTGCTGCAACAACCCTCCTGCATACTGATTGGAGTGGTTTATTAAACTGAATGCTGAGTAGAGAACACGTGACTAAATCCTAGTATTCTCCTCAAACCAGCACCAATGGGCAGCACCATTGTCTGGGCCAATCATAAAATAAATATGTGCCTGGGTTTAAAAGACAGTTAATATTAATATGAAATGCCGCGCCCTCTCTTATTGACATTGGCATCTCATTGGACGGCTTGTTTGTCATGAATCCAAAGGCTGAAAACTGCATCTTTTACAAAGACGCCGACACTTTGGTGGGGAGGAAGATGAGTCCCATAACATAAAGCAATAATATAGCCAAAAGAAAATATTATTATATAATACGACAATGATGGAATATCTGTCACATTTCAAGAAAAATATTGTGATAGTCTGCTCTCCGTCTCAGCAGCAAACCTTAATCACATCACGGAATAAGCATGTCGCTCATTTGATGAAAGTTGGCCATAAATGTAATAAAGCTGCCAAGGTTATTAGGAATGCCACAGGCCATTTTACAACAGCTCACACACCTCGTATTGGATTATGGAAAGAAATATGATGAACCAAGGAAGTATGACTTACCCATTTACAGAGGACCTGGGGAGGTTTAATGACTTGTGACCGAATCCATTCATAAACATTAATATCTACAGCAATGACAATCTGCAGAGGTTTTTTTTCAGTTGGTGGAAACTTGAAGACATTATTTTAAAGACTACTACAGTTAAACTGTATGTTCATATCAGCCATGTGTTGCCTTTGTACAACATATACACTCCACTATAGCTTTGATCAAAGGTACATCCAGCAGTTAACAAGTGTAACGAGGTATTTAGGGTTTAAAGCAACTGTGATACTAATGTCTGGTATTCAAAGAATGTCAGTGCCTTTTTTGCAATAAGCTCACAAGAAAATAACTGCAATGTCCACTTGAATGTCCACAATGTTTGACCAACTCAAAAAGTCCCCCTTAATAAGATCAACCTAAAAGTCCAAAAATACAACAATGGAATTTCTCCTCAACCACAATCATAAATACAAATCAAGAAAGCTAATGATTGTAAAGAAACCTCCAACATAATCTTAGTCACCAGTTGTAATATTGAGTATTGTCTTGATTTCCAGTTCCCTGCTCAGTAGTTATAGTCCTCAAATCGACTGATTTCTTTTGTTCACTTTAGATGAACAAAGAACCAGAAGGAGCTAAATGAGCCAAGCAGCTTTCTCTGAAGACTCCTACCTTTCTCCTCCGTCTTACTCCAAAAATATGTCCTTTCATGTTTGTTCCAATAGGCCACGCCTCCTTACACCTGTGATCCTGGAGGAAACTGATCCCCTGACCAGGTTTATGCAAACTCCAATATGCATGGGTGCACCAGAGGTTTAACCTTCCAAGGGTGTTTAGAATTATCGATCTATGTTTCATATACATCAATTGTGAAAATGACCCCATGACTGGTGTGTTAGTCACTTGATATTCACTTGACAATGATATAAAACATAACTTAATGTGTGATCTTCTGCTTGCAGGGAGCCAGAAGAAAAGTGTTCACTTACCTGTACCCATCTTCATTTTTTTCTTTCTTGTGAATCTCAGGAAACCAGACTGGCAGGTTGTTATAAAAGCGTCTCTGAACTGCAGTGAGGAGCAGGAATAATTGAACAGACGGATGAACTCCCCTGCGCTAGTCTACAAGAAGGCAGAAGAGCTCAGCTATCAGTTTGTTGATCAATTCACTCAAGTTGTTTCAGTGTAGATGGGTCTGTGTTTAGAAAGTAGATCCTGAGGTTGTCCATGATGCAACAATTAAAGACGTCTCATTCTAACATCAACTCATTATTTCTTGTTCACTCTTCAGACATAAAAGTACTTAATTACCATTAAACAAAGATATGGTTTGGGCGTCCTGGTGGCAATAACCATGTGAGCTGGTCTTCCTGTCACATCTCTACTATGTACTGTTCAATAAAAAGTACAAATACACATGGTTTCTGTACTCATTCCACAGATAAATTTCCCTTCTAACTTTAATAATAAAACATTATAGCTTGAAATTATTATCATTATTGCTGATGCATTAAGCATAGCATTTAATATACTGATGTGTTTTGGTGTGTAAAATCTTCATTTGTAAAGTTTCAAACAAAAGCTGTCAAATAAATGTACAATATTTTCCTCTGAATTATAAGTAAAATAACATGAAGTGTCATGAAAGTACAAGAATCTCATATTTGTAGATAAGTAAAGTATTTAAGTAAAATTGACTTTGCAAGGAAAGAGGTTAAAAGAGGTCTTCATCTAATTTGTGTGGCAGGCCCCCCAGGCCTGTTAATCCAGCCACCATGACTGATAGATTATGACTTTTGATGAGCAGCTAGCTATCACTATGTACAAACCCAGTGCTCATTAATTAGGAGACAAAATAAGAAAATGCCAAAATGACCATCAAGTAAACCTAAATTAGCATTTGACGAGGTTGGGATCAACTTCTGCTGCATGTGGTGGCTGCTGGTTGGAGAGGGCTGGCCATTTGCAGTCTTTTTTATACGTACCATCAACTTGACTTGTGTCTGAAATGTGCTGGATTGCCTTGTGGCACAAAGATAAATTATTTAAAGAATCAAAAAGAGATTCTGCTGTCAACAATGTTAAACAAGCATGAACAAGTTATGGAGTGACAGACGGTAAACTAAGTTTAATTCTCCTAAGTAAAGTGAAAGACGAATCCTACTATAATTTATATTTAGGAGACGATGGCACCCCTAAAATCAAACCTATTTAATAAGGTGAGGAAATGTTAACACAGTTAAACACCTGTATCCTCCTGTATGCCAGACCCTGTGTGATGGAAAAATGGCTGTAAAATCTAGACATCAGATTTAATTTTCGTTTGGGAGCTTTAACACAGCAGCGTTGCTCTTGGTCAAAAACAGATGGACATGGATTTATCTTTAATTCATAACCATGAGTTATGAGTGCAGCATAAGTGGATCTTTGGATTTCACTAATTCCCTCATATCACTGCAGGCTTTCATTATTTATCTAGAATAAGCCTTGAACAAGGCTTTTTTGTCAGAAAACCAATAAAAACAAATAACAAGGTTAATCCTCCTAAAAGTGGAACTATATCGGTGTCTGGCTCGATGTTCACCACATCCACAACCACATCTCCTCTTCAAAGAAGGCTTGAAGGCTTGAAGAAAATCCCGTCAGAGGCTGTCACATGTATCAGGGATTACGTCTCATTAGAGCAGCACTCAAAAGCAGCTCCCCCACATTTCTCCTCCACGGACTGAGTTTGATTAGTCTTTTTATCTATGTTGTGATGTCTCCTCTCCATCTCATCCCTCTCTTTCGCTCTCTCTCTGTCTGTCTCTCTTTCAGGCAGAGCTGGTGTTTCCCTCTGTGCTACCCCCCACCGGCAGCTGATTGTCCCTCTTGAGCTGCAGGGAGCCGTCGGGAAGCTGTCAGGAAGTCTGTGGCGACGTGGGTCAACCACTCCCCCCGAAATACTTCCCTCAACACATGGCAGAGTGTCGTCGGACTCCTTCCTGCTCCATGTTATGAACACTGACTGCAGGGTGAAGGGTACAGATGGTGGCTTGCTCTGTCCGGCTGCCCTCTGTCAGCCTGGAGCCAGAGTTGTCATCCTTAACTGAATATGGCACAACGAAAGAAAACATACAAGGAGTGACACCATATGTGTTGCTGTAGTTTAAAGGACACATCGTATGTCAAAACACACCAGCAATTACGAAAGGGAAAATTAGAAAGTCAGGCTGCAGCAATCAGATTGGCTGTTTTTGCTCAAAATGAATATCTGGTGTTGAATACGATTAATTATCAGCCAACAGAAGCGCAATTAAAATGGAAAAAGTAGTCTGCTGAACCGACTAGAGCTACATCTCTGCTTTGTGTGAATCACAACAGACCAGCTGCTTTTGGCAAACACATTTGTGCTGTGTGATTTAAAGCTGCCCAAATGTCGGGATTTCACATATGTGCCATTTAGGCCTCTACAGATCCGACTTCACTGTTGCTAAACTCCCAACACCATCTGCAACAACAGATATATCCTATGTTGTCAAATGTATCAAAATAAAATCCTTATTCTGTTCCTGTCAATGGCAAGAAGTTCCAGATAAGAAGCATGACAATAAAAAAAGATTCAGCTGGAGCAATATTGAATTTGATATAAATGAATAAAAGTTGGAATATGCTCATTTTTTAATTTATTTTCCCTGTGATAACAAATTGTTTTTCCTGAATGTAACAGTATGCCAATCAAAAACATCGGAATCAAAATGAGTTTGTACTCAATTAGAATAACTAAACAATGCTGCAGTGAAGATACAAAAATAACCACTAAACATCGTGCATGTATGTAGTTTTGTTGACGATCTGATCATTTGAATCTTTTTTATGAAGGAAAGACCAGGTTTGGCTTTCCAAGGAAACAGATACGTTTACCAAACGTACGTGCTATTTAATTATATAACACAGCTGTAGTGTTGATTCTACGCATGCTTCTTTGTACCTCCTAGTTTTGAATACTGTAAAAGTATTTCAATGGTGATCGTATTGCTCCTTCTGTCAATCTCTGACGTCAGAGTCACGTCGTTAATTAGAGAGGTGAGGGTGCTGTCCGGGGTGCTGAATCCTGAGCCAGGTCTTGCAATGCAAAGCAGCCACAGCTGTAACGAGCGCGTGTTGTGTGTGTTGTGGCGAGTTTAAAGGCTCCTCAGGACACGTGGGTTGAGTTTAAAAACGTGAATGAATTTGTTCGCAGTAACTTAAGACAGGGGCCATTTAAGACAAGCTAACATGCATCTGCTCCCGGCTCAGGAGGCTGCTAAAATCTACCACACCAACTATGTGAGAAACTCTCGAGCCATCGGCGTCATGTGGGCCGTGTTCACCATCTGCTTCGTCATCATCACCATGGTGGTCTTCATCCAGCCCTACTGGATCGGGGACAGCGTCAACACCCCGCAGGCCGGCTACTTCGGCCTCTTCAACTACTGCATCGGCAACGCGCTCACCTCGGAGCTCGTCTGCAAGGGCAGCGTGCTGGACTTCGCCTCCATCCCCTCACCAGCCTTTAGGACCGCCATGTTCTTCGTGGGGACCTCCATGCTGCTGATCGTGGCCACTATGGTCTGCTTCAGCTTGTTTTTCTTCTGCAATACCGGGAACGTCTACAAGATCTGTGCGTGGATGCAGCTGGCCTCAGGTGAGGAGGAGTGTGGTCTTCTAAGGCACTGAGGTTAGGTTGTACTTTGAAGTCCTCGTAATTCGTTTGATAGTTATAGTTACTGTTCGGATTAAGATATCAGATAATAAATGTATAATCATTATGTCAAGTATGACTCATCGTTATTGATTAAAGTGCTCAACAACATATGAAGCAGTTAAAGTTTCGAGTCAGCTGATCACTTTTACACTTTTGACAGTTAAAAGGACATTTACATTTAATACATACTGTGAGTACTTTTTGAATGCAGAATGCATACTAAAGCAGTATGTATAAAGAAACAGATACATTGTTCCACCATTGGTGGCATCTCATGACAAAATTAACAACAATACTTTGGGGTAGAATTCCACAGTCTATGGTAAAAAAAAATTATTCATATAGCCATACATCATTCTGTTTTATTTTGTAGGGTGCATTTTGATCACATTTTATTTTGAAGTACAGAACTGATACTGAACTTGAGTGAAGCTGAAACATGAATCAATATTGATTATTGAGGATGGATATCATCTGGGATTAAACCAGGAGTAACCCATAAAATATCATTAGATTATTGACATTGAGGCATTGTGTATACTGTGGTAGTATAGTCATGCAGTTAGTAAAGAGTATACTGGGTTTAAGATGAGGGTTTAAAAAACAAATGAGTTTATTGCTTTTCATATTCAGAGTTGAACGGTTCCCTCTAAACTGTGTGAGAGTGTGATAAACTCGTCTTCTCACCTCTCGGGTTTCTTGCGAGGTGTGTGTTTGTACTGGATGTGTTGTTCTTCACTGGGAAAGCCAAGAAAGGATCCAGTTTCAGCACAGACTCTGACACCTCTGATGGTGGATTGGTTACATGTAATAAGATCAGGTGTTGCTGTGTTGTTAACTGATCAAAACTCCCACCTGTAACACACCAGGGCCAAAGAAAGGATGAAGTATTATCAGAGATATATCAACTAAATGTACATAAATAATCACAAATAAAAGTACTTGTTCTACAGTAAATGTGTCTGCTGTGACTAATATATTATCATAATAACGTTGTAATACTGATGCCACGATGCGTAAGCAGCATTTAGAGACAGTCAGGTAGTTTTTTCTAATGGTTTCCAACTTAGGGGTCAGGCCCCTCCAAAGGGTCACCAGAAAAATCTCAGAGGTCATGAGATGATTAATGTGAGACAAAAAGAAGTTACATAATTTCGTGCATTTAAAAAAACTGTTGTTTTTTGCTACTACTTTGCTTTTTTGTCAACTAATGGATACGTTTTACTCTTGGGCCGTCAAACAGGTATTTAAATGAAACCCCCTGAGAAGTTAGAAGGGGAAATGTCTGATTTAACTGCTTACAAATCATAGACTTCTGAATATGTTTTAGTGTAAAAGAATAACTAGAACAAGTAAACACTACAATTGCTTCCTCTAAAATGGAGTGGCATATAAATTAAAATGGACTTCAAACACAAAATCTTACGATAGTACAGTTTTCGTTACCCCACTACAGTATCTAACTTGACACTTCTGGAATGCCCATATCTGCAAAATTCAGATTTTTTATATTTGCACAGGAACTGTGGCAAAAACCCAGAGGACTCTTTACCAGATGAAGAGCATTTAACATTGAAGAACTTTCATAGCAAACCGCCCAACTGAGCATCCTTTGCTGCTGCACCATTAATAAATTAAACCTCTGGCACTTTATGGGGTTACATCATGCCTTAGCCTGCGCCAGTGGCCCAGAATTACCTCCATTATAATTATTCAGCAAAGTAACAGCACACAAGGGTAATTATTCCAAGGCTCGAGCATTTCAGTGTCCCTTTTTCCCCCGCAGCGGTGTTGATGGTGATGGGCTGCATGATCTACCCTGACGGCTGGGACTCTCCGGAGGTGAAGAGGATGTGTGGCCAGAGGACGGATAAGTACAGCCTGGGGAACTGCACGGTGCGCTGGGCCTACATCCTGGCCATCATCAGCATCCTGGACGCCCTCATCCTGGCATTTCTGTCCTTCACTCTCGGCAACCGTCAGGACAAACTGCTGTCGGAAGACTTCGAGGTGCAGGGAGGGGCAGGTAATGAAAACAGATGAAGTTGGAGGGCATGGAGCAAAGCACGGAGGAAACCACGTCTCCTCTCGAGCCTGGTTTGTGGAGTCTGTATGCTGGTTGTTGGCCTTTTTCACAGAAGACATTTTGACTTGGAAGGAACAGCATTAGTGTTTGTTAAGCCGTGATGTTGGGACAATGAGCCAGCGTCCACGATACCAGGACCCGAAAACTGAAGCAGCTACACGTTAATGGAATTCAGCCATCAATCATTTTATTATTTACGCCTGCTTTTCCTACTGCGACATGATTTGAAGCTTACACTTTGCTTTTCCCTCTGCCACTCCTGGAGATAATCTTGGATTTTCACAAATATCACAGGGAAGGATATACAAATACAACTATATATAAATACTCCATTTCCATCTCTTTTCTGATTGGTTTAATTAAACGTGTATACATTCACAACCATAAAACATTCTGAAATGCTAAACAAGGACCATTTACTGTATGTTTCTTACTTACTGTATCCCATTTAATACACATTTTCTATCTTAAATATTGGTAAAAAATACAAATCTTACCTCAACTTTGTCAATATTAGCAAGACATGTGTGTTGCAACCTAGGAGGAAACCAAGGCCCAGTGTCTTAAATCTATGAAATAAAGAACGTTTTCCCTCTTTTACAGAAAACCCCTGATGAACACGGACCTTCAGGAGTGATTGAGATGCAATGAACAAGCATCCTGAATTGTCATAATGTAGTTCAGGTCAAACTGCTCACCTGACGAGTAGTTGTGACCTTCTCTGAATTGAAAGTATAGCATCCCTTACTGCTTCACAACCCTAGCAATAACAGTAGAGTTTCAATTCTGTACTTGATGTCAAAGACCTAATAAAGTTCGAGAAACAACCTGGACACATTTGTATTGTATGAACATCTGTTTTTATTGTATGGTGTGTTTTTGTAAATTGACAGCTTACACAAAGTCCATGTTCTTGAAACTGACACTGATGTACATTTTGCTGTTACCTAGGCTCAATAGATACATAGGTGATTTTGATATGATTGATTTGGGACACCATTACATAACATCAGATATCACCATTTTGTTGGTAAAAACAGAGACATTATTGAAGAGTTGGCCATACATACAACTGAGCTCGAACACATCTTCCATACTCTTTATTAAAACACAGCTACCCAGCTAAATATCTTTAGCTAAGATATAAGATTTGTTAAAAACTGTACATAACTGTAATATACATAAAGGCAAACTCTTTGGTACAGATATATACAGTTCATTTTCACTTTTTTTGTTTTCTTCCTTTGACTACGGCTTCTTAACATGTCTGTCTTTTTGAAACCTTCAAAACAGATTCCTGATTTGTATTAGTTGTATGAGAATACCAGCCTCCCATGAGAATGAAAGATCTCATTTATTATATTTAACTAACCACACCAAGTACCAGATGACAACAGATTTGTTATGGCTAAATAATATGACCTACAATATCTGACAGCGATGTATCTAAGAAACTGTCTGGAGAAATGCTGTGAACATTACCAGAGTCAGTTAACATGTCAGCCCAGTGTGCAACTTCCTCAGCCTACTTTACAAATACAAAATGTTTACCTTACATGTTTAATAAGATCAAATTATTATTTAAAAAAAATAAAAAAAATAAAAAAACACACCGCACTAATGAAAATGTACGAGAAAAGAAGTAATAGCAGATCGTTTTAGGGGGGAAGGCTACATATCCTTAATTTGTTTAGTGCAGGAGTGTAACAAACAAGGAAGAGTCACTAGCAGTACAATAACAGGTTTGCGTAGTTGGGTGGGTGAACGGAGCACAGCAGATTGGAGCCAGCATGACCACAAAGTAATATAAACCACTGGATTCCTGACGTCATCACACCGAGAAGAACCAACCAATACAAAGCAAACATCAGTTCAATAACAAGAACATAAGAAATCCAAATCAACGAAACAAAACTAAAAAAGAGAAATAAATATTCATTCGATATGCCCAAATTGGAAAGTGATCTGTTGCAGTCTCTGGAGAGAGTGGGAGGGAAGGAAGGTGCAATTGCTTGAGGTCTCCACTAGAGGGTGAGCCAGGGGTGACGCAAGCACTCTGCAGCAGTGGCTCTCTTCTCTGGGATCAGCTCCAGCATGGGAAGCAGGAAGTCCGTGAAGCACTCGGCTTCTTCACGGGGCCACTCGTACTTGTCAACCAGCACCTCCAGCAGGCCCCACGGCTTCAGCTTGGTGATGTGTTTTAAATCCCCTGCAGAGACAGCACTGCGTCAAAGAGCCATGCAGGAATACAGCACAACACTCTAGCATCTGTAAACTCACTACGAACGACAAGTCTGTGAAAGCATATTCAAACCTTGAAATATGAGAAACATTAAATAGTTTACTTCAACTACTGGCAATGGATTTCCAAAACAGAAAATATTTGAATAGTAATACCTAATGTTGGAAACGTTTTAACAATAAAAAAATTTAATTTCATAAAACAGCTATGTGTAAACATTATCAGAAGCTCTAGGGCATGATTTTTACAACCTCTTCTAATCTCGACACTGATTGTTTTACCTTTCTTGGTGAAAAAATCCTTGGAATATTTGCCAGTCATTATGAGTTTGTGTGGGACACTCCCCAGCAGCTCAATTATCAGCGCTATATGGTCTACACGGCAGACGATTGCAAGGAGAGGGGCAAGACAGACAAGACAAACAGATTCGTCAGACAGCGTCCCGGTCAGAGGCCCACTCTGGGTGTGTGGTCGGAGGGCTGAGGAGGAGCGAGGCCAGACTGTTGCTGGGGTTGGGGTGCACACCCCTGCAGCTCGAAATCAGGCTATCAAAACAGGCCACCAGACATTACAAGAGCTGGATGGTTCTTAAACTTCTTCCAGCTCCATGTGTCAAGAATCAATAGCTTCCATGTTGTCACGGCAGTCAGAAACTAACAAAATTCACATATTGTCGATGATAAATCTATACAACTAGGGTGGAATCAGCTCTTTCTAAAAATCTGTAGTGAGCCTTTAACCGTTAAGCCTGTCCTTCAATCGCAAAGTTATGGCAGTGTTTTAATCATGTTTGTACACATGTTTATAAAGCTGTTGGATCTTTATCTTCATTTTTGTGAAGGTCAACATTTTCCTCGCACTTTAAACACAATGTCAAAAAAAAAAAAAAAAAAAAAACTAAATCAGTACACATGTTACCGTATCAAGACTCCATAGTGAAGGCTGCCTGACAGAGGAGCCATCTGGAGCACAAATGTTCTCAAAGTATTTCAAGCAAGGGACCCTTTGGATGACGTACTACTGTATATCATATACAATCCCGGTCTATTAGTAAGAAAAACATTTGACCAACCGATGGAGGAAACAATCCCAACAGTATTCCCCTACAGTCGGATCAATACAGTATCAAGTATCCAGACTTCTGGCAACAACTAAGGAGGCGCTGTGTGGACTCTGCAAGCAGACAGACATTCTGACACATGAATAATGTCTGATGGCACTGTTTAAAGTAACAAATTAATTGGTCTGTATTCATTCTTTTGCCCACTGGCCTGCATACACCAACAACGTATGTGCTGTCAGGAACCTTCTTCCTCCTCCTCCTCCCATCCACCGTTCCCAGAGCGAGCCACAGACAGAGAGGTGGCATACCTCTCTTGGTGAAGTATTCCTGTGAGTATTTCCCACTCAGAGCATAGTGACGAGGGATTTTACCGAGCAACTCAATCATGAGAGCAAGATGGTCTGGAAATGAGGCACATCAGAGGAGAGATATAAAGTCAGAGGGCAACAGTGTGGAGAACGGATGGCAAACATGAGGAACAATGTATTAGGAATGATGGATGATCACAGCTTTGTATGACAAGAAGCATAAGTATGGGAAGTTTATATTATTTTTCACATGAAAAGCTTCAAACATTTGAATAAATGAAGCCATTCACTTTCATATACAAAAACAAACAACCCCAAAGATTGAATCAGACGGATAAGACTTAAAGCACAGCAATCAAAGGCATACACACTTGTACAGCAGATTCTGATACAGGATGAGTGATTAGTGTTTTTTTAAACGGTCACACAACAGTGCAAGCTGTTGAAGAATTAAGCAATAGCCTCATGAGTTTGTGTACTGAAGAATGTGAAGAAGCGGAGTCACAGCTGCTGGGCATTTACCAATGAATCTGAGCACAGACCAAACATGCTGCAACAGTATCGAGTCAGTACAAAAAACTAAAACTAAGCAGCGAGCCAACATTTACATAAAGCGTGAGGACGAGAACAATGACGCTGAATGAGATGAAGAAAAGATGAGCAAGGAAATCAGAGATAGCCCCGTCTCCAGTGTGGCAAAGGTGGTTTGAGGTGTTAGAGGAAATAAACACAGGAATGTTGGTACTCATCATTAACATCTACATATCTTCTAAATGTGTGACCATTTGAAATCACTGTAATTCATAATGGCATTAAAAAAACATCATGAAGCTTTTCACAGTAGCAATAAATTGCCACCAATGATAAATATCTTACCAGTGAAACATATATTTAAAAGATACTATTAAATATGTAATAAGGATTGATTCTGTGCAGGTGTAAATGGCGAAAGAGGAAGTCCCAGCAATACCTTCATCCCTGGAATAATCTTCCCCAGAATGTGGTTCAAACAAGTAGTCCCCTGTGGCGAGCTCAAAGGCCTGAGGAGACAACAAAATCATTAGAAACACTGCAAAGGAAACAGTTGATGGGATTTACTCCCGGGCTCCACCTGCTGCACACTCATAACACCTCAAGGTAAATTGGATGTTTTGTTTTCTTTGGTTTTGATACGGTGTGTTGGTCGTCAGTTGACAGTGCAATCTCTCACCATGCAGGCTGTGCTCCATACATCGGCCGGTGTGCTGTATCCAGCACCGATGAGCACCTCTAAAGACCTGTACTGCCGCGTCTGGATGTCTTCTGTAAAGTGCTTGTGCTGAGCGAAGGAGAGACAGAAACAAATCCTTAAAATAGATTCCAAAATATACGAGTGTGACAGAGGCGAGGACAACTGTATCCAACTTCATCTTCAATACAATTTAAAAACTTAAATCAATACAACAAATTAAACAACGGGATGGAAGATTTAAGTATTTCTATTTTGGTAGCGAGATAACACGGCATGTGTCCTTAGCTGGAGGATTCATCCCTAATCAGGAAATCCCTCAGGTTATTAGCAGGCTACTCACCACCCAGCAAGCATTTCCCAAGTCTGCAATCTTGACCTTGATCTTGTCTGAATTGAGTGGCTCAAGGGGGTTAACTAGCAGGGCTCCTGCTGTCAGCTTGCCTACAACAGAGTAGAGAGAGAGAGAAAGAGACAAGAATGGAAAAAAACATCTAATAAAAGAAGAGCTTTAACAATTAATGTTCACATGGATGAGCCTTCAATACATTTCCAAAACAGCCCATCCAGAGCAAACAGCTACTAAAGAAACAGTTACTAGATGTACTGATTTTGTCTGACTGACCATCCAGGCTTTCGGGCCCGTCCTCATCCTCCCCCTGCAAAATGCTTTGCTCCAGCTCTCCCTCCTCCAGCCCAACAGGAAGGTGTCTCTCAGTTACTCCACTGCTGTGAGCGCCCCTGCCTTCAGTCTCAGTGTCTAGCTCCTTGAGATCTGCCGAGTCCACACCGTTGCAGATGAGGTGAACTGGGGACTCCTCCGCCTGTTGCTCCTCCTGAATGGCACATTTCTCTGTGGGCTCTGTGTTGCCATTGTGTTGGTCTTCGTCCCTCCACTGGGACTGTCTCTGGTCCGCCTCCACATGGCCATTACAGTTAAACTCCAACAGCCCCTCTGGTCCCACCCTCATGAGATCTGCATTCACACTGCTCTCTGAAATTATCAAGAAAAGACCAGTGATATTTCTTTGCAAATGACTCGTACCAAGGATTTTATTACGGTCTCACAATCGTGACTTCTTACCCTCTGTTTCCTCATCTCCTAGATCCAGAACAGACACCCGTCTGAGAGGAGCACAGGCTCGTCCCTTTGGAGACTGTGGGTCCTCATCGTCATCTTCTTCATCCTCTCGTGTCTCTGTGTTCTTTTCCATTTCCTCGAGGTCCAGGATGCACTTTTCCAGCAGCTCTGCCTGACGCTTCTGTTTCTTTTTTAACTTCTTCTTCTTGTTCTTGGACATTTTTACTGTCTGTCAGTGATGAATATAAGAAACAAGACGGTGATCATTGATAAATACATAATTGTGGGACTGCTTTAAATGTGTGTTATACTGAAAATGTGGGAGGCTAACGTTCTACGCAAACGGTAAATAATACAAAAGGGCTGTACCTGTTTTGGAGCAGGTGCTGTGCTTACTGAAAAGAGAATATCAGATGAGTACAAACTGTAACCACACAGAGCTCATGAATGTACAAATGAAGTGTTTGTCTCATACTTGCTGAACCAGAGGGAGGCGGTGCCCCAGCCCTCTGCCACTCTGTAGCTTCAGCTGCGAGCTTCCGGACATACGGCTCATCAACACTCATCAGGATATTCTCTGGCTTGATGTCTGTGTGGATGATCTGACACTTTGTGTGCAGGTAATCTAGGCCTTGGAGTACCTGAAAAAGTAGTGAATTCTAAAATGATTGACCGATTGTAAAAGCTTCACTGTATTTATGAACTGATTAAAAATAAATACTTTAAAAAATATATCCATTTCTCTTTTAATTGTTCACAAAGTTGAAACAAATTGACTAAAAAGCTGATACACAGTGGTGCCTTATAGGAAAACAAATATTGGCAAAAGAAAATGAAATTAAAGACTTGACCACAACAATTATCAAAAGCATAAATAAGAGCAATACTTAATGGCAACGTCTACATCAACATCGTTGAAATCAGTTACAACAAAAGCTCCTTGACTGAAAAGAAAAATACAACCACAAAATACTCTGCCCCGACAGGTTTCCACCAGTCACACCCTGCAGGCTACCTGGCTTATGTGAATGAGTGGAAGCTACAACGGAACCTTCCTCAGGAGTCAGTCAGCATACAAAAGGTGGGAGACTGTGGGTCTCATGTTACCTGTCTTATAATGCTCTTCACACAAGGCAGGGGCAGCCCTTGATAATTGGACTTTATTATCCACTTTAATAAGTGATGGCCCAACACCTCAAACACCATGCAGACATCTGAAGATCACAGCAGTTAAGATAAAACAAGTAATCCAAAATAAAAACCCATTCGAAGAAAACGATTGCTGAAACATGCTGAGGCCTTGTGGTCATTCACCGAAATGATGATCATTAGCATTTTCTAAAAAAAGAGTGCAAACACTGGGGAGTGTTGTTTTGAAGTGTCATATTACAGCTGCAGCACTCGCTGTGGCATTCAGGGGATCTTACTCAGCCAAAGAGTTGTGATAGGCGGTGTGTTTGACACACAAGGTTATTTTCAGTAAAACCCTCATCTGTTTACTTTGTTACTTGCATACTGCTTTCACAGCTAAATTTGACACCAGGGGAAGAATGATCTGACCCTTTCCTAGAGCATTTTTTTCTAAGAATTAACAGGCTTTATTCTTTCCAGCAGGAAGAAATTAAAAAGGAGCAAATCTGAATCCTTAAAACATTTTTTTTTTAATCTGGCTTGAAAGGATACGGGTTCCATTGACACCAGAGATCTTGAAGTCATCTACCATTTGGACCACCATCTCCCGGTTGGGATCATTGGGGTCTGAGTTTCTCACCTGAGAACAAATAAACAGAACAACGCAATGCAAACAATCAGGATTCACACTTACTAATGTTAGACTGGGCCGATACAGGGTCGGCATGCATGTCTCTTTATCTGTAGTCATGTATTACTACTTCAACACACGCTGACTGACTGTTGTGACACAGTATTGTCTGTAGAGTAACACACTAATTTAAGTCTGTAATGTCTTTCACTGCAAGAAAGACCCCGTTGTCCTCGTGTTATGCGTGTTATTATGAACCGTGATCACGGTGTCAGCATTGATCAGTACATTTACTCTGCTTTCCAATTTGAACTCAAAACTTTCTGTGTGCCAATAACTCATCGACTCACGGATCTGAGGAGTTTGATCTCATCCACAGCTGTCTCTGTGTAATGCTCCGCACTCTTCACCACCTTCATTGCAACAAACCGCTTCACCCTGCAACCACAAAGCAAGTAATGTTCGCTAACAGGAAGCACCGAGTCAGCTGCAACTGAATCTGTAGCCAACTTCAGGCCTCAAAAACAAAACTAAGAATGCACTAAGAATATGTAGTAAAGTTGTTCTCATACTGGATGTCCCAGGCGAGCCACACGGTGGAGAAGTGTCCCCAGCCCAGTTTCCGGATGACATGGTATTTTCCATTGTAAAGGTCTCCTACTTTCACATGGTGGTAGCCACCTAAGAGTTGAAAATGCATGTTACAGTCAGTCAGTCAATTAACTAATAAAAGGCAATACTCTTTTTATTGTGATTTATCTTTGATAAATTAAAGCAACTCAGTGGTATAACTCAGTTATTGGGGTGGTTTGTTCAATGTAAATGGCGCAAACACTTTTCCACAGGTAAGCATGATGAATAAGAAGAGACTCGCCTTTGCAGTAGTCGTTGGGGTCCTCCTGCTCTTCATCATCAGAGCCGAGGATCTCCTCAGGTTCCTCGGGTTCCTGAGGCGAGGCTTCTTGCTGGAGATGCTGTCGAGCTCTGGAATTTATTGTCTGCCTAATGGGCAAAGACATGCAAGCAAACCAGCTTAGACTTCATTAGGAACAGAGTACCTTACATATTATCTTCTGCCTGGGAACAGAAGTATGTTAAAGCTGTAGAGCAGGACTTTTATTTATTATTAAAAGTCTGTTGAAGTCAGGCTGTTGTCAAACGAGTTCACACAATGCTGATTAAGCCTATTGCTGACAGGGAATGCTGTCTGGATGGGGCAGTTTTCTGGAGTCTTTGTTCTGGAGAGTTCTGTGGCCTCTTTCCCGCGCCAGCACACCGTGGATGTGGGACAAAAGTTCTACACTGCAGCTGTAAGTATTAAACTTCACAGGCCTGGCTACTTAATTATTGAATTGCATAAACCTAAATTTGTAACTAGGGTAAATTCTGTTTTATAGAGAGAACAGTTATCTTTCATTTCCCTCCACCCTGTAACCCTAACCACACCCAAAATCTGCTTATTGCGTTTCCAAGACATAATAGAGCAGCTGTGTAAAAATGTACATTTCTAACCATTTGAATATATCTACACTTTTGATCTAAATTAAAGGTGTAACACCATTATAAATTATGTATAATTAAAATGAGCTAATCTGCAAGATTGGAGTTGAAACCAATTTTGCAGATTGGTTTTGCTAGAAACAAATCTATAACAAATTACTAGGTTTAGGGTCAAATAACTGCAGCTGGGTTGAAAAAAAAAAAAAAAAAAGATATATTCATCATTAATAAGGAAGCGATTAGAGAGATATACAGTATATGCATATTAAATATTTGGATTCTTTAAAATCTGTAGTTATGGGTGTTTTGACCATGATTGCAGTTAACAATTTATCAACGTTGGCTTCACTGAACGACAGGAGGTAAATGTGTATAATTTGAATATATAAAGATCTTCATAAGAGGATGAATCCAATTTTAATGAGACTAACCTCTCATTTAATGCATTATTAATTCAGTCATACAACTTACAACTCTTGAAATGAGAAATAGAAATATAGCGATTCTGGCGTTCCAACCAAGCACAATCGAGGATCTTTGACTGCTAATGTGTCAGAAAAAGATCAGGTTTTTATTCCCAGAACAACATTCAGTCATTTTATATCGTAATAAAAAGAAATCTGGCATGTGAGCACTTTGCCTGTGTATTTATGTGTAACATCCTATAATCTGTCTTTAACAACAGTTCACGTCCTGATATTAACTTGAAAGCCAAACAGTCTGATCTTACTTCCTCCTCAAAGCAGATTAAGGCTGTTCATCACCATGGGAGACAAGAGCTGAGGTCTCATTCAAATAAATTCCCAAACTCGTCTGTAATGTCTCACAAATGAGCTACTGCTTTTCACATAATCTGCAACCTACTTACTCGCGCCTGACAAGGTTATTTGAAGCAGAGCAGTTTAAAGGCATGCTTGTGCACGAATGAAAGCACAAACAGCTGCTGTTAATTACTCAATTATTTGAACTGAATACTGGATTTGTGTGCCGTTTTTCTCTATTTTTAATGCATTGATTATTTTTACATTATTGCATAATTAAATCAAACATTTGTAGAAGAAAAAACAAATTGGTATTAATTAATCTCATGCTCATCCACAGCTCTTCACTGACTATTAAAGAATGAATAAAAGGATGGAATTAAAGGAATATCATTACTTAATTGTGAAGCCAGACAAAACTCCCATTACTAAAATGTTCATGAAAAGGAAATACATGGCTGCTCTCATATTGGGTGGATGCTCATATTTTTTTCTGGTGCTCATCAACTTTGGTGAGAAGGAAACTATGCATTGAATATTCAAGTTGCTCCGATGTACGTTTTCCCTAAGAGGCTTAATTAACTTAAATTAATATTTGACCACTGATTCTGAACTACAGTTTCTACAGTGTTGGTGCTCCTCTATCGACATGGCGCTCAGCATGCAAGCATAATCGTGGCATGCAACGACACCATTTTAAGTTAAATTTAGCTTTTTAGAAATATATGATTCTTCTGCCTAAGAGACATGCCTATTTGTTTGTGCCGTTTTCAGTGAAACGCCATGCATCGGTGGGCTGATGTGGGCTTCTTCATTCTCTGGTTTTAAATATAGCACAGGCTGTTATGTAACACTACAGTGGCTGCCACTGATGGCATTATTAGTAAATTGTGAGGTGCATCAAAACAATTAGTAGAGATCAATGCTTGAGTAGTATATTTTGAGTACATCCTGAATGTGACTTTATCTTAATACAATCATTAATAAACTATTGTTGTAGTAGAACATGGCCTTCGGGTGGCTGCTTTCAGGCACTACTTACAGCACATTCTATACGGATAGCTTACAACTTATATCTTAAATAACAGTCCAAATGAAAGAGGCGATATGCCCTTACTTAGACCCCATGCAAATATGGAAAGCTAGTTAAACCAACCCAGAGTGCTCAACCTCACGATCCGATATGTCAATTAGTCTTACACTATTTAACTAATCATTGGATTGAACAGACCAAAATAAAGTGCATGCAGTGAAGGACCTTGTGGCAGGTTCACACCTAAACCATGAGCAGCACGTTCAAAATGCAACAAACAACAATCTCCTCTTCTTTTTTTTACTCACTTTTTGCTGGTCTTCTTTGCTTTCTTCCCCCTCTTCTTCCTCGCCTGGAGTGCCAGCACTGTCAAAAGAAACCAGTGACCAATTATCTCGCCATTGTCTGGTTGCCGTTTGTTGTCTACTTGACAACAGATTAACGCCGTCTGAGGCGGAGGACACAACGAGCGCCATCTCACCCTGCAGCTCATGAACGCGGTCATCATGTACCGTAGTATGTCGTATTTACAACAACCGATATCGAGCTAAGCCACATTTCAGGTGCATGTGTCGGTTTTAAAGGGCGGTCTAACGTTGAGCTAGCTGACGGGCATCACTCGGGTACTTCTGCACAAGGACCAGCGGTAGCGTGACGCGAAGTCACTCCGCTGTCTGGTCGGTGCACACACACGGCTGGTTGCCGGTGTGGGTGTTTTAGGCTGTGCGTGAAACGGACAGAGCTACACAGCTAAACGCAGCGACATAATCCTGACATGTCCCAGTGAAGCTAATGTCCAGAGCTAACGTAGCTCAACAGTGCGTGACAGACGCGTTCAATTAAACCGCCCTCTGAATGTATGCAGCTCGGCTACAATTTACATGTGTGACCGCAGAGGAACAGCCACCGCGGTGTCAACACTCACACGCGGACTAACGTCTCTCACACGGTGCGCGCTGGTGTAAAGATTTACCTTTTCTCTCCATGTTGGCTGGATCCGTAGCTTAGCCCTTAGCTACACCACCAACGATCGAATGTTCCGCGCGTGCGCACTGGTTCGTGTACTCAAGGGGGAGCTTCCCGAGTGATGTCTCCACCTGAGCACCGAACCATTTAATTATTTTATGAAACACTGAAACTGCAGGTCAACACGGACGCTGTTATGTCCAGTGTTACGTTTTTATATTTACTGATAATACATTAAATAAGTATCGCACACAAGCTACCAAGTGGTTGTCCAAAAAATAGGCAGGAGCAGCTTCTCCTTTATACCTTAAATTTGGTTAATAGATATATACAAATAGACATTAAATGACAAACCGTAATCTGGAAAGTGTTTTAATTACTGTAAATACATAACGTTGGCCTTTCTGCACTGTAATTTATTGGTACTTTTTGTACCAATGTTTTAATTTGAATATAATTATGTCATTGTGTGTTATGCAATCGTGGCTTAGTAGGCATTTGACTCTTAAGAGACACACCGTTGATGTAGTAATGGATTTTCCATTTGTAAGAAAGTGCTGCTGGACCACAGAACGAATACAAATGTGTGGGTCATTGTCCTCTCGGTCAAAACATTCACATCAAAATTAATCAAGGATTTTTTATTTTTAAACACAGGTCTCTTAAAAATAAGTCTTTATTTTGTCAAACAAAGGACTGAAGATAGAAGTTACTCTGCTGGACTGAAAACATTTACGGGATCTTTCGATTGTTGTTTATAAATACCACCTCCACAAAGTATAAATACAGCGGACATCCCTCATTTAAACATTGAAGCAGTATTTCTATTAGAGGTTTTAGCATGACACTTTAAATTCCTGTAAACCAACAACACACTCTCACAAACGCACGCAACGATTTTAACTGATGTACATAATAAAAGTGATTGCTTTATAACAAACTCAGATAAGTCAGAGATTTAAAAAATAATGCACATATATTTACATAGTTTTGAATAGAGCATTTGTTTGTTGTTGAATAGCACTGTCCTTTTTAAACAGTTGAGGCTCAGATGTTCGTGTGTAGCCACAATATGTATAAGAGTCTGACAGAGGATCTAAACTATCAAAATAAACATTAAAATGTGTGAAATTTCATTGGTAAGCACTGACGGTCAGTGACTACACAGAGCAGGCACATTCTCAAATTATCAAACACCTAAAAACATCAAATATGAAACCCTTCAGAGCTATATCTTCTTAAATATACGATAACTGACTCATTTTACAAATTCATGTGACTCAGTGCTGTTTGTGACAGCTTGGCAGGGCGACTGGCAGACTAGCATATTACTTTTTTTAATTGATGGACACAGAAGCTTATATAAGCTATTCAATTGTACATTTTTAAACAAAGTAGCAGAGCTAAAGGTCCAGGTGGTTCAGCATATCAGTGTCACAGTGACAAGTCATCAAAGTCTATGCTTAAAAATAATAATAAAATCTGAAGAATATAAAATGATGATTTCAGCTATTGGCAATAAGAGCCATTTCCCAGCAACAGTCCATCAACATTAGTGGTTCATAAATAATAATAATAACTGCACTAATGAACATGTTCGGGATTGTTACAAATTGTCGGCGGCTGGACTCGATGTGGGTCGCGTTACTCCATCTCGTCCTCATCAAAGACCGGGGGCTCAAAACTACACAACGCCTCGTAGGTTAATCCTGCAAGAATTAAAAAGATCAAAACACATCAGGGATTCCATACCGTCAGTACGGCATACATCAATACCTGAACACGCTTCTTTGTTGATGTTTTTATACAGTATTAGACTTTTTGTGTAGAATAATGACGTACGCTTCCACTCTTCAATCTCCAGCTCTCTGCTCTCGAAGCTCTGGTCGTACGGCTCCGCCTCGGGCTCGTCGTCTGGGTCGTGGTACTGAGCGAAGTAGGGGTGAGCCAGAGCCTCGGATGCAGTTATCCGCTTGTCTGTATCCAGAACCAGCATTTTCTCCAGAAGGTCCACAGCTTTGAAAATATGTCAACGGAGTTAAATCTCAAACTATCTATGCTGTAACCGGTCATGTAGTTTAAGGTATTTTGACAAAAGTTTAGTTCAAACCAATATTATTCACAAACAAAAGCCAAAACTATTTATTAGAATTCATAAATAATAATTGAAGTTTTCAAGTCTTGCCCTACAAGCCAATACCAGCAGATGTCTTGTACTACCTTGTGGGTTGGCACCAATGAACACATCAGCAAAGTTCCTCTTGGGCATGTGTGGCAAGGAACTGATGTAGTTCCTGGCCTGCAAAAATGCATAAAGGAAATCAAATATCAGCTTCTACCAGCAGCAACATGTTGCCGACATTCAGTACCACCCGTTTCGTAATGCTTACATATTTCGTTATGCTACCGATTCTGCCTGCAGGTAATTATTGCACATCAAATAAATACTGCTCAATTCTTAGATTTCTCTCGATTAATAACTACACTGTATGAAATACCCCGAACAGCCTCACAACAGCAAGGTGTCAAAGAAAAACATTGTGGTGTGAATCTCTTTGTCTTCTTGTCTGGTTTAAACAGATAGTGTATATGCAATTATTTGTTCCAATATCCAATTCATCATGATTTTGTAAATTCTACTCCAATACATTTTCAATAACAAAACTACTTAACTAAAGATAAACACTTTTTTCTTAAAAACTGATAATAATTAGCCCAAATATCCTGTAAAAAGTAAAGAAATTAAGATGGCAACATATTCTATCATTTGGAATGGAAAACATGTAAATTACACAAACATATTGAGAGAAGCAAGACAGCAAGTTTTAAGAAATGGGCAACAAAAAAAAGAAAGAAACCCACAGAACAAAGCAACTTTCATACAGAAAGTGCTGTTAGTAGCTCCTGTATCACCAACAGAAAGCCTAGCTATTGCACAGTGTGCATGTTTAATTCTCAAGAGACAATTTGTTACTACCAGGGTGAAATGGCAACCACACAGATGCCTTTACCACACAAGTTCAGAGCCACCTCTGGTAATCACAATCCCATGCAGCAAGCGTGTCAGACACACGATTACCAGGATTAAACTAAAATCCTAAATCCCTAGTAGTGAACCCTGGTGGCCGTGCTGCTCCTTACACCCGACTTGACAAAAGTTGTCCCAGTCAACGAAGTGATGCTTTCATCAGTGTGGCCCCATTCATTGCCATATCACTTAAGACAATGAAAGTTAAATTAAGATTAACATAGTTAAATCTTGGCACCAAATATTACAGTATGTATGGTACCATTTGGGGATAACACTGGATAAATATAGGATATTAAGCCAACAGCTGCGTTGCTTTAAAAGCAACGAGAGAGTTACTTCAGCAGGTGTGACTGTCCTCCCACCCCGGCCTACTGTCTGGTCTAAAGAAGGTAACGGTGGATCCGGCTCACCTCATGGCTGGGCATCCTGTTTATTAGAGATGCTGGGGGCGTTCCTGTTAGACGCATTATCTGCTGAAGCTGGTTTATATCTATGAAGCTTGTGTCAAGGGGAGTATAGCGACAGAGCAAAGTAAGTTAAGAAGCTGCTTCTCAATCTAACACTGTGCGACGAAACTCAAGATGCACTACAATGTTATGTTGAAAAGCAAACTTCAAGCTTTGGCGCAAAATGTGACCATAAAAGTTAAGATTTAGAGGAAAGACACAACACAATATTTGCATTACAATCAATCAGTGAAAGCCAGAGCACAATCACCTGTGTCATAACCATATCATGACAAACAAACTGAATTCACACAATTAAAAAGAGGCAGAAAGCAAGACTCAAACCCACAAAGCTGAAGGCTGGAAAACATGCTGTGAGTTAGGTAACAGATACGCCCAGGTATTGCACAAAAGAGTGGCACGTTTGGAGCAGAAAACTGGTTAGAGAAAAACCTTGGGTGTCTTTTTGAACTCACAGACTCTGAAGATATTTTCATCAAGAGCTCAGGCCCTGGTGTTCCGACGAGCAGCATGATTAGCTTCAACTGATCAATGTCTATCGGCACACGGTAAAGGAAGACCAGATACTGGACAAGGGAGAACTTGTAATCTGACCCGTTAGTCTTCATCCTCCTTGTAAAACTTCACTTAAAAAAAAAAAAAAAAAAACGGCACTACGTTTACTTTATATTTCACACGTGAGATGAGGCAAAAGAAAAAATCTGCAGGCAAGTTTGCACAGGATAAAGTATTTGAAATGTAACCTGTGGAAAGCTTCCAAAAAAACAAAAAAGTGGAGGCAGCTGACAGCCCTTTACACTTAATTTACAACCAGGGGAAGCGAAAGAAACTAAATCTTGAGCACAGATTGAAAGGTCCGTGCAAAGACTGGCAGGGGTGCAGGCAGAGAGTGGACCAGAGCCATTGATGCATACTGCCGTGTAGGAAGAGTTAAAGCACGCCAGTGGAAACATTGCAGTAAAGGGCATGTGTCAAGCCAGAGGGAAGTGTGAAAACAGGTACTATCTGTGTTACATTTCTAATATAAAAAATGCCTCAGGCAGGATCATGTTTCAACAGAAAAGCAGGTTTCCATGAGAGGATATGGAAAAGCATTGCAGATGAGTCTCTGCTACTGTGCTGGCGAAAAACATCACAAATCAGTTGACAACTATGGAAATGTACATTTAACCCATTTGATTTGTTATGCAACTGGCGTGTCAGTCTTTCCAGTTGTGGGAGTTCTTAACATACTGCACTCTCAAATGAAAAGGATACGGTCAGTTCCAGGAAACAGAGTTTTTCCAGTGAGAAGTTCTGCCATTATACAGCCCACTGACCAAATATCAACTGAAACACAGAAAGGCAGGACACAAGCATTAGGAATATGACGTATAGGTGCAAAACGTCACCGGGGAAGATCATTTCAACACCATCTACCTGTCATGTTGTAATGCATCCAGTTCAACATGATCTCTGGGGCGCGATACCAACGAGTGGCCACGTAGCCAGTCATCTCATCATCAGTGTGCCGCGCCAAGCCAAAGTCCAAAATCTGTGAGCAATTGAAGTGCAAAAAATATTGTATAAAATTCACATGTGGGGACTCACATTTACATGTTTTTATTCATGCGTTACAAGCGAGCAGCTATTCACTGACCTTCAGCTCACAGTCTTCATTCACCGCCAGGTTACTCGGTTTCAAATCCTGAAAAACAAAAGCCAAAATGTAGTGATTTATTTTGTGTAATTTTGACATCGGAAATCTTTATCTCTTCTTGGAATGGAAGCATTACATCATTCACACCATGTACAAGGTCCTGACTTCCCTTTCCTTCAGTGTTTATACAAGGCACGGCCCAAACTCTACCAAGAGGAACAAGTCATAAACCCTGACACTTTTATTTGATCAAGGTCAGAGACACAGTGACATTTGTCAAACAAACATGCCACTTACTCTGTGAATGATATCTGCTGAGTGGATATACTGTATAGATGGAAGAGAACATGTGCATTAAGTTAAACATCATCAGTTTAAATGTGTATTGATTTTCCGCAACATGCAATGTCAGAGGCAGTGCAATGTAGGAACCATCGATTCATCAAACAATTTAGGAAATAGTCTCATTTGCTTTCTTGCTGAGATTTAGATGAGATTATTGATACTCCTCATACCTGTGGTATCAATCTACTCCTCTAACTATTGCAAGAAAACAAACAGCCTATTCTCCAAAACCTCACCTTTAACCCTCTGAGGATCTGATATATGAGAAACTGCACGTGGTCATCTGTGAGTTTCTGACATTTCACGATGTTGTTGAGATCTGCCCCCATTAAATGAGTCACAAGATACCTGCCAATCACAAAAGTTGAAATAGACAAATATTAAAAAGCATGTCAACGTTTTCACATTTCAAAAAAAGCTAGATGGATAAATGAATATATTTTCAAATATTTCCCCAGATTTTGTCATCATCTTATTTCCCATATGGCTATGTGAGCTTAAACCGGTTTAGCTGCTCCTTCTTTTCAGAGGCTCTGAAAGGCCAAGCCCTGCCCAAATGAAATGCCATTTAACAACACACCCACATAAATGGGCTTAATGGAGCTGCATCAGTTGTTTAAAGTGCCCAAACAGCACTTGTGAAGGAAGGCAAGAACATGATGCTGCAGTCAAAGTACACAAAGCCATGTGCTGCTTCATCAGTCTCCTGCTCAACAAATACCCACTTCATGAATACTCTTCTATTCTCACACAGCACAGAGAGCGGGGTCTTAAAATAGCACCCGGTTACACTCAAACGTGTTCTCAGCAGCAAACAGGGACACAGACACTCCAAAGTTCACCCGGCTTGGAAAAAAGGGGTATATAAATAGCGACCTCTGTTTTCCTCTCTCCTATAGAAACAGGAGCTCTGAGGAGCCTTACCACAGCGTTGTGACTCAGTCTTTATTTTTAGAGCCAAGGGGAACCATACTTAAAGCACCTGCATATCTGAGATTTTCCTGGATACCATACTGCATTCAGAACATTTCCAACTTTCCATCAGATGTTCAGATAAAGAGATACATATTTCCTCATGAGTAATCCCCATGAATGGTACACAGACTTTGAAGAGTGGAATTGGTGGAATTCACAAAGATATTTATCCATAGTACATCGTTTTCATGACATTGTCATGTAAAATATGAGAAGATCATGTAGACAAGCTGAATGGGAGAGAGCCTATTCAGGAACATGACCGAGGAAAAAAAGTCCAGCACAGTTCACTTCCCCCGCTGTCAATTTCTGTAGCTTTTTTTACATTCTGTATTCAAATGTATCTTGGGTGATCCGACAGTGGCTTGCTCTAAATATAAGTATGAATTAATCTGAACCACAACCCATTCGGAGCAGTAGAGGGGACTTGAGACCTCAAATGTTTCCTGGGTTTCCTGCAGTTTCCTCCAGCAGAGGTTGTCTTTTATGAAGTCTAACACAGGATGACTGACAAAGACACTGCATTACTTGGACTTTCATCACACATGTACATCATCTAGCGTAGTCAGGAAGAATGAAATAACACATTAATCGTTGGAGTCCTTAATCGAGACAACATAAACAGCAACTCCGTAGTTCCTCAGACACAAAATGACATGCATGTTAGGTATTAGCAATAAACCCATCCATGCATTTGAGCAAGGCCTCCGACATGAAGCAAGTGCTACACCACCCACTCTGCTGCAAAATAATTACGACGAGCCGAATCTTGAGGGATAAATTTCCATACAGGAATGTATAAAGTATGAAATCATAAATGAGCTGAGAAGAGAGATCTGACAAAGTATTTAGTTGAGACACATTCTTATGTCGGGTGTCAACTGAAATCCAACACAATTTGATCTTAAAACAAGTCACTCAGTGTGTAGAGAAGAGAGGGAGACATTCCACACATGGTGGGGGAGGCAGCACACTCTTTTGAGGATTTAGTCACCGTCTAGCTGTCCACTTCCCATTTCTAACAAACTGTAATATCAATGAACAATATCTATCTGTTAGCCAGCAATGTGTTTCACAAGTCAGAGAGCAGGAAACAAAGAGAAGGAAGCTGGTGGTGAAATAACTAGTAGCAGCTAGCGAGTGAATAACTAACAGAGTGTACAGTCTAAGCAATGTTGCAGTGTGTTTAGTCAGCTGGCCCATCTCCAGGTGCTTCCCAGGCACAGCTAGGATTGTCTGCTGCTGCAAAACTAAAAGGCTGCAGTTTGTTGAATATTTCTAAATCATGCACAAATGTTGAGGTGAACATGGGATTTCGTTATTATTCTAAACAAACACATTCAACTTACACATCATTGAATTCTTTCAGGCTAGTAGCGGGACTGAAGACATCTAGGAGGCCAATGACCTGCAAAAGAGTAATAACCATTGTGGAGAGGAGTTAAGAAAACAAACATTGGGAAGCAACTAAAACCTTTTTTTACAAGTAAATAGGAAACCTAATAAGCAAACACATTGTATGGCACTACATAAGCACACTTTTTTTTTAAACTTTGTTTTTATGACCGTTTAGCATCTGACTCAATAAAAGGGAAGAGAAACAAGTCCACTCACATTTTCATGTTTCATGTGCTTCAGCAACCGCAGCTCTCTGTATGTTCTCTTGGCATGGATGATGGACTGAAATGGCCGGGAGAGCTTCTTTACAGCTATCTCCAAACCAATCTTCATGTCATATGCAGAACTGTGGGGAAAAAGGGGGACCAACATTTAAGCTGAAATCTCATCAGAAATAATAATAAATAATGGTCACTGTAACCGTACCCACATACAAAATGTGTTGTCGGCATGAATTTATATCAAGAATAGAATCTACATGGTATGAAAATCAACACACCAGGAATTAGCTTAAATTAAGAAGCAAGCTTGTTTGTTTTTTTTAGGCACATGAGAAAAACTGTTTTGCGACCCAAAACCAAATTAGGTGCATTAAGAGCTGCCGAAGGTTGCAGAAAAGGGCGACATCAGCAGAACATGTCATCTCTCAGCAGATTGGGGTCGGGGTCAGGCCCACCTGCAGTATGTCCTGCACTCTCAAAGGCTGACTGTCTCTAAGCCAAACCCAACACTTTCTCCTGCTCAGCTTACCTAACCATAGTCTCAGGCTACATCCACACATCATTTTTAAAAAGGCATTACTTTTTTTCTACCTAGCATCCACACTACTACTGGTGTTTTTTAAAACCACTAAACCAGAGATGTTTGTAAAAACAGCTGAGGCTGTTTTAGTTTGAAAACTCCAGAGTTGCATTTTTGTCTGGGCATTTGAAACATTGACGCAGGCACCCATGTTTGCTTCTTGACTGGGGTCTCATCAGTCACGACTTCTCCTTCCCTGATATGACACGCCCCTATCATGTAATCCTATCCCAAAAGAAAACAAACATCCGGCTCGACTACCAGAGATTGATTTCAACATGGATAATTACAGGCGTTGCTGTCCTTGTGGTCTATGCTAGCAGTTATTGTGCAGTTTAATTCTGCATACTATAATGCTCCTACTGCCTACATGCAGGAGAGGCCAGCTACTGTTGGAGCCCTTTGCAACCAGTATGCACATGCCTGGTTTATGGTGCATCATGTGATATGCATTTCCAGGTGCAGTTATTCCTGAAACGGCACGAAAACGGTCATCTGGACGAAGATCTCAGCCAGTAGACAGACACTGGCAACTACTGCTGGGGGACTAGGGATCCACCAATATCACACATTGTTGAAGCTGAAATAAATAACCGTCAACCGTGTTATTATTAGTGTTTTCTATAGACTGTGAATGTTTTTGGTATGCAGGTATCGTCTCAACAGCAAAGCTGAACAGTTTCCGATATAAAATCACAGTAAACTTAGACCATGTAAACACACTGACATTCAAGGCCAGTGTACTGTCAATGCACTGGTGAGCAAACAGTAATCTGACCAGCAACAGATTATCCTATTGCCCAGCAACAGCACAGCTGTCTGCTTCCATTTGCAAAACAAACATCTGCCCACTAAATTAAGTGTACTGCTGACCATGTTGTGTCCTAGATAGTATTAGCACAACGTATTTAATCACCAGACCAATGCAAAGGATCTATCCCATGAAAGCTTACACTTTTGCCACGCATTACGGGAATCCACCTCACCAGCAGCAAGGTCTTCTAAACAATCAAATCAATAGGCAACACCATCTCCTCTGTAAATGTGAATGCTTCTGTGCTGCAAATGAGTTAATCCTCAGGCAAAACATTCACTTTAGAGCTGCCTAAAAAATAGGTGTTTTCATTAAAGCTTGAAACATTATTGATATTAAGATGAGACTACAATATAAAATCATACCTACAATAGGGCTGCAACTAACAGTTCATTTTCATTATCAGTCACTTCTTCCTTATTATTTCTCATAAATGAACGAATTACCAAAATTTGGTCAATACAATATTTTTTTTAAACTGACGTTTTCAATTAAATAAAATCCTTTCTTTTAAGAGCCTGAAAGCAGGCATTTTTTCCTTACAAGATAACTATTAATAAACCAAACCATCAAAAAGGTTGACGGATTTGTATCTTCCCCAAACACATAAGCACCAACCAACAATGGCATTATCTGTTAACCTCATCTCCACTTTACTCGGGTTACATCACCTGTTGGTGGAATTTCAAACTAATAATGTAAATAAACTCCCTTTTTCCAAACCACATATCAGTAATGTTGCCTCTGGGAACAGAATCTGCAGTTGCATTACGTAACTTACTTATAAAAGTGATTGCTTTGTTACTTTTATTACGTTAACATACACACTGATCAGATAAAAACTCGCGTACGTTGGTCGTTATTGTTAGTGAGAAGCGTCCTGCAATGCGGCTCGTGTGAATATAGAACCAGTTAGATGGGTTAAATACCAGTTTTACAAGAGGCACAACAAGTCAACAAGTGTTCTCGTTGAAGGGAACATCGTGACTCCACCTTGCTAGCTCAGAGCGAGCTAACTCAACTTTAGCATTTGCAGCACAGGCCTCGTCTAAATGAATGGAGGAGGGTAAGTTTAGGGGACTGCAAACGTTCACAAAGTAGCGCGTGGAGGGACTTACCACACGGATCCGTAGGCACCGGAGCCCACCGGGGACAGGTTCCGGTAGCGCTCCGGGACTTCCCATATCGTCTTGTTGACCTCCTCCCGATAAAACTTGGGTCTTTCTTTCTGCGACATTCCTGCAGAACCGAGTGCGACCACCGACTCCACTTTCTGCTCCGGGGTGGGCACTCCGAGCCGTGCAGCAAAACTTTACCCAACTTACGAGAAGTAACGCGAAATTAAACGTATCTCGTCGTGAGAGAACTTCAAATAATCGAAAGTGACGGTGCTGCCTTTTCTTGAGTACTGCTGCACAGCCGAGTCACCGTCTGCTAAACGTAGGTTTTTAAATCTTCACGCTATTTGTTCCCTTGTCCGCTCGCCTTCAGACAGCTCCCGAGGTTTCACCCCGCTTGCAACACCTCGCAACGTCTCGCGAGAGAAAACAACGGGACCCTACGAAACGACAGAAACTGAAACCCGTGCTGCATTCAGGCAATACATAGAAAAGAGAAACCTCCTAAACAAATTGTCCAAATCGTTGAAGGTAAACGGCAAAAATCAGAGCGCTAGCAAACAAGGTAATCCACTAGTTCAAAATGACTAGTCTAAAATAATGAAATAAGTATATTGTCACTAAAACAACAAAAAACGCACAAACTCCGATTTGTTTTAATTTGACGTAGAGACTTCTTTTCATCTATTGACGTTTTTATAATGTGCCTTCTATCGATTGATGAACAGACTGTTGCGTATGGTGGGTAAATCAGTCTGAAACATAAATCATTCATTTCGCCCGATATTTTTAGTTTAATCTGAAATATTACTTCAGTTTTAAAATGTGCATATTATCAGATGACAAAAACAGGAAATTAAAATGAATTTACATCATACGGACGACCAATTCAGCAAAAATGCGAAAAACGTAACTTTTTATTTAGAAGCAAAAGTATGTTGACTGATGCTGTGGATCACCAATGGGAGCACATTGCCCGAATCAACCAGGGGTTGATCAGGATGTCTTAAAGGGCCGTCCATGCAAAGACATCTAGGGGGTAAGGTGATCAAGCAAAAAAAAAAGGGCATCCCTCTCATACTTATTTATATATAATAAAGCTACATGAACATAACAGATAGCACCGAACTACCAGTCTCTGGCATACTGAACTGGGACATAGCCTTTGATTCCCTCAAAGGTCATGACAAAGCGTCTTCAGCTGTGATTTGTTCTTCTGTTTCAGTTGTTACATAAGAACTACACGATATTCGTCGTGGAAATAGGTTCAAAGTATTAAAGATTCCTAGTGACTGAAAAGCAGCTCCGTAAATTAATTCTCAGCAAGTATTCCACTTCAACAGTGGGGAAATTGTCCTTAGCGAAGAAGTTTGGTACAAATCACTACACCCTTTCAAATCGAAAGGGGTACTTGAGTTCAAGTGGCAGAAAAACTTGTACAATTCTATATTACATGTAAAAGTTTGGCATTCAAAACTTTACTAATGTAAAAGTACAATATTATTGCAGGAGAATAGCTCTGCACTATTACATTATTGGATTATTATTACTAATAATCTAATGCAATGTGTAAACATCATTTACATGTTCTAAAGTGGAATTAACTACATTTTATTTTACAAGATGATTACATGCGTTGTGTGTTTAAGAATAATCTGCAAAGTAATACTAGTACTAGTATTTAAAGCTGTCAGATTAATGTAAAAGGAGAAAAAGTACTTGAGTGAATGTTCAGCTATATTCCACCGTTGCTTATAATGACGTGATTTTTAAGATATGTTTTGGGGAAAAATAATGTTGTTCTTCCATGTGAAATTGCAGAAAAGAGAAACATTTTGATTTATATGACGTGCCTCTTTTTTTGCTCTGTTTGACTTGGGTTTCATGACATGTAGACTCAACAATCTGCAGTTAAATATTAAAAACATCTATAACATATGCACGTGATTTAAAATGTAATGCTTGTATTTTTCTTGAATTAAGCAACCACAAAAAATAATTTCTAAAAGGCACATAAAACACATACACACAATTAAAGTAGTAACATTAAAGTATTATATAATATATGCAATGTGAAGTAATAATATGGTTTTAGGAAGAGCACCTGAAGGCAGCATTCAAGGTTTCGCTTAATTTATAAAATGTGTTGTTTTTTTATTGTAGAAAATTTCTTTATTTCACAATAAAGCAAGATTCTATCATAAGCTTACATGCAGCAGGTTATCAAAGGTGGTAGCAAATATAATACAATATAATACAATATTGCTAAAAAAATTTAAGACTGAACTTGATGGCTGGTCTGATAACAATAAACAGAATAGCATAATAACAATAACAAAAGAAAGTAGAAAAGAAATAAAATATACATTCACAGTTGTGTTAAATGTAGAAAGCCTTACACATCTACAACAATTGTAACTTACTACACAGTTTGGTTATCATATCATTTTTAAATACACGATGGGCTTTGAAAATACAGAATATCCCCAATATGGAGACTTTCTATTACAGGTCTGGCAAACTCACGTATGACAAATAATAATAAAAAATGGATGATCTTAATATTATTGTTTTAAAACTCTCACAGTAAGCCTGTATCTTTTGTAATAAATAAAATGCATTTAACCACCCATGTCTGTTTTCTGTGTCTGGAGCTGTGTGTGTTTGCACTCTGGTAGAAGCATCTGTTCATCTTCTGAATTAATCATCATCAGAGTCTTCCTCCTCTCTATGATTGTATAAAGATGACGATTTTAGTGGAACTGAGTCAAATCCATCTGATGTCCTCTGAAAACACATTGATAATAACACAAAGCATGAGAAGTTGCTTTATAAGTAGCTCAGTCTGTGTGAATGATCGGGTTACTGACCTCTCGGGAGAAGGGCCTCATTTTGGTGAAGAAGGATTTCTTGGTGAGGTCCATGATCTCGTCCTCTGCGTCCTCTCCCTCCATTATTGCACAGCTGTCTGCAGTGGGCAGCTCACACTCATTACCCCCAGAGCTTACCATCAGCTTGGAGTACTTATACTGCAACCTGCATGATAGAAAATAACATTTTGTCAACATAAATTACAGTTTCTTCAGGTCTCGCTTAGGTTTTAGCTTTAATCTTTTTTTTTTACTATATGACATATCCATGCTTCAACAAACATCACAGAAAAGCTGAAGCTCAGCAATCTCACTTGCGTGTCTTTTTCCAGAAATAGCAGCTGATAGAGATGAGCAGCACAGCACCGATCGTTCCCGCGGAAACCCCAAACTTGAGCCAGAAATCCAGACTCACACAAGCGCTGACCTTTTGCGCTGGAAGTGACTCGCCTCCATAACACTGCAATGGCTGCTGCCACATATAGGTGGTTTTCTGAAACACACACATAATTTAATTTGTATAGGTCACATATCACACACACATCATTTAACTATTTGAATCCTTAGGTTTTCAGTATTATCCTTACAGGAATAATGAGCTTTGGAAGTGTTGGTAGGCAGATGCTGTAACATTCGACAGAGCCAGGCTAAATGTTTCCATTCTTTATGCTAAGCTAACTGGCTGCTGGCTGTAGATTGAGTGTCTCAATCCTCTCATCTAACTTTCCACCAGAAAGCAAATAAGCGTATTGCTCATTACGTCAAACTAATCCCCTTAAAGTACATACATATTGTGTATCTGTGTGTTCCAGTGCTTCACTGTGTTAATATCACACTTAAGTAAAAATGACTAAATTATAGAATAAAATATTATAATTATTATATATTTTTTTCTGTAATGTAGACTGACATAATAATAATTTTCATAAAATGTTCATGAAATAATTCATAATTTTTTAGAACATTAAAGTATTTACACACAAGACACACATTTGCGATGGACCTCTGATTGGATTTGTGGGGTCAAATAGGTGAAATTAATTTGACCAATATGCCCATATGTCTGTGCAGCACTACCTGTATTCCCTGGATGCAAGCACTGACAATCTCTTTGTAGTTGTTTTTGGTGCAGACTGGACATGCATGCTGGCTCTGCCACAGAAAGTGGAAAGTACAACCATCACAAGTCCCTTCTGAACAGTTGCTGTGGAAGAAAACACAGATAGGAGAGATATTTACAATCTTCAAGTGATGGAATAATACCTCCAAGTTCAGATTCTCAGAGCTCAGTATGTAAGTTCAGAAGTTGAGCTTGGTCTCAGTGAAAGATACCTTGGCAGTGTGATATGGTCTTTATCAGTCACTGAGGGGCTGCATCTCAGTCTGATGGTGGCTGACCGGCCTTGTTTACAAGCCTGAGTCGTCTCACTGGACCTGGAAACGTAAAAGTCTTAACTTCTACTCTGTAATATATTGTAGACTGTTTCTGATACTCAATTACATTTCTTACTTTAACTATCAATACAACTTCTAGCATCAACACTTTATATTAATTAAATAAAATCACATACATTATATAGCTATTATTACCATTAGAAATATGTATTTGAAAGTACCACAATGATAAATGATAAGTTGTGATCTTATTAACTTGTAATAGAAGATGACATCTGGTAGGTTGGACGCAGAGGGAAACAGCCATTTTGGAGATGAGATGCTGTTGAGGCTCGTGTCGGTGGTCACACCTTCAGAATAAGAGGACATATATCAGCATATGCATGTGATATATGAAATACAATCACATTTAAGCAACATCACAAAGCAGAATATATATTTGGTTGCAGAGTAACTGCAAAGTAATGAGTCTACAGCCATAATAACTACTCTGCAAGGCTGTACTGTGGTATCGTGGTGCTTTGAGCTAAATGTTAACGCCAGTGTGCAAAAGGCTCACAGTGAGAACATTACATGCTAATGTTTAGCAGGTCTAATGTTTACCATGTTCACCAACTAGATTATTGTGTGTGCGTGCTAACATTTGCTTATTAGCACTAAATACAAAGTTCCACTGAGGCTGATGTGTATTCGCCTACATTGGTTTTGTAGGTTTTGGGCCATAAACTACAGTCTATGGTCATAAAGCATTAAGTCCATACCAATGAGTGTGTCACCAATGATGAAAGGCTGGGTGGACACCATGCTCTGACTCCTGATGTCAGAGGGAACCGCAGTGGACTGACAGACGTAACCTTTGACCTCTCTCCCACTCTCTGTGACATTTTCCACACAGGTAGCCGGTACTCTGCCCTGTAAGTGAAACACAGCAGGTTTTAACATAAAAATAAATTTGACTTAAAAATAAATGCCATCAGGACCACAGCTTCTCACCTCTTTTCCACACAGACCCAAATTAAAGCGATGGAAATATCTCAGGCCTTTGCTGGTGAAACTGGGTCTGCTGTGGAAGCCGGTGACGTTGGACAAAGGAGAGAAGTTATAATGCAGCAGCACGCCTCCTCTTGTCTGCACATCCAACGCACAGTCACTGAAACAAGCTGTGTAGGCCTGAAGGATGAGAGATACATTTTCTGTTAACAGTGAGCGGAATAATCTCATCTCATGTACCGGCTGAGGGATAAAAAAATAAAATGGGAAATGCAGATATTAGCAGGAATATGGAGGCACGAAAGCACCTTATTCTACCTACTGTTACGGTACGATTCATCTTATGTTTATTTGGTTTTAGTGTATGTAGTACAACAAAATAAAAAGAAAGAAGGAAGCAGACATAGAAAACCAACATACATTCTATTATATAAACAATTCAAAATCAAATATAAAAAAATAGGGTCAACATGAGATTTTTTACTTTTTGATGGAAGAAGATTATTATTGCATTATAAAATAAATTACATTTTATATAGATAAATATATAGATACATTAGGGCTATGAGGTCATGAGTCCCAACCCCCAATTGGGAAAAGCCACCAAAAGGTTTTTAAAACCTTATGATTTTATCAAGGTTTCTTTATTAATTTAAATGTCTTTATTCCCTAAGTGATTGTTTTTAAAGCTCCATGCACACACCCTCTGCTATTTAATTTAATTCATTTATAAAGAGAGAAAGAGTCTGAAAAAATCCCATAATGAACTATAAGGACATTATCTATGTGTCCTTGACAGCGCTGCATGAATACCTTGTGTTTGTATGCTGTATCTTATTACCTGGTTTCTCTGTGTGTTTGGTCCACACTCAACACAAGCGGCCTCTCCGACAGGCTGATCGGCCCTGATGAAGGTGTTCGCCGGGCAGCTCTTACAGACTCCAGTCCCGTTGACCATGTAGTGACCCAGTGGGCAGGGAACACAGGCGGAGCCGGCCTTAGTGGAGCTCAGGGCACAGCGGCGACACTGAGAGGCCACACCTCCAATTACATTGGTGATGTGGATGGAGAAGATCTTTGCAGCATCAGCGCTGTATTTTCTCTCCTGAGGGAAAAGAAACACAAGCTGAGTCGCTGCAGACAATAGAGTGGTCTGCTGTTGAAACAGTTTTAGCACCTGTGCACCTGTAAGCTACTCAGCAACATGGCTCCTGACTGCTCCAGAGTTCAGTGCAATAACTGGGGGCATACTCACTCTCAGAGCAAAAACACTGCACAAATCAGCAAAAGCAAAAAGTGTGTTATAGCATAATCTAGTCAGAATTTAAAAATAAATTCACATCCATCATGTGTAAATATATTCATAGTATGTATTGCAAATGTTGGTGCTTCATCTTCTTCCCCTTGCCATTAGCAAATCTAATGGATGTGTCAGACTTTATCTTACCCGTAATTCTTCTTAGAATGTTGTTTTTACGATTTCTGATTGTCACTGAGACTTTAAAAACATAAACTATAAAGTCTGGTACCAAAGGGAAACAATGACAGAGACAACAGTATGACAATATATATGCATGAGGACATAAAGTGCACTTACTAAGAAATATAAAGCTTCAGAATGAAGAGAGATAAATCAATTAGCACTGTACTTTACTAATTACATTTTGAAGGCTGAGGGAGTGAAGCTGTTGAAAAGTCATAGATGAAGAGTGATACTGGGGATGTGGGATTGTGTCTCACTGTGTTAGGTTCCTCTGATCGTTGGAAAGTCCAGGTGAAGCTGGCGGTGCTGTTTCTCTGGATCAGGTAGGAGTATGACTGTTTACTGTTGCTGCCTTTCCACTGCTCCACCACATCATTATTCCAGTGGTTATACCCCTGCTGAGAAATACAGTCCCCTCATATATACATAATCATTCATATGGCTAGCTCTACTTCTTTATATATATATATATATATATATATATATATATATATATATATATATATATATATATATAGGAACATTTCCCCTCACCGCCAGGAAGTAAAACTTGCAGTCAGCAGTGCACGTGGTCTCAAAGACAAACGTGATGCGAGAAAGTTCACTCCTTTCACTTTCTTCGACCATGGACTGAGGCAGCCTGTGGAAACAAAGGACATGTCAATCAACGTTTCCAAATGGGATATTGTGTATATGGATGACCTTTAGGAGACACGTCTGACTTCACCTGTATCCAGGGACACTGAGTATGAGCATCAGGTAGTCTGTGTCCTCATCCCCAGCGGTGGTGTAGACATACTCTCCAGCCACCGCCCATGCTAGCATTACAAATAAATATTTAAAAAACAATCAGACGCCATCCCTCGAGCAATGCAGAGACGCACAGTAATTCAGGCTGACAAATAACTCTTCTAACATATTGTACTTGAAATTAAGCCCAAAGCACAAGTTAGTACCATAGAGTCTGAATGTATACACATTTTTTACTTGGAAATACTAGTTTGACAAAATAATTTCACCGCTTTTGGACATCTGCATTTTAAAATTATTTTGTCGAACACTGGGACTGTTTTGTTGGTGATTTTATAAGATACATTGTGTATTTTACTCTCTATCTCTCTTTGTCCTTATCTTACACATCCTGTTTCCAGTAATTGCTTTTTGGATGTTCAGTTTCTCGAATCTTGCTCTGTAACTAATTCTGTTACACTTCGGTTCTGTGCCTTAGAGTATTGTTTTCTAACTGTGATGATTATCTTCCAACTGCTGTGGAGTTTATCCTCTCCATCTGCACTGTCTTGCCTCATATTGAGTTTCTCACCTGTGTTGTTGTGTTCAGAGTTGCCGAACTCTCGACGGAAGATGGAGCTCTTCATGTTGCTCGGCATTGTGTTCCACCATTTGTACTCGTAACCCACCACTGGCTCCGTGCCAACAGGGCACTTGCTACAGGCTGTGAGTAAATACTGTGTTATTATGTCACGGTACACATGGCAAATACAACAGGACACTTTTTGACAGTGTTATATACTTTACACATATCACTCAGCAGTCAAGATTTATAATCAATTTTGTGGATTTGCGACAGTAGCTACAGTTTCACTACTCTGGAAGTCGTTATGGCACAAAAGCTTTTTAATATTTATAATATTGGTGTAAAATGATCAACATCTTTGGTAAGTACATGTGTATGTCAGTACACAATAAGCCCCTCAGTCTGACTTACATGTAAGATAGTGTAATAGGAGTGTGATCATTCTGCACCTGTTCCGTTGGAGTAGAAACCTTCGTCGCAAGGTTCACAGGAAGAAGAGTTGGTGACAAAGAAACCCGGGTTACATGGGGGACAGGTCTGCTTCTTCCCTGATGCGGGCAGCGTCACGGCTCCTTCAACAGTTTCATTGCAGATCTTTGGATTGATCCACTTATACATAAGCTGAGTCTGAGACACACAACAGGTTAGGCATGAATATATGAAAGAAGCCACCAGATGCTCTGTACCGCACACAATCAGCCCAAACGATTCATATGTAAAGAAACCTAATAGTTACACCAGATGGCCGGTGGCTATTTTCAAGGCTAAACCTTTCTCTGTGTTCACCACGACTGAACCTCCACAACCTCTGCCTTCACACGATTCATGTCATTTTCTACATTTACCTTTCCTTCAGAGTCACAGGGAGTGTGAGTGTAGAAGTAATCACTGTTTGTACATGCAGGTCTCGGTTTGCAGCTCCCTGAACCAGTCTCTGGAAAAATAGAAACAGAGCCAAAGGGAAACAGGCGGGGATGAGGGAAAACACACAGCTCACATTAAGATAAGAGATCAGACCAACCTCACACACTTAAGCGATAAATACAGTATCTGCATGCAGAGTGCCTTGCATGTGTGAGTGACGAGATGCAAATACGTAATGATTGTAAGTGTAGACATATCTACGAGTTAAAGAGTAGGCTGATCAGTGACCCGACTGGTGTTTGTGGACAGTGCGTTACAAATACAAACATACATACTTGCATATGTGCCTTGCTCACACTGGTCGCAAATGACAGCACCCTTGTTAGAGTAGGTTTCAGCAGGGCAGGGGATGCAGCGGGCAGATCCCTCTTGTGCACTGTGGGTGCCAGGTTTACAATGGAAACACTCTGATGTGTAGGCCACCCCTGGAAGAGAACCATTCATCAATCAATTTCATAACCATAATCAATTTCAAGCACACAACACACCATAGGGATAATCTACCTGAGATGGTAATGTTTCTTAACAGCACAGGTTTGACAGCACTGCCCTGCAGAGTATACGCAGCAGTTCTCCAATACAGCACATTGTTGCCGGTGTTAAGGTCAACCTGCACAGAGTGAATGGGAACATGAGACAGGAGCAAAAGATTTGTAATCTAAAAGATCCTGCAAATGACAACAAGATGCCAGGAGTTTTAGTGGAGTGCTACGCTCAGACAAACCTTGTATTTGTTGAAGTTTCTCTCAGTGGTCTTCATCCACCGGCTCTTTGATTCCGTGGACTGACACTGTTCATTCTGAACCTACAGCAGTGTGAGAAACGAGCCACAGATGACCAAATATATCGCTGAAAATCACCCATCTGTTTCGCCCAGAGTCCTTTTGAAACACTTACAAAGAACACAAAGTAAAGGCTGTCGTCAGGGTATAAATACTCAAAGGACACAGTCCCAGGCGTCTTCAGGCTCACAGCGTAGGACAGCGTTGCAGTGCACTCATCTGTGTTGGATGTTACGTAATCACCCATTGGTGTCCAGGTTGAGCTGAAGAAACATCAGCAGCAGAAACCGTTTGATGAGCTTCTTGAAACTAAGAAACAGTGAGAAAACAATTTAAATAACAATACATGTGAGGCATATACAGACTTGGAGCAGTCTGTGGGAGCATCCCCGTCGTTCGTGGTCAGTCCTTGGGTGACAAAACCAGACGGCATGCTGTCCCACTCATCAAAGGCCACACCGGTGCCCAAAGAGTAGGTACCTAGAGCACACTTCTGGCATTGCTGCGACTGCATGTCGAGGAACTCCCCTTCACTACAGGAGAAGGCTGGAAGAGGGAAAGAAAGAAAGAGGCCACATTGGAAATGTATCATGGAGACGTGGAAAACATGACAAGGAACAGCTCAAGAGGATTAAAAGTGGTAACAATTAAATATTTACAAATTAAAGCTGTGACACAGATTTAGGGAGTGCATAAGATGTATACAATTAGATTTAAGAGTAGGATACTCACTGCACTGAGTGCCTTTAGCTGGATCTGGGAGGCCTGTGCATATGTTGGCTTTGTTGGGAACTGCCACTCTCCATCGTGACCCAAGTATGTCACACTCTGTGTACTCAAAGTGATAATCTGACTGCAGGGACAAAACACAGGTGTTAGTTTCACACAGCTGGGGGAAAAGTATACATCAAATATTTTTTAATGATGCATAAAGCTGCAAGTCAGCATGCATGTGAACAGCAAATGGGGCTAATATTAAAAGAGGTCACCAGATTGTTTTATAGCTCTGGAATTTATTTTCCAAAAACAGACAAGCCTCTTTTCTAAATAAAAGTTACAGCTAATATTTGCCCAGGAGGCCGTCCCAACTGTTGGTCTAATCTCACTCCTCAAGGATGTGAAGTAAAACCTCAGGGTTTATTTTCTTAGCCAAGGGGAAGAAATGCTGATTAGTCCAATCCTTGTGTAAACATTGCATTTGTAGTGTTGTTTCTGGAGACAGCAGTAGCTCAGGTACAAAGCATATGCTGTATTTGTCTATGGTGTGACGCCTTTTGGAGATACTGACAGTAGGGTACTCACAAACACCGTCCCACCCGTAATGATGTAATTTATCTTGTTGATCTGACACCTTCTAAAACAAGTTGTGAATACTGAGCAGGCACACAGTGTAGCCAACAGCAGGCTTTAATGTTCCAAGGAAAGTCAGTCTTATCCAAGGCCACACAGCCTTGTGGGATTAATAGTTAACAGAAACAGAGCAGCAGCAGCAGCAGCACTCCTCTGGGTCTGTGTTTTCGATTAGAGCCGCTACATTAGCTGTGGTTGGGATATCAGATGAATGTGTGTTTTGCTGGGAGGATCTGATGTAAAAATGTATTGAATGGGATGGCTAGGGATGTGCTGAAGCCTAATCGCCTTCTTTAAACAAACATGAGGAAACCATGGCAACAGGACATAATGACCGCTTTGCCTCATGGTCAGTGGACTGGCATGGAAACAAACTCACCTCCTACCCATATCATCATCACCTATAAGCCCAATAGACTGACATTTCAAGGCCAAGCTTCTTGTGCTAACTTTTCAGTTACAGCTCGCATATCTTAATTCCACACACAAGAAATACTTTGCGTAAAAAACAAATGTATGCTAATTGGAAACAGATAGATAAGGGCAATAAGAGCAAGGCAGAGGACGTAACATATGGAAACTCTCGTAAAACAAGTGTGTGATAACCATAATCATAACCAACACTGAAGCAAGCAGAACTGAAGTGACCAATGTAATGTAATTCAAACACTTGCTGAAACATATGTTCATTTCCCACTCCCAATATGAGAAGGAGGCTTTTACTAGTCCTGCTAAAATCAACACTTTTCTTTATCTGAGTTCATCTTTAAAACCTAAAGACAAACATAGCTCTTAGACAGGCCTATACAGACTGTAACTCTTCAAGCAGTTTGAGAGGCTTAAGGTCAGCCCTCTTTGAACATGTTCAGCAATATTTCATATCTTGCTGAATTTAAATTACGCTTCCACCTACTGCTCATCCATAAGCAATTTGCCTGATCCAACCTTAATAAACACATGAATCTGATAAAATTGGAACTGACCAGTATGAGTCATTTTAGCTTTGTATGGGTTGTTTTTCATAACGTAGAAATGGCTAACAATAAAACAATAGGAATCTCCTCACCTCTTTGCACATGGGCAACTCTGCACGGGTTAGTGCAAAAAGCAACCACAGTAAAAGGTGGCGCAGGTGTATCGGGCCTCGCTGCATCGTCGCCTCCCGTCAGTGCTGAAGTGATGGAGACGGAAGAGCCGAGGGTTGACCTGCGCCCTCAGGTGCTGCAGGCTGGAGGTGCGGCTTTGCGCTGAACGGTGAGCAAATACTGTTCGTTGATTGGCTCTTGGGTCTGTTCTTACTCTATTCATCTTTTAATGGCTGGCTGTTGAAACGCAATAGGCGGGCTTGTAGCGAGCATTTTGCTCGCATTACTTGGACATTTATTGGAGGAGTGGGTTATCGGTGGCCTACTATTAATCTTTAGAGAATAAAATAGGTGGCTTCTTAGCACGGCATCACAACTAGGGTGGGTTTTTAACATTAAATTATTTCAAGCTAGGTTTAGTGAGTGGCCATTTTGTCATTTTTTTATTAAACAAAAAAGACTGTTACGGGGTAAAACGTTTTATTTTTAGGTTTAACCGGAAGTGTGTGGTTGCTTAGGAACCAGGTTGTAAACATTCTATTAGGGTTCTTCGTGAGGCTAAAAACAGCAATTACAACGAATTTCGTCCCATCGTTAAATATGTCTCGCCGGGATCCTTTCCCCTTTCCAAAGTTTGAAAACGGCTTCACTCTCAGCGGCTTCCGGCCGCAGCAGGTAGGTTTTCCTTCGGATAAAAGCCCAATGTGTGATTGGATAACGTGAGCTAACTTGCAGAGATGTGTTTTTGTTTTAATAATAGATATAAAGCCCTTTTGGGCCCTATTTTAAAACTATGATTTTCCTTTTCCGATGCACAGAGAGCCACCTATGATAAGCCTGCCCATATCGCCCAAACAGAGGAACCCTGGTGTCGTCTCCATGATACCGCTACTTTGGCCAGCTCCCGGCGGAGTAGTGTGCATTATGAGCATCAGGTAACCTCCAGGAGGATGAATGATTGTTGACCTTTAACTTTACTTGAATTGGAATGCATCACTCTCGTCTCATCCTCAGGCACCCAAGGATAGCCTCGACTTCCAACTAAAGTCTGTGTACGATCACCACAAGGACTTCTTCTGGTTCAGGAACCAGATGTTATACCAGAAGGAGACCGTCTCTGAGGGCCACAGGTCGGTGCAACCTCACTGTGCTGGCAGTGGCAGTTCAGGAGCCTCATTCAGCCTCACTCAACAAGAAGACATCAGAGTGTGGGTCGATCCACAGAGGAACTCCATTCACAGCATTAAGTGAAGTTTAATCGTTTATGATACCCAGTTATTGCAGCTGGTGTCCAGGTTGATGAGTTAAAAATAAAGGAACCTAAAACCTTTGGTTGCCCCTTTTCTTAATACTTTTTATGGCGTTTGATTAAAATGTAATTCATTTCAAGTGCAATAAGTTCTGTTCATATGAATTTTTTTTTAAATTCAGGAAAAGTACCAACTTCACATTGCATTACTTAATGAAGGAGTATTCATGCAAAGCATACCAGGAATCAGATATTAAATAAAAATAGAAAAATGTGCAAATAACAAAAATACGCTTAATGCATATTTCAATTTCCTCTCCAACTGTTTTATAAATGTCCATCCTATTTGGACTACGATGTGAAAAATCCTTCCATAGAACTAAAACATTATTTTCAAAGGTTCATGTTCAACTTTATTTGAAAACAGCTTAACAGAAATTATTTATAAATCAGTATAATTTTAACAGTTCAAAATAATTGAATTTGGGCAAGGGAAGGTCAAATGGTGGGTTCATGCTCTGGCTTTTCTTTGGATACATCGTCTGATGAAAGCCTTCTCGTCCCATTGGTTAGGGGGAAGCATTTGGCTGCCGTTATGCACACAAAGGACAGTCATCTCATCAGCGTACTGAAGATTCTGCAGCAGCTGGAGACAATGCAGAAGAAAAGGTTCAGGAAAATGAAGAGCGCAAAAAAACAATCAGCTGCTTATTTACACATCAGCAGATACTGACCAACATTGCATTGATATGGAGTCATGTTTCTGGCCACTTACTGAATCCAAGTCCAATAATCACCATCTTTTAACAGCGTTTTTGGTCTGCATGTCCTGAGGGACACATCTGGCTCTATAGCTCAATTATCTGCTATGTTCACCAGCTAGTTGCTAACTGTGTCTGCCTGCTGTTTCATGTTGAGTAGGAAGTAAACAGAGGGCTTTTTATACAGTAAAGTTGCAGGCCGAAAACCAAAACAATGAGCTGAAAGATGTTTAAATGTTATGTAAAGCCAAGGTAAACTGTAGAGTTTGGATGATACGTCTCTGTCCGTCTCTTTGTCATCACAATAAGTAACTTTTAATATACAAGTGGGCATGTGATTCATTATCAATATCAAAATATTGATTAAAGCCTCTTACTAAGACACACACACAATGTGGTAAGAATCTCTCGTTAAGTTCTGAACAAACTCATACAAACTCATTAGAAGGTACAAACACTCACTTTGGGTGTTATGAAGAAGTACTGGGATGTTGTCTCTTTGCAGGCTGTGCGGACCACAATGTCAAAGACTCTTCTCTCATTTACAGGATCCATTCCCTGCAGAAAAGAGAGAAATAGTATCAGTCATATTAAAGCCTGAGGCAGAGGAACCAGGGATTCATTTGTGTTGCAGTTTTGGACCCTAGAGCATCAACGCATTCTATTCCTGGAGTCAGGGCGAGTCATGCCTCTTTTGCAGCTCTTTTGACATGTTCAGATTCTCACAAAAGAAAAGCTGTTGTGAGTGAGTGAGTGAGTGTTACCTGGTTGATCTCGTCCACCACTCTGAAGGGGCAGCGATTGAGCTCCTGCAGGGCCATGAGGTAGAGCATTGTGGAGACGCTGCGCTCTCCTCCACTCTGATGGTAGGCCGTCAGCTCGTGGAGCTGAGTGCTGCTGTGGAACTTCACCCGAATTCGGATCCCATACTTGTCATACTCCTCCTGCAATGAAAGACAGCATTTAACAAGATAATAATTACATCTTGAATTTAAAAAAAGAGCATACGTTATATATACACACACCATAACAACCTTTTTGGATAATTAATTAAAAACAATCCTCATAAGCTTACATTGATTAATGGAAACAACCACTGGAATCACTCTTTAACCCCGAGATGTCAGTGTGTGTATGCGTGTTGTTCCGTGTGAGTCAGCATTTACCTCATTCTCTGAGTGCAGATCAACCTCTCCTGCACACTGCATGGAGCGAAAGAAATCACTGAACTTGTCATTAATCTGTTCCACCAGCTGCTTCAGCGGGTTCAGCCAGCGTTCCTTAGCCTATGAAGACAAATACAGAAATCACTATTCACGCATTTAAACAAAGGCTGTCCTATAGGAAATGCCTGAGGAATCCCTGCAGTGACAGATTACATACCTCTGATATGTTCTGTCGGTAGGCGTTCAGAGCGTTGCTCTTGTCTTCCAGCTCTTTCTCCAGATGTTTGATCTCCTGCTCTCTCCTGTTGTACTCGTCAACAACCTTCCAAGAGAACCAACATGAGAAACATTCACACTCCACAATGTATTCAGACTCACAACTTCTGCCCAAAATCAAGAAAGACAACAATAGATAAATTGCTACGAATTAAAGTTTAAAAAAAACAGCATTATATGGCCCGATCACAGTCTCCTGTAAACAGCTCTAGCTTCAGCTTACATTTTCACTGAGGCCAGTGAAGCACTCAGCTCTGGACCGCTCCTCATTCAGCATGGCGTCGATCTCGTCTAGTGTGTCAGGCAGCTTGCTGAAAGCCTGCATTAAAAAACAAGAACCATGAATATTTTACAAACTAATATGAATCATACTTTGCGTTCAAAGGACATCCACAGCAGTGACAGGACCACATGATAAGGATAATATACCATAGAAAGTGCAGAGGCTTGTTATATTCAGGGGTATAATACTTTAACACCAATAGGCGCTCACATTGCGAAGGTCTTCAGGTAATGACTCGTCAGGTTTCATCTTGCAAATTGCCATTGCTCTCTTCAACAGGCCTTTGCATTGTTCCGTCAGCTGCACCTTCCTCTGCTCCAGACGGCTACATTTTTGCTGCAAGAACACGCCATGAAATACAGGCGTTACTATTGTGGACACTACGGCAGGGCAGATGTGTATGAAAGTGGGAGTAAAACACAAACCTCAGTGGTCTTTAGTTCAGTGGCGCCGTCTCTACAGTCGTTCTCCAGCTTGGCCTTCTCAGCCATCAGACCCACCGTCTCCAAAGCCAGGTATACCTTCTCCATGGTCAGCTTGGATCTCAGCTACAGACGATGGAGAGAAAAAACAGAGGGCACAAGGTGAGTCAGACATTTGAAGACAGAAAATGGTCAGAGAAAGAATATGAGGACTTTTAAAGCAAAAACTAAACTAACATTTAAAGAAAAAAAGAAAAATCCCCAAAAATCTATCACAATACCAGAAATGGTCTTTCTCACTGTTTAATACATTTAACAATGAACGTTTGACATAATGTCGGCTAGAAGGTAGAGAGAGTCAGATCAAGACAGAAGCATGAAAATGCAGAGGTAAATGCAGGGACAGAAAATGTATTGTGTTAAAATACAGTAAAATCTAAATGTTATGCAACCACAGCTATCAAATGCCACCTTAGTTCTAAGGACATTGAACCATACCTTCATTTGGGCCATGAACACTGTGACTATGGACACTTTGTGGGAATTGACAACAGCAATTTTTTCTTTAGTTTCCTCTTCAATCTTCTGCAGGTCAATAACGCTGTGCTCCATCTGCCCCAGACTAAACACATAGAAGGAGCGAGTTCAGACTAGTTTGAGGCAATGTACTAATCAAGTTAGAGAGGGAAACGATCTGTGCTTGTTTGAAACTGTTCAAGACAGACTTGCCTGTCCTGCTTAGTACTGATCTTCTGCTCCAGTTGCCTCTTTTTGCCCTTTACTTCAGAAAGGTGCTTCTTCTCTGCCAACAACTCGTTGTCACGGCGATCCAGTGTGGCAGCTTCCGCCTGCAGGGTCTTTATCCGCTCATCGATTTCTCGTAACTTCACCTCACAGGCCTAGACACAGTGGGGGTTAACAGTTCAACTCTAACATATTTAGATGTCTTCAGGTATATTTCTCAGAGTATCAGATTTCTGAAATGTTGAAGTTAAAAAAGTCTGTTCCTGTGTCTCTACCTTACCTTCATCTGCTGCTCCAGCAGCCGCTTCTCTTCAGCATCCACAGTGATGGTGAGGTACTGGGAAGGGTGCACTGCAGAGTTACTGGTGCTGATCTTGTTGGAGTAATGGGACCTCTTCAATGTGTACCTCTCCTCTGTTGTGTATAACACCCTGAGGTAGGGCTCCTCAATCACCTGTGAGAAAGAAAATTATACGACAGAGACTCAGGTCAGCAGACAAGCCTTTTTAATAAAATAATTAAATATTAAGTTAAACACTACGAACTGCATCAGGTTCTCTGAACCTCAGTGGTCCAACTGGGAAATACTCAAATAAAAAAAATGTATCAGTCAGATTTAAGTTTCCCAAAGCAAAATACAGTCAAATTAAATAAGATTACATTTTCTAATACAACTAATTTTGACATCAAATTGAAAAATGCAACTTTCTGACAGCTCTGAAAAGGCACTAGTTTATAAAATAAAAATTCTAGTGTGGTGACCATTTGATTTTAATGGATGGTGCCTCACTGGCATATCAGAATCAGAATCAGCTTAATTGGCCATGTATGTGTGTACATACATGGAATTTGACTCCGGTTACACGTACGCTCTCGTCATCCATACATATTTAAATTGCAAATGACAGGATGAATATAAAAAGACATTAAAGACAACAGAGTAGCAACATATCAAGACTTAACCTACACCATTCATCTTGAAAGCCAACCTTTTAGTTCACCAGAGGCTGAATTCTAAATTAGATTCACGTTGCTAACACTCTGCTGTTATGTTGTGAGGACTTGAATGATGTGGGGAGAAAAACGTACCGTTTTAATCATGGCTTTAGTTTGGTCATTGCCCACCGGAACGTCATGCACTTTGTACTGGTGACAGAGGTAACTCATCACCTCATCAGGGGCGTCGAACATCTCGCGTAAGTAGGTGAAGAACCCAAAACGCCTATAAATAAGAAAATAAAACGTAACAATGTACGTATAAAAACTTTAAAAAGTAATGGTCCCAGACAAAATGACACATGTTGATGCTGATTATATAAGTCATGACGCCTCAAGTAGAATTCATTTTCTCTCACCTTAGGGACTCAATATTTCGGGATGGCTGCCGCCGAGAGCACGATTCCTCCGGAGCAGAGATGGAGTTCACTTTCAAGTTCATCTTGTCACGGACCTGAGGTTCAAGACAGATCAAATTATTTGATTTATTTGGGATGGCAAAAACTGGATGTCACACACAAAGTCCAGATTTTCATCCTCCACCCAGAATCAACAAGGCAATCATAATCCGCACTGACCTCTATCATGAATTTCTCCATGTCGTCTTTTCTCTGGAAGACAAACGCCCTCAGATCGTGGAATGAGATGTGGTTCTCCACGAACTTAGCAAAGCGATGATCTCTCACATTGATCTGAGGTATAAGGAAAGGATTACAATGTGGGCTATGCAGCGGATTCAAAAAGCACCACAATCACAATAATTACTGCTATAAATCCATGATTGCTCAAACTCCCCAATTAAAAAGAATAAAGAACGTAAATCCCAACCGTGAGCATTGGACAGACCTGTTTTATTCTGTCATCTTGCTCCATGTACCCATTGTGCTAATACTTGACTTCAAACCCCCATTTAGCACAATAAAATAAAAAGATAAGCACAATAAAAAACGTTTCGTAGATGGTGTATAATACACTGTAATGTAGTTCTACGCAGATAAAAGGACATGTTTTAGTATTCTAACTGTGTTTTAATATATAATATTTTATACAGCAGTCTTAGTTGTTGAGAAATACATTAATAAACAACTTACAGTTTATCTACAATAACAGTGTCTTATAAACAATGTATTACAATTATATTGTAACAATTAAATGCTGAATGGGGTGGGGTTAAAAATAAAGTGTGACCACATGGTTCACTGGGACTCACCACCAGCATCATGGGCTCATGGACATTTCCACCAAAGAGTTGTCTGTTCTGCCGGAGCCAGTGGAGGGCAGTGTGTGTGTCCCTGTGGCGTCTTTGCAGCTTTTGCTCTTTGGCATTCATCATGTTGTTCATGTCACTGAGCTTTCTCACCAACACTGGCAATAAATAATACACATAATCTCCTGACTTTGAACAGTCTATTACACTGGTACCTAATCTAGCACCATCTTATGTAAAATAATTACATTATGCAATATTATGTCAACTGGTTCAGAGGAAGGACGCTGCATAGTTTGTGGTAAACTCTCACTTGTGGACTCAGCATGGAGGTTGTCTTTCTCCCTGCGTAGGTCGGCCTTCTCTCCTTCGATCTTGGCTCTCTCTTCCCGGATGTTCCTCAGCTCGACATTCACAGCATTGATTCGTGGAGTCACGTCAGGTTGGTCGCCAACTTTGGCGAGCTCTGCCTTCAAGTCATCAATGGTCCGTCTAGTGTTGCTGATTCGCTTCTGGTGGTCTTCCTCTTCCATCTGCTTTAGCCTTTGTGTCTGTTTAATATCTTCTATCTGTGGAGAAGAACAGGGAGTCATCATTCATTATGAACAGCACACAGCTGCACTACAGCTAAAGTCTCCTTTGTTCTGTGACACACTGGCACACTGAACAGGAGTCAGCAACATAAACGATATGAAGTAGGAATGGATCATAAATATAAAAAAATACTTTTTATTATTAGAACATTCAAATAGCAATTTCTTCCATCCAAAAAAATAAATATTTAAAATATATATATAAAAATAAAATATAAATAATATAATCCTTGTTTTGCATCAAGTAAGAAGTCACTTCTTACTTGATGTTAAACAAGGATTATATTATTTTTTTAGAAATATTTTACTGTAACTGTCTAAAATGTAATAAACCATGAGAAAAACAAAAGAAGGATATTCACGGGGGCAGAATCCCAGATAGAAGTGCATTTAATGTATAATGTATATTTTATGCTCCACATTATTACAAAATGGATTAGATTTAATGTTCCGTTTACTCACAATTACTAAGCCCTGAATACCAAAATAAATCCATATTGCAAATCAATAGTTGCCACAAATCAAAAATCCACTTTAATTGCAGAATTTCTATCCAAGATAAAAGCAACTAGTTTCCATACGTAGTAAATGTCCACCTTCAACATAGATTATGCATTCAGCTTTGAGGGCTGCAAGTTTTCCTCCTCTTTCCGAGTCTCACCTCTTTGTGTTTTCGATCCAACTGTTCTTGTTTCTGTTTGCACTTCAGAGAAGCTTCTTTGATGGCAATAGTCTGGAAAAAAAAAAAAAAACACATTAAAAAGTTACTTCTCCGTTTAAACACTGAAGCCGGGCACAAGTCCATTTTTACATTACATTACATTTAGCTGACGCTTTTATCCAAAGCGACTTAAAATCATGTTACATTCATACACAGCTACAGGGAACAATTCAGGGTTAAGTGTCTTGCTCAAGAACACATCGACTAGGGTGGGGATTGAACCGCCAACCCCGATTGAAAGACGGACCTGCTAACCACTGACCCACAGTCGCCATTTCACACAAGAGTCCCATTTCTGATTTACAATTAACACTTGAAATAATGAGGGCACTTGCTACGGCCAACTGCGGCACATGTAGATGCAGCGGTCGGTTGCTCCCATGATCTTCACGACATTTTCATGTTAGTGATTTGTGTTGGTGGCTGTTGTGGCCACATATTTGCTCCATTGTGGCATTGACAATGGAGCCAAATATGCTGTATATGTTAAGCTTCAAAACATTCTGGTGCAAATTGATAAATTAGATATTGTAAACTGTTTGTGATTTGTCATGTTTTTCTGTAAATTAGCTGTATTCTGTTGTTTATCCCTGTATTGCATAATAACAATAAATGATCCCTGAAGTTATCATCATGATGAGATCACAAATGTTACATTCCAGTATTCATTGTACTGTAGAAAAAACATCAACAATCCTAGACTCTCATTTTAGTGACAACATTTTTAATTAATTAATCTTAATTACTCCTGCTTCACATTCAGCAGACATATTTAAGAAATAAACCGAAATGGCCGGCGGGATTCTCAAGTGTGCCACTCAAAAATGTCTTCATCTTTTTATAATGCGTTTCTGTCGGCAGCATAATGCTCCGATTCATTTATAATGTCCAAAAAATCATGTGAAATCCACATGGATGCCCAAAGAGGCTCTCCATAAAACCATTCAATGCAGTAGATAGATCAGTGAGAGCTAATGACTAGACCTCTGAGGTACAAAGATACGCGCAGATCATAAGTACGAACTCAAAGTAATCTACAAAAAATAACAAATCATTAACCATATTTATACATTTAGACGCAACCGTCACACTGTAGACTTGGTATGCAACCTGAGGCGCACATACAGTAGCATGCAGTAGTTTAACCAATGGAAAACTAGCAATAAGTGTGCTAGAGAAACTGCCTTTTTTACAGCCATTGGTTGTTGCGCAGCGTATTATTTATGATAGCTTGATTGATTTTTTTGAAGTTGCCTTTTTCACTGAATTTGTAAGGTTTATCGGTGATGAACAAGATTGGTGGAAGGTTGCTAGGGAAAATGTTTCAACTCAGGTGTATATACAGTATAAGTATTCAAATATCATTTTAAACATGTCGCTTTGCAAGTTGCATCTACAAATGAGAGTAAATGATAGACACAGTGTGGATTAAAATGTTGATGTGGTGTCATAATCACACGTAATGTTAATCTCTATGTTGATAAGGCACACTGATTAACAATAACATTTAAAAAATGGCATTCATATCAAAAGGGTTGCCCACCCCTGCTGTACACCTATCTGAAAGTAATAACGTGTTTTTTCACCTTAGCCTTTATTTGTGCCTCTGTGGGCTTCAGCTGGTTATCAATCAGCTGGATCTTCCCCAGCATGGGCGCCTGGGCCTGCTTCAGGGCAGAGAGCTGCTTTTTGGCGTTGTCTCGCTCCTTCTTCGCACCCTCAAACTCCTTACGGGTGGTCTCGTACTCCTAATATCAGTGGGAAAGAATCACAGCTAACATGGTTAGCTTAACATAGTTTTTTTTATTAAAAAGATTGCCCTTTGTGTTCATTCGTCTCTGTGCCTCACAGTGTTTCATCTCCATCACTCACCACCCACGGCTTCTTCTTCTCAAGCAACTCAATCACGTCCAGATGTCTCTTCTTTTCGTAGTAACGGTTCACATCATGTTTGTTCCTCTCGTTCCTCTGCTTGGCCTTTTCAAGGAAACTGGCCTTCTCCTTCACAACGTTCTAAAGGGAAACCAATCACCAACAACGGTGAAAACCCTCCAAGAGCCTACAGCTTGCAATGTTGCCTTTACATCTTTTAAATATGGGTAAAAGGTTAGATAATGGTTGGAGCCACTGTGACATTGTTTTATTAAAACATCTGGGTGGTGCTCGTCAAACAGAAGAAAGGAGAATTCCACTTAGGTGTTCAATGACATGTGACAACTTTTTGAAATGCATTCACTCTTTGACAATTATGTTTACCTCCAGTTCTCGTTCTTTGTTGCGAAAGTTTTTGAGCTCACAATGGTACTCATACATCTCTGGTGGTCCCACTGACTTCTCAGTTGCCTCCAGCAACTCAATTTTGGACATCTTGGCAAACTCTCCCACTTTTTCCTGTCAGGACAAACCAACCACATCAACAGGAAACAGGAATACATAAGTGTTATTGGATGTAACATTTAAGGTAATCTAGAATTATTTAGGAAGGATTTGTATGAACACTGACACATTGATTGAATAATGATCAGCCATCATTAAGACATTTCTATATTACAAACCAGGTATGCAATAAAGCATTCACACATATGGCACCGGCAATGTGCAAAAATGCTACAATGTGATAGTAATAGTTAAACAGGCTTACCGTGTGGACAATTTCAGCAGTTATTAGTCTATTTGACACAAACATACCTGAGGCAGAAACTGGCAGAGGTTGTTGACTTGGATATGCAGAGCCTTGACTTCTTCTTCCACTGATTTCTGGTTGCAGTGTCTTCCATTCAGCATCCACAGTGACTGGTTGTTCTCCACGTGGATCTCTCTGTTAATCACTAGATTACCACCAGTCTTGAACCTGGAGTAACAACAACGAGTTTTGGTTCGACAGTCAGATACATTTCGGAAAGAGCATACACGTAGCATTGTGTGTCTGCAAACTCTTTCACATAACTTACAGTTCAATCTCAATAAATCCTTTACTGCACCCACGTTTGACATAGAGCCCAATCTGCAGAGAAAAAAAAATAAACATTTAGTTTTTTCCTCAGCTAAAATAACTATATATTTGACTGATTGACATTGGTTCAGGGATCTGAAACTAGGTAGAAGATTATGGAATGCTATCAGCCAAAAACCTAGAATTTATGACATTTTTAATTGTGCCTTTATTACTAAATCAAGGCTTCGAGTTCAGAGTACATCTGCCTGGTGAGCCGGCCTCCTGCCATGGACCCTGCTGATGTGCCCCGCCCCCCCTCCTCTCTACCTCCTTCTGTTTCATGGATTCTGGAGGTCCATTCATACATTGTCATATTCATTTCAATGTGTTTATGCAACTCTGTAACGCTGTTCATTCTGTACACATGACATCTATTGCATCTGTCCATCCAGGGAGAGGGATCCTCCTCTGTTGCTCTCCGGAAGGTTTCTTCCCTTTTTTCCCTGTGAAAGGTTATTTTTGGGGAGTTTTTCCTGATCTGATGTGAGGTCCTGGGACAGGAATGTCATATGTATACAGATTGTAAAGCCCTCCCAGGCAAATTTGTAATTTGTGATATTGGGCTATACAAAATAAACTGAATTGAATTGAATCTACCAGTGGTTTGGGGTACTACCTTGTCTCCTCTGCCCAGGATAGCGGTCTTGCCAGCCAGACCCAGACAGATGGCACACACGATGCTCGACTTGCCAGTTCCATTGGCTCCAACAATCATGTTGAGATTGGGTCCCGGATACAGCACAGAGTAGTCGTAGGTCCTGTGATAGTGGGTGTTTAACAGTGTTATCATCAGGGGCTGTTAGACGGTGTTCTGTTGCTACAGCTCAGGAGCAGTGACTTACAGGAAGTTTTTCATGGTGATGCGAAGTATGGATCCCTCCACAAAACGACCATCGACTCCGAGTTGGTCCGTCTGGCCGCCTGAGAACATGCTCGCTGCGCTGTTGGACGTTTGTGAGCCGGCGTTGAGGTGACTCTGTCGCCGTTTCTTGGTGGACGTAGCCATGGTAAGCAAAAGACGAGCTTTCCGAGGGAAGGAATTGCAGTCCGTTCGCCCCCGCGCGCCCCGCCGAGTGTTCGCTGAGACACCTCTCAGATTGGTTAAAAAAGGTCACGTGTATACACAAAGACGGGCGTCATCATTAGAACTATCGCGAGATATAATTCACAGACTGATACGTGGAACATGAATTACAACATGAATACAACCTGAGTTAGTTGATAAACGTTGTATTCATAGAGGAGCTGTTCTACGTATCAGTCTGTGAATTATAATTGTTTTATACAAGGCTACTGTATATTATTTGATAACATTTTAGATATTTGTTTGTTATTTTCACTTGTATCAAAGAATATACGGTAGCCTTGTATAAAACAATTATACTGATGTTAACAAAACTATGCTATATTCAAATTCCCAATTCGACAGATGTTGGTTTGCATGAGATACGTATTGTTTTGGGACTATAATATGAGAGCTTTCTTTTGGACTTCTTTCTGCACCACATATATCCTGTAAAAAATGGGTTTAGGAGATTTTGACCAGGATTTAGGACATCGAATATTCTTGGGAGTTCTAAGTAAAAATACTGTCATCTGGTGTTGTTATTATATCAATATTCTGGATGGACCGTGTGCATTTTATGAAAAGAAAGACTGCATAAATGAAACAGACACAATATGAAGACACATATTGTATTAACATAAATAAAAAGAAACGGACTGGCTACGATAAATGGATAGCTTTATCAAAGAACTACTGGAATAGAGAGCCAAACTCATTTTAGTTTGTTGTATTCTATATATTACACCTATCTGAAAGTAATAACGTGAATAACATCAAGTTGATGTTATTATTACAGTAATAACATCAACCTTTTCCTGGTTATATACCAGTTCGTTAGGCTCAATGTGATGTGTGAGGTTGTGTACATATGGTATGTGATATTTCACCTTCATGGTCATTTTGGAGAATATAGTTTGTGGTGCTGTTGAATTGAGTTGCATTATACTGAGGTATTGTTAGTGTTGATTCGTCTACCTCAATGTTGAACAGACTAAACAACATATTAGAAACGGGTCATTAAGATAGGATGTATTGCAGGCATGTATTAAGACTGAATTAGCAGCCAAGTGTGTTCCCATTATTTTCTTTGAGCTGCCCGTTATGTGTTGCAGAGGATTAGTAACATGCATGAGTTCATTTTGTACTTTATAGTTACACACACACTGTTGACACAACTCCCATGGAAATTGCTGATACCCACGGAAAATGCCAATACTTAAAATGGAGATCAGTACGTGATTTAGTTTTTAAACGGACACACGTGAGGCTGCCCTTTAAACATGGAAACAGGGCTGCGACGACCAGGAGGTAGCCACGAAGAGGACATCTGTACTGTCGGCCATGATTCTCTTCATTAAATCACGTACGGTAACTAGTTGCAGTTGGTCGTACTTCACTTTCACTTAAGACATTTCCACCGTCGCGTAGTACAAGTGTGGACATTCCCCGCGGAAAGGGTGAACCGCCGACATCTTTTCCGAACAATGAAACAAGCCGCGTGTCGTCAGACACAATGAGCGTCTCGTGAGCAGAACACAGGCCTTAAATTATCAACCGCTCAGGTCGACTCGCGCAGCTCTTCAGTTGTGGTTAGATCAGAATCGCCTCTTTACTCATTGTCCATAGTGACGCTTGAGATGAACCCAAACACACCGAGAACTAGTATATCTGATCAATTCATCACCTCTGACCACAACATGAAGCGTGGCCGCTCCGATGTTAAGTTCTCGCCCGCTGCTCATCGCCATGGAGGCTCGCGAGCGCTTTCCTATCATTTCTGATCGGAGCGGAGCTAAACTCCGACCAGATCAAATAAGATCACTGTGTAGATTTTTAGAGAAATACACACTCACACACAAACTCTCCACATTCATTCAACCAAACGCTCACACAAGCACACCACTCACAACGCATTCAGACTATGAAGCACGAGTTACTTCCGGGTAGGCTTTAAAGTAAAAAAAAAAAAACCGCATGGAATCATGGGACATTGACAGCAGGATCACTGTTTGGTATACTGACCTCATGTGGCCACCAATGGAAAAGACCGCTCCTTCTTTCCCTTTTTGACTGGATGGATAGTTCTTGTATTTAAACAAATAATTACAGTTTTACAGTCAAGTAAGTAGAAGAAATTTATCATTTATTAGGTAATTAATAACACAATAGTCAAAAAAAAAAATGAATTCAATGAATAATGCAAGTAGCCTAGGTCTATATGAAATAATATAAAAGGATTGGTGAGTAATGTAGTAAAAAACAACAGCAAAACATGATATTACAATTCAGTAGAAAATATAAGTAAGATAAACAAAATAACAAATTACTTTTAGAGCATATATGTAATGGCACATATGCCATAAGCCAAGACGTATGACATTTAGATTACTTCCATCTCAATGTAAATTATTACAAAGAGTTATTATTATAGCAAACACAACACCATAAACTGCAAATAACTGTTATATCTCCAAGCAATAAGAACATAACGTGATAATAAGACTGCCTGACCATATGCAAACAGTTGGTTTGCCTGAAAGCCTTTGTTGTTGAAGTCAACTTGTAACAGTGTCGTGTTAGGTCGGTTTTAAGCTGCATTTGTGTCTGTGGCAATTACCTAATCTAGCGTCCTATTCCCTGTGGGGGTTGTGAGCTAATCTTGAATAGCGTAATAAGATTTCAGTGTCTACTACCACTATTGACTATTGCTAGGTGGCACGTTGAGTCTCAGGATCCCTCATCAACAACACTATGTTGGACTTGGATGCAGCAAAGAAACAGATAACAGACCGACCATGTGAAGAGGTGTGATTCTTACAACAATGGATTAAAACAGGAAGACTGTTACTGGACAGACACAGTAGACCTCCACCATCCTGCCATGGAGGGGACAACTGCAAGAAAAGTGAGTTGATTTCTTTCACCTTTACTTTTGGCATTGCCTTTTAGTGTGTGAGAGGTCAACGTCTGGTCTGGTGGCCATCTGTCAGAGGTGAAGTTGACTCCTGTCAGGATTTAAGTGTATCCTCTGTGGGTTGACAGTCGTCATTGATCTTTGAATTCTTTATGTCCTGTAGACTTTACATCCCTCGTCAAATTAGAATCTCTTGCACATACGGATGATCAAGATTATTCAGTGGATTCATATATGAATCTGCTTTAGTTCAGGTGAGAAGTGCAGCCATCAACGTGTTGTATCCATATTGAAAGCTATCAAACACAAGATAGAGACAATTTATCAGGTGTTTTATTGATATGCATTTAAATGCTTCATTAATTCTCAAACTTCAGAAAACTGATAAAGTCTCTTTTTGCATGTAAACATGTGGCATATCCCTATTCTCATATGGAAAACAAAAAGTTTTTTAAATTGTAATGTTCTCAATAGTCCAATGTATGTGAACCAAATGTTGATGTTTCTGAATGTAAAATGATTTCAGAGAGTCAACTGGGGATAGTAAAAATTCGGAGCATCTGGGAAAGTTGTAAGAATATTGATTTAGCTGGAATCCACTCAGGCTCTGACTGAAACAACCGCTTCCATCACGTCAGAAATCGATCATCTCAACCTCTCTGCAGGAGCCCGATCGAGGAGGAACCGGATCTGGAGGCTTATGTCTGTGACAGGGACAGTAGCACACCCCCAAATTCAATACTGAGCTCAAAGAATCCTCGAGGCAGAGTTACATCAGTTACAACATGAACCATCTACCATCTGTTACTTGCTCAATGGGATCCTTTACTCCTGATTATCTGGTTTCAGTGGGTGTGGCAGAGGTATCTGAGTGATTGTGTTTCAGTACGCTGTCATGCCAAGTTTGTATCTCTTGTGGTTACGTTTTGTGTGTAATAAATACAGATATTTACATTCTTTTCCTTTTTAATTACCGGTGGAACTTTGCGCATTTTTTGCCACCTACGTCCCCGATAGAGCGGTTACGTCACCTCGGTGCTCCACGTAAACACAGCTCACCCACTTAAGCAGCACAGCAGGCGCTGTCCCTTCCTGCTCTCACGGTATCTAATTATACACACGGTTCAGTCAGGTTAGGATCAATATACAAAAGATGTTTGGAGACATCAATGTCTGGCTCAGCTAGTGGCTGTGACATCATTTACTTGATACATTACTTACAGGGTGTCTCTTCTTCTTTATTCTTTTTAACCAATAGATACCAGGATATGGACATTACAAAAAAGGTATATTAAAGCACACACGTTCTAAACTATAACAGTTGATGATACTGATGATTAGTATATTTAATTGATTGAGATTGATTGCCCAAACAATCTTTCTATTGTAATGATATATTGGTTGCTCAACCAATCCATTTGTCAATTTTATCAATAGAATAACCTTTGTTTTACAAATTGTTCAAATTGTTATTCAAGTGTTTTTCCCTCTTTAAATAATTTCCCTAGTTACTTTGTGACTGAAATCTCACATTAACAACATGCATGATGGCAGTAGTTTACTTTTTTTTTAAATTTATCTATTCTAGGATTGTATCAGAATTGGAGATCCATAGAGTTAGAAGTGAAAGTCAACAGCTAGTGATATGAGTTATTGTGGGTTTCTCAGAGACCTCTGTTGGCCGCTCCAGGATGTCCCGTCAGTCCACAATGGACTGGAGTGGTAACGAGGGCGTTCAGACCAGGAAACTGAACGGTTCCTCAGTGGAGACACCGAGGCACCAGAACCTGCACCAGGAGCTGCTGCTCACCCATAAACGGTACAGGAGGGCCAACTCCAACACCTCCAGTCTCTGATCTCAATGTGGTCTACATTTCATAGAAAGCAGGGTGGACTGTTTGTGTAAGTGTGACTCTGACTGACCATGCAGGGGTCTGCTGCTTGAGGAGAAACCGGAGCTGAAACGAGTGCTGGAGCAGCGCAGACTGGAGCTGCACAAAGAAGAGGAGTTGGCACAGCGGCGGCCCTCCGATCTGGAGACAGAGCTTCGCAAGAGGCAACAGAAGCTGAAAGAGGTCAGAAGAAGCACAAACAGCTGATAGAAAATTAAGCGATTAATTAAGGATTTATTAAATACAAATACATTTGCTTTGGCCAAAACACACATTTTAAGGGCCAGGTTAGTAGATTTACATGTACTCAAGTACACATGTACAGTTTTGAGGCAATGAACATCATCTAGTTTGGCCCCATTTTACGTTTCAGATGTCTATGAAACTTTTCAGTTGATTTAATTTAAATAACAGTTCTACACCCAAAGAGGTCTATAAATCAGACTGTGTTTACGGCAAATACTATTGAAACCCTGGTGATTTACGTCTTGTGCTGGTAAACTGCTGTTGGTCTGGACTAACTGGATGGTGGATGAATGACACTGACTTGTCTTGTGTCGGACCAGTATGAGCAGGAGGAGATCAGACAGCGGGAGAAGCAGCAGAAGATCCCAGAGTTTGTCCGTGTGAAGGACAACCTGAGGCGGACACAAACATCTGAGCAGTGAGGCTCCCATCAGCCCCCACTGCATCTCGCCTTTGAGACCCCATCTTCATGTTCACTGTCTGACAAAAACATCACAGAGAAACCAGCTCACTACACATCTCTTAGTGAAAGTAACATTACATATTGAAATATCAGAACCTGTTTAATAAATCATGCATGCATACCAAGAAACACATACTTCTTAAAACTTTGATGAAGGAGTACTTGCTTTTTATTTATAACTATGTGGATCAACATTTGTTGCGGGAAACAGGATGGATATTTTATAATTTTTTTATGGTCATTATACTATTTTTGATTTGATCATGCTGGATTAAAGGAGCATGACAATGTTTTGTTGTGTGTTTAGAAGGGCATAATAATGATTTACTTTAAAAGACCTCTATGCGATTATTAACCTTTCTGAACAGAACTATTTTGTATTCATAGAAATCCCCCACAAATGTACATGTATCTATTTGAGTCAGGACTTTAGATTTTTAGTGTGTCCATGTCTTGTGGAAATAAAGGCGTTATGGTTTGCAGAGATGTGTTGTTTTTTTGGACACAATTCAAAGCACTGGGAATTGATTTGCATGCAGCTCTTCTCCCTGTGGACTCAAACGCTCCTTTCACATGGATGCGACTTTGTGTAATTAGTTGATCTTTTCATTCCATCACAGGACGAGAGGAGAAAGCACAGGCCATCTGGATATATAGGCAAGGAATACCCAAGGGCCTGGTTAAAGCACTGGAGAAATTTGGGATAGTCAGGGAAGCCCCGAGCTGAAGGCAAATAAAAAACAGCCTGTTATTCCAGAATTACATTGAAATATTATATAACTAAACAAATGAAACACAAACTGCAACACATTATCCATGGTGAAAGAAGTAATCATATTGTCTAAGTATGACCAGCTACATTCACTTCATAAAGGATCAAAAGCAAAGCTATTCAATAATTAAGATTTCTGTATTATTATATACTGTATATCATATTATTGGATTATTGATACATAAACATGTCAGCTTAATGTTGTTAATGTTGTAGACTGAGGTGGAGCTAATTCTAACTACTTTTTACGTTAGGCAGCTGATTGTGTAACAGCACATCATATCGTCTCGACACATAATAGATCTTTGAAATTTGAATCTGCAATTTAACTAGATACAATCAAATATATTTTAAAAAGTACATTTCCCTCCGAGCAGCATCAACACATTTTAATTTAAACACAGTTGTAGAGCAATAAACTAGTTAGGTCTATACTATTAACCACTGCAGATGATGTATTAGAGAATAAGCAAAAATAATAATAATAATAATAATAATAAGTTTGTTTTTTTATATCAACGTCATATCATCCAATAATGCATGAAATATTCTACAAAGGCCAGGAGGCCAGATACATCTTAATAGAAAATTAGCAAGTCAGCATTTAAAAGTACACCCTACTCTACAGTATAATTATTTGAATGTAGGCTTCTGGGAGGAATGTGTGGCTCATCTTGGCCCAATCACCACACTGTGCTCGTGTTTTCATCATCATGGCGGAATGAAGATGTGAGTGTGGTCGTGTTCACCACCAGCACTACTCAGCAGCTGTCCTAGGTTTTATCACAACGTGTCTCTCCCACCGGCCACTCGTCTTTTGTGTCTCTTTTCAAATTAAAAGCCACCCCTGTGAGTCGCGTGCTGTGTAAATACACAGAGCGTGTCTGGAGCGTCAGCAGCGTCGGACCAAACCATTTTAAATAACCTGGTGAGATCACGGACACCATTAAATGCACCTTTCCCGGCTTAACACGTACTTTAGTGAAAACAATATTTTTTTATAGCGGGTATACACAGGAAATAATACATTGAAGTGAATATAATATCTAAATTAGTTTGCAAAGAAATACGTGAGCAAAAACAAAGGTAGCGTTACCCCCGTCTCCGAGACAGTGGAGCGGACTGAAACAGATGTCCCAAGCGTTGCTTTCACATCTGAACAGAGAAAGTCTGATCACCTCCTGCTGTCTCCGAGAGGATGCTGTAGAGGAGCAGATATCACTCTACAAGGTGAGTTCTCAATACTTCCTATCGCTCTGCATCATAATATGTGAAGGGAAAGCCCGGACAGGGAAGCAGCAGCAACGTTAGTTCAACCAGCATTAAGTTGGGTGAAGTGTGTGAGGGGACGATGTTATAGATCGGTCAACTTTAGAAACCCGGCACAGAGCAATTCGATGAACTGATATTGATATCTCTTTAAAACACGTCGTTAAGATAAGCGCTCACTCTTTTTCAGTGTTGTAAAGTAAGTTGTGTACATGTACTCAAGTTCTGTACTTAACTACAATCATGAGGTACTTGTAATTTTCATTTCATTTTTGTTGTTACCACTCTCTATTTTTACACAACTTTTACAAAAAGACATATTGTACTTTTTACTTCAATACATTTATTTTACAGCTATAGTTACTAGTCACTTGCACACAAAAAATACAACTTTACATGCAAAACTTATACATAAGATGTATTTCATTGTGTGAGTATTTTATTGATAATACGTCTGTGCTTTTTTAAAGCTAAATCTAACACACAGGATTTGAAATGGAATATTTTCATAATGTGGTATTGCCGTATTTGCCTTGTAAAGCAATGTGGCGATGTGAATACGATTTCTGAGTAGTTCACTCACTGCTCCTCATTAAAAAAATGCGTTGTGCTAAAAAACTGAATAATAAAGGGATGCATATACGCAGAAAGTGAAATCACCTCAGAATTACAACATAAAAACTAAGCAATTATGATTCATTATTTGTTTTACTATCCAGAAGACTGAGTTTGGCCTCTGCAGTTTAATACGCTCTGAATAGGAACAGGTGGCTTTCACTGATAAACAACTCTTTAGGATGTATGTTGGGCAGCAGGCTGCCTGGTGGCAGTTGTTTGTGGCCAAGGCAGCCGAATAAACACCGTCTCTGCCAGTCCGCATGTTGACAGACATGCTGTGCTACTGTGGTGCTAAAGACAACACCTCTGTGTTGTCATGCCCCTGCAGTCCCCCAGTTCTTTTGTAAACGACGGGTACTTGTGGGTGAAAAGCTGTAACCACATCCTGCCAAGAGCCCAAGATGACCATCAGTGACCATTCAGAGGCCTCAGAAATGATGACTCAGAGGGACAAGGTGTCATGATCCTCGGGCAGCCCTTCGGCCTCTGGAGAACAATGCAGCATCTCTTCTTACCCTCTGTATTTACGCTGTCGCTTGGCTGTGACAGAGTTGGTGTGTCTGGCCAGCATATGGCCTCCAGCGACTGAGCGCAGGCCGATATGGTGCTTATTACCCAGCATTGTCTCTGCTCGAAAACTAAGACCTGTGCACGACTTAACAATGTTGATCTGACAAAGTAAATAGGCTGCCATTGTTTGAGTCTTTGACACAGACTACTCGTAACCATGGCTTTTAGTGTGAGCACAGCCTCTTGAATGCTTTTTGCTGCAGTCTGTGGACTTTCCACACTCAGCACTGCTTCTTAAGACAACGATCTGACTTCAGTGACGTGCTTTGTAATACAACACTTCTTTTTTTACTTTCTCCTGCCGCTCCCCCACATTGATGCACTTTTCTTCCAGCAGCCAGTATTGTGTGCAGAGTGCATCCATTCTGCTGAATGGATTTTGGCTTTTCACCCGACTCTGAAATAAGGCATGCTGTAAGGTCATTTGGTTTCTTCCATAGTATCAGCGTTCAGTGGAGAGTCTTAATTACAGGGTTTGAACAGGCCTCGGTCTGGTTTCAGGCATCCCTCACTGTTTCCTCGGCGAGGCTGGTCCCCATTGGTAATTCCAGGGCCGACCACAGTGGTAATGAGCGCGGCGGTGGTGGTGGCGGCATTCCAGGAGATCGCAGCTCCAAAGGCTCATGGGAAAGGGTGGTGGGGGAAGTCTGGGAGACAGTGAATCCACATCATGATCTCTTGCCATAAACACCCACTTCCGTAGATGTTACACTGGCACGGTCGGGTGAGCAGCGGGGATTTGGTGGGAGTAGCAGCTCCCGTTCCAGACACGTTCCTCGTTAGTGGTGATCACATGCACCACAATTAAGATGTTATGACTATATCAATCAAACCGGGTGGAGACTGTGCTATCAACGGCTATCAGTAGGATTTCAACACTCCCACGGCTGCCAGGTTTTTATGAAAGCTATGACAAATGGCATCAAGGTCTTGACAATAAGCTACATCTTGTAGTGAGATCTTCTGTTTTACCCAAACTCACCCACCCACTCACTCAGCCTAGCCCTCCGACCACAGACTCTTGTGAAAGTCCTCAGAGTTATTGGGTGTAAGTGGGTAAATCCCACATTACCCTGCCTGTCTCTGATTACCAGGCTGGATTCCTGTTGACGTCTTTAGTTTGAGATCGCTGCAGCATGGAGCCATGTGTCTGCGAGTACAGCGGGCCTCGGCCGTACGCAGTAAAGACTCTGCACTGTCCCTTTCCCCACCTCTCACTGCAGCCTTGTCTCAATATTGGCCCAACAACGCTGCTCAGCACTGAAGCAGAGTTGTCAGCAGATATTGCGCCCACAGCAGATTATTATGGCTGGTTGGTGCATACAGGGCCTTTGTTGCCGTGTTGTTTTACTGCCTTGAGCTGCCTGCGCCGCATTGTACTATATGACTGCTCATAGCTGAGTCAGTTCACATGAGTTGTCGTAGTGAATGGGTCAGGCCAATCGGACACACAATAATATCCTGCCTATCTCAGTGTCCTCCTGGTCCCCACAGGAAAAGGCCTGATACCGATCTCAAAACAGAGGATGAGACAAGATTGGAGGATTATACACGACTGCCTTAGAATCACATTCATTCATGTGATGTCTGTTTGCACGTCACCGTTGTTCCTCACTAAAACACGTAATATACTTATCGTATGAGCTTTGCTTGCATGATATTTATACAGATACTGCTCGAGGAGTCATCAAGTTCATGAAGTAAAATGTTATGAATGTGTGGCATTGAAGCAATAAGTGAGGCTAATAATAAGCTTTAATCATGCCAGTGCCTGTAATGCTCTGCTTGATTTCTGTATGAGAAGTCTAGGGTGGTGGCAGCCATGTGAGATCCAGAATAAATTCATTGACCTAAAAAAACAAAAAAATGGGACAGCAAGCTTTTTCTCGCTCATCCTAAGGCAATTTCACACAATAACGCCTCACACAGACCTGCTGTGTTTTAAAAGCCTCGACCCATCCCTAAATGTTGTCTCCAATTTGTTGTTGTCAGTGTTGTCCTCCCCCTTCTGTCGTTCCTCTCCACGTCTTGTTTTTTTGTTTATTGTCAGTCAGATGTTTGGTGGACAGCAACAATGGAGCAGAGCGGGCCACAAACCTGAATTGTTTTGTTCTATGTGTTAAAGTGTGTGAGTGCAATGTGTTGCACAGGAGTCAGCAGGGACTTTGTGATCTGATGCTGCGTAGACAAGCCCAGCATTGAGACATTCTTCCACTTCAAAGCCCCCCAGAGGGTTTTTCTGGACACTGGTTGAATAGGAGCTGAGGGGGGTGTGTGTGGGGGGAACAGGTGCAGTCCATGAGTGGGGTAATTCCTGCTGCCATCTGCTTTCTTTTTCGGGGTCTGGGCTCTTTAAACGCCCTCTGACACGCCTCACGGTGACACGCTCCCCTAGCCAGCCACATCGTGCCCCGTCACCATGGCACCCCGATTCGGATTAACCCCTGCACATGTCCCGAGTCAAGAATGGGGGTCTGCCTCTTTTGTGAGGGAGCATGGGAGGGAGAAAGAGGTGGTGGAGGAGGAGGGAGGAGATGGAGAGCTGCATGGATAAGTGTGTGAAAGGACACTCGCCAGTCATTCACTTTTGTTAAGTAAAGCAGCAGCAGGGAGCGTGAATGAAGCCATGTGGTAGAAAAACAACAAGAGAGTCTGTATTCTTACAGCTAACTTTGACTGATTTGAGTAATATCTGCTTATTTCAACAGGTACTCTAGAAAAGTTAAGTGTAGACAGTCGAGATGACAGCAATCGAGAGTAAAGAGGAGATCAGTGACACTGACAGTGGGATCATCGTCCACTCTGGTAAGAACATCAACTCTAAATACGGCATCTGATTTCAACGTATGCCATGTTATAGCTTAGGGCTAAAAAATTTAAGAAAATGTCATATTGTTGTACCCATTTTTATATTTTAACAACTAATTATATCCTAACCTATAAGATTCAAAAACATTTAAGAGCAAATTGTGAATAAATAAAACGGTCTAATGGTCACAATTTGCAATAATTTAGTTTGTAGATTTTGCAGATGTTAATTATGATTTTTCAAATTAACTTTGTCAACCCAAAGGGAATTTAATTCACAGTGTAGGCACACATTAAGAGCATTTCATGTATATGTGCTAGAAATGTAATGCCGGATGGGATGAAATCATTTCTGGGTCATCCACAGGAAAATGATATACAGTACATTATAGCCAGTAAGAATAGGGAACATTTATTTCTATGACTGATATAGAACCTGATAAGGAAAGCCTGATCTGATCTTCTGTGTGTTCACTGCAGGTCCGGAGAGCCCCACGTCCCCGGGGAAGGACCCGACCACACACACCAGAGCCCTGAAGCTGAAGCACCAGTCTCTGGAGGAGCGTCTGGAGCTCTGCCTGCTGGAGCTCAGGAAGCTCTGCATCAGGGAGGCAGTGAGTCATTTCTAGATTAAGATAATGCACATACTACACATATATTATTTAGGCACTTTGTAGTTGCTCTAAATGAGTTGTTAAAATAGCATTATGTGTGTAAGGGTCACAGATGTCCCCTTTTTGTATTTAACACTTTTATTTTGAATTCACAGGAGCTGACTGGTAAACTGCCCTCAGACTATCCTCTGATGCCCGATGAGAAGCTTCCTATGGTCAGAAGGAGGATTGGAGCTTCCTTCAAGCTTGACGAAGGTCTGATCCATCTGAACAGACAGGTATGGACCTCATTCAGTGTCTTTTTGGGGAAAGAGATTACAATTCATCAGCTGAAACTAAATGTCAGGATGTGGGTTTATCGTAGGATTCAGAGCTGCAAGGGCTGGAAACTGACTTGGCTCTTCAGCGGCAGATTTATGAGGCGGCCCGCAAACTCTCCCTTGAGGGGAACCTGCGGAAACCACAGAAGAAGAGCCGGTTGCAACAGTGCAAGAGGGAAGAGAAGAAGGTGAAGGATCTGCAGGAGGCCGTGTTCCAGCACAGGATCAAGAGCCAGTGCAACACACCTTGCATCAGCATCTCAAACAAACAAAACAAAGGTGAGTCACACTGCTGCCCTCTTCAGGCCACAAGTCAGGAACACATCCAGTGGCTTTGACCTACACGTTTAAAATGTCCCCTTTTTGCACACAGATGTGTGCATGTCTGATGACAGTTCCCTGTCTGATGTGGTGGCCCTGGATGATGGTGAGTGGAGAGTACATTTATACATATTTTATATTGAAGATCATCATCACTCTCTGATATACATGCTTGGATTAAAACATACAGTGAAAAGAAGTATGAATTAGAAGGATGTATGATGTATTTTGGAGCAGCATGGTTTGATGTTCTCTGGGATCATCCACAGATGTGGACTCGCCCGGCCCTCTCTCTCCTCCTGCGTTGGGCACTTCCTATTCAGAGCCCCTCCAGCTCTCAGCCACGACCTTGCAGTCGTCCCAGCAGTCATCAAGTCAGCTCAGTGTGGAGTATGAGCGCTCCCCCATCCAGAACTCTCCGTGGAAAGAGTCCAGTCTGGATCAGCCGTACCAGAGGGCCACAAACCCTCAGTCTGTTTGTAGCAGCAGGTCCAGGTATGAGTCTGAAGTGTATTAACTACCCATTGAATACACAACTGCTGTCTTTACATGACTACAAGAGAGACAATAAAATAAAAAAGGGACCTTAGTGTCATATCTCACAGGATGTATTGCACATCTCACATCCTCTTATCTGTTTTTGTTGTGTGCAGTAGTCCAGCAGGAACCCAGATGTCAGCAGAGAGCATAATTCCTCTGTCTCAGTTTCTAAAGAAAACAGCCCTGCGTCAGAACCACTCCACCAGCGCCCCCTCTACCCCCGAGCTGCACGTACGCCGACAGGGCTCCCAATCTTTCAGGTACACAGAGACGTCCGATTATAACACAAATGCACAAAGGGCACAACAACATGCGTACTGTAATTTAACAATTTCACATGATATGTCTCCTCAGACTTCCCAAAAGTAAACCACCTGCTGACACGGAGAAGAATGGAGGGCGAGCCAGGCTCCCCCAGCGACGCTTTCTGGCTGACTTCATGGTGCATTCTTCAGAGTACTCTCCCTTGCGCCCTTACCAGTCCAGCTCGGAGGACAGCAGCTCGGAGCACTCGTCCTCCTCCTATATTAGCTCTCCTGGCGGGGATGCACCTGCTGAGATCCCAAAGCTCTGCCCGCCGCCTTACGGATTCCACTTTGGAGCACAAAAGAAAGGGCTCTCCGGCTTCACCAGCTCCCACAAGAACACCAACCAGTCCCAGTCCAGCCCTGGCTACGGCAGAGCAAATGCAGAAGATGGCCCCCTCTCCCCTCATGACCTGGACATGGGAACGTGCTTCCTGTCTTCTCCTCTTGTGGCACAGCAAAGACAGTGGCAGGGGGGGGCCTCGTCCACGAGAAGAACCCCAAAGCCCCCTCCGCCTTACACCAGGCTGGTGAGAACTCCCTCGCTGAAGGAGTACCCAAACCACGCCACCAGGCCCAGAGACATTGTGTCGGAGGAGTTGAAGTCATGGCATCAGAGGAATCAGCTGCAGAAGTTAGGACCGAGCTTCGAGGATCAGCAGAGCTCCCTGAGTGTCAAGAGCCCCCCTTCACCTCATTTACCTCTTTTTGAACAGGTTAGTACTGATCATGCCAAAACAGTAAAATAGGCCACAAGCACAATAGTCTGATGATTATTTTCTTCATAAATAGATAGATTGTTTGGTCTATAAAACATCAGAAATACATATAAAATGGCCATCACAATGTCCTGGGGTCAAATGTGACATCTTCCAATATCTGATTTGTCTAACAGTCCAAAACACCAACATATTCTTTTTTTGCTTGAAAAGTGACTGAAATCGATGAATGGATTATTAAAATATTTGCTGAATGATGTTCTTTTGATTTACTAATCAGATGAAAAATATATGTATGTCCAGAATGTGTAAGCTGAACACTGGTTTCATGTTTTCACAGGGTTCAGGTAATGTGATTCTCCAGAGAGCTGCAGACGGGACTCCAGTTCAGTGGTTCATTGCAGAAGATGCTGAAATCGTGAGCCAGGTGTAATTCTACTAGGGAAGTGTGTTATACCTCTCTATTTATTTCTGTATTTATTACGGTTGTGGACTCTCTGTGAGATTGTATGTTGACATGACAAACGTAGACCTATTGGGACTCCGCTGAGCATGTTTCTCTCATCTTTTAATTTAAAACTTGATTTAAGGTGGTATGCCAGTTTTATTTATTTTAAATTGCTTTCTCATAGATGCTTCTAAAAAGTATTTAGAAAATTAAGGTTCAGATCAAACCGATTCAAAACACAAATGCTGAAATTCTTTGTGTCTGGCACACATTTTGCACATGAAATTCATCTACAGTAGTATTTGAAAAAGTATCCCCATTCCTAATATAATTTGTTATGTTATACTGTATTTATCTTTTAATGAGAGTTTCCCCTTTGCAACATAAAGACTATTTTCAAAAATGTTCATACACCTTTGAAAATGCCTGCTGGAAAAAACTATATATATATAGTTAAAATGTAACATCTAGCCATGATGTGAAGTAAGCTAAATCTTAACGTTTATTAACTCTTAATAATTAATCATGATGCCTTAAACGGTGGTTTGAGGAATGTTTTTACTTCAGTATGGTGTTTTCTTACTAACAAAGTTATTCTATTGGTTTTGATATGTTTTGTATATTTATAATAAAAAATACAGCTGAAAGTTAAGTTTGTGGCTTTGTTTTCTAGGAGGTAAAAAGAAAACTAAGTATTTCAAAGCACAGGAACAAAAACATAAACAGTTTTATATTCAAAAACTGATACAGATGTTCCAGCTGCTCTACACTGGCTGTTTAGACTACAGACAACCTGCAGGTGACACATTCACGGCTCAGGTGCTTCATTGTGGAGCTTCCACAAGAAGCAAGTCAACAAGGCCACGCCACCGAAAAGCACGAGCAGGTACATGCAGAGCAGCGGCCAGCGGCGGCGATACAACCAGTGAGCCAGCGGGCGAGGCCTCCACGAGGATCCACACCTGAGGAGAGCAGTCAGTCAGTGTCCAGAGGAGAAATCATCACTCTCGTCTTTTCAAACTTAGCTTGACTTACGTGCTCATGGAAAGCCGTCGGTAAATATTTGAACTCTTCTTATCCTTGTCGGCTTTTTTCTTTGATAATGCAGATTTGCCCTTGTGTCTCTGGCGCAGAGTATCCAGAGGGAAACTGCAACCAAGACCGCTCCGTTACAGTTTCATTACACCCCAGTACAGTGGCAATGCAGTGTGACAAACAGAACAAGTATATGCTTTTCATCCTGGTGTTAAATGTATAAAGTGTCTTTTAGTCACAGTTTCCTCGGGGCTGATTGACCCGCCCAAGGCCTGAGAGCCCTTGTTTGAGAGCTGTTGAAGTCGTTACCTGACACATGATTTTGCATTATTGTGAACTAAAGCACCAACAATTCACATAGAAACTATGTGTTCACTTTGTAACTTGTCCTAATTCAATTATGCGTTGATGCTTCTCGTAAAGCCGTAACTAATAAATAATAATATGAAACAATTCATCTTTTTCACAGCAGGAAGAGTGCAGGTGCTTCTACTGACTTGAATGATGGCTGGTAACTAAGGCTATTAATAATACCCTTGTTAAAAAAGAGCGCGCTTCAGCAGAGTCGATGTTTACTGCTGGCTTCAGCATTGTATGGTGTTTCTGCTATTTCATTCATGAACAGTGATTCCATACTTTTTGTTGTTTTTGTTACTGCAGGTTGTCCGTAACTTTCTGGTGGCCAGTTGTTTTGATGGGATGCACTCGGGGCTGGGCGGGGGCGGTGGAAGAAGCTCAACAGCTGGAGCTTCTGACAGAGTTTCTTCTTGATCCAGTTGTCTGAAACATAGAAAAGGGAAATCAGGCGATGCACATTTGCTGATGACTTGGCCCGGATACAAAGCATAAAGCATATAACCTGTCATCCACAGGGAGGCTGTCATCCCTGGTCATGGCAGAGCAGCTGGACTCAGAGTTCAGGGGGGGAGGAGACGAGCAGGTGAGGAAGGAATCTCTTCCAGGAGGAGCTTGTCTTTTCTCGTCTCGTTTTATCTTCTCCTGTGGAGGCGAAGGCACTCGACTCATTTGAGTTTCTGGATGATAACAATTGTAAACGAATTTCACTAAAGAAACCTCCTTACCTGGATGTGGCTGGGAATTAGTGTTATGCTGACTCTGCGACGACTGCCACTGTTCTGAAAGAACAGAAATAAAAAACAAGTTGGAGGCCTGAAAAGGAAAGTGTTCCCATATCAGACGGTACAATAAGCCGAATAGCTGCATACCGGCTGAGAGTTTTTCTTTCTGCTGTCACTTTCCTCCGGATCTAGAACGAGAAATTCAGTCAAATGTTGCATGTGACGACCGAGCAGGACAAACACCACGAGACAGCGCATCAGAGACCTGGCGATGCTCGGGGGTCGGCGGCGGTTTTGTTGGAGTTCTGCTGCTGGATCGTCTTCTTAACCTCCTCCAGCTCTGCCACGTTTCTGTCATGTTGTCTCCTCAGGTTCTCCACATGAGCCACCATGAGCTTGACTGCTCGACTCACTCGAGCCTCCTTTCATGGACAGAAAAACTAAAATATCAACCCTAACCCAACCAACACGTGTGACATTAATTTGCTTTCATGTCAGTACATACATTATAATGTGTTACAGATCAATATTATAAGAAACTGTAATGCATAAAAAGGGTGATTCTTCCCTCTGAAACGGCTTAAAAAGTTGAAAGTGTTCCAGAAAGAACATAAGAAATGTCTTTAATCCTTCTGTGACCCCTCACAGCTATTCTAGGGGCCTTTTTTGTGGCCCCCGACCCACAGGTGGCACTGAGCCATCCAGCACCTGGTGCACAGCGCCGAGCACCTCCGCTGTGTTGGAGATGCGTTCCACAGTCCCACCGAGGATGTCCAGAGACAGCTCCAGCCTCTGCAGGATGTTACTGCGCATACTGTCCAGACACAGGCCCTTCAGCATCTGAAAACACACACACAGACACACACGTGCACCTGCTCCATGGTAGCGTCACTAAAGCGTATTTCACATCATCAATCAGTCACTGCACCTCCAGCGTCTCCCTGCCTCTGATCAGCTCCACCTGGATGTTCTCCTCAGCCAGGTTGCGGGCGTGCTCCTCCGCCTGCAGCCTCTGTTTCAGGGTGTACTGATCACAGCGGGAGGCCAGGGCGATCTGGGAGAAGGCCGTCTGGGAGCCACAACATTCATCTTACATTGCAGATCTTATGGCGGGTTTTAAGCTTGATTCTTTATGGTTGAAATTATAATAACATTTGAATTGATACATTTTTATCTGCTACCTAGATATTTATATATATTTAGCACTAAATCAAGAAGTGAATTCTTTCAAATCCAGAGACAGACAAGGTGAACATTACAACTTTCTGTTCATACAGGCCTTTAACACAGGAGGACTGCCCCATCTTCACTTACATTGAGAGCTTTAGGAAGAGATCTATTAATAGGACGAATTATTATAACAAGCGCACAATAGGCGCACAATTGTTCATGTCTGTCTTCAAAAAAATAGCCAGCTGCCCATATGAACATTGAAACATTCTTGGTTGTTGTAATCATTCCTCCTGTTCATACAGACCTTTAACACAGGAGGACTGCCCATCTTCACTTACATTGAAAGAGCGTTAGGAAGAGATCTATTAATAGGACGAATTATTATAACAAGCAAAACTGTTCACTTGAAAAATGGTAAACCTATCATCTAAAAGCAACATACAAACATGCACACATGTAACATATGAAGTACATAGAAATGCACATGTAGACTAATAGAGGAAAAAAACAGCACGTAACCATGGAGACCGTACCTCCAAATCTTTCTCTGTCAGCTCCATACTGTCAGAAAACATTGATGAAAAGGCAGATGAACTGGTGTTAATAAGGTATACTACGTTATGTGGCAGATAAATATCCTGCTGGGTCACCTGTTGAGGCCGACACGCTCGATGATGGACAGCTCGTTCCCGCTTGTGATTGGCAGCTCCTCCTGACTAGTTTCTGTTGAGACACAACCCAGTTTAAATGCACAGCCATGATACTGGTTCCTGGACTTTTATGTTGCAGCCGTTACCTTCGTCGCTGTCCTCACTGTCCGGCATGGTGGACGGGTTGTAGCCGTTTGCCTCTGCATCAGGCTGAAACTAGTTCAGAAATAGATTAGTAATACAGATCTATTACTGAAAGATACAATCATTACATTTAAAGTGGTAATCAGGTGGGACAGCTGGTAGATTATTGACTCACCTGAGCGGTCATCACTAAATCCACTTTTGTCTTCTCAAGAACAATCCAATTGTCTTCCTCAGGTTAGAAACAGATTACACCATTTAAATCCTCTTCACTGTCAACTCTGGATGTTTCATTGTCGCTGGGAACACAAATGTGTTTGTTTCTGTCCGTGCTGGGTTCACGTCTTCCGTGGTCTTTCTCCTGTACTGAGAATAGATAATCCCATTAAGAGATCCAGTCAAACCAGAGCAGGACGACTGCCCCAAGAGGCTCATGGGTAGCCGTGGCTGTACCCGTTTCTGTTTTTATATTTGGTAAATAAATGCTGTTGTCCCGAGTGATGAATCAAGGATATTGCTTCCCATGCGTCTCCGTGGCCATTGAATAAGGAAATATGAGTCCCTACTATAAACTTCACTGAAGAAGTTTCCAACTATTCTTAAATTGAACCCTTACTGAAGACAACAGTGTACAAGACCCACTTTATTTCCCATTTGTTTTACATATTTAAAAAAACTGACTTTTTCTTCTAGTCATAGTATATTTTTTATATGTACTCAATATAGTGCAGTAGTTAATGCGTCGCCCGGTCGATTCAGGACATTGGCAATTACTAATCTCCCAAAAAGTCACTTTTTAAAACATTTAAATTGGAAGGATAACTCAAGTGTTAAAGCATGGAGGAAACTGACCATCACATTAACTAGAGACGGCTGATCAGAGGCGCAGTAGCATTGAGCCCCAAAAAACATCTGTAAAAAGATGTCCCATGGGAAATTATTCAGTAGCAATAAATGTATATTTAAACGTAATTTAGACATCAATGAACACACTACTGATGAGGCAAATAGAACTAGAACAGCTTCTTTGTTTGGCAGTACATAATATTCTTTTATACATTTAAAATATAAACACTGTAGTTTTATTGTTTAGACCAGTGGTTCCCAAACTTTTTCTGTCAAGACCCCCTTTGATGATATAGGAACAGCTCTCGCTCTCGCTGGTTTTGCCACAGTCGGTCTGTGACATGAGCCGCTCTGGTGGCGTGGTTGGAACACAGTGCATGTCACGTCGGTTATTTTATATTGTTTTACCGGTGTATGTGTGCGTCTGTGTGTGTGGGTTGGTGATGAAGCCGCGACCCCCCTGTAGTACCACCGCGCCCCCCCTAGGGGTCGCGACCCCCACTTTGGGAACCACTGCTTTAGACTGAACTATGGACCAGTAGTGCTGGTGAAGTCGTTGAAATGTTGTTACCTGAAACTCAAAATACTGAGGTGTCCATGATTACACAATGAAAAACTAAACTATCAAACAAGAAAAACTCAAAACTGTTATTTGAGCGTCACCATTTTTATTAATAGAAAAGCTGTCTTTTAGTAGAGGCGTTGGGGTTTGCCCATGGTACTCTTGACGTACAGGGCACGCACGTTCTGCCAGTTCTTCTTCAGCAGAGACACAAGGAAGTTGACGGCCAGATGGATGTTGTACACAAGCTCTTCCTCCGTCATCTTCACATGTCCTACAGCAACAGCCAGACACAGCACCTACAGCGCAAAGTGAGGATCAATAGATTATTAAGAAACCCAACAACCATTAAGTACAACCTCAACATTCACAACAGACGGTGCAGTAAAATAACTAGGGAGGAGTCCACCCAACATTTGTAATGCGGCTAGATTCACGGGCTTTGCAACGATCACTTCCAGTTTTTAAATTCACGAGCTGTATGCCTCACTGTGGAAGTGACGATCATTTCTTTAAGTGTACGGCAACATGTTTTTATAGTCAAGTATTGCTGATCGTACCTTCTTCATCTGGAATTTGATGGTGGATTTGACCTCATCCACCTTGGTGTTCAGGTTCTCATTGTGAGTAAGCAGAGAGGGGAACTTGCCAGCCTTGTTCAGCCCAGGACCCAGGATACGAGGAATCTGCTTGATCAAAGACTCAGAGGCCAGGAAGGCATCGTATTTTTTGGCTGGAGGGAAAGTGAGGAACACCAATGTTATAAAAACACCTGCAGGACTTCAATCAAATCAGGTGTGTCATGGTGCCAACTTCTTACCGAGCTTCTTGACCATTTTCTTGTTCTTGTTGAGCTTCTTGAGAGCCTCGATGTCCATGTGTGGCAGCTCAGCAACTTTGGCTTCGTCACAATGCTGCTGGTCTCCAAGGACGCACACGGAAAATTTGGGCCTGGGGAGAGTCTTCAGTCTGCAGATTTACAAAGCTGTTTAGAGACGCTGCTCACAACCCACATCAGTTGGAAGTAAGGCAGGGTCTGTGCATCACGGTGGTTTTAATGAAAGCTCACATGTGCTCTTCTCTAATGCATACATCATGACACACTGGCCAATTCATTAATACTCCTCATTCTGGTTTACAAACTCATTTTGTAGATCACATGGAAACTAGAAGCAATTAATTATAGGATAACAAAAGGTTATCTTCTCTAACATCTCAAATACATTGCCATCCACAAATGACCCCTCCCTCATTTTACTATGCAATAGAAGAAATCTTACCCATACCACTGTGGTCGGTGTCCAGCTGACCTCTGGTTACATAATAATTGGGCGGCTAGAGGACATGAACTTAGCAGCTCAGCCACTCAAAGCCTCCCCTCATGTTTTAAGACCCAGGGTAGGGGTCCGTCTGCTTCACCTCCACCAGCCAGGCTGGGTTGGCTCAGTCAGACTACCCAGAGTACTTCTCCATGTCTGCCCCTGGCCTGTCTGGACTTGGTCTCACTTTTAAAGATTTCAGCAACCAATTGCCACATGACAGGCTGTTTGTATCCTCAGACAGGGTTGGCAGCACACAGGGAAAAGGTTGGGTGAAACAGTAAAAGGTCGAACCTGACGGTGCCGGAGAAACGCTTGTCCTTCTGGGGATCATAGTTTTTCAAGCTGATCTGCAGCTCCACCGACTCCGTGAACCTAAAAACAGACAGTTACACATCGTCTCCCATGCATTCATCTCGAGGCACAAGTGTCACAGGTTTTAACAGCTTCCACACGTGAACTCACTTCCTTGTTTTGGTCAGAGAGCCCTGCAGGACCTCCTTCACCGCTTCATACAACATATCCCTGGAGACCTTACTGTAACACAAATATCACAAAAGATATTAGGGCCATCATCAGTGCAACAGCTACAGAAAGCCAGTTACTTCCGCTGGACAACGGTGGGAACATCATCGCAAAAATTGGCAAAAAGTAAAAAAATAATTCAATAAATATCATCTGTGAGATCCAATATAAACATCGGATGCGTGATTGTTTCCTAAAACACATGTTAAGCGCTGGATGCCGGAGGATTGTATCTGGTGTCCCGACGTTACGGCGGCGATGAGCCGGTACTTCGCGTCACGTTTAGCTTCACCAAACTCCGAATAACTGCACTAAATAACACAACTTCCGCCCACGATAGCAAGACGCAAGTCTTAAACGAGTATTACAGCACGTGTAAATGTGGAAATAGTTTATTTCTTCTTATTTATTAGGTATCCTGAGTCTGACCTCATTTTTGCAGCTGATTCCTCTCCACTCGCTACGTTGAAAAAGAAAGAGAAGCCGGAAGTCACGCGCAATAAAGGCGTCCGTGTGTCTACGTCATCAAAAGGCGCAGATTACGTTTTAGCCCCACAACTTTATTGATCAAATTGATATAGATAGATAGATAGATTAAAGAAAATGAAGAGGAAATGCAAAGTACATACAGTGTATATAAGTGTGTATAGTTTTTGCCAACTTCTTATTTTTCGAGTTTAAAGTTTTCAATATTCGGATAGTCAAATACTTTTTAAATATTCATTAGTATAAAAGGAAGGTAGTATTTCAAGACATATCATTTTATGGATAGACTAAAATATTAATCAAGTTAAGTATGGAAGTGTTACCTGCTGTGGCGGCTGGTGGCATTTTTTTTTGGTAGGGCCATCCAATCAACTTCAGCAAACATCCCAGTATGATTCAATGCAAAAAAAAGTATCAAACACTACTATTTGGTTAATTATATAACATTTATTCCAACACTGACATAATAAGGACATCTTATTCATACAATTTAGTATATTAATATATATATATTTATATAATATATAACAATATTCAGTATAATATGATATATAAATACCACCTAATGTAAATATACAATATACATATCATAAATTTATTATAATAACATATACATATCAGCTTGACGGAGTTATCCATGTGTGTCCTGGTGTTCTCATGTTTTCTTAATTCTTCCGACAAGTGCTTCATGCTTCATGTCCCTTACTCCCGTAATCTGTCCCCGTTGATTTTACCGGCTTCTTGGAAGAGAAGAGAAGCGCTCGCGCTGGACGACGAGATCGTGCAGCTTTTGGGCCAGACGACTTTGGCCCAAAGCTGAACCTATTTTAGGACGTGGATTGGCTAAATTGTGTATCACTCATTTATATATTTAATAATAATAATAATCCATTTAATTTATATAGCGCTTTTCAAGATACTCAAAGACACTTTACATGTTACATTATACACCGAAGACACAGCTACGGGGAGTCTTGCTCAAGGACACATCGACTTGGGCGGGGATTGAACTGCCAACCCCCTGATTGAAAGATGGGCATGTTAACCACTGACCCATAGTCACCCCAATTTAATCAGTAATAGGCTAAACTGCTTCTTAGACCCGTCTCTTCTGGGCCAAAATGATTCGGCCCCAGCGCAGCTGAGACATGCAGAAAGGCAGAGAGGGAAGGAAAAGCATATATTTTGCGAGATATCCTATTTTACAAATATTACTGGGTATATTCCATATCTCCAAAACACAAATACTGACAATTTGTATAATTTATAAATATAATTAATATTATTATTATAATTTTTGTATACTTTATATTATTTTTTGTGGCTCAAGGTGGATGGGGCCAGGCCCCATGGCCCTCTATTGTCCAGCCGCCACTGCTTACCTATAGAAATGGGAATTGTTAAAAGTGAGCGATGTATCAATCTTTGTAATGAGTATATATTTTTCTCTTTTTAAAAATATTTCTTCTAAATATTAACATGCATGAAAACAATCTAACACATGTTCAATAGTGTCCCCTTTGCACAAGTGCATCTGCTGTTTACAGTTGGGAAGCAATGACACAAGCTTAACCTTTTGAAAACCAACCTATTCTTTAGGTTTCTGCTCGAAATAACATACCCAAACTAAAAAAGGTGTATCTCAGCAAACACAAAGGCTATTTGAATAATGTTGGTGTTATAATAAAGGCAACCCATGTGTGCTTTTGTTCAGATGTGTACATATTAGTATATGTATTACTGGTTAAGAGTAAATAAAGATGAAAGACAGCAAAAATCTGTGCAATTTGAATGTTCTCATGTACAAAACCATATATTTCACTTGTATATTACTTATGGTGTTCAATACATCAAATACAGCAGTCTTTGTTGATTAGAAGAAAAACATTTTTTTTTTTTTTTAAAAAGCCAAAGAGAAGCAACATGTGTGACTGTAAAGCGCTAAAGCGATTCATGTTGCTGTGTTCTTTGGCTCATATCTCGGTGATGCTTTGGTGCAGAAGGATTTTCTGAAGATGTTTAGAATCCGTGTTAAATCCTCTTGCTCTTTGCTATCTGGCTTTTTCTGATAGCACCGAGCTACGGGTTGCTAGTTAGGAAATCCTCCTGACAAAATGATATTTTAATAATTCATTCAGTTGGTGTTTGAGTTGTGTGGAAATGGCTTACTGATTATTGTAGCCCAAATTATCTTGTTTAATTTGATGTATAACATATTTGCTCATGTTTATTGTAATGCTTTACACAGTCCAACTATGTGTAAATCGGCCACCAAGGTTTTCAAAAGGTTAAGCACACATCTAAAATATAAAGAAAGTGACTTTGTATATTGATAATTATACAATATTGATTATTGCAACTGTTCATCTTTAATTGCTAATCCTTTAAATATGCATTTTATGTATGACATGACAAAGCATGTGTGTGCAGTGCTCAAAATAAATGGACAAAAAAAAGAAAGAGTTAACAATATCAGGCACCTTTCATACAGGTGGTGTAGTTCAAAGTGCTTTACAATTACATTAAAACAGGGATTCAATTAAAACAGGCAAACCGAAACAAGATTGCAACACAGAATAAAACAAAGAAACTTAAGGCAATGTTGACTGTTCAACATAAGTGTCTTAATGCCATGGAGAACAGTTAGGTAGAGCTGCTGATTTTATTGGTGCGGTAGTTTGCATTTTAAAAGCGGAGGATCCTAGTGGCTGAGGGATTCTGAAATTAGAAAGAAATAGTAATGTAAGCGTGTCCCAAAGCATTAGGATCCTTGTACACAAATGTAACAATGTTCAAATAAATCCAATAAGACACAGGTGGAGATAATTCTAGTCACAGCATAATATAACCATGTATCATATTTGATCAGTTGGTACGTAAAATAAGGTTGGTACGTAAAATAAGGTTCTTCATTTAAGTAAATATGGCAAAGAGATGGCTGAGAACTTATTCAAACAGTTTTATTAACATTTACTGTGTGATTCTTCTCAAAGCAGCTTGGAGAGACTTTTTCAGGAAGGTCTCATTTACCATCAGGCAGCCTTGCAGGGAGTGTTTGTGTGCAGCTGTCATCTGGAAAAACACATGCAGAAAGGTGAACATGTCATTTCATCCACTGCTCTGCCATTGTCCATGACACAATGTACACACTTACATGACTGTTATATTTGGTGAGGACTGTTAGCATCATTTTAGCAAACTTCACAGACTTAGTGAATTGAGGACTCTGGCTGAGGAGCTGATCACTGAACTGTGTGAACAGTTCTTCACTGAAGTCAGGCTGAAAGAGAGAAACAACTCCATAACAATGAATATTCGGACAACGTGGCCTTGCAGCACTTCATTCAACATGAATAAACACATTTTCCCCTTACCTTCGAGTCTAGCAAGCTGTGGATAACGGAGAGCACAGCCTCAGTCCAAGATATTTTGAATGTCATTCTAGGGGGTAAAAACACTGCATAAACACTCAACTAATAATCATGTTGTGCTTATTTTACTCTTTAGTGTAGTAAATACATAATCTAAATGTTATCTTACTGAAGCACCTGTAGTATGTAATGGGAATCCAGGCAGCCTTCAATCAGTCTGTTTAGCAGCTCAGCCTGCAAGTTCCCTGAAACCAAAGGAAAGTTCAAAATAGAGGTCAATTGTTCGGGCCAAGGTCATCCCTTCAAAGCATCCTTCCCGTTTTTTGTTCTTCAAACACTGGATCCATGCCCGCTGTAACTTACTGACCGAGTCCCTGCAACAGGCAACGCTAATAACTGCACTCAGTCGTAGTTCAACTCTTTTCTCACCCATGTTCTTTTCCTCCAGAAGTGGTCCGATCAGAGCGTGGCATGTTGGTCTGGGATAGCGGCTACATAGTGACGTCACTGCAGTGACTAAACATCTGGAGGCTGGTTCTGACAGGGATAGGACCTGCAATAAAAGGATATCCTGTCAGACACAAATGCAACACATTTTCTATATTTTGCATAGCCAGTGATGTACCTTCTGCAGCAGGAGGCTCTTGATGAGTGTTGCTGCCGTGCTGTAGCTGAAGTCAAGAGCAGGAGCCAAAATACTGCTGCACAGGTTTGGCAGAGTTTGCTCCGGTAAATCAGGCAAACTCAGCATGCTGCATAACACCTCCACCTAAAGAGAGGACGAGATGTGAAGTTAGACTTTTCACCAGAAAGCAAAAGATTGGTCAAAAGGGTATTTTTGAGGACATACTTGTCCGGGGTCACAGTCGTTCAACACATCCATGGAGATCTGGTCCCACTGCAAACAGACAATAATATTAATTAGAACAAATGTAACTCAGTCCATGCTGCTTTGAAGAAAGACATTTCTTACCTCGGTCTGACTTTCCAGTAATTCTTTTATTTGAAGAACAAATTCCTAAAAAATAAAAAGTATATATATATATATATATATATATATATATATATATATATATAGTACAATAGATTTGATCACTTTGGAAACGTATTATATTGTTAAATGGATGTACATCTCAGTGAAGACAGAGTGCCTCTGCTGTAGAAGTATGTCTGCACCTTTATATGTTCAGGAAGGGCTTCACATGGACCGTCTGCTGCTGCCTGCAATTCTTCACCAAGGGTTTCTGCTGGAGCCTCACTTTCCAATCTTTCCGTCTCTTTTGCGCTCAGTTCATCAACATCGCGATGTTCACTACCACAGACGTCCATCTTCATCCGTTTAATCTGCTGTTCCGTTTCCTCACAATCAGAGTCCAGAGTGAGAAAGCTGCCCTTTCTTTTCCGTTGTGTCCCCAGCTCTGATAAACCAGATGCATGTTGAGAATCAGAGTCCACTGTTGGATCGCTGAAGCACATGGCCCAACCTCCGGTATTAGCAAAACCAACCAAATGCTTTGACAGCTCCTTGAGTCTCTGGCTGCACAGTGGAGTGCACAGAGGGTGGTCATTGTGGGTCCCAAGGTTTCTTTCCAGCTGTCTAACCAGAGCCATGACCCAGGGGCTTGGATGAGGGTCCTGGCTGAGGCATTTGAGAAGACGGAGAACAGTGATCCGAGGAAGAACCGAGTGGACCAGATAGATGAAGGAGAGCAGGTTGCGTTTGAATAATGCTGGGAACAGGCATACCAGGGGTTTACTAGAATAGGTGAGGGGGAACACAATGGGTGTGAGGCATATGGATGTGACAATACACTAGATAGCCACAATTTGTCTTAGGTCATAACTATGACTGCTCAAACAAAAATGAATTCACTTGTTACTAGTGCTGGTACTGAGCATACAGGCACAGTGGCAGGACAGATATGTCAAAGTAGTTAAGTACTCGTCAGCATACAACAGTGGAAGTCCAACCTTAAAACCCCTATACACTGGTCAATTTTAAAAATAGAGTAAAAACATATTACAAAAGTTTGCAGTGGAGTATAAGTAGATAAAAGTATAAATATGCCAGAATGAAACCGGGACAACGCAGTTTTATTCTGACACGTGCGCACTAATGTTTACATTGAAGGTTCCAGGACTTACACCGTTTTTATATCAACACTAACGTTAGGAAACTTTAGTGTTGCTCAAGTACATTCTAGCAGAAATAAAGGTTCTCAGCCCTGAAGAGAACGAGTGTCCTCTCCAGAGACCTTTACTCCCTAACACGTAACTTTATATTACAGAAACCTAGAGCGGGTACTTGCACAGTTAGCGGCTGGGCTTCAGCAAGTGGAGAGGTCACTTCGTCTTGGCACAGTGTCTCCATGAAGGGAGACAGCGACATGTCCGGGTTGACTCGCTGCTGCTGGTGAAAGACGTCCAGAGCTCTGTGGGCACCGGCGGGTCCGCATAGGAGCGACCGGACCAGCAGCTTCGCTTGCCCGTCAAACCGACTCAGAAACATCCCGGCCGGATGAACTACTACACGCCTCGGTCAGACAGCCACCCCGCCAGTTTTGTTGACAAGTCTTCTTCGCGGATGTCATTTCACGAAGTTAGTGCTCCAAACTGCCACCTAGTGGTGAAAATCAGGCGCAATACGTTCTCCCCCCCCCCCCCAGAGCAAATCTTATTACTGCAAAATGTAAATAAAATATACCTTTTCAGTGAGACAAAATGTGAAGCAATGTTTTATTTTCTGTGTACAAGTACAACTTGTTTAAAAAGAAATAAAAACGTACATTTCATATTCTTGCCAAAGGGCATTCACCAGTAGTGGACATTAGCAAGAAGGGGGAACAGCATACTTTTTATCTATAGACTTAAAACAATTATCCGCACACTTTAAAATATCAAAATTGTGCAAATTGCTAGGAAAGTAGTCAGAATTGAGCACTCCTATTAATTAGAGGTTACGGGAAAAACAACAACTTGCAACATGTTTGAGGTACTATGGCCACAGGAGCAAAATAAATCCAAACTAGAAGGCCACAGACACAACAACAATAACATTAGACAGAAGCGTCACATCTGGTTTGCTTCCATCTAGAACAGGAGCAGATAACCATGTGCCACAGAGAGCCGAGTGTACACACTCATTACCAAACAAACTGCAGCAGGTGAGTTCACAAGTTAGTAGTCTCTCCCCCCCCCCCCCCCCCCCCCCCCTATGGTTGAAGGAGGGCTAGTCAGTGAAATCACCTGAAGTAGTGCAACTAATTAAAAACCAACACAGGGCCTGCAATGGTGCATGGTTGACATCCTGTATCTTGATGACTAGTTCTCAAGAAAAGATTTCAACACCGCCAAAGGGTCAAAAACACAGCCAGGACTTAATCTAGGGGCAATTTAATAAGACCTGATGCTGTAGTTTCAGGCAACGACGAGACGGCAAAGGCTCAGGAACCATATTCCTCAGATAGGTAAAAAGGGAGGGCAACGTCGTCATCGTCTTCCCGCAGAATGCTCATGGCTATGAAAAGATTAAGTAGATCAACACCATCGTAGTCCTCATCTTTATAATACTGTTGAACAAGAAACAAATTTAAGGGAAGAGTAAACCCATACCAGTGGTGGCGAGCGCTGGATAACATAACCGTGGTTATATTTACCGGAAATGACCTGTGACAGCCAGGTTTGTCATGCCGATAAAGGCACTCCGTTTTGAAGGGACAGAATCTGTATTGGCTGTAGTAACTGCATGTTTGGTTACTAGTTGTGAGACAAGACATAAAAAGGGAGGTTTCAGTTGCATGTGGTCATTTCTCAAAACAAATTGCAAGACCAGCATTGGCTGTAAACTTAAAGCCATTTTGGGTTTAACTTAAATACTAAAAAAGGCAAAACTTACAAAAAAGGTAAGGCTCCAATTGATGAAACATTATTTTCGTATATTGCCGTCCCACACCAAGCAAGTACACAAGGGTGGAGACAGATGTGGATATTTAAAAAGGCCACCAGGCACGTTAGACCTTAAGCCCAGCTGTACGTTTAGTGCCGCTATCAAAACTGAATTTCACAAGATACCTGTATTTCGCTTTGAAGGCAGCAACTACGATTTCCTTTGCTCGTCCTTCAACCCAGTGTTTGTTTGGCACGTAAAAGGGAGACCTCACTCGACACTGTGGGCAGCTCCTGAGGAATTATCATTAAACACAGACGTCAAGTCAAATCCTTTACACGTGTTGTCAGGTGCAGTTAAATATTCAAATATGTTACTTAAACCTACTTGACGACATCTGGCCCGAGGTCTTTTGTTTTCCTCCAGGTCATGATGCATTGTAAACAGAAGGAGTGATTGCAGTTGGGCAAGATCCCAAAAAGATGGTTTCTTGGATCCTTTGCGTCATACACCTTGTCCATGCAGATGCCACAGGTCACATTTTTACTCTGGAGGAAGGCCTCCATCTCCTCTATATGCCCTTGAGGACTGAAGGCTGCAGCAGCTGCACCATCATCTATTGTCTCATTTGAAGTCTCCTTGACACAGAAACGTGGAAGTCAGTATAAGTAGAGTTCAATTTGGTTTGAGTGACTAATACACCCTGTATAAGGAACACATAATTAAGCAAACCTTCTCATTTCTTCCGTCACATGCACATGCTTGAGCAACTTCTGAGCTCTGGACTGATTCCCAAGAAGCAGTGAGAGGAGTGTCCGTATCTGTAAAGAAAAAGTAAGTAGTGTGGAGAAATGCTACCCAAGGTCAGTGTCATCCGTGAAAACAGCCAATACCTTGCGATTGTTCCTCAGCAATATCCGCTGCCAGGAGCCCAATGCCGTGGTGAGAATTTGAGATATTAACCACCGACTGCGATCTATTGCATTCCTGCCTGGACAGCAGCTCGGTCTGCAGAAGAGCAGGCTCGGATCCTCTTCTGCCAGGTGGAGCATAAGCCACTCTGGAGGAAACCGTAGGCACTGAACCTCTTCTACCAGCAACAGCTGCATCAAATGCAGGATGAAGGACATGGAGATACCTAGCAGGGGAAACATATTAAAGAGCCAAAGTAATGTGTGCAGGACATATTCCCTCATTTAATTAAATACAACTGAGTGATGTGGGGATAGAAAGCATACCTGCATCGTTGACCATACCAGCATCTACCTTTTTGAAAGTACCAACATATTGGTGGTGGTATAACTTGCAATTCATGTCGGTAACTACATCTTGGACCAAATCTGCAATAGCCATTCATGAAATGCCTGCAATGAAAGAGAGTGAACTTTTATGTACAGTTAGTTAGTACCAACAGCAGCATATTTTTACATAACCGGAGGTCGATTTAATGCATAATTAAGCATTACAAATTGTGAGAGTAGGCAAGCCTCACTGTCAAAACATAATACCTCTGCTTTTAGGCCACAAGTTGGTCAAGTCAGAGCTGTAACATTAACTTGAAAGTTGTCTCAAGTGAGTAAAAACACATATTTAGAAACAGGTGTACTAACGCTAGTTACCTAAAGCCATACATCACATGGCAAAATAAGCATGCAACCTAAACGAATGAACAGGACCACACACATTTAATTAAGAGGACCAGTTAGTAGATGCAGAAATGACATCTGGGACGCTAACAGTTAAAGACAGAACCTTTGACTGACCGTTTGAACGACTTTACTGGTTAACGTTTAGTGAGACTAACGCCAACTTGTGTCCTACGAAGTGACACTAGCGTTACAAGTAAGTTAGCGTTCATTAAGCAAGTCATGACCAGAGTTGCATGTAATGATGTCCATGTTAAATGTATGCGACAGCCGGAGCACGGGGCTGTCAATGACCGGTGGAGTCCGTGTTGCCGTTAAACGTCAACTGTCAACAAGGACGCTCAACTGCTTCCTTGACACCTGCCATGTCCATGCTAACGCTCTCAAACAACCACAACAAAAACAACTAACGTTAAATGCTTGTTTTATTAACCTCTACGTTATTTATATTGGTTAAAGTCACTCTTTTCGCTACAAAGTCCGCCTTCTCGTGCAGCGCGGCAGCGGTTGAAAGTAGCCCCCACTTCTCGATGCGGAATAACGGATTAAGTTATTAGCTAGTTAGTAACGTTTCTCAACATCAAAGCAACCGCTTCCCCCATTAGCTCGTCCACTTTAATGGCCGCTTACCTGCAGACACTTCCACTACGGACCGAGTCCATCCTCCGTGAGCGTTGAGCATACCGCCAAACTCCTTCCATCTCTGGGTCTAAATAGTTAGCAGCCGGTTCCTCGTCCCAATCAACTGAGCAACGAGCCAATAGGAACGTGACGTTGACGTTTCTACGCGACGTGTTCCATCGCCCTCTTAATTAGTCTGAACCAGCCCAACGTGTAATTGGTGATGGTGATCACACCAGACATGCGAATTGCACATGCACCTGTCTCTCTTTAGAAATAAGTAGAACATCAGCGGTATTTCTAATAAAGTTTATCAGTGAGATGTAACTAAACGAGATCTGCAGATGTTTTACACGTGACTGTGAGGACGAAATTATTTCAAGTCTTATTTTGAGAACACATGTCAATCCCAATCACTCAGACATAGAGGTAGCTTACATCAACTTTTTTGGTGTACTTTCTCGCCTTATCCATCCACACCCTTTTGCTGTGTCAGCCAATAATATCAAATTTGCAATGTGTATCAATAGCAAGAATCAAGGCAACAATAAAAAATGTCAGAGATCTGGTGAAACAGTGGAATAATGTCACAGATCATACATTAGAGGTAGATAGATTAAGAGCACAAGAGGATATTTCTGTAGGTGGACTGTGTGCACCAGTGCTGACATGCTGAAGTCCATTTAGAGTAAAAACAGTGAACAAAAAAGTCCTACAGAATACGAGGGGAAGGAAAACAGTTGGACACTTATGATTCTTGGCTACATTATTGTAAAGCTGTTACACTTTGTGGCTCTCCTAACAAGACAAATCAGTATACAAAAAGGGTAGTAATCTAGGACTGTGGTTAATACATGAGCGACTAATGATACCAAATGCTGGATGCGGATTTCTTACCAATTTTCACAATAATGACAATGTGGTACATCATGCTGGTTTTAGGTCAAGGCGTGAAATCCAAATTCCTTATCAAGGAAACGTTTGTTGGTATGCTCGACAATATATTTGGTACAACCTAAACTAAACAGGCAAGCATGTAATATGAAAAAAAACATGTACTTAATACATAAAGCAAGATGATAATTAATGTTTTGCCCTTACAAATATGATTCAAAATTACAAATAATTAGTAAAATAATTATATAACTACCCTTAAAATGGGAAATTCATGATAATTTGTGTGACAAAACAAAAGAATAGAAAAAACATGCGGTCCCTTGAACTTCAATGGGTTATGCGTCTATAGTGTCAGTTTAGAGACGAAATCTGTGCAGCATAGTCTAATAGTTACCACTTGGGTAGATTGCTTTAGGACAAAACCTGTATAAGTTGGATCTCCACATTTATTGAAAAATGAAAACGGTATTGCACAGACAGCTGCTTTCAGAGAGCTCTACACTGCTGGAGCCAGCCCAGTTTGTGTTCTATTAACCAAATGGCAAAGTAGCGGTCATTGATGATGGTGATGATAATGATGTAAACAAAAAACAATTTGTGCACCTTCAGCTTTACCAAAAGTCTGAGAACAATCACTCCATCAAAGACATTGGCATCATAAGAAACTCTTGCACAGTACAAACTTTACGTGTCTTTTCTTTTTCAACTATGCCATTGGTGTAAGAACCCATAATGCTTTCCCTTCACAAACACAGAGCCGAGGGGAGTGAGGAGAAACTCTCTAAAAACTGCTCTGGGGTCAGCTTTGCTATTCGAATGTAACAGGAGCAGCCTCGGTGAGAAAACAAATCATCCTCTCTGTTAAGTGACCGTTGTGGGAAACTAGGACTTTCAGCAAATGAATCCAGATGCTTCTCTCTCTCGCACGTGCACGCGCGCACACACACATACCACGCACGTGCACACGCGCGCGCGCGCGCGCACACACACACACACACACACACACACATACACACAGTGCAGAGGGTATTGCAGACATTAAAGAAGACTTTCCTGATTGTGTTAGCTCTGCCACGTCACTTTGCCTCATCTGCACGTTATAATCCATGCCGGTACGTGGAACAGTGCTTGTACTGAATGCAGTGTAGTATCATGAATGTAAATTCAGTCTGTAACAGTATTGTTAAAAGCAGTCTGTGCTGGGGAATACTAATACATGTCTTTGTAGATCTCCTGTAGTAGAGGGTGGAGCGAGGTCTCCGACTCTGTCTTTTTGATCTTTTGGACAAGCTGAACGTTCTCAGTAACTAGCTGACGAAGGTCGGCCATCTTCTGCAGCAGCTTGGGGAAGAGGTAGGCTGAGTCAGAGTGGTTTGATTGTAGGTGGAGGTCCAGGGCCTGAAGGATGTTGTCCTGACTCTGCTCCACCTGCTTTACGTTCATTAGCCCGGGACGATCTGAAAAAGAACAAGAAGGGACACCTTATGATGAGTCATTACATTTAAGCGAAGCAAACATACAGGGTTTCTGCAGGGTTGAAATTAAAAATGTTTTATTCCTTTCTATCGACACATAGAAAGCAATTTAACAACCGTTTCAAAACCTACAGACCAAAGTATGAAGGAAAACCAAAATGGACAAAATGGGTGAGAATATCATTTTCTTTAGTAGTAGCAGTATATAGAAATAATTTCAAAAGATATAATTCATAGAATTAATGAAACCTGGTGATGGCATGCATGGTTGATGTATTTGACTTTAAAGTTAACATTGATCGAGTCGAACAGCTCCCTAGCAACGAGAGTGTTTGCTTCAGGGCTTATGGTACTTTCTTGCAACAGGCCCGCAATTGGAAAATAAACATTTTATGACTGAGAAAATATTTAAGATTTTTAAATAAAGTGTAAGGTGGTTTTAGACCCTTTTCATAAATTCTTACGGACACTATTAATTTAATACTTTTGAAGACTTATCAAGACCTGCAGAAACCTTGAACATAACAAAAAGCAAATATGACATTCTTCATACATACAAGAAAAACCTTGAATCTCACCTCCACAGAGAATAATAGCAGCAACAAACAGGGCCAGGTCACTGTCATCCAGCTCCAGAGCATTAAACTTGACAGCAAACTCAAACTTGGGCTCCATGATCTCACTGAAGGGTTTTCTTAAGCTGCGCAGGAACTCCCTGGTCACAAAGCCTTTACCATTGGCCACCAACAGTCCATCTTTGTTCATGAGAGAGGGCAGCATGGCAAAAATAGCCTCATGCACACCATACTTCAGCAAAGTCACCTGCAGAGAGCACACAGAAAAGTGTACATTAGTGCCTAAAATAAACAGGCACATCTACATAATGTTAGCACAGTAGACGGCCATTCACCTGGTCATTAAGGTAGAGGTCCACAAACCCGGGAATGCTCTTGGCAAACTCAGTGAGCTCTCGCACCGTCTCCACGGTGGTGCATTGGCAGCGGTAGAACACATGAACCCCAATCTCCTTGGTAAGGGGTGCACCTTGAACTAGCTGGCTCCATACCAAACCACCTTCTGCCTTCCAGAGTGTGTCCATATCGTAGATCACAAACGGCTAAACAGAAGACAAGAATACATTTCTCGAAAAATTACCATCTGTTACTTCAATTAGTGGATTAGCATAAAACATAAGAATGAATTTTATAGCAACAGCTACTTTGTTGTAATATTACATATTTTCAGACTTTAAAGCAGAAAAGGTCTAACTGATTAAAACAATAGAGTGTGGAGGTAAGGGTCAGAGTCACAGTTCCCTATATGCATTTATTAATATGTCTGTAAAACCAGTAGTAAGCGGTTCTAAGACGATAACGTACCGAGGTGCTGCTGGTTTTGCCAGACAGGATGCTGCGGGCCCTCTTCTTGGTCATAACGAGGTTCTTCAGGTAGGCTGCGTTGACTTGTTTTGCCAAGGTCTTCAGGTCTGAGCCCCCTGGTTTGCTAAGGTTCAGTTCTTCAGCAAGCAGGCCTGCCACCAGCTTCTTCCTCTCCACCTCAGGCATACGTCCATATCGGATCGCTGAGCAAATGCACACACATGCTGGTCTTATTTTGGGTGACTATTTCAGGAGTAAATCCCTAAGCATGGGTTCTGATGCCTTTTTTTCTTTTTGTAACCGGTTCCTAGATAGCAAAACACTTTTGTAAATAAAACTACAACATTGAGTCCTTGATCTTAATTGGCCATCACCTCAATAATACCAAAGAAGCATGTTTTAAAAGTGCACGAGACTACAGAAACAAAATGGTTATTGTTTTCTCTTGCCAACTAACAGGGTGCACAAACACATTTCACTCTTCAAGCATTTATCAATGCAAATCAATAACAAGTTAAGGTGGACCTCAAAGTTAAGTTTGAGGTCCCCTTTTCACCTGCCCCCAAACAGAATCCAGCAATCCAATTCTTAAAAATAAACCATTCTCAGTAATTTACATATATTTAAGTCATGGATTTGTAAAGTTATAATAATTTAAAATAACATTTAAATTATGGATATGGTTCATTTGACAAAATATTTCTCATTCTCACCATCATGCGACATTCCCAAAGACAGGCACTTCTGAAAGCGACAATATTGGCACTTGTTACGATTCTTCTTCTGAATCTTGCAGGAACGCTCACAGCGATCATACTCCAGTTTCATTCGCACAGTTCGACGGAAAAAGCCCTGAGTGAGAAACAAAGCAACTGGTTCAGCAACTCATATCAAACGGCACAAAACTACAGTTATCAAACTTTGTAATTTTACTTGGCTATTCTGTTTTACCTTGCAACCCTCACAGGCATGCACCCCATAGTGAAAGCCAGAGGCCTTGTCCCCGCAGACCTTACACTCCACGCTGATCCCAGACCCTGTGCTGTCTTCTCGGCCAAGACGGAGCTGTTCTGACAGCGAGGGTGACGAGGTATGAGATAAGTCTAAAAAACATGAATTTTTCAGTGGAACAAATGACTGTTAAGTCATTATTTATGGCTGAACGAGGTAGTACGATGGTGATTGAGCCTCTTGGCCACTGTTGAAAATATTGCTATATATATATATATATATATATGTATATATATATGGGTATATATATATAAACTGGGTGACATTCCTGAAAAACATCATCTGCTGTATTACAGTTGTTTTCATTGTATACACACCAAAAATGGAACTATGCATATAATTTTAACTTGCTGCCATCTGGCAAGCGTTACTGAAGTATCCGCTGCCGTGCCACCAGACTTTAGAGCAGCTTCTTTCCTCAGGCTTTGATACACCTAAATTCATCCTCCACGTATGATATAGTTTAGTTTAGTTTTTCTAAAGTAGCAAAATGGGACCTAATAAATTAACCTATAGCCCATTGTTTTCACTCAAATAGAAATTCTCAATCAACCAGGACTGGACTCTTTCAAGGATTGCCACTTGAATGCTCTGTCATTTAATTATGTCATGCACCATTTCCAATGACTGTCATGACATAAAGGTTTTACCTGTGTAGGTGGAAGCTGCACTGCTGTTTCGCTTGCTCTGATTGTTTTCCTCCTTATCCAGACTCTCTTTCTCTTTTTTCCTCTGGTCCCCTTTCAGGCCTTTAGAGGGAGGAACTACCTCCTTCTCCTCCTCTTCGTCCTCACTTTCCTTGGCCTTTAACTCTTGCCGGTCTGTCAGTTCTGACACATTGGTCCTCTCGCAGTGGTCTGAACCTCTGAACTTTCCCTTGGGTGGCGTCCACCTGACAACAGCCGAGTCCTGGGGGGATTTGGGCTTGCTGTGGCCGTTCACCCTGTCGTGCTGGTCCTTCCGCTGTCCTTCCATGTTTGCCAGTTAAGCTTTCTCAGCGGCTCCCCTCCTGTCACGTTGCTATCATAGTTCCACTATTGAAGAATAGAAAACTTTGTTTTAAATAAGCAGTATTATATTCAAATGAGTAATGTGCATTTGATTACTTTATTAGTCTTGCAATGGGGACATTTGCAGGATTACAGCAGCAAACAGGTAAAGTGCACACAAAAGACATAATCAAAAATAGTAATATAAATAATAAACGGGAAAAAGAAAACAGTAAAACATCTGCAATAACTGATATGTGGATATCATACAAAACAAGAATGACCACATCAGTGTGAACTGGCCTCAAAAGTCCACATGTCATCTACCTTGCTATTACATCCAGCATGTGAGTGGTTAACAGTCCAAGACCAGTGACACTCACAGGCAAACTGAGCATTACACTTGTCAATACAAGCTGCAGAGCAAAAATGCTCCACTTAATGTCAGTTTTTCATAAAAGCATATTAGTAAAAATGCATATTTAGTTTGGCTATTTAGCTTTAGGTTAGTAAGACATGTATAACTGAAATAAGTGTGACTCTTTGACAGTGTGTTTATTGAAGTTCCCTTTCCCCGAGACCATCCATTACCACTGGTTGTGTTTGAGCAGCCAGGTAGTCCTTGATAGTAATAGGCTTATGACATGATATACACACACACACTGTGTTTGAACAGCCAAGAAGGGGACTCAGACTAATAGGTGCACTAAAAGTTCAAATTTTGAATGAAAATAAATGTGAACACCTTAATATGGATATCTATTAGATCCTCTATTATGATGCATGTTATTGATGTACCAATACGATATAGTACATTTTCTGTAAATTGAATTGACGAAGCAGACCGACTCATTGGTTAGAAACATGCCCTCAGTGGTCTTCCACACCTTTCTTACTAATTTTCTTTCCCATAATAAAATCTAAATTACCAAACGTAGGCCTAAACACAAATAAGGGCCCCATCTCCACGACCCAAGAGTCCTAAGCTAGCCACAGCGTTTGTCCTGACATGTATGTGTCCTGAGCATGCAGTCTGTCTTCTGCTATCTTAAAAAGTAAACATAGTCTCTATTGGAGCCGGGAGACATCTGTATTATTGTTTACCTCATGTCCATGGTAGGGTTCACAGTGTACTTGGGTGCTTAAAGGGGACAGGGTGAATGCACTATGTGCACATTGAGCAGTGCTGATCGCTGGTCGAGGGCAGTAGGGGAGAGGGCATTGATGGTGGGGGTTACATATTTGCCCTGCGGCCCCCTAGTGGATTAATCTGTGCATGAATGTAACGTTAGCTGCGCCCGGACAAACATCCACAGTGTGAACTTATTACAGATTCATTAGTGTTAATTTTTAATATTGTCCTTACATGATGGCCCCAAGCGTCACACTTTGTTTTCATGAGGTTTAGGGAACACACTTCTCAGATTGGGCTGTTTGGGCTTGTAGTCCAGCAGACAACCTGTCACACTAGTTCTCGGAAATATCTGCCAACGCTGGTGTGAATGACAGGACTGTAACTGGATACAGGAGTTTGAGACACGAAATGTCGGCAAAGTCATCAACATGGCTACTGGCAAACTTTTTTAACTCGTGTGAAAACAATATTAAACGTGTAACAACGTGTCGGTTGGACGTCGAGGAAACTCGGCTCGACCCGCAGCTAGTTAGGTTAGCTACTAACCTTGACTACTCACGTTAGCTGCTAGCTGACCCACATTCCCGTGTTGCCTTAAAATAACACGAGCGCACTGAACACGTTAGCTTACCTCTCCCAATACTGCTGCTGGTTCAGGACAGGTTTACGAGAAATGGCCTAAAACAAACATGTAGCGAGCGCAGTCCCGTCCAGGATCGATCGGCTGTTGACAAGTTGTGTGAAGTCCCAGCAGCAGGAGTGAGCTAGCAGCCGGAGCTAACGTCAGACTGGGAGGGTGAACTTAGACTCAGGCCTAACCGCTGAGCTCGAGAGAGAGAGAGAGAAGGAAAACACTTTTAACACTTTAGTTCGCTCCCATATCACATGCAGATAAGCGTAGTTAACTAATAATCCCTCCCCGACTCTCTTCTTGTTGTTCCTAGCTTTGCTTTGCTTTTCTTCACCCCCCCCCTCCTCCTCTCTCCTCCTCTCTCCTCCTCTCTCCTCCTCCTCCTCCTCCTCCTCGATCGTCACATGTCAGGACAACACAGAGCGCGCCCCGCCGCGCGCGCGCGCATGCACGCACGTAAACCCACACATCAGGCTGGATGTATCAAACAGCTTTCTGAAGAGTCAAGGTCTCTCTTATATTTATGCGTGTTGTTTCTGTAACATGGACATTGCTTTTGCATCTGCACGGATCCTGAAAAGCAGTGATCATATCTGCAGAAATGAAACTTTCTGGCTCTTTAGGGCGAGTTGGGGATTAAAATGGACTTCAGATATAATTGGAGTGCATGGCAAAACACATACAAAATGTATTTATCTAATGATGTTTTTCGCCATATTGTACATACCAACCAGGCAAAGCAAGAACGTATTAAATGGGGTTGCCTCGCAGCTTTAAAAAAAAAAAAAAAAAGGTATATATTTTTTTTAATTTATTTGTTCAAATCTGTATTCACAATTACATGGATTTAGAAGAGCTGCTAAAGCAAACAAATACTTTACCAAGACCAAGAAATGTGCGGTTGTGGGGTCTGAACTTTTGCTGTGTTTTGTTATTGTTACGATGTTATAGCTTAAAAAAGAATATCAAAGGTTTTGGCAGGTAAAATCGCTGTAACTGTCTATACGTTTAATTGATTGTTTGTATTATGTATTTTGTGGTTTTATTGTAACTCTCTGGATAATATTATTTATTGTAGAGCAGAAGGTGAGGGGGGCCAAGACATTAAAAAGACACAATAAAAATCCAACCAGAAGATATGTAGTTTGCTCTGCGTGTCAGCGGATGTCTCTGTTAACTCATATGTGCCGACTTTTTTGTGAGTGAGAGCTGTCAAATTATTCAGCGATGACACATTTCAACACTGAAAGAATGACGTGGACTCAATTTCAAAATCAAGCGGATGTGCAGTTTGAAAACTCAGCAGTGTGGATTTGAATTTGCTCTATTGTGTTGTCTTTGTAATTAAAATGTCACCTCTTTTATAACGTATTAAATGTTACTTATTCAAATAGTATTCATTTCAGATACTCATTGTGTAAAGAATAAATTGAGATTTTATTGACAGTTAGGATTACAATTTCTTTGAATTGCATGCAGCGCATAATTTACCCAATAAAAATACAGGCAGAAATCAGGTTAAGGCATCAATTCACTTTTTTATTTACAATTATGATAACTGACAAAAGAAACAGGAAGTTCAATGAGAGTTTCTCTTTCTCTTTCCTGTTTATCAGGAAAGATACTCTTCAAATGAAACTGCTGTATACTCTAATACTGAACCAACTTTTTACGTAAAAAAAGTCAAGCCACCGGAACGAAAAAACACATGTAAAAATGAAACATTGTTATGTGTCTATATTACAAAGCTAAACAAATGAGCTTCCTTGCATTGTATGAAAGTATTAGCCTTCAACACATCTCAACTCAGTTTCAGGATCTGGGTTACTGCTCATCTTCTCTGCACTGAGGTATCGTTGATGTCCAGAATAGGCCTCACACCGGCTGCAGTCAAAGCATTACTTGATTCTGCAAATGCTTCTTCTCATTAAAATGTTTTTAACTCTTTCGGTTTGTGGAGTGAGGTCAGTAATTCAACATTTAATAGAAATGGTAGTACTACTGGTAGTAAATTCAGTTTTAATTGTAGGTGTTCCACTGTTTTCATTTCTTGCCCTTTCAGTCTGAAAGTGACAGAAGTGTCTGACTTGTGTTTTTAGGGGATGTCCATGTCTCCGTTTGAGGCATGGGAGTGGCGTTTTTCTAAATCACATCCAGCACTGTTGTCAACATTTTCTTTGCTCTCCTCGTCCTGATCTTCTGATCCTGATCTCCTTCTGAGACGCAGCCCGGGATCTCTCTGGGTCGGGATCTGGAAGCTTGAGAAGGAGCTTCCTAGCGACGGCCTCTTCTCTAAAAACAGCACAAAGAAAATACCTCAGAACATAAAGTGAATGTTTAGAACAGGCAAGTTAAATGAGACCAAGTGGTTTGGAGATGAGGATGTTGAAATAGAGAAAGGATTTACTGGTCAAAACCCCACAGAAATTTCAGTCAGTATATTTACAGAACAGGCTATGAAATATTTATTTATTCACATACAATCTCTGATCTAAGAAAACGGTGTCACACTGGTCTTGACATAAAGCAAAGTTAAATGTCAACCCAACCACAGCGCATTTAGAAACCTGCAGTACACTCTGTGGAAATAATTAAAATGCTGCTGTAACATAAGACATACATGCTTATTTCAAACATAGACTTGTAATCACATAATATAAAGTTCCTTCTGAAGAATGTTTTATTATCAGACATAAGAACTTTATCACAGTCGACACATTTGAAATGTTCCAGTCACCTGTTTTCATGCACATTTTCAATTTGCACATGAAAACAGCTCAATGGATAACGCTGAAAACTACAAATCTGTGTGGAGCGATGACAAGACTGTTGTACAATGGCACCCATCAAGAGAATCACTTATTTTTCTTGATAAGCTAAACTTCTAATATTGTGGTAGTCAATGGAAACCAGCATTTCCTTTTGCTGATTTTCTGTAAATTAAATTACATTTGTGCTGCATTTGGTTGGAAACCGGGCTTTACAACAGGTGTTACTAATACTATTAATAATGGCTCCGTTCTATTCATGTGTGCCAGTAAGCCATGACAGTGTGACATTGAGCCAGCATGTACAATACCAGGACCCTGTAACTGAGGCAGCTAAATAGAAGTCAGCCAATATACAGTCTCTATCCTTTATAGCTGTGCTTTTCCTACTGTGACATGTCAAAATGTTGTCTGTGAAACACGCTTGATGTCAAAGGTTTGCCTTTCCTCAGCTAGTGTGAAAGCTGAAAAAAACCAAGCTTTAAATGCTGTATGTTTTGTCATGACACATGATTGTCGTGCAGATGGGACACATACCACCGGGTCCGATTGGCCGCATCAGTCTGTTCATCTGGACGTTCCAGTGTTTGACGTTGGTGCTCGCCTGGCGAAGTTTCCGCTGGGCAGCCTGTCAGAGAAAAACAGCAGCTCATTAAAACAACCGAGCAATTAAGAAATAAACAACTGTATACTACAACTAATATACATATCTGTAATAAGTATCTTTTCACAGTGAGGTTACACAGTCCTGTCACTAAGGGATACAAATGATAATTACAGAAATGACAAAGTAAATAAGAAGAGTAAGCTTCACCTTAAAACTGTGGTTCTGGTTGGCATTTGAATTCATTGAACTCTTTTGAAGGAAAAGCCTTGATAGCGGTCTATTTTGTTTCATTTATGTCCGTTATACTGCAAACTGTAATGTGTCGCCCTGTCTGTAACTACATGTAGATGCCGTTGTCTTTATCCTTATAAATGACATTTCTAAATTTTAACAGGCTCTTACCTGGTTAAATGATGGTTAACACAAATAAATACAACTTAACAGGTGTGCTTTTATTTTGTAGTTCTTACCACTACATCCTGGTCAACCCTATGCCTGTTGGCGCGGACCTCCTCGAGCTGCCTCTGCGCCTCGTCCAGGGATCGTGACTTGACCTCCATTTCCTGTTTGAGCTCCTGCTTCTCCCTCTGTGTCTTCAGGATGTACTCCTCCTGTTCCTCCTGCAGGGACATCAGGGCCTTCATTTTCTCCTCCTCCTCGGCCAGTAACCTGGACACAAAAAGAAAATACAAACAATAACATTTTATTTAAAACAATTATGACTGAATCCTCTGATTGAGAGGATCAAAAGTTTCAGGCATTATAATAAGCAGCTATACACAGACCCTAATGCATGCTGTTTGCAGATTAATGATCAATTAATCAGAAACGTTTACTTGGAAAGGTTGAACGAGCAAAGAAACAATAACAAAATAGATCTGACTGATGGCAGCGTTTAACAACTTCCTCTGTTGGCGGTTAAACTTCCTGAGGAACATAACGCAACATGAACTCCTTTTAGCAGCTGAGCTTAATGTCTGCCGGGTGCAGAGAGCGCCTCCCTTCTTACAGTTTACAGATTATTGTTTGGAAGCTCTCAAACAAATGACTTCTTGTTGTGCTCTGAAGGTGTATAATGTCTCTAATGTCTTAGAGATGGTTGGGTACATCTAACACTCTACCCTGCTTGAGCATAGCGGAAGGCCTCCTCATCCAGCCTCGCTTTGATCTCCTGCTGCAACGCCTCTTCCAAACGCTTCTGCATCTCCTCCAGCTCCTTGATCCTCTTCCTCTGCCTCTCTGCCTCCTCCTCTTTCAGAACCATCTCTGCCTGCATACTAACCCGAGCCTTGAGAGGTACAGCAAGAAGCAAAGGAATTAACAATCATCTTGTTGCTTCTGAATTCAAAATATGTTCTTCCTTCTGTGCCGCCGCACTCACCTCCTCAGCCTCTCGCAGCTGGACCTCCAGGGCCCGCTGGAGCTGTTCGTGCTGCTGTCGCCTCCTCTGCTCGTCCTGCTCCAGGAGGACCTGAGCCTGCTTTTGCGCCTCTTTCAGGAGATCCAGCTCTGCCAGCTTACGCTCCCGTTCCTCCTGCAGGGCCCGCAACCTCTGCAGTTCCTCCTCCTTGGACTGTTGTCTCTTCTCCCGCTGCTCCCGCTGTTCACGGCGCTTCAGCTTCAGATCTTTGTGGAGGGATGTTTTCCCCTCCACGTGCAGCCTGATCGCTGTTTGAATGGCTGTATAAAAGATTATATTTAAATTAAGCTTTTAAGATTCATCCATGACTAGTGATCAAGTCTCCTCTATAGGGCTGCCTGCCTTTAAACAACTAACTTTTCATTGGTCTAAGTAGTCTAAGATTTCTATTGTTGATTAGTAATTTTTTAAGATATGTTTATGCTAAATGACTTATTTCCAAGAAACTATCGAGCACATCCCTGGTAAACTCATACTTTGTTTTGTCGACAAACTGTACGATTGTTAGTCGACTAAGAATTTCTCTAATCAAGGACATCCCTGCTCCTCTGACCTGTAGTCCACTCCTGTCTCTGTTTGGTGTCTGAGGCGCTCATCTCATAAGTCTTGGAGAGGGTTTTCAGACAAAACATGCACCTTTTCCCGTCTCGGTCTGGTAGCACCTGTTCAAAAAGGAACACAGGATTTTTAATTGATACAAATTACTTCTTCACGTGTCCTATAGATTTGTTGTGATCGTGTCTTAAATAAATAGTAGTAAGGAGGGAAAAAAAGGTGAACTCACAGGGTAAAAGATGTTTTTGATCCATTTTGAATGACCAAACAATATGTGATCGTCTACTTCCTATAATAAAGCATGATTTTAGAATGATTGCTTTATTTACTTTGGAGTAAAATGGTGCAGTGTGAAGGGGCCTTGCTGAAGAAATAACAGAACATTACCATATTTGTGTTTGTCATTACTAAGTGTGGTAATGTGTGGCATTCATTAGCTAACAATTGAGTCAGTGTCCACCAGAAAAGCCCAGGTAACAATAGTTATTATACTTCAGGCTTCATAGTCCGAATGGGTCATTCGTGAGATTGAGGCTTGAAGAATAATCTTGACTTTCTGAGGAAATTTGAACATTCAGTTTCCACCCAAGGTTACCTTATAAACTTGACTGTGTCAAACCTTTTGGGATTATGACACATGAATATGAAGCTACGTCTACTTTGGGATTGTATGAAAATTATCGGGGTAGGGAGGCTCAGAAAAGGGGGAGGGTTTGTTAATTTTCTCCTTGCTGAAGGGAGGCTGCAATTTTTAGGATGGAGGGGTAGGGACTTAAGGGATTAGTAACTTAATGCTTTGTACACACACTTTTGTCACAAGGCACAAAGCACATTGCTATCGCCAGATGTGTGACAACTTTGTTCAGCAAGCTAGCCAGCTGTACACTAGTTAGCTTGCTAGCTAGCTTGCCGATCCCACCATGCTGTACTGCTACTCCGGTTACACAAAAGGAGTCAAACAGCGGGCTGGTGGATCTAAACCGTTAGACCCACCAGCGTGTGATGCCACCACAACAACTAGCAACAATCTTTTCTTGTCCATTTTGATTCAAATGTCCACGTGAAACAGTTCATATCCGTTTTTATGGTAACATTGTATACATTTGATCCGGTTAGTTGTGGTTTCACGTTGCAATTATGCGAGCAGAAATAATTTTACATCACGTACATCCTGTCGTCATCATGAGCTGCATCTCCCTTTACTGGACATTGATTGGTTTGAAAGAACAAGTTTTTTCCAACTGACTCTCCATTGGTCCAAATGTCAGTGAAACATTGTGCTACCACAGCTCTTTTTTTTTCTTCTCCCTTTTCCTAGTTCTGTCAACAGCCAGCCAGAACTTCCCGCATTTGGTCCGAGAGTCCGACCCATCCAAAGAACACTAGAACTGAACCAAAAGTTTGATCTGGACAGAGACAAACTCCTTTTGCCGGAACAAGGATCAGCTGTTTTATGCGGATCGTGGTTCGGGGGGACATCACATCTGTATTTTTGGTTTGGATCAAAGTGCGGACCAAACAAACAGGTGTGAAAGGTCCCGTAGTCAAGGAAATGGTCCAACTTGTAATAAAACGATGGAGGGCCTTGCTTGTTGTTCTTTTTAGAAAAGTGAGACGTCATTTTCTGCCCTCCTCCCACCCAAATCATTCCTGCATAGTCCCCTGTGACTCCTTGCATCTGGTTGCACATGTGTATGGGTTGTGAACAATGAAGGAGTTCCATTTTCACAAGCAATTCACAAGAAAAAGTTTAGGAAAGTCATAAAATAACTCTTAATCATCTTCCCCCTCATCTTGCAACATCATGGGGGAACCACAGGATTAAAGAATAACACTTTGACTCAAATGTACAAAAGAAAGCAAACAAGAACTATGTATATTACCTTTTGGGATAAATTGACAAAGAATACAATCCACAGTTCTCCAGTGTTAACAGTGTTGAGCTTTGAAAGATGATCAGCTCCAGCTGCTTACCTCCACACAGCAGTTCCCATCCAGAACTATGTTGCCCTGACAGTCTTTGCGGTCCTCCCCAGTGTAATAGGACAAGTTGCTCGGCCTTAAGGTGAACCAGCGTTCCTTCCAGTTTCTCCTCAGCTGGCCTTTCTTCCACAGATAACCCTGCACGCACCCGATAGACACAGACGTTTACTGTCACCAAAACCATTCAGCGCATGTCAGGATGGCAAAACACAGACTTTTGGTTGCAGATGGGCCTCCTACCTCTTTGAGGACATCACCCACTATCTCCCTGTATACTTCCTCTATAGCCATGCTGACTATGCTCTTATCAATTCCTCTGGTCATCTTTCCCGAGTTCATCATCTTCAGAAAAACCCAAACAGTAATGCCGCTCTGCTGCACTGAATCTTGGGAGAAGAAGTCCTCTAATTCAACACAGTTGAACTCAATACTCATAGACATACATATCTTCTTGAGGAGGTACTCCACCTGAAGAGGAAAAGAAACCAATGGTTTTGAGAGGGAAAATGTCTGTGGTTCATTTGAATTATTTGTCTTTGCTGCATTATACTCAATCAAGGAAGTTACTATCTTCTTCTATTATAATCAAGTACCTTTTTGTTATGTTTTTTTTCCGAGTGTTTTGTGTTTAATTTAGTTTGCATCTTAGTGACTTCACTCTAAAGGTTGTTTTGACTTCATTAGAGCTGTGGAGCTATTCACAATAAATGATTGTTGTCACAGCAGCCTGTATTTTTTCATTATTTGTGCACTTTATTTCGTTGTTACCACTTTTCAACATAAAACACCACAGTAAAGATCACATCCAACAATGTCCTTTCTCAAGACTAACTTGTAGCTTTTAGTTTCCTTTAGAAACAATATTTACTACGCTGTAGTATTCGTAACATCACCGATTTATTTGCACTGTGGTTGGTATGTGAGGCAAGTATTTAAATAAAACTAGATAATGTTTACTCAGCATGGTATAAACTACTCTGCCCTTGAAATGTAGGGGTTTCTATTGGCAGCAGCTGTGAAAAAAACACAACAGGAAACCAAAGTCTGCAAGTGAGAAACAAGCCCACACTGCTGCGTTCCATGAAAGCAAGAAACAGGGTTTCAGGCAGGTATTTAGTGGTTGTAAAAGATCCATCTCCACTTTTAGGTCACAGATTACTGACTACAGTCTCTGAATTGTACTCAACAACAGAGCACAATAACTTGAATTATCCATGTGTCTAATTTTAGAAACAAATGTCACTATCATTACACACAACTACAACCAACGATGACTTCAAGATGTGCATATTTGTTTGCTTATTTATTTAATGCTGATTGCAGTCCAATCATGTTTTGAATATTAAGAAAATAGCACATTTTTAAAGTAATACTTTATAATAGAACTTGTAATGAGTGTGAAGAAATACATTTTAATCTAAATTTACTCTAATTGAACCTACCTCGTCAGGGACCATAACCAATGGGTACTTGTCTTCAGAGAGAAAATTAAAAAGGCACCAGAGCCGAAAAGCATCCCTCTCTGGCACAACAGTGCTACTGGTTTTGTCCGTCTGGTAGTTTTTTTTTGCTGTAAGTGTCCAACAGAGCTCATCTACGTTTTCCTTAATAAAAGAGCCCTCAATGACCTTAAATTACAAAATGCAGAGATTAATAATAAAAAAAAAATGAAACAACAAATCCTTCATTACACGGCATATAATTTGACAAAACAAAAAGAGAATATAGTTGTATTGTTATCACCTTGTCCAGGATGTATTTGTTGAGGTAAGGCATGTAACCCTGACTAGAAACTGGACCATCATCGTCATCCCTGAAGTGCTCCTCCAAAGCAACTGGATCGTGTGGGATACTCAAGACTGTGCACAGGTTGTGGGACAGCACCTGGAAAATCAAGATACCGTATATCTAGTAGACACCGTTGGAAAATATTCACCAACAAATTCAGAGAAAATATTTATTTTGATCTTAAGGGAACTGAAATTTAGAATTTCTGCTGCATCATATATATCTAAACATAATTTAGTTTGCCCATACATTAGTGTGAAACCGATAGAAAAAAGAGTGTGTGCCTGGAGTGATTTACAAGGACATACTTCATGGTAAACAGTTCAAGACACTGCAACAAATTAAATGTTTATCTCAATGCAGCAGTTTCATACATTTATTGCAGCTCAAAGTGCTTTGCAGCTGACTGACAAAATAAAAAGTCAATAAGTAAAACAATTGGAAATAAAATAAAAAGGCACAAGAATAATAATTCCCAACTAACATAAATTAATGTATGCAATCAGTGTACTACTATTACTACCAGTATTAAATTTTTACTGCAATACATTTCTTCAAATGACAGCGTGCAACATCTTGAGATATCTTTTGCATGGTATCAGAAAACAGGTCTCTGTGTGTTGAGCCATAACCACATCCTGTCTCTCGTCTCCAGTGCCCTACAACATCTGTCAGTTTTGAAGCCGAGGCCTGCAAACTGCTTACTTCTGAGTGCGCCTAAAGAGCGTGGTGCCTATACACAGGCTGCATGCATGAGAAGGGATAAGCCTAGTCATGGGGCTGACTCGCTGTGAGCCGGCAGCGACAGGCAGCACATCGCAAGAACGTGGAGTTGGCTGGGAATGGAGTCTGATCCAAAGCAAGACCAATAAGTGACATAACAATGAGATCAACAAAAATACAGTGGCTTCATTGACGCCCTGTGGCGAGAGACAACAACCACGAACATGTTTCCACTGTCTCCTCGCTCTTACTCCAACAATGTTCTTTTGACATTCACGGGCTCATGTCTATTCAACTTGCTGTTCTCTGGTCAGGTCCAGTGCCAGAGGACCCTTTGCACTATAAGCTGGTACATGGAGGCCCAGTGTAAGCACAGCTTGGAGATGAGGGCTCCCATTCTTATACAGACTGAGGGCAAACTGTTACTCTCGTGCTCTTGCCAGACAGAGGTGCATATTGTGTCCTCTTTCAGGAGTGAAAGCATTTTACGCGAAATGTAGAGAACAAATTTGTTCCATGTTGGACAGCATGCGGTTTTAAAGCACAGGAAATAGTGAAGATGATCAGATTGCCCACACACTTTTAGTTCCTGAAGCACAATATAAAATCTAACAAAGACCGAATAACAAATGTATTTGTGACATTTAGTTTGCTGAGCATTTCGAATATCTTTACCTCATCCTTCTCAGAGCGAGCCCACGTGATGGAATATTAATTGTGGTAGGAAATGAGGCGGCAGAATAAAGAAGTAAGTGAATTTTCAGACAAAAAAGGTCTTATTTTCTTGGTAGAGGACACCCCACTCACCTTCAGCTGAGACTTGGACACCTTGCCACTCTTCTCCAGATCCAGGGCTGTGAAACCGTACCAAATGGACTTGAGCAGCTCAGACCGCAGGTCCATGTCTGCAGCACAGTTACTTTCTGGTTTCCTCCTCTATGTCTCTTCTTCTTCCCTTTGCTCTTGACACAGGGCCCCTGGGTGACAGACAAACACCCACACTGTGTAGCTCCTGTCAGGCAGGCATGGAGCTTTAATAGGGTGCTGGCAGCGACACCTGCAGGCTGTCCACAGTTACTGACGGAGAGGGAGGGTCTTGTTTGTTTCCACGATGATCTGATCCAGTGATGAAAGAAGTATTCAGATCCTTTGGTAGAAGAAGAAGTACTGCAATACGAAAATACTTCAAAACAAGTAAAAGTACTTGGTAAATAGTTTGCTTTAGTAGGCAACCTTTAAAGGGTTGCGTTATATTATAGCTTTATGTTAATATATTAAGTGCTTTAATTGTTTTTATTGCCTCTGCTCCCTTCAAGGGCTGATGATAGTATAGAAATATCAAGTGGTGTTCAATGTTTTAACGGTAACAAAGACACAGTATTAAGTAAAGTTATTTTATTGGTGCGGTATTGTTCTGAACAAGCTATAGTTTCTCTTATACCTTTACGTTTTGGTCTGTGGTTATCCAAGTTAACTTTCACTAAGTTTATAACGAAATTAACATTTAGCATTTAGAATAGACATCACATTTATTAGAATGAATAACCTGATAACGTTCATTAAAATAAGGGGTGACGTTCACTTTAACTAAATGGCTGTTTATATCAGGATGCTTCTGCTTACTCCAAAGATAAATGCACAAATACATATATTTCACTTTACTACTGTATTCCAGCGTACTTGTTGCCACACTTCTTCTGTTACTTGTTTGATATGGCACATGTTCTCGTCCTGCTTGTATGTTTCCACTCTCGTGGATAATACATTTCTATTCTACTTGCAGGCCGCGGCAAAAAAACAATCACGTGGTAAAACAACTTTCGCGTCGTTACCATGGAGCTGTTTATGAAAAGTCGCTGCTCATTGGTGGAGCCGATAGCCGAAACCAAGGTGCGTGCTGTCATTGGTCGGGACGGTTTCCTATTGCGACCAATGGTGATGCGCGCTTTTTACAAACTGCTGCGAGTCCAGGAAGTTGACAGACAGCCCACTGCGGTGAGAACAGACGTAACAAGGGATCTTTAAACCCGCACAAAACCTGGAAAAACAAAACATTTGGAATTAATTGTATCTGAAATACTTTATTGGGAGCACAGAAGGAAGTAGCAGAGGTCCTTTTCTATTTTTGAAGTATGTAATGTATGTGATAAACGGCTTTAAATGCGTATGTGTTAGAGAGAAAGGACATCACGTTTTAACAGTTAGCCTGATGCTCGCGTTAAAACTAATAACACGTTGTTTAGCACCCAGCGCAGAATCTGATCTATTGGTCAGGCTTTTAAATGCGATTATTAAATACCTGGTTTAATACCGAGTTTTGTGTTTTTACTGTCTCACTGGTGGTGAGCTCGAGCTTTCCTACTTGCTGGTTATCTTGCCTCATATCTTTGTGAACTGTGGAGCGGCTCAATTGTGAATTCATAAGTTTGGGAAATTATTGTCGTCTATTGTTTATGTATTTGCCGGTGCATGGTTTATGTATGTTGTCTATCTTTACACACTGTCTGCTATGAGCCTTTTAGAGAGTTTCATGCTTGGTGGTTTATTCGAGTTCGCCCTTTGCTCCTCTAGTTGCTCTTCACGCCGTGCTATCATTATGGACCCCTCATCAGTCCTCTGTCCGCTAAGTCAGAACAGAATCCGTCGTGACATCATGAGGTAAACCAGTTTATTTAAGTATTGGAGACACTGTTCTTCTCTATTTCTCCTGCCTTTAGAGTGATTGATCTCAGTACTTTTTGTGTACAGTGTGTAGCAAATACAGAAAGCTGGAATCAAATGTCCTGTCATATGTGTAATCATGTTCTCTTATTGTTTGATAGTTTATTGTTAATATGTGCCTGCTTTAGATTGTATTTTATTTGGCAAGGTCACTACTATTTGTGTTTGGCATTGAACATTTGCAAAATGTGGCTTCTTTTGTTCAGTAAAAAAAAATAGTGAAATACATTTATACTTCTCAAAGTAAGCCTGCAAGAATTGTTGTATTTGAACCAAAACTTGGATGTAAAACTAATAATCAAAAATAAATTCCAGCAGTGTTTCACTCTAATTCGGTCTATTATTTAGCAATTGACTGGTTTTCTCCACACAGATCAATGAATGAACATAACAAAATACCAGCGCACCCAAAGCCTTCCAAACAGTTCTCCACACCTCACCTTTCCAACCAGAATATTGAGATCCAGGATCCAGGAATCTCAGAAACGGGTAGGAAGGCACCTGTGCAACCAGGTGTCAGTAGGCTTCCAGTGCTTGCAAGGTCCCTGCGTTTCCAGACCCCGTCCGACTTCAGTCAATCTCACTGTAGGTGGGAGGAGAAACTTCTGTCTGTGAGTGCCTCCTTCATGTCCTGCATATTTAAATGTATTCTGTCTAATCATATTAATCGTATGTTCCTAATACTTTTATTTTGTCTACAGGGGAAAACTAAGAATAAAAGGCCATGCACCAGGCCTATACCTTTCAACCTGTCTCAGCCCAAGAAATCAAGAGTGGCCACTGAAAATCATCAACCCCTCTCTGTTTCTCAATCAAGGACCGGCACTCATGCTGTCCAACCTGATAACAATGTATGCAATGCTCGTATAAAAACCCAAAACATTAATGCAAAACCTATAAAACCGCCAGCTACGTTAAACCGCAATGTGGACTCAACTACAGGGACATCTAATGAAAAGGTTCGAGAAAATACACACAGACAGATTTCAGGACAATTTGGGCCTTCCAACACATTTAAGACTTCAGCCATTTCAGACAACCCTTTATCACACATTCCCAATAACGCTATGCATCCGACCAGCGCTGCTCCTTCTGCACAGCCTGCCTTTACTGCAGAGGCCTGTTTGGATAACATGAGCCTGCTTAGTCTCAACGATCCAGCCAAGACATCCCATGCTAGCCAAAACATGCAGCTGACCACAGAGGGCAGTTTTTCCAAAGGTTCAACCGGTGAGTTCAATTTGTTGTTGCCTTATAATGTTCATCTTTTTGTTGAAACTGTTTTTGAGAGGTGATGAATCAACTTTTTGGTAATTTTGAAGGATGAAGTTTGTGGTGCTGTTTCATATTGATTGTATTCTATTTAGCTTGTTTTACTGACACTAATTAAACATTTTTAATACTGCTACAACTGCATTTCTCCGTCGAGTTGAATGTATCTCACCTGCACAACGATACACTTGTAGCTTATAATTAATTAGATAGCTAGAATCATTTGGATTTTCATGATTACCATTTCTCTTTTGTTGTTGTGCCTTTTGATAACTACACTGCTCCCTTATTGTTCCTTGTGAATTGCAGTAAACAGTGTTTCAGACAAAGGGGAGAACTTCCAGTCTGACCATGCAGCTTTGCTCAGTATCCTTCGGAACGAAGGAGTAAGAGTCACAGATGTGGGATGTGCAACTCCACAGTCTAACTCCTACAACTACCTGGTAAACTGGGTTTAAAATGTCATTTACTTCTTTCTTTTACGATGTCTTTTGGTCCCTACTCTTTTACTTACCGGTTATTATTGAGTTTTTAATAGTGAGTTCAGCATTTAACCATTTAAATAAGTTACATCTTTTCAATGTGTTAAATGGTCTCATTTGATGATTCTCTTGTTTGCAGCCCAAGCGAGTGTCTGTCATGAAGAGTCGACAAAAAGCCGGACCCACTACGGGTAAGCGCAAGGTTAAGACATCATGTGTGTACCTAAATATACACTATGTGACCACAGTAGATATAAAACATGTTGTTAACCCCATTGACAATGACAGATATGACTGATTTCATGAATTTTCTTTTTTTAGTCAAACCAGTTTGAGAATTTCGAAGCAATATATTTGTATTACTTTTGTCAAATGAATACATAATTTATTTGATTAAAGAATTAGTTTGATATTTTGGGTCAAACTCTGATTCACTTTCTTGAACTGAGTTAGTTTGGCTTAGAGGTGAAAACAGCTCGCCTGGAAACATGTGCACATGCACATTAGTGTGCCTCCAACTGGGGTCCGTCCACACGTTCCTGCTTGGCCCAGAGGCTTCACATCAAGATAAGCATTACAAACCTTTTCTTTTGACTTGGAAAGATTTGAAAATATAAAACCTTCTTCTATATGAATGCTCTGAATCCCGTATATTGCACCTTAAGTTAGTGATGTATTGTGTCAACGAGAAACGGACAGAAGCAAGCCAATTATAGTTCTTGTGAAACTGAACGCGACTCAGTATTACTTTGTTATGTATAAAGTTACTGAACAAATAATGCAATGTAAATGAACCAGCTTATGCATGTCGATCATAACTGTGCCCTTTGTGCTCTTCTTACAGGATCAATAAGGTTGGTGCAGTTCTCCCCAGACCCTGCTGCGCTGCAAAGTATCCTGCAGAACGAGGGAGTGAAGGGAGGAGGGCCTGCTGGCTCCACACCCCGAAACTCCACCTGTCCACCAGGCAGAGGCACTTCAATCTACACAGTATGTATACACAAACTTTATCATTACATGGTTTTGAATCACAAACACAGTTACATTTAGTGTGTCGCTTCCTTTCTCAGGCTCAGAGAGTGCCGCTCAGAAAGAATCGTGCAGAAGCGTTCGCAGGACCACCAGGTAAGATGCAGAAATGTTGTTTTGGTTTTCTTATGAAGCCTAATGCATCCTTATCTGTAATTTTACACTGACTACACTACACTTTTATCCTCAGCAATAGCGGTCAAAGTGACTCCACTGAAGACGTGGACTCCGCAGAGGGTCCGCGACACCAGGCATCAGCCCATGTCTGCTCTGGTCAGTGTGCATGTATTGTATGTTCATGCTCTGTCTAATTAGGTACGCGGTGATTCTCACAGATGCTCCATTATCTCACCACGCTGCTGTTTTCAGAAATGGCATCAGTCGACACAAAAGTCACCGTACTGCACTCCTGGGCTACGGAGCTGTAAGGCCAACCTTCAGCCGCACCAGGAGGTGAGCACAGGAAATGATGTCCGCTTTTATAACGTCTTCAGAGCTTTTACACAAATCTGTTTGAAAGTCGAACAAGAAACGCAAAGAGAACACAATAAGTGATGATGCGACACCACTGTTTAATTTAAAGATACCTTTTAATATGGAATAACTGAAACGAGAGCATGAATAACATTATGCAATAGCTGTGATCCAGAGCATGTTACTACTATCACCATCACAGCATATATCTTTGACCAGCAATAAACATACATGTGCTCCGTATCACAATTAATATGACTTGTTTGTTAGCAGGAGATTGTCCAGAGATTGTTCGACGATCTAGAGGACGAGCAAAGCACACGTGTGACAGACAAAGATCCTGAGACGCCAGCAGAGCGGCTCCTAGTTCAACACACAACTGTAAGAAGTGAACTTAGGTTTAAACTTAGCAGCCATATATATTATTTCCATATAATATTGAATTAAGTTCTTGTCAGGTTATTTAAAATATTTTGTAAAATCCCTGTATGCTGTTTGGTGTCGTCCCTCACTGCTCCAGACTAAATCCCACTGTGAAGAAAAGGTAGAGGAGAGCAGGGTCGGTGACAACGAGGTTGAGGAGGATCAGCAGAGCATTGTGGGAGGACAGCCGTTCTTCCAGGCACCGCAAAGAGAGTCTGTCATTTTTTTCTCAACGGGCAAAACGCTGTTAAGAGCTCCGCGCTTTAAGAAGCAGGAAGACTCAGCCCGTCACGAGCAGCATGGCCCGGTGCTGCAAGCGGAGAAAGAGGTGTCGCCGGTGTCAGTGCTACCCTGTGAGATCAACCCTCCTGTTCAGAGTCTGACATCTCACAATAATGAATTATACTATAGTATATTAACTATGATACTTTTGGTATTACGCATACAATGAACATTTCCCATGTGACTTTTGTACCATTACAGACCTCGTTGTTCAGAAGACGTGTGCTCTGAGTCCTGCCGTGGCGATGCTGCGTAAGCGTTTGCCTCCTCTGGAGGAGCTTCTTTTGGACGAGGAGGTGGCCTGCTACATCTCAGCGTCTGTCCCGGCTGCTCCCGGTTTTCTCCCTCCTCGGCCCCGCTGTGGAAACCCGCTGGCCTCCATTTTGCACTCCGAAGAGGCCTCTGTGAGTACACCGCTGACTGTGCATATTTATTTGTTTATTTGATCGGGACAGAACATTTTAATGGACATCAGTATAAAATACAAGATGTAAACATGCCGGAATTATCAAGTGATAAAAAAATATACATGTTCAGAGAAGTATTAACGATGCTATGTGTAATGTTTTTACATTAAATCATTAGTTTTGAAATGATTTATCGATCGTATTTTGATCAATTATGGATTGATCAATTAAGTGTATGAAAGGACAAATGACCAGCGTAAGTGACCAGAGCAACCCATGAAGTGTTGAAATGGTTAATTTAACTGACTAAATGATCTATGCAATATGGAAAGTGTTATAATACGGTGTGTGTATGTATGTATATATATATATATATATATATATATATATATATATATATATATATTACAATAAGACTCAGCTGAGGCTGCGCTGAGGCACAGCAAAGCTCCAGCTAAATGCTAACATGGGCATGTTGACGTGCTAAATGTTTACCATGTTTACCACCTTAGTTTAGCTCTTTAGCACTAAACACAGCTGAGGCTGATGGGAAGTATTGGAGACATTTGATTTTTGACCTGATAAAAAGTTGATTGAACACCAAATCTAGAACAATTATTTCTGAGGGAAACATCACAGTCTGGGCCATATCATGACCATCCAATAGTTCTTGAGATGTTGAGCTCAAACCAAAAATGTGAACCTTGTTGTGGCGCTAGCGGAAATGTCATGTGATCTTTAAAGGAATGACACTTTGGCACATTTGGTTGTTTGTTGTCTTTGACCAGATCTGAAAAGATCTATCAACTTCATCCGCTAGTTCAGTACAGAGATACTTTAGGTCCATGCTGAATACTAAATGTAAGCAGGTTGTGAGTGCTTTGAGTATTCACACATACGCTCCCTATAAAACATATCTCTCGGAAAGCAAGAAAGCAAATTAGCTTGGTTCTTAAAGTATTAAACTATTCCTTTTATATGTATGTATGATGCAACACAGTGCATTGCGAAAGTTATCACATTTGGTTTGACAGTGACATCCAACACTAAACATCAAACTTAACATACACATAGCATATATATATTCTCTGCACATGAACACAAATATTTCTTATTGTTTTGTTTTCCAGACATTTGTTCCGATTGGTTTCGATCCCTCGTCCGGCTGTTGTTCTCCACAAAGCTCTCCGCTGTGGGAGAGGTGACTTTGCACTAATAAGTACAGTATTTGTATTACAGTTCATATCTAGAGTGGATACGTTCACTCTGGTATACTGATGACACTCTTTTAATGAAACTTTTTTAGTTTGTCCAACACTGTTAGCTGCTTGTATAGGCTTTTTGTCTCATGGATGCTTTTTGAAAGAATACATATATAATGCGGCTTTTACACTGCAGGTATTCATGTAAACGAAGTCGATGCACACTTATTAGAAACAATGTTTATTAAATGTATTTTTTTTTTAAGTTGGAAAAACAAACGTCTTAAAAGGTCAATGAAGACTGAACTTAACCAGCGTTATGGCTTTAGTATACATCTGGATTAGGATGACTCCCCAGAATCTTCTTGTGTGAATTGAAAATGATTGATGTTCTCAATGTACAATGTTTATAATAAATATATATATATATATATATATGGCACTGTCTGTTTTTTTTAAATTTTATTTATTATCAATCATTTTTATAATCAAGTAATCATATAATTGTAATTCATTTATGAAGGAAACGCATCAAATATGTGTTTGTTCAAGCAGCTCAAATATCAGAATGGACTGATCTCTCTTTTAAATCATAATAAATGTAATATCTTTGGGGGTTTTGGACTGTTGAACTTGATGATGTTACCTTGAGCTTTTGGAACATGAAATTGACATTGATGACGATATTGAAATCGTTCCTATTCAGGCTATATCAGCTTCTGCTACTTTGATTTGAATTATCCTTTTTTTTTTTTTTTTTTTTTTTTTTTAATCTGCCTCTTGTAAATCCCCACATTTTTTGCCTAATAATGTTAATTATTAGAACTTCAGGCAGTTATTTTTCCTGAAGTCTTGCGTAATGCTGTCGCCGCTCACACAAACTCCTCAGCATTACAGACATGGAAAAAAAGTCTTCTTTATTGCATGAAACGAGATATGAAAGGTTTGCTTTCAAAATCAGAGCCATTTATTGCCAAGTATGTTGGACATACAATTTGTCTTGGTGGTTGGTGTAAAACATTGGACAATAAACTACATTTCCCATATGGCCTCGGTGTCAAATGTAGAGTTCGAACCTTTTACCGGAAACATGAAACAAGGTGCACATATCAGCGTCATGTGACACAGTATCTGGTTTTAGAGAGAAGACAGTATTTATACTACATTCAGTACAGTATGTGTGAAAAAACTGCTGCTGGAGCTGTTCTGTGACAAAATAAACTAAAACGTTTTGGAAATCCTTTTCATATTTTATGGCTTTGTTTGTATCAATTGGACATAATTAATCTGAAATGCATTCAAACTGTTTCCTGTCACATGAGCGCCATGTGCTATTGTGTTTTCCTGTCTGTAACTGTCGCCTGCAGGTGGTATATTTAGTAGAGTTGTAAGTGGGTGGTGGAGGGTGTCAGTGGGTGGGGGCTCTGTGAACACTAGTCTATAAAGCCTGTGCCTTCACTGGTGCCTCCCTGAGGAGCAGAGGGTGAAGCAAGAGCGCCGCTATTCTCGCTCCTTTTCTTTCCCTTCGTCGTGTCGACAGCCCCCGATCTTCTGGAATCATGTCCGATGATCTCCATCCAACCGTCGACCCCACGAAGATGGGGCTTGGTTGCTCCATCGCCGTGCTGACGTCAGGAGGAGACGCCCAAGGTAAGCACAGTCTCCAGTACTTTACCACAGCTTCATTTTGAACTGTCAAAACTCAAAAAGAATCCGTCGGTTGGCATCTTCCCTGCTGGTGTGTCTGAGTACAACACTGAATCCCAACCAGCTGTAAGTAGCCTATGCTCCTACAGGGGCCAACAGAGTATCATGTTAATGCCCTGCATGACATCTGTAGATCGTCCAGGAGTCAAAGAACAGAAAGGGCAAGCAACACGTCAGAGTGGCTCAGTTCAAAGCCAGCTGTCGGAGGTTGATGCATGTTTGGCTGCCATGATAAGATTGCGTCTCGGATTCACAACACCACTAGTGTTTGATGTATTTTCAGCACACCTTAAAATGTCCTTACAAGTGACAGACAAGGCACAACATGCATTGTGTGGCAGATCAAGAGTATACACTCTATACGTTTAAACTGAGAGTTTGTTAAGATATCATCCATACAGGCTGCATTTGACTTTGTCTTATAAACTTTAAAACTAGCATTAAGTTCCTCTAGGAAATTGCTTTATCAACTGTACTTGAAGTTCAACTGGACGATGTCTCATATATAGCTCCTGATCCTATGTGATCTCGCTACCCTCTAAACCTGACTATCTGCCCAAGTGTTCCCTTATTTCAGATCTTTGGGGCTAATTTGAGTGGCGTTGACCTTTTTCTGGTATGGAGGAGAGAAATGCCCCCGATCCACAGCTGCTGTCTGGTGAAACCAGAGCTGCATCGTGCCAAGCTGCCACAACACAAGCTCACACTGTGGCATTTAGTGTACTGGACATCCAGGGGCAGGATGGTACACAAGACAGACAGTCCCATAAATTCTGCTGCTATCCTTTTCATACGGCTATTTCTGGCTCATCTGTTGACGATGCATAGGTCACTTAAAGGTCTTAAGCTGATATTTGACAGGAACTGTTAAACTGAGTTGGACTTTGTCCTATGATGTGACCTCAAATGATCACATTACCATCACATTTGTTCATTTGTGTGTCTCAGGTATGAACGCTGCTGTGAGAGCCACAGTCAGAGTTGGTCTCTACACCGGAGCCAAAGTCTTCTTTGTTCATGAGGTATGGACTACATAACGGCCACAGTGCATTCAGCAGAGACACCACAGGATAAAACTTTGTTTTTCATGCATTAATACATTTTTAAATGTTGCGCTATTTTGCTTCCACAACATGTCCTCTTTCAGACTAGTGGAAAGAAAACATCCCAAATCCACATTTAGGTGTCTATGTAACTATTTGTGTCTAAATGTACCAACGGTTAGCATTAGATAAAGCCTAATTTACATATTTAAACATAGAAAGTAACTTGAGACATCCTTTCGTAACCTTTTGCCCTATTAAGCTGTGGTGTCATACAGATGTCTGCAATTTTACACACATATATTTAAAGGCTGTTTCAAAGATTTTCTCATAATCTGAGCCTTATAGTTTTATCTCTATCTATATTCTGAAGGTTTGTTCATACAATATATCATTCGTATCCTGATTCATACAACATTTAATACCTGAAAACATAATGTACAAAATATCGTTTTAATGGCTGTTGACAATATTTTCAGATTTATGTAGTGATACAAAGAGATATATAAACTCCCCGTGGTAAAAACCCTTTACTCTAATATGCTAACAAAATAAAACAATCATTTTGAACCTGGTTTTATCCAATGCCAATGTATGCATACTACCACATATTTGGTAAGACAATACCTCATTTGCATATTTAAACGTAGCATTTCAGAGAACTTGTTCTACAGAAAATATTGGCCTTCATGTAAGTAATTAACTGGGGAAGTGTCATGGTGTTTTCATGGTTTATTTTGTTATCCCGTTCACCTGGTTTGTCTCCCTTAAAGAAAGGAAAGGGTTGTGTAGCAGTGCAGGGTTAACCAGCACATCAGGCATAATAACTGTATCTTTAATATTGTGTGCTGCAGGGCTACCAGGGTCTGGTGGATGGAGGAGACAACATCCACCCCGCCACATGGGAGAGTGTGTCCATGATGCTTCAGCTGGTGAGTAAATACAACTAGTCGTGTTTGTTCAGGTATCCATCTTGAGAGTTCTTCTGCCACACCAATACATTTAAGGTTGCTGGGATTTTGTTTAAACTCCTCACAGCACAAACAATTACAGTTAAAAGTGCAGCAGCAGCTGTGTTTCCATAAGAAGTCATCATTATGCCGAAGTGCAGAACCGCACAAAATTGTATTCTCCTCTATTGTATCCGGGTGACTGCAGCAAGCTGATGCCTCAAAACTAGTTAAAAGTGAACGTATCGGCCTGGCCCGACAGATAGGTAATTAGGGAGAATGAATCCTTTAACCAAAATGAGCTTCCTCCGTAGGGTGGCCGGGCTCAGCCTTAGAGATAGGGTAAGGAGCTCGGACATCAGGGGGGAGCTTGGAGTCGAGTCGCTGCTCCTTTGTGTCGAAAGGAGTCAGCTGAGGTGGTTCGGGCATCTAGTCAGGATGCCTCCTGGACGCCTCCCATTAGAGGTTTTCCGGGTACGTCCAACTGGTAGGAGGCCCCGGGGAAGACCGAGGACACGCTGGAGGGATTATATCTCCCGGCTGGCCTTGGAACGCCTCGGGATCCCCCAGAATGATCTGGAAAGTGTTGCGGGTGAGAGGGAGGCCTGGGTCGGCCTGCTGAACCTGCTGCCACCGCGACCCGACCCCGGATAAGCGGCTGATAATGGATGGATGGATGGATGGAATCCTTTAACCTTTTAATATATCTAATCCACTTGCATCCTCCACATTTCACGCTGTGAAACGCTCGTAACATGAGCAACTTGTTTCTTGAGTGCTGATATTAAATGGCTGCCTCAGAAAGATGATGGAGATGCAATAATACTGTGATGCCTGTGAGTCACATTTCTTGTGTTGTATAAATAAAGAACCTGGCAAGTGGAGAGGGAATGACGTGCTAAGATTTATGAAGTATGTGAAAGTGAGCAATGGAGTGAGAACGGGCTATGCTAGATTTCAAGGATATCACTTCTAAAGTGACACTAGCTACCCAAATCGTGATGCAACCTCATTTTACAGCATCTTACTGAGTCTAATTCCACAATGTTATAAAGCCATTTTGATGAGCATCAGCTCGTGTTTATTTATAATATTGGGTAACAGTTGGGGAAAATATTGTGTCAGCAATCACTGCATTATTACATTCGTCTTCTCTCAAAGCCAGAAATCGTTTGTGTGTCAGTACCTTCTCTTCTTCACTCGTCAGGGCGGCACTGTCATCGGCAGCGCCCGCAGCAAGGACTTCCGCACCAGAGAGGGTCGTATGAAGGCAGCTGGCCACCTGGTGAAGCTGGGCATCACCAACCTGTGTGTGATCGGAGGCGACGGCAGTCTGACTGGAGCCAACGAGTTCAGGGCTGAGTGGAGCGGGCTGCTGGTTGACCTCGTCCAAGCTGGTAAAGAGACCAACGTAGTGTGGCTATAAGAATAATAATGGGTCCTGCAGCCTTCAACAACCTCAGCCTGTACTCTCCTAATACATCCTATTAAAGATGGGAATAATTGTTTTGGAAGGTATTTAAACAAATATATAAACCATGCACACATCAGTTATTTTCCAAAAATGCCAAAATCAGATACGTCTTCTTTGACAGCGAGGTAAATAAAACACACTTCTCACCTCTCGGCGATAGCGCCTGTGAGTAAAGGAAGAAATACTGCGTCACTCTCCCTGTTTTTCATTTTTAATTTATGCAGGTACGATTACAAAAGCAGAAGCCAAGACATCTTCCCACCTGAACATCGTGGGCATGGTGGGCTCCATCGACAACGACTTCTGTGGCACCGACATGACCATTGGCACTGACTCCGCCCTTCACCGCATCATTGAGGTGGTGGATGCCATCACCACAACCGCACAGAGGTCAGACATCATTGTGACCCTCCATCCATGCACACAGTGATTCACTTTTAAATTCAACAAGGATAAAATTAGATCATTTCAGCAGTAAAATAACAGTACACATGAGGTATGCAGGAAATAATACAGATCTGCATCAGGTCAAGTAAATAACTGCCACTTTAAGTGTATAAAGAAGGGTGAATGTGTATTGTTTACTCATTGCTTTTTTTTATTTAAGTGTATACAAACTATCAAACTATCCTCTTCTCATTTGTACAAAATGCATCTCACCCACAGCCACCAGAGGACGTTCATCCTGGAAGTGATGGGCAGACACTGTGGGTCAGTACCTTGTGAGCTTGGTTCATTAATGTGTGAGTGGATGTGTGTTGTGCGTGACAGGGAAACATTTGTGTGTATGTAGTAATCAGTGGCCTAAAATAGAATACATTTTCATCTGTTTAAATATATTTTGTCACTCTGTTTGCATATTATTGTTATTACAATTATTGTGTGTGTGTGTGTGTGTGTGTGTGTGTGTGTGTGTGTGTCTGTCTGCAGGTACCTAGCCCTGGTGACAGCTCTGTCCTGCGGTGCAGACTGGGTGTTCATTCCAGAGATGCCACCAGATGAGGATTGGGAGAACCATTTGTGTAGGAGGCTGGCAGATGTATGTGTGTCTTTATTTGCAGATGGAGATGCCACAAAAATGTCATTCAGAATGTACAAGTATATTTTTTCCTCTGTTTTTTCTAGCAAAGGGCCAGAGGTTCTCGTCTGAATGTGATTATAGTGGCTGAGGGTGCGATATCTAGAGATGGCATGCCGATTACATCTGACCAGATCAAGAAGGCAAGGCCTTTTTTCCAATGTTAGTGTGGTAAAGTATGAATCCAAGTTGCTCAGACAACGGGCCATAGTAACATGGATTCATTTTTCCCCAGCTGGTGACTGACAGGCTCGGCTTTGATACCCGCATCACTGTTCTTGGACACGTGCAGCGAGGAGGAACACCCTCCGCCTTCGACAGAATTCTAGTAAGTGTCTAATTAAAACACTAAATATAAATGTACACCGCCCACACACACCTGATGAGCTGTGTGTGTGTGTGTGTGTGTGTGTGTGTGTGTGTGTGTGTGTGTGTGTGTGTGTGTGTGTGTGTGGTCCAGGGCAGCAGGATGGGTGTGGAGGCGGTGATGGCGCTGCTGGAGGCCAACCCAGACACTCCTGCCTGTGTCGTCAGCCTGTCGGGGAACCAGGCAGTCAGACTGCCGCTCATGGAGTGTGTGCAAGTGGTACGTGAAAATATTTAGTTACTGAGTTTTGCTACTTGTTTTGGAGGATGTGCATGTGCACTGACATTACAGTCATGGATTGCTTAATGAATCTCACTTTGCAACAGACCAAAGATGTGACTGCCGCCATGGCTGAGGGCAGATTTGAGGATGCCATCAAACTCAGAGGAAAGTAAGAATTTCCCTCTTAAATTTAAAACATTGCAATTATAATAAACATTTCAATTGATCGATAATTCTTTTATTTAAATTTAAATTCATAATCCTTAGACAATCCAGAACTATTATAATAATTATATATATATATATATATATATATATACATATTATAAATTAATTAAATACAAATCTAATTGATGCATATTTGCCCCATAAAACAACACAGAAAAACAAGCAAAGAGTAAAAAAATGTTTTTTAAATCAATGTTATAACTGATAGAGATTGATACCAATATTCAAATATTCAAAAAAGAAAAGAGTGTATTGCTCTGAGTTATCAACACTCAACCTTATTTATGTTGCGCAGGAGTTTTGAGAACAACTGGAACACGTACAAGCTGCTGGCTCACATCAACCCCCCAGATGTTAAGGTAAGGACCATGAATTTTCTAAGCCAGACTAAAGAGTATCGTTTGTGAAAAATAAAATGAACTATTGCAATGTTTACACCAAGATGTTTTGACATCCCATTCTCTGTCTTACTGACCAGAGCAACATCAACGTGGCCATCATGAACATCGGCGCTCCCTGCGCCGGTATGAACGCTGCCGTCCGTTCAGCAGTCAGGATGGGCATCATCCAGGGCCACAGCATGTTGGCTGTCCATGACGGCTTCGACGGTCTGGCTCATGGACAGGTCTGTGTACATTTACACACACATTTATTTATATATATATATACACACATACTGTATACACAGTATATATATATTGGAAATAGAACTTACACTGTTGTTTGTCTGCATCTAAATAGTCATCTATGTTTTATTGTTTGTTGTACAGTACTCAGTATGTGTTTCTTCCTGCAGATCGAGCCAATCACCTGGGTTTCAGTGACTGGCTGGACTGGAAAAGGAGGCTCAATGTTGGGCACCAAGAGGTAAAATATAAGTTGTTAGCAGGGGAGGGGTCAGTTTGTCTCCTGAGCACTGACGAGGTGTCCTTGGGCAAGGTACCAAACCCCCAAACTACTCATTGCTCTTGACAATATAAGTTGATTTACCATTTACCATTTTCAATAAAACTACGACACATTTATTCTGTAATTTGTGTCTGTTACCCAAAGAACTCTGCCAGGTAAATTGTTGGAGGAAATCAGCCAGAATATTGCCAAGTTCAACATCCATGCTTTAGTGATCATCGGTGGATTTGAGGTAAAAAGATGTGACAGCAGATTGTGTTGTTTGAACAACACACACAAAAAACCCTGCAACAAATGATTCTTGATGTTCTCCCGCGCTGCAGGCCTATGTGGGAGGCCTGGAGCTGGTTCAGGCCAGAGAGAAATATGAGGAATTGTGCATTCCTATGGTGGTTATCCCCGCCACCGTCTCCAACAACGTCCCGGGCTCTGACTTCAGCATCGGCGCCGACACCGCCCTCAACACCATCACCGCTGTCAGTGCCTCAACAACAGATATGCACACATATGTACACAAAATAACTGCTAAATAAATTTCTCCTATTTTTAATTGCAGACTTGCGACAGAATCAAGCAGTCTGCAGCCGGGACTAAGCGCCGCGTATTCATCGTTGAGACTATGGGCGGATACTGCGGCTACTTGTCCACCATGGCCGGTCTGGCTGCTGGGGCTGATGCCGCCTACATCTTTGAGGAGAAATTTGGCATTAAAGACCTGGAAGTGAGTTGATATTAGGACCTGTTAATCCAGTTTTCAGTTGCTACTCTGTACCTTTAAACAGTGATGTGTACTACTTGTGATCTGTGGACTGTAGGTGAACGTGGACCACCTTTTGCAGAAGATGAAGACAACAGTGAAGAGAGGTTTGATTCTCAGGTTGGTTTTCAGTCGAGTGTGAACCAAATGTGCAGCAGATATGAATTGTGTTACTTCTAGGGTGAATGCTTACTTCTGAGTTAACAATGAGGAAATTTAAAACACACATGTTGGCTCCAGTTTACTCACTTTAGATGTATTCATCAAGTAACAGAATGGCTAACATCTGCTTTATAACCTTTTAATCATGAATTCAAAATGTGAGTTATTTCACGTTCCCTTTGGACCAAAGGCATAGATAAACCCCTCATAGGTATTTTCTTTTCTAAAAGGACTTTAAAACCTTCAATACCTTGATGATATAAGTCTTCATGTATTATGTAATATCCTAACATAACAGTCAGCTATTAGTCCAAATCCTTCTAGATAACAGTACAACAATCTGTCAATTTTCATTCTACAATAGGAACGAGAACGCAAATGCCAACTACACCACTGACTTCATCTTCAACCTGTACTCTGAGGAGGGCAAAGGCGTCTTCGACTGCCGTAAGAATGTCCTCGGACACATGCAGCAGGTCTGTTTATGCGGCAAAGTGATCCACTTAAAACTGATTTTGTCCTTCTTTTTGCGAAACTACAATGTGGTTGATGATGCACCTGTCTGTCCTTTATTTACAGGGGGGCACTCCAACTCCCTTTGACAGAAACTTTGGCACAAAGATGGGTGCCAAGACTGTTCTGTGGCTCACTGAGAAACTCAAGGATTGTTACAGGCACGGTACGTGGGCCTCCAATCGAATGGTTCTATGGCACGTTTTGAAGAATATATGACACCAACAGGCAGTGGTGACATGTCACTGAGTACATTCACTGCAAGTATCATTTAAACATACTCGTACCTACTTGAACTTTTCCATTTCATTATAGTTACTTTATATTTAAATGGAAGATGTTGTTGTTTCCTCCACTACATTTATGTAACAGCTTTACTTACTGGTTACTTTGCAGATGAAGATCATATACACAGAACACATAATCTGCTTAGAAAATATGATGGGTACAGTTTATGAAGTAATTAAAATGTTGAAGTAAAATACCACGCACACATTAATGCATCAATAATTGAAATCCAATTGTATAATTGCATATTTCTCTCTGGCCTGAACCAGCTCCAGGCCTTTTACTTTTAAAACTATATTATATTATTTTAATATAACTCCTATTTAATAAGGTAAGATCCATTGACATTGGGATCTAATTTTCAATGAATACCTGAGTAAATGTAAATATGAATACAATATAGAAATGTTTAATACATTAGAATATAACAACATAACATAAAAGCAGTCATTTTCCTTTTAGTAAAGTATTTTACACAATATGGTATTGATACTTTTACTTAAGTAAAGCATCTGAATACCTTCTCCACCATTAACGGGAGTTAAATGAAATGTTTCACTTCCTGTGTCCTTTAGGTCGCATCTTTGCCAACACGCCAGACTCTGCCTGTGTGCTGGGCATGAGGAAGAGGGCGCTCCACTTCCAGCCTCTTTCTGAACTGAAGGGAGACACAGATCTTGAGTAAGATCCATGTAACTTACTGTACTGCTAGTAACTTGTTTATATGGTTATTATATGATGATGAATCTTCTGTCTGCTGCAGGCACCGCATCCCTAAGACACAGTGGTGGCTGAAGATTAGGCCCATCATGAAGATCCTGGCCAAGTACGACATCAAACTGGACACATCCGAACACACCGACATGGAGCATGTGAAGAAGAGGAGTCCTCTCGGGAAATAGACTCAGTCTGCGCCCAAGAACAGAGCGAGGCGATTTCTCTGTTCCATTACACAATATTGTTATTGTCCCACTACCTGTCCACATGCCTTGGTAAAAGAGCTGCTATCTTATAATTTATAATCATTGAAGTCCAGTTAAAAGACTCAATCTGCAGTGAGGTTCTGTAGCTCTCCCAACTTCCAAAACCTTCAATGAATCAAATACCAGACATCAAGCATCCAATTATAGATATATTTACAAAAATGTAATTGTGTGTCCTTTTTGTGAAATGGATCAGAGTGGGAATTTATCTGAGAAATAGAGAAAAAATAATCTTAATAATTTAAAAACAGTATCCTTGTACATGTACAGTAAGAATTCTAAAGGTGTTTAAATTGATGGCGTTTTTTAAGACACATATAGATGTGTGGGACAAACAACCAGCCGAAATACAAAAAAACTTTAAATAATATATATTTGTATCAACTTACTCCTGCAGTGGATATGAATTGTGTTACAAGTAGTCTGTGCTAACGTACCACTTAAGAGTTAACAGTGTGTGCATTTAAATCGGCTAACACATGTTTTGGCTCAAGTTAAGCAACGGAATGGCTAACATTTGATTTATAACCTTATATTTGTGAATTCAAAATGTGAGTGCTTGTACATTCACGTTTGACCATAGTGCAAACATAGATAATCAATTTCCAAAAGGATTTTGAGTCATCCATGTCACATGATATCTGGAAATATGAAGTTAAAGGCAACATATTCACTACTATTCCAGTTACCACATCCAACAGACTGTGGTTAAACCTGAATATCCCAGTCACTCAAACACAAAATCCATCATAACATTTTCAAAAAATGGTCTTTGTTATGAACAAAGTATAACCAGTGGAGACTTTGTATCTACTACATCAATAATCCAATAAGATATATTAAATGATCAGTGTTATACTGTGTGACCTAAATATTAATTAATGTAAGTGTTTTCAGTGACTCATCACCTGATCCTGATTACATCACAGCTAACCTCTCTCTGTGATGCTAGAAACCATTAATTGAACCTTCTGTTAATCAGTGAGCATCCTTTATGATCATTACCAGGATAATTGTATATTGTATTAGCTCAATCTGAGGAATCCTGATGGCCTATAAAAAGGGAATACAGATGCATTATACTGAAAGATGTGTATATAAATTGCCTTTATACATTACACAACATAATACAACACCAGGAGTATCGAAATTGACTTGGAAGGATGTTCAGGCATACAAGGAGAAAAGTACTTGTTTCAAGTTGTATCTTTTAATCATTTAGATTTTTACAAATGTGGTTTGAAATTAAATAAAGAATAATTAAACTTTAGAATAAAAGTAGATGGAATCGACCCTTTATCATTTTAAATACAATAACAACAAGCTACAATCTACGTACATGCAAAAAATGTTTTAATAAAATTGAAATAAATAAATAAAACTACAGCGAGGATCCGGAAAAGGAAAAGGAACCGTCTTCTGCAGAGGTCACCGAGAACTCGCGGTGGCCGCTGGGACGTCGGCGGACTGTGTGCCTGAGCTGAGGAAGGGTGCGTGTCCCCAGTGTCCGCTCCGGTCGCCCGGTCAGGAATGCGCCTCACGAAGCCGCTGTGTGGTGAAATATTGGATGAAACGCCAGCGGATACTGTGTTCTAAGAAGATTAATGGTTTGGCGTCGCTTATTCCGACACTATCTCAGCGTGCTCGTTTGATTCATTGAGCTGTTAGCCGTTAGCTTGCGTCGTCCACAGCACGCTAGGTCGCTAGCTTTAGCCCGTAGCACACCTGCTAGCCGACTAGCTAGCTAGTAAGCTAGTTTCAGAGAGCTGCTGCATCCAGTCGACCAGAAGAGAACCGGACTCGCTGCTGAACCCCGGGCCGTATCTCGGGCGGAGGAGGAGGTGGTGGTGGCAGGCGGGGGCCGGGAGAAAGAGACAGAGGAAGTGATTCAGGAGCGGCTGATGAGTTCAGATCAGAGCGAAGAGCCGCCGCAGCTGCAGGAGGAGGCTGGTCCCGAACCGGAGACTGGTGGGAAGGACGAGGCTTCGCTGGGAAGCGAGGGAGGCATGGTGAGTGAGAGGCCTTCTGTAGCCTGAAAGCTAACTAAGAGACTAACGAGACCAGTGCTCTGTGGGGACCCGGGAGCTCGGTACACCGCCCTCTACATCCATTCAGCAACGTTCAACCTTAATGCAACCAAGACTCATTTCAAGATTCTCACTTTGTCACCATTTGCGTGATCGCTGTCTGACAGTTATTATAATTATCAAGCTAAAATAATCTCAGGCAAAACACATACGGCTAATTACCGTAACTTGAAGATGGTACGTTAATAACGTGAGTAGCTAACTTGAAGCTGGTACGTTAATTATCGTTACCAACTTTAACCTGGTACGTTAATTATCGTTACCAACTTTAATCTGGTACGTTAATTACCGTTACCAACTTTAATCTGGTACGTTAATTACCGTTACCAACTTGAAGCTGGTACGTTAATAACTTGAAGCTAGTACGTTAATAACGTGAATAACTTGAATATGGTACGTTAATTAGCGGGTTATTACGTTAATAACGTGATAAGCTCATTTCACACACTCATCGTTGTCCTGCTATTTACTGCGGATAGTGAGCTAACGCTAGCTTAGCCTCTGTAACGAGCCCATTAGGTAGTTTGCTGAGTAATCATAAGCCTCTAAGTTAAGTTGACACAGCTGCAGGATGGCGGCGGTGGTAACTGGAGCAGAGCTATCGATAGAGTTGTTTTTGTGACGTATGTGATCGATGCCTCGATTATTGAACGAAGGGTAAACGTTCGTTCACTCATGTTACCTGTTAGCTAATCGTGCTTCTAGCTAGCTGAGCGAGAGCGCTGACATGCGTTGCAAATACCTGGCCTGTGCTGCGCAGCTTGGTCAGCTGACAGTAGTTGGCTTTCCATGGCCTGTAACACGGAAGCATTGTAACCATGGGTCAAGTTGCACAGTTCGTAAATGTTCTTTAAATGACAAGGCCTAAACCATGTGACGCGTCCATTATCGTCTCAATTGGGGAGAGGCGTCTTGATGAATATTGGAACTGGCAGCTGTACTTGTCAGGCGGAGTGCTTTTGCTATAAAGGGGGTGGATCTGTTTGCAAGGGACTGTTAAAAGAAGCAGGTACATTTGACAGCCATTGGTCTGTCAACGTAAGTATACATCTGTCCTCAGCGCCTTTATTGGAGTCACAGTTCACATCATTATCTGTATGCCTTAATATGTACAGCATGGGATCTATTCTTGGCCACCGCTTTTTGCAGGGTCAGGATTTCAACTGCCAGTGCCCTTTTGATATGGAGAGTCACCTCTAATCCTTTGTGCATAAATAATATACAAGTTTGTAAAAGTAACACATACTCATGTTGATTAATCAACATTTATGACTGCACATGCATTGTGGTTACTCAATGCTTTTTTAAATCATTGTACATTGAGGTTTAACGGTGTAACAGCCTCTTTAGTCTACATGGTATCATGGCGCCCTCTGTGGAATATATCATTGGACTACTCTGGTTTCCAATTAGTTGCCACGGAGGCCCGTAGGTGTTCCCGCCATCCAGTGTGCAACAGGGGATTTTTGTTAATGGCACTGGGCCCCAATATACGGTTAAAGTAATTCGTGAGCTCACCTGCAGGTGCAGTGATGGTTGGCTATCGCCTGCATGGTCATAGTTTTCCTAAGGATATGGGAACTTACTCTTAACAGCGATTTAGGTTTGTTTATTTAAGTCATTGAAGATGCTCAGTGTTCAATATCCGATATAAAAAGTAACAATGTATTTGTTTTGATAACTGAGTGTTACTGATGCAATGGCAAATCTTGGGTGATCAGTGAGAATATGGAATATATGATACTCATCGTAGTCTTAGGCACATTCAAATATAAATAAACTATCAAATAAAAATGTTGCCAGCTTTGCATGGACACTATAGTCTACAATTTTTGGGGGGCTGTAATATGCTCAAGCTAAGAAAATCACTTTATTCTGTTTTGATATGTATGGAACTTGTCTGATCCTGCTATTCCTGCTTTGAAGGTCACCTCTAAGGGTGCCGGTTTGAACCCAAATGCCAAGGTGTGGCAGGAGATGCCTGTGGCCCCCAGCGAAGCTGTTACCAACAGCCCTCACTGGCCCCCCTCAGACATCAGTGAGGGTGAGATACACATCCATCAGCCTAATTAAATATCAGAACTGGGAGATGTATAGACAGGGTGAAGCAGCCCTGATAAATAGTGTCCTGTTTGTTCTTGATGGAAACTCTTCTACCTTGTTCACAGGTTATTCTGAGCCTTCCTCTGCTGGGTGTAAGCAGTTCACTGTGGGATTCACAGCCCTGGATGACAGCAGCCCCACAGCAACAGCTGAGATAGCAGTAAATGGAATGGACCCTCCTGAGTTGGGCTTTTCCCCTGCCGAGTCCACCACAGGGACCTCAGGTCAGTCACATCACTTGCAGTTGTCACCACACTCGAACGGTGACTGCAACTAAGGATTATTCTTTTTCATTACATTTATTCTCTTTAGTTTGGATGTGATGAGGTCTAACAGCATCGTTTTCACAGCTTAAATACAATTTTGTTCCGTGACTATTGCCTCACAAATAGGCTTTACACATTAACCTCTGTCAGTCCGGAGGTTTTCATACCAACTGATCACCTCAGCAGGTGAGTTCACTGAGTGCTAACCAGTGGGTATAGTCTTTGTTTAAGGTGAATGAAAACCTGCAGACTGCTGACTCATTAACTTAATTTCTCCCCAGAGGTACATTTTTCTTATTGCTAGGTGAAACTTGAACACAGACTGCTTCACTACATCTAACCCATGCAGTTATTTGTATTTCATTCATGTTTGACTCTGGGGATGTTTAACATGCATTCAACCCATGTTTGACCTGTTGTCACCTCTTGCATAAGACCATGTGCTTAAAGGGATACTTCAGCAATTTTAATTCCCAGAAACGGTAAATCTCCATAAACAATGGATCCTACACCACCCACAATGCAACAAAACATAATCTTTTATTAGACATTCCTTGTATGGGAAAGTGTCAGCGCCCAAGTTTATTAGTTTCTTGGCGTTTGTAGTCGAATATCTACAGCCATAAAACACCTCCATATACCGGTTCTCACCAGTCTTACGACTTATTAAGGTAATGAAATAGCTTGACTTGTCTTTTTAGATTGAGTGAAACAGAATTTGTTTGCAATGGTTTGATGTCACTGACATTGTTACATGATTGAAGTGCTGACTTGGCATCAACTCCAGACACGACAGCCCTGTCAATTATAAAACGTATAAGAGTTTAAAAACAGTTGTGTTGTATTACCGCTGACTTTTTTTTTGTTGTTCTCAGTGGATTCCAAAACTGAAGAGCGATCTAAGATCTCTTCTGAGAATCTACGAGAGTCACTGAAGAAGGAGTTGGAGTTTTATTTCTCCAGGTAAGGAGAAAATTATTATATTATATTATATTGAAGAATTTCCAAGTCAAGATAATGCTAATCTACATGGATCTGTTCCTTTGTGTTTCAGAGAGAACCTCTCAAAGGATTTGTACTTGATGTCCCAGATGGACAGTGACCAGTTTGTCCCTATTTGGACCATTGCCAGCATGGAGGGCATCAAGGTCCTCACCACTGACATGGAACTTATCCTGGATGTGTTGAGATGTAAGCAGAGATGTTAAGATGTATGCTCAAACGATCTGCATATGAATACATATATATGACGTGTCTCGATTTTAAATACCTTAAATTTCCCTCAGCCTCTCCTATGGTACAAGTGGATGAGAAAGGGGTGAAAGTGCGTCCTAATCACAAGCGGTGCATTATCATCCTGAGGGAGGTCCCTGAAACCACACCTGTAGAGGTAAAGCCAACATGTGAATACATGGCCCGTACATACATGTGCTTTTTAGTGAGGATGTAGATGTTTACCTGACGTTTGAGACTATTCTTTGCATGTTATTCACAGGAAGTAGAGTCACTGTTCAAAAATGACAACTGTCCAAAGGTGATAAGTGTTGAGTTCGCACACAACAACAACTGGTACATCACATTCCAATCAGACACTGATGCTCAACAGGTAATGCAATTCAAATGGCTCTTTTCAATAGTAGTATAGTAGTAGTATTCAGGTGACGTGCTGAATTGTCTCATGATTCTCTCTTACGCTCCCCTAGGCATACAAGTATTTAAGAGAGGAAGTGAAAACATTTCAGGGAAAACCCATCATGGTGAGTTCAATTAAACTGTCATTTCGGAAAGACCATTTAATGCAGTTGTTTTTAGTTATTTCACTCATTGCTCTTTTCATGGTTTTCCATGCTGACAGGCCAGGATAAAGGCCATCAACACATTCTTTGCAAAGAATGGCTACCGTAGCATGGACAGCAGCCTGTACGCTCAGCAGTCCCAGAGCCAGTCCCAGTACAGCTCTCCGCTCTACATGCAGCATGTCTACCCCCAGCAGCAGTACCCAGTCTATGGCATCGTACCTCCCACCTGGACTCCTTCGCCCACACCGTATTTTGAAACTCCTCTGGTGAGGCATACCTACTACTTTGGAATTTACCCTCAGTTGAAGACATTCAGTCCCCAAATTCACTTTTGAAAATATTCACACTGTTTTTGTGTTATTAGCATTAATTGCTTAAAATGTGTCCAAAAAAAGAGACCTTGAAAGCTACAATTTTTGCACTCTCAATAATTGATTACCTTTATTGTAACGTCTGAGGAGAAATGCATTGAGTGAATTCAAATAAGACTTTCCCCTCTTGCAATTTGAATTGTCAGTAGACATAAGTATTTTGTTTAACAGTTAGTTCAGCTTTAACACTTACAGAAAATGTGTTTTCAACTTGAATAAATAACGTGACAAATTGTATGCATTATTAAGTGGTGTCTTTATTTTGTTTTGTGCAGGCGCCGTTTCCCAACAGTAGCTTCGTGAATGGATTTGGCTCTGCCGGACACTACAAAACTGGCTCCAGTTCTCTAAATATCACCCGCCCGTTCAACAGAAACCGGTATGGACCACTTTTTCCTGATGCCATTTGTGTTTATTCTATCTAAATCTGTTTTACCATAAGTATAATCTAATTGGAATATTTCACCACTTGGGTCATTATCTGTTGCACAGTGTTAAACTGAACGTCAGATCACCTGCAGTTACATTTTCTCCAAAGATGGCGTGTCCTCAACAGGGAATTGTTCTTCACTCCCTGTCTTCTTACTGTTCCCACAGTGTCCCCCTCTATTCAAGAAAGAATGTAATAAATGCCTTCAGGTACCACTGTTATACTGTACAATAAGCTTCATTGCTACCATCATCTCTTATCATACTGCAACAGCCAATAGACTAAATCCATAACGGGCCTGTTTTTTTCTCTCCAGTTTTTATGGCCATGATCCTTTTCCTTAGTGTGTAAATGTTGCCAGCTAACGGACATCCTGGAATTGTCATGTCATTTGATAAATGTAGGATTGCCTACTAAATGGCAGCGGCCATCTGATTCTGAAACTGGCCTTTTCCAGTTATAGCCACCATGGCTCAAAAACGTCCTCTTTGCGTTGCATGTAACGGTTCCCCTCCATCACAACTAACTACCCATGATATTTTCTTATTCTTTTTCAAAATGTTACTGCAGGAGTTGAGTCTAGGTCAGGCAGCTGTTAAACTTTAATGGTACACACTTTAACTATCTCTCAAAGATATGACCAATTTGTTCATGTATTGAAAAAGCAGCTTCACAAAGAATCGTACTGGGTCAGACCTGATGATGAGATCAAATTACGCATAGAGGGAAACCAGAGAGTGGAGTAACTGGCTTTGGTTCACTCTTTCTCCGCTTGATCTCTTATCTTTTCTTTTCTCTTTTACCCTTCCCCTCCAAAGTCGGGAGCTTCACTCCTGTCCCGATGAGCGTTCAGATTATGAGATCTGAAGGTCAAAGACTCATGAGAAGTACAATCGTGTGAATCATGCTGCTAGGTCTTCAAACAATATGTCTCAAAGCATTATTTGTGCTGCATTAAGATATTAGTAGCCTGTCTAGGTGAGTTACATGGGTGTTGACAATTTCCACACGTTCAGTATGTTGCCATCAGTCTTCACAGCTTCAACCCCCGCATGTCTATACAACCACCCTGAAGACACAGCATGTGGTCTTATTCCTCCAGCACACTGAACACCAGTGTTTCCGCTCATTTAGATGTTTCCGCGTGCATTATCTGAACGTTGGTCATGGGCTCAAATAGGGCTGCAACTAACGAATATTTTAATAATTAATCTGTCGATTAATCGATGAATCTGATTTAAATAAAAAATTAATTTCCAACCCTTTGCCAGAACTGTGCCAGAAAATGCACAGGTAACAGGTTCTGTACATTCAGGACTATAGAGCGCACCTATCTATAGGCCGCGCCTGCTAATTATTAAAGGAAAAAAGAAATTGTACATAAATAAGACGCACTTGTCTATAAACTGCAGGGAAAGGGGGCGTGGCTTGTCTCTGTAAAAACAGTTGTTTCCGCCGTTCACCACGGAATAAATAACCACCAGTTCTGCTTTATACTTGTGGACATCCCATAAACGTCGGAACATCTAACGCCCCGTAGGCTCACACAGCTCGGGGAATTTCACCGACTCTGTCTAGATAACTTCCGCTGCCGGAGCAGCATGCAGGCGGGCAGGAAGGGGGGCGTGGCTTGTTTCCGTAAAAACAGCCGTCCACCACGGGGCAAATAACGTTACGGTCTCTCAGATGGTCTTTGCTCTACCGGCTTTTTTTGCTCCGCTCCTCTCCGCACTCAACGTCTCCGTGTCTTATTGGGTGGCGTAATAAACAAATCGGTAATGCAATTCGTTGCCAACTATTTTAATTATCGATTCGTTGTTGCAGCCCTAGACTCGAAACATAACACCTTTTTTTTTTTTTTTTTATAAATATAGGCGTTTTGCTGTCTGTTCCAATTCCCAACTCATAACGTGATAGCATTAATGTCCAAACACAACATAAGCTCCAATTATAATGCCATACAGTGGATTAACATGTCATAGCCCATTCAATTAGTTCTGCTGAACTGTAATAACTGCGCAATTGTTAACGGTGTTAGGATATTAATCAGTCAAACATATTAAAGTATTCCTGAACAACATTGGTAAATTTAGTCTAAAGACAAGGTCATGATATCCTTTAACGTATGGTTTACACTTCTTTTGTTCTAAGTTTTCAACTCTCTGGTTACAAACTGGAAAGGAAACACTGGTTACACTATACATAAAGATTATTTTAATTTGATGTTGACCGAGATCACTTCACCATTTCCCCTCTGCGACAGAAACCATGTGAAGCCCCAAGTGAGGACAGGTGAGGTGACCTCAGCGTCTATAACTCCCGTCCCCTTGGAGAGTTTGACTGGACTACGCAGTCCGCACCCCCCCCCTTCTGTCACCACCATCCCAGTCCAGGCAGCTTCTGACCTGAGCTCAGCATTCTCACATCTCTCCTCTGCGGATCCCAGTGAAGACAGCGGCATGGCTGGACGTGGAAGGTAAAGCTGTTTTACCTGAATGTAATGGCTGCTTTTGCCAATTGACTTAGTCGCTGTTGAAAGATCCCATAATTTGCATTTCAGACGCAGCACAACCTACAGAGGAACACGGAGAAGGCGAGAGGACGACCGGATTGCTGTAAATACCAGTTTTCATGTCTTAAGACTCGTATATTGTATTTAAAGCATGAACCATCTTGTGATTTTTCATATCAATTTCCTTTCTCAGAGGCCTGCTCCGTTAGCAGAGGTCAAAGTTTCTCCACCCAAGTTTGACTTGGCTGCTACCAATTTCCCACCTCTTCCTGGCTGCGTGGTCAGTACACAGGGAGAGCCAGTGCTGGAAAACCGAATGTCCGATGTTGTACGCGGTTTGTACAGAGACAAGGTAAGAAGAAATTAAGACTGAAACAGTTTTTACATCACTTGGATAAACCTCACTGAAAGCTTTGAGAGGGGGAACTTCATACGTTTGCTTTTTTATAGACTGAACAAGCCAATAAAGAAGCCACTGTGAGTCCATGTTCAGGACAATCACCAGTTGCAGAGGAGGCTGTGGCTGTATCAAGTCTTGCCCTGGCAGCAACGAAACCTGCTACACAACCAGTTGGACCTTCAGCTCCTGGGTACGACTGTCGCAACAATTACAATTTAATCAGGAACTTGAACTTCAGCACTATAATGTTAACTTGAATATCTGACATTTTTTCTCTGACAGTATTACTCGCCAGGAGAGGAGAGTTGAACGGGCAGAGCCTCCTGCTCCAAAAGTGGCTCCACGCACACCTGTTCAGACTACCGTGAACCCATCCCCCACCACACAACCTGTGCCTAGCTCCAGGCCTCAGCCTGCTGCTGCTGCCACCGCCGCCTCCACCCTGCCGGCGACTCCCAATACGCCGGTTCCTGCTACAGCCACTATTCCCACCCCTGTACAGGTGAGAATCTGGTTCTTTGTCATTACAACCTGCAACTTGAGCTTAGTTGTCTTCCTGATGATGATATCTATTGCGCAGAGGGCAGTGAGGTAGTGGACTGACTGGCTTTGGTTCTTTCCCTTCTCTCTACCTGTTACTCTTCTTCAGTATCTCTGTCTTTTATCTCTACCCTTTCCCACCAAACGTCCAGAACGTTAACTCCTAACCCAATGAGCGTTAAGATTATGAGATCTGAGGGTTTGACAAGGGAAATTATAATATCATGTGTAAATGTGAGTCATTGTTACAGCCTTTTTTCTTTTTTTTTTACCCTGTGCCTTCCTGCCTTGGTTCAGGAGCCACGTAAGCTCAGCTATGCCGAGGTGTGCCAACGGCCACCTAAGGACCCTCCGCCTGCGACCCCTGCCCCAGCTTCTACAGGCGCCGCGTCAGGCCAGCCGTTACGTGAGTTGCGCGTAAACAAGGCCGAGGAGCCGGGCGCCAGCAGTGGTTCTGGAGACAAGCAAGAGAAAGGCCACGACAGGGAGGGTGGATGGGAATGCAAGGAGAGCCGACCAACACGTGAACGTGACTCTCAAGGCTACTACCGCAGCAATGGCCCGAGAAGCACCGGGGGCCTCAAGTTCCGGGACCAGAGGCGCCCGCCTCCGGCCCGACGCAGCTCCCCACAGGGAGGCTACAGGCACACTGGCAAAGAGCAGAATATCCCACCAGTATCGCCAAAGTAAAAACTTGATATGAATGGAAAAAAAAAGATTATGGATATATATAATTATATAAAAATGAATAACATAAAAGCAACAACATTATGGTAGCCGCCTTTTCCCCCCTGGGACTGTCCAAAGAAAAGCTTTTAAAAATGACTGCGACCGGGACTTCCTGGACAAATGAGCAAATTGACACCTGAAGAACTTTGAGTGATTTGAAAAGGATACAAATCTTGTTTTGGCCTCCAGCATTATGCTTAAAAGTGCAGTTTATCTGGAGGCGGTCTCATTTTTGCTCTGCTAGGGAGAGGTGGGATGCTGGGCCGCGTCATCGGCCATCTACCTTTTTTTATTTTAAAGAATAGATGTCTGCAAGAACAATATGCACTAAGAAGAAAATAACATGCATATATGTCATGTACATACAAAGATATCACTAACACGCAATGAGACATCAGTTTCTTTTTCTTTTTTTTTGTGTGCTTATGTTTGCAAGTATGACTGAAGGGTTGACTGATGTCTGTGTATGCATTGATTGTTTAGCAACTTGATTGAAGTGCTACAGTGTGCTGTTGCATTGATGTAATGCAATGGATGATTTTTGATTTCTACAGCAGAGTTTCTCAATCTGTCCTGAAACCAGACAGTGTGGTCCTCCAATGTATATTAATGAAATGTGTTCTATGGTGGTATTTTGATCCTGGTTCATAATTGGCTTAAATTGTATCAATCGAATATCAAACTGTTGATGTAAGACGCAGTCAGCTGTGTGGTTTTGTTTGAACCTGAAATCCACTGGCCTGTTAGCCGTGGTGAACCTGCTAGCCTGGTCCAAAGTTTTCATGTTTAAGTTTTATCTCCATTTATCTGAACTGGTTCGGGTCTAACCACTCTGATGGATTTAGAACATTGTCATGTTTATCAGTCAGGTTCTCTGTTTACATGTTTGATTTGGTTGTAGAGTGATGTTTTCCAAGAGGGGAGAGGAAAAAAGAATTGGTTAATAACATTTGACTGTTCAGTGCACCTGGTAGTTTAGGTGAGGTTTGGCTTTTCTACATCATCACAGGATATCCAGGTTAAGCTTATATCTGTGAATTGTTCTTAACAATGGCATAGTGTCAAAAATAGACTGGAGTGCGGTTAGCGGACGATGATAGCTACATGATATTTGGCAGCCAAGTCGTTGGTATAAAGAAAATTGGAACATTTTCGCGTGCTATGTGCCAGCTGCCTCTGATCATAGTGTGCTAGACTAAAGTTTTGATTTTTATTGACACTGTCTGCTAAATATTGTAGTCTTGGGGAAACTATTGGCCCAGTGAAACTGGATTTTGAAGAAGCTGTAGAGGTGTAGTTGCCTATGCTATATCGTGATAACCATTCACTAGAAAATGTGTGTGGGAGAATGTAATTGTTCTAGTACTGAATTTACAGAGGGAGGCTATTGACCGCAGGTATCCACCAGATTGTTTTGTGCTTTTTAGAGTGAGTTTTTGTTTCTTCTTTTTTTCTTTAATTTTTGAAAAACAGATTGAATTAGAATTTGAAGTTTGACTTCACTGTATGTATTGCTTTTTAAATGTATTTATTTTCATTCTTATGCACAACGCTTTTCTCCCAATCTTGGTAGGCTGGTTTCCCCAAAGTTGTGTGAAATCGCATTGGCTAAATAAAATCACGCATATGACATTTCTAAACTGTTGGCGATGTCAGCTGAGCGACAGTTCTTGATGCATTGACTTTGGGTTTAGTAATGCAGTAAAACGAGTAACCAATCACGGGGGCTGTTGTGTCTTTTTCATTAATGAGTATGAGCAGCTAGTGATTTAGTTTAATTAAATAAATGCACTAACTTGTTTTTCAAAAGAATCTTACTTATGTTTAAAGTGAAATAATTTTAGAATATGGTTGATGTTAACAGGCTTGCAAATACCTACAGCAATCCCTCCCCTGCATATGTTTGGGTTATTTTCTATTAATTTGGGTTGGGGTGGCAAAAGGAAATATAGTAATGGATCAACCAAGTGTTTGAGACACAATCCTAGAACTGTATGAAATGTCACCAAAAATAAATTATTTTGATTTGGCTTTCCAGTGTCTCACTTCTTTCGGCTCGCTTGTGTTTTGTCCGGTGACATCAAAGGTTAAATGGGTTTCATAGACTGAATTTAAAGAAGTCTTCAAGCAACTACTTCCTGTTTTGCCATCTGCAATGAACCCTGTAAAAGTACACTATCTGGATTAAAATGGTCTGTTTAAAAAAAAAATAAAGATTTAGAAAAGTCTCTGTCCAATAACAAGAAAATGATGCCAGTGAGACCTGCAGAAAAGTGAGTAAATAAAGCAAAATGTGGCATTGCAACTAAAATTTGGCAAGTTAGTTGTCAGTTTTATACCTGATCATATTATATATATTTTCATTAAAATGTCATAATGGTAGTATCAAACTGCTTGTGTCTAACTAGCTGCCCCAGTCCATAAGATATTGACTGTATTCTCACATGATACAATGAATAGCAGCAAAGCTGGACACCAGGCTGAGAGTACACAATGTTTTGTTGTGCTTCAACAGTATATCAAAAAACCAAGAATGACAAATGCATTAGTCGACTTAAAGTTTAGCTCCGATTTGATCTGCTTTAATTCTTCAAACCCTCTGGTTCATACCTACCGTGTCAACACCAGGATGCAGATCCACAATGAAGGCCTGGATCTTGAATGTTGGGAAACAAAAGTGCTGAAACGATTGATCAATCAATTGACAGGCCATATTTGATAATCACGTTATCAAAATATTTGTTTTAAGTTTAAAAAAAAATCAACATTCAATTGTGACACATTCTTCTCCTTAAAAGAACGTGCTACTTCTCTCTAATATCTCTGAATTGATTACGTGACATTAGTCCACCGTCCCAACCCAACTTTAAAACTGCACTTAGTTTGTGAGTGGCTTGTTGGTTTGGTGGCTCACCAGGGAACAAACCAGCAGGGACCGTCTGGGCTGCCAGTCTCCACTTGCTGGACTGCACCTTAACATGGTCATGAGCCCGAGACACTCGCGGCATGCCCGCTGCATAACAGCCCTATTTTGGGAAAGGAAGTACTCTTGGTAGCCTTCCTGTCAGACATCGTAACACCTGGTGTTCAAAGAAAACGTCAAGTTGTGTGAAAGTTCCGGCCGACTGTTGGCTCGGTCCCGTGTTAACACGTGTGACACGTGTACATGTTCCGATGCGAGGGTCCCGGGACAGAGGGTGTCGGGTCTTGGACGGGCTCTACGAAATAAACTAAACAGAATAAAGGGGACAAGCTCGAGGCGGAGGGCGTGGCCGCGAGCGCTGGCGCTTTGTGTTTGGGTCGAACCGATCAGCGAACGGTCTATTCGGTAACCGGTCAGATCTTCAAACTGAGGACCAGGAACGGTACGTTGCGTCGTTGGCCTCGTTTACTTGTCGACGGTTCGCGGAAAGATCGTTCACAAGTGTTTCCCGTGAATGTCACTCGATGTTTTCGCCTCCGAGTGACGATTATTCCTCGACGCTAGCGTTAGCTAGCTAGCTAGCTAGCTGCCGCTGTCTCCGAGGGGATTTGTTTGTTTACTCTAAACCAGCCCCGTTAGCGTCAAGCGGCTCTAGTGATTGGCACGATTACAGTAATCTGTTATTTGTTAGATATCATACTTGGCGTAAAACGTGCATCACTGTTGTTATATTGTTAGATTTCGCTGTGGAGTCTGTTGTCGCCGAGGGAGCCCACGTCATCTGATACTTATGGAGAGAACGGTCAAACTGTGTGTTCCTTTTGGTTTTAAAGTAACCATTGGCGATTGCCATCATGCATAGCATTTTTTAAATCTTAAAATCAATTTGACTTCTTCTTTACTTTTTTTAAAAGGTTTTATTAATTAAAAAAACTCCCAAATATAACATGATATGCAATATAACTCGTCTTAGCAGACCTCATTATGTAGTATTTAATTTGACATGAAATGAACTAACCTACAGTTTGGACGTATTTGTTTTCCACATGTAAATATAACACGTGGACACATATCTCCATGAGGGAAAGTCTTTGGCAAATAAATAAATGGATAAAAGTACTTTTTTTTTTTTTTTAAATGTGTTGTTTTGCTCCGTTAAGGCCCAGGGATCCCTGCTAACGGAGCAGGGTGTCTTCCAACTTTTAACCCAAACTTCTTGAAGAATGTGTTTCAGTGTGCCTGTTTGTCGCCCCGGCCTTGGTGCCATGGTCCTCAGTTGCACATGAGCTCTACTATGTGGTATATCATGCAAAGCATTCAAAGTAAATACTCCTTGTCCGAGCGGCTCATCCGCACCATCGCAGCCATTCGCTCATTCCCACACGACAATGTGGAGGATCTCATTCGTAAGGTAGGCCTCATCTTCTCGTCCAACTTCAAATGAATAATCTTTGAGTGTCATCAGTTTTATAGTGACATCATTTACCTCCTGTGTGCCCTCAGGGAGCTGATGTGAACCGGATGCATGGCACACTTAAGCCCCTGCACTGTGCCTGTATGGTCGCCGATGCTGACTGTGTAGAGCTGCTGTTGGAGAAGGGCGCAGAGGTAGGACAGAGAGGTCTCCTACACACTGAGCCATTCCCCATAGAAAACTATAGATTTTTATTAAATCGATGTCCAGACAGCCACTGTATGAAAGGTAACCTGCAAAGAGTTCAACCTTGCTTGTGATGGGTAATCCCTCATGTGGAACAGAGATACAGGTCTGAGCAGGAGTCCATTTTATAACTCTAACCCGTTTGTGTGTTCAAGAATGTTTGGACATTTTAAATTGATTAGTTGGTTGCTGAAAAGCATTAATGCACAAATAAATAAAAAAAACAATGGTAAACAAGCAGTGAAATGCCGTAATGAGATAATTACTATTGAGCTTTTTTTGACTAAGTTTGCCGTTTGACAACCAACTCTAGTGTTGGATTCATTTAAGACACAACATTTGTTGTTTCATACTGTGCTGTTATGAACTAAAACTAGTGGCAATGGAAAATTGCATTTTATAAAGCCTAATATGCCACATGACAAGAACAAAAACAAATGTTGTTACTTCCCTCTAGCCGGGCCATGCCTTACAATTCTAGTTACATTTTTCTAGGCATAGAGATGTCTATTTTTTAAATCTCTGCCTCCACGTAAACCCACAGAAGGTTTTGTTTGTGGTACTCATTGCATTGAAATACAAAAAATATAATGTTAAAGCAGAGTGCACTGGTAGATGAATGGTTAGCTAGTCGAGTGCATTCCACATCTTTTGGTACCTTTTGTTTGTACCTTGTTGCATGTCGTACTCGTCTCTCTTTCCATATTATCTGGCTGCCTTTTCCCTACTGACTGGCCAATGAAGGCAAAAGCTCATATTCAACAGCAACTCGTCTCTTCAGAAACACTGCCCCTGTTACTTTAGATAGTCGCATGCAATAGTTTTCATTGGGACTATTTGATAACAAGCAGTTCCAGAATATTGTCTGTGGGTGAACCACACTTCTAACTGTAGGGCTCTGTTTTTGTGGTGCTGCAAGCAGCGTAACACCAGTTTGGTGTTTTCTAGACCTCAGAATTCTCTTTTCCCGTCTGTGTTATTTTGGTGCCCAACTACCACACCCTCTGATCTATATTCCACTTCAGCCAGCCCTTTGCACGGTCTGCCGCTGCACATACTTGGACCAAAATGTCAAGTGCACAGTTCATGTGCCTAAGACATACCACTTTGTGCTGGTCGCGGTGGATGCACGGTTGGCGGTATGGCTCAAAGTTTTGTTAACCACTGAGCGGAACATTGCTCTTTTCATTACACTTCCTTATCAGGTGAATGCTTTGGATGGATATAACCGAACAGCACTGCACTATGCAGCAGAGAAGGATGAGAGCTGCGTGGAGCTGCTGTTGGAGTACGGGGCCCATCCAAACGCCCTGGACGGCAACAAGGACACACCACTTCACTGGGCTTCCTTCAAAGATAACCCAGACTGTGTGAGGGCCCTGCTGGAGAGCGGCGCCTTTCCCAATGCCAGGGACTACAACAATGACACGCCTTTGAGCTGGGCAGCAATGAAGGGCAACCTGGAGAGTGTCAAAGTGCTATTAGACTACGGAGCTCAGGTCCATGTGACCAACTTGAAGGGCCAGACCCCTATCTCCCGACTGGTTGCCCTGTTGGCCCGGGGCCTGGGTACTGAACAGGAGGAGGAGTGCTTAGAGCTGCTGTGCCGGGCAGCAGGGCGGTTTGAGATCCGAAGGGCTGATGGCACCCTTCCCAGGGAGCTGAGTAAGGATCCCCAGCTGCTGGCGAGGCTGACCAACATGGTGGCTCAGGCTCCCACGCTTCGCTCTCTGGCGCGCTGTGCTGTTCGTCAGAGTCTTGGAGTCCAGTTCCTCCCCACTGCTGTAAAAGAGCTTCCTTTACCAGAGACTATCAAAGACTTTTTACTGCTGAGAGACTGAGGTGATGGAAACATTAGGGAGTTCTCAGACCTTACTGGCTAATAATTGGACATTTGTTAGCAAGTAAGTGTCTCCATTGAATTATAGGATATTGTCTGACAGTGGCCCTCCCTCATTTATCATTATTGGTAGCTCTGGTCTGTTAGTCTTTTCACAGCCCACACCGAAGGCAGTTCAGAAAGAAACTGCAACATCAGGGTTGTTAGGCTTCATCATAGGAATTGACCTCCATGAAGCTTGTTGTGTCCATCCAGCTGTTCACAAAGAGCATCTTTGACATTTTAATTAGGCATCTTAATATGTGTTGTATGCAAAATGTACAATATGTATTAGGTATGTTACATTTGAATGCTTATAAATTGTTAATATGGTTTGTCACGGAGCATGAGGAAAATCATCAATGTTGAGTTTGTTGGTCAAATTAGTCTATCCTCATTGTAAGATTCGATTTAAATGTGTAATAGGTTAATGAATAACACTAATGTCTCATGATGCAGGCTGTCCAGTAATTCTGTCAGAGGATGCAGTTTCTGAATTGGAGTTCTGGAACAAATTGTAAGTCGCCTCTGATAGTTGGAGTGGCCATCTTTCTCTCAATGACGTCTGAGTGAAATCACAATGCAACATGTTTTGCAGTACTAAGGAAGAATGAAAAGGGGGGGGGGGGGGGGGTAATACTCTTTGATCAGAACAGAAAATATTGTGTCAGAAGAGAGCAGTTGTATTTGTTATGTAGAAGCAATGAAATGTTGCAGAATAGTATCATTGGTTTCACAAAATGTGCCAGGCACACTAATCTTGCCTTCATCTAGCCCTCTGAAAATGTTCCAGTGTTGATAAAAGTTATGTCAACATGCCTGCTGATATATATGATAGACCATTTATTTTAATGAGGGATGCCCTTGCCAAGAAGGAGTTTTCTTTTCACAATGGATCTTTTCAGTCTTAACTTTCTAAAGTTTGGGTTTTCAAAGGTGCTCCCAGGTCTAAACCTTTTGTTGAATATGTTTAAAAAGTACTTTTAATTTTACATTAAATGTAGAAAAAATGAATGGCATGATTACTAAGTTTGTATCCTTTTATAGATTCACTAAATAAGCTTGCAAAATGTGTTTAAGTTTTTGTTATGCCATTTGTCTGAAATCTGACCATTTCTGGGCTTAGTTGTGTTTTCTTCTTCTGCCACCTCGCAGATAACGTCTTGTGTACACCTGCAAAAGTGCTTTTTTCTTCTCCCCCCCCCCATTGTCAATGAAATAAAATGCCTTTTATTCTCTCCATTGTTCTTTACAAAATAATAAAACTCATGAAGTTGTTTTAAGGGACACGGTAACACATTTAACAAATCATGATGAAACCCTGCTCCGATAGCTTGGTTGTAGTATGAATCACTCTGCTGCATTTTCATATTATTGTCTCTCATCAGATTGAGGTTTTATTTGCATCAGCCTTTTTTACAGCAGACATTTTGACTGCAGCAGGAGAAGCCCAGGTGTTACTGAAGACATGAACAATGGGTCCATTATATTCACGTGTCCCAATAAGTGAACAACAGTGTGACAGTAAACCAGCATGTACAAACACCTAACACCAAACTTCAATGGAATTCAGGATCATGAATTTAGCTATTTACCCGCGTGGCTCTCCGGCACCTTTTTAAAAAACTACAATGTAGTCTCTGGAATACCAAACCAGTGATCAACACTCAGCTTTTGAAATTAAATGTTTCCATACACCTGTGAGGAACATCAAGGCAATGTTTTGATGTCAATCTCATTGTCTATCATGTAATAACAGGTCACATGCTGCTTTGTCACTGAAAATATACCCATATTTAAAGTGCACAAGTAATATACAACATTATCTGCCAGGTCAATCATATACAAAAGCATGATTAATATAGTGAAGAAAAGGCTGGGTTATGTGTCAAACTGCAACTTCTTGTCCGTGATTAGGATTGGATGCTGTAATCACTTAGTGCCTTACAGTATAATAAGAGCTTACTACACTCATTTGTCTGAATCAGTCATTACAATACGGGCCACAGCAGCTCAAATATGAGAAACCACATCCAGTTACAGTCAGGACTGCTGGAGCTGTTTCTAAGATAATTACTACTCAGACCCTCAAGAGTTTATGCCTCAACAGGGCAATGAATCACGGATGAACAGGGATACACATTTACAATCTGTTACAACTGTATTTGCTTTGTAAAAACTGGTGACTTGGCAAAACATTTAGACGGTCAAGAAGTAGCTCATTGTATATTTACATTAACACAGACGTTAATCTGAGTGTATTCAGTTCACAAATCGTCCACCAGGGGTCTCTCTAGCCTTGTGTATGTATCAACTCAAAGTTATTGTCTTTTAAAACTGTTTCTGAATGAATTGTTTTGTGTGATTAGCAAATTAGAGGAACATTGTGACGTTACGTAACACTTGCTGTAGATTACACTGGATGCCTCGTGTTTAATTCCTTATGCAGTTTTTCAAATTTACGAGAGCTGATTGGGAACAATCTCAAGATCAGCCATTGCAGCATATTTCATTATTTATATTTTGGTATTGTTACACCATGCTGCCTTTTACTGCCACAATCAGGAGGTCCACTTTCAAGGAGAGAGAATAGGGCTAAAATATCAGTAAGGAAATCACAGTAACAAACAAAAGGGGAAAGACATTTGCATACAATAGTTTCAACTATTTGCTTTTATCATGTGAGTTGTGACACATAACAGTAATCAAAACAAAGACGTTATTAAAAATGGAAACAAATATAATTGTAACTTTATTTTTTACTAAGTAACTACATAGTACCACTAGTCATCCTCCGTGTACAGCAGCACTCCACATACCTGGGTTAGACTTGGAAATCATTTAAATCAAGTCAATTCAACTCTCAAATTAGTTTCAAGAGGCTTTACAATCTGAAAAAAACATCACCCACCCATAGAGATAATTGTGTAACTGGTGATTGTCTTGAACAACTGACTATTAGGTGGGATTCTTTAATCATAAAGACAAATACACTGTATAATTACCTTTTTTCACATTCTTAAGTTCAATTGTTATACTTTATTAACATTTATGAAAGGGCCCTATGATTGAAAGCGATTATCACTATTTAGTTAATTGTAATATAGTATGACATTTGTTATTTGTAATCTATAGTGGACTTTTAAGTCACTTTAGTTTAGTCCTCAAAACGTATGTACTGTTCTAAGTGTATGGCTTCTTGATGTATATAGCACTGTTTTTTGCTTCATAGGAATTTAAAACTAATTATGACGAGCTTCCAATTCAGTATGTATGTTGTATGTATGTAATTTGTCTGTTCAGTTTGGTAATCTTATGTTTTTATGACATTTATTGACTCATTCAATTCCGTGACTTGAATGGGAATTCGAATGTGTTACGCAACATAATGTGCATTGATGGCTGCCACCAAATATGGCGCCCAGGTAGTTTTTTATATAGGGTAACACATTTTGATCGGGTAGGTGAAGACAGGTGTACCACATGTTGAGGGTTCAACTTGCTAATTTGTATCCAGCATCTACATTGACAGATGTCCCTTTCTCCCCGTGTATATATGTGAATTAAGTCCAATCTCCTGGAGACTTCGGGAGTCAAATCTACGGGAAACCGAAGCTTTTCCGCTCCAACCTCTGGATCCATTTCTCAACATATGGCGACGAGAACTGAAACGAGTTCTCGCGATAACTCAACGTCGAGGGGAGTGTCAAATTCCAAGAGAGGAGAGGAGAGGGGAGCCACAGAGAGGGGCGCAAGGGTGAGTTTGTAAACACTTTATTACCTTTTAAATTGCCCATAGATGTGTCGACTACACTAAACTACGACAAAGTAGCGTTTGGCGCGTCAGTTTCAGTGTTTTTGTATGACCCAAACTACCCGCATATTGAATTGCCCCAACTGTTGTGGCAGCTCCAGCGTTTCATTCTGTCTCGCTTTACACTCAAGTGTCAGTCCGCTAACTTCTCTCAACTGCGAGCTTTTTGTGTTTCAGTGAATTCGACTGTTAACGTCGTAAAAATGTCGTTCAAGCCCAGTTCCCTGCGGATGTGACTAGAGATTGCCGCTGCGTGCTCGTTGTCATCGCTGAGGCGGGTCGTAAAGCGGTTATTACACCTTGTGGACGCGCGTTCGGCCTGTTGTGAACGTTAGCCGCTCCAGCTAGCCGGGAGGGCTTCGTGGAGACGGAAAGTTGACTTCGGGGTTTCTGACCAATGAGATTCAACGAGCCAGTGTTATTGACGGGCTCCTAAGCGGCGCACACGTTAGCTCCTGTTGACTGACGCGCGTGTAGCCAGTTGCTGAGGAGAAAAGGCGGTCTTGTTACGGGAAAAGGCAGGGCTAAGTGAGCCCTATGTCGCCACACGGTAATGACGGCTGAAAAAGACAAAACTTTTTTTTTCAGGCCAGTCGGCGTTTTATGGAAGAAGGAACTAAAGTTTTCAGAACTTTTGGATTTCTGTTTGACACGGCTCTCTTTTTTGTTCGTGGCTGCAACAACACGAAACCACGTCTGTTTTTTTGGCGGTAGAATATGCTGAGATGATAATCTGGGTCCGGGCAAAAAGAGACACTAAAGAAGCCGAAGTCTCCAGTAATAATGATATCCATAGTATTGCAATTCGAGCGGTTGAACGCCCCCAGGATCCGCATCCCTATGCATGTCAACACCTTCATTAGGAATGTAGGTCGTGTTTTTGGCAGAGTTGTGCCTCATTCCATCACATAGAGTTACACCAGAGAAAACTGCAGCCTGTTTTGTCCAACCAAACATCTTGACCCACTCTAAGTAATTATATAAGTTTGAATTTTTAAGCAACGGAAATGTTCTTTGCTGCAACTCAAACAGTATTATTTTATTACACAAATGGTGAATAGATTTAATGTTATATATTTTGAGCATGTATGCATTTATTTAATTTGTGCCTTTGGCTGAGATGCCAGTGTCCATTTTATTGTTGGTTTGTTAATTCAGTGTTAGATTTAGAATTGGTATGGAGGATTAAGAATAAAAGAATGAGTTAAATTAATGTATGCACCAGCAGGCTTGAGACACCAAACATCAAGTGGCACAGTCTTTTTCTTTTGAATTAGAGCCAGCACCTCTCGGCAAGTGTTTATAAAAGTTGCAGACCAGGAATAATCTCAGCACAGTTTTTTAATTTAATTTGAGAAAACAGCTCTGGCTGGGTCCATTGTGTATTTTCCTACATTGTCTGTTTGCTCGGGATGGATTTAGCTTTACGGCCTTTTAGTTATGCAGACAAAGATATAGAATTTCATTTGTTCCATTTACCAAATCTCGGGTTCACTTTGCTTACATAAATACATATTGGCTGTTGCACAAATCCAGCTACAGCCTAGATCTCCCATGTCACTCATAGCCTACATTTACAGGACTTCACATGTGATCCAGCAAATATCCTTGATCCTTCAATTGATCACTCACTGACCGACTTTGGCTATTTCACCATTTCTCTCACTACCTCCCCTTACTTTATGTTTTTTTTTTTTTGTGGGGTCTCCCCTACCCCCTGGCAATTCAAGCCTCAGATTCCAGAGGTATAGTTGCAGTGCGAGCTATTAATACGGTTTGTTTAGTCAGTTTCCTAGCAGGCTGCATCAAACACTAGATGGCTGTGGCTGATTATAGCTGCGACTCATTTCCCTACACCTGCTGAGTCGGAGAAATCCAAGTTAACGGTGGGACTTTGGCAGCAGCTCAATGAGTGGGACAGGAATTAGGGCACTTTGACTGCTTGCATGTCACCTTGGCTGAAATCAGGCAAAATAGGTGAACTTGATATCCATGCCTTTAATGATGTGCATCACAAACCGACTGATTTATTGTCTCTCACAGAGTTGAAGTCTGCATGTAGCAGATCTTTACTGAGTGTAGTAAAACTTTTCACTGTCAACTCATTAATTACCTTCAGAGTTTATTCTCAGTGAGACACTACTGACTACCAGCAAACTTTGTTCTGTATTAATGTACTTGAATTTAGCTGAGGATTACAGAGATGTTTCAAAGATTTCATTAAAGATAGATGGATTTACCACAAAGCCAAGCAATAGATGCTAAAGAAAAAATTAAACACATCTGTTTTAATCAGATTAAGAGATTGGTAGGGCCAGCTATGAAAACAAATGGTATTTTCCACCCGTCATCTGAGCTATATGGTGTACTTCCCACAAAATCAAATCCCACTTTCTACGTTGATGCCAGCCAGCCAAGTTAATGTCTAGCATGTCGTTAGTAAGATGTAAACTCTGAAATCTGTTCCCACTCCTCACGCCAGATGTGTCCATTTCCCCACACAGTCCACACCCTCGGTATAACGAGCTAGACGGAGTATCTCGTTTGCAGACACATCTCTGTCCAAATAGACTCAGTGGATTGGGAACACTTTCTGAGGGCCCTGGCACCAAACTGTTGCCTTTCTCCAGAGCATGGGAGGTCTGGAAGAAATCAGACTGCGCTTCTTTATCGGCCATCTGATCTGCACAGAGATGTACAGGGCTTTTGCTTGCAAACACGATGCATACCCCTTCCCTCCATGAAGACACTGAGAGACACAACGGTTGGGCCTGTTACTGGTCTGGCGTCATGGGAGAGCGTTGTATTTCAGCGCAAGGCTTCAGTAATCATGTGTTGGCTCAGGGGCAGCTGTCCTCGTCTAAAGGGAGAAATAGAGGGAGGAAGGAGGAAAATATACTGACTTCAACACTGGGAAAACTTTCAGACATTAATGCCTCGCCAACATAATGAATAATCTGTCCCCCTCAATAATGTGAGGTTGCATTGCTCAATCCATGTAGTATATACAACAGAGGTTAATGTGGCCTGTAACTCAGTTATATTACAATTCTAAACATGTTTAACTAGCTTTGCTTTCCAGTTTGTGGAATAGCTGTACATATGAAATGTGGTAATGCATTGACAGATATATTGAACATGATTAAACAATCTTAAAACAAGTCAGAACAACACAGAAGTTCAGCGGCTGTCCTATCATCATAGTTACAGTACAAGTTTAGGAAGTTGGTCACAAAAGACATTTAAGACGTACATCTTGAAGGGGGTAATATTCAATTATTTAGGTAGAACACCATCTTGCTCATCAGCTCATGAATGTGTTTTAGCGAAACCTTTATGAGTATTGCAGTAGTCAGTGGGTTTTGTTTATTGAAAGGTTTCTATGTGTATACATATAAAGGTGCAATGCATGTTGGTAGTTGCTTCACTGTCAGTGGGACAGCGTTGTGTGATAGCTGCCAGAAGTCACTTTGGGCAGGTTCAGAGTCCCTTGTCCATCGGTTTTCTAAACTTCACAGTTTGTATTTACATGGAGTTTTGTTCATGGTGGTTTGGTGAAGTTGGGGCTTGAAGGGAGGGAAGTGTGTGTGGAGTTATTCTCCTCTGTGGAGACAGCTGATAGAAGCAGTAATCCTCCCACAGCTTTACTTCAGCTTCAGACACAACAGGAGGAGAAACCACACATAAGCATGTGCATATTTAACCTTTTGACATTAGCATTACTCGGGGAGAGATGGATGTGGTATTTGTTTTGTAGTCCTGTGAAAAGCTTTGGAAGTGCATTAAAATGCCCGACAATGTGAACTTTCTTGGCATCTGTACAATGTTAACAAATGTTGATGATGCATTAGCGTCCCAATGAAATCGTTCATGTTATGTTTTTACATCATAGGGTTGGAAAATGTAAAAACATTTATTGAATTACTGATGTAATAAATAGTATATCTACCAAAATGTACTTTTAATGCAATTTCCAAAGACATTTCTCTGGGAATTGTATATACTTAAAATCAGGAATAACAACCTGTCACACAGTTAGCCTAAAGTCTAGAATTTTAAACTGGAACAGAGTGAGCCAGCAGGAAAAGGGAATATAATGTAGGGGATTTATTTGAATCGTTTTAGAGTTAAATGTCACAATTCATTGTGGTAAAGATTTGAGCAGTTATATTATGCACAATTAGCTTTAAGCCATATTACATTTCCATTGTAATTCATCTAGGCAACCAGCTAGCAAAGGGGGATGTTGGATATACATCAATATAATATTTATAAAATTATATAAGTCATTATATTATTCAAAGTTAAGTAATAGTAAATAATGGCAATAGTTTAAAGGTTGGCTGGAATGAACACAAATACCTCTCTCTATTAATAATACTTCACTAATAATGTTTGGTCTCCATCAGTAACTTGCATCTCAATACAGGTAACGCTTATATTTAATAAGAAAGACAAGTACAAGTGACACTGTCAGGTCGTTCATGTACCCATTTCAATATATCTGTGCTGTGGATTGGTGGATGGAGATGACTGAAACAGAGAGAAACAGCAGAATCACAGAGATTGAATGAGGGGTGTAAGAAGGTAAACGGTTGGGAGGTGCTAGAGAGGTGAGGAGAGGGAGTGGTGATAAGGAGAAGAAGGGATTGGAAGTGAGGGAAAATGAGACAGAAAGAGAGGGCGGGTTCTTTGTGTAAACGGTAGCTGTCGTTCTCTTGTGTCGGCGGCTTCTCATTCGCCAACCAGAAGCCCCCCTGTGTGAAGGAAGTATCACCAGGGAAACTTCGTCTCGTTGCCTCTGTGCATGTTTTCCTCCTTGCCAGGGTTATTTTTAAATAGCATTCAGCTTCCTGCTCAGACTAAAGGCTACAAGCCACAGCATCCCTGTTTTGTTATTTTCAGGATTTGCCACTTCACAAATCAAGAAAAGCAGCAGCAATGTTCTCCTCTTCTCCTCTCCCACAGTTACATTGCAAGCTCTTTGCAAAAATGGGGGACGACCGACCTTTTGTGTGCATTGCTTCTGGCTGTGGACAGGTAAGTCGTATCCCTCCTTGTCCTGGCTTTCAGGTGTGTGTATGTGTGTGGTGTGGTATAGAGTACTCTGCAGCAGCTGACTGTAACTAATCATAATTGAATGTATTGTACTTCTTAAAGGAAAACAGAAAAGATAGAGTACTTGAAAAGGCACATGATTTACCGAGAATAACACATCACATATACAATGAGAGAACTTAAAAACCCTGAAAAGACTTCAAATAGCTTTCTAACTAGCATGCTGTCTCCTTCAAAAATTACTCACTGGAAGCTCCAGTGAGTAATCAGTTATTGTTTCAACCTGTCACTGTTGACTTCTAGCGTCTGCAGACACAGGTTTGAGCCATTGCAGTGACTCAGCTGAGTGCCAATAGTGCTATTAAACTGGTCTTATATCACAGCAAATTAAAAAAGTGTGTTCTAGGACTCATGTTTATTCAACAAAGGAAACACTATGTATCAAGTTGTGCTGAATTAGCTGTCTGATCCTGTGTTTAGTTGGGTGTGATATCCTCAGAGCTAGGGATGGATTATCACTCCTGGCGTCTGGAGGAAGAAAGGGTTTTATGCGGTTAAGAAACAGTTGTGATTCATAAGTCGTCTTCCATTCTCTGATCACAAGTGATCTGTTGTACATGGGCTTTGCAGTTTGAACAACAGGCATGTAAAGCAGCTAAACATGTGTGTGTTGGATGAATAAATTATGATTTGTTTGGTTATTTTCATCTCAGAACATTATGGACACCTAGGGACCCATTCCCTTAAATATTTGTTATTCCCTTCGACATGCTAAATGCTCTGCATATTTCATTTGTAGATATTGTTATTAATTTAGTTGTCAAACAACATAATCACATTCAAGCTTTTCAAGGCAGTGACGTTGATGACAGTCTCTAGCTGTGGCATAAATGTCATGGTGGTCTAGTTGGCAAACAGTTGTCTGTTTACATAGAGCAACATGATCATTCATTTGGACCTGTTTCGGTCCATGTGACAAATGTAAATCTAATATTCACTCTGAAGCTGCTAAATACACCACTATGTTAATGAGCTAACGTTAGTCGCAAACTGTGTGTGTCTGCAGTTTGGTGCTGGGCAGGAAGCGCACACTTTGTTTCGATGAAATAAAGCTGCATACTGAAGCTGAAATCAGGGTTGACAGGAGCAATGGGACTGAACCAACCAGCGACCCACTTCACAATACACGCCAGAACCCCAGACTAACTTTTTAACTGGTTGCACTGGTGCAACCAACTTTCTCACGTTTTACACACCAGCAGCATGGTATTAATCAATGAACTTTTCCTACAATACACACAGCATAGCTTTCTCCCACATCAGGTTCTGCGGTAGCCAAAGTGGTACTTAAAAAAAAATGGTTCCTAGAGTTCCTCTCTCTCTCTCTCTCTCTCTCTCTCTCAACCCAACCGGTTAAGGCAGATGGCCTTCGACATAAAGCCCGGTTCTGTTAAAGGGGAGTTTATCTTTGTCACCTTCACCAAGTGCTTCCTCGTGGTGGAATGTGGGGACTTTGTATATTAAAGCGTATGGTCGAGACCTGCTCTACATAAAACGTGTCATTAGATAACTTCTATAAAAATGTAATTGACTTGACTTCCGTACACGCACTATACGTAGGATGGAAACATCAATGATAATGATCATTATGCACTGACATAAACAATGGGGAATTATAACTTGCGCAGCTGTCAGTGTGAAGCCTTGGTCTTTGATCCATGGGTAACATAATAATTGATTAGTGCAGATTTAAATATTGTCTATGCACAAGCTATTAAACAAGAAATTGACTTGAATGAAAAACAGTCTAAATTGAAAGAGGAGCTATCTGTTTAGAGAAATAGCAAATTACTATAAAATCGACCAGACATTTGAAAACTTTTTGGACGTGAACGTTTTAAATACCTTTGGTTTTTTAGTATTGAGTATTGAGGTTCAATACCCAGTCTCACACTGCTGCATTTACTTTTATATCATCTTTGATGATATTTATTTGTGCACATTAAGACACAAGCGCCTTATGTCCAAATGCTGTTTTACTCCTGCCCTTTACAAGCAGTTGTCTACCAGGAAAGTCTGAATCATGCCCATAATAGAACACGGGTGATTGACTCCTGGCTTTGCTCAAGGTTTTCCTTTTACCAAGTTAACAACAACAACAACAATAACAACATCCCCCCATTTTATAATATGATGCCCACCATCTACTTTGTGGGGAGGGGAAATCCAAACTGCCAGTATCTCATGCAGGGAGATTAGTTGGAGATAGTTTCCTCTGCAAGATCCAGCCGCCTTGTTCAGAGGAAAGAGACAAATGAGACATGTAGTTGTATTGGTGATGCTGCCTGGTTGGGCTAAAAATAAGCCCGCTGACACTTGACTGTGTTTCCACTTCACTCTCTCACGTATGAACTCGCAACTGCAACGCAACTCCCAAAATAGGCTGCAGCAAATGGTGAATAGGCTGGTATCAGAGCTAAGATTATTCCTCCTACGTCTCTTGACTGATTCACCTCGCCACTTCTCCAAAGAAGAAGTGGTGCATCTCAGATGATGGCTGAGGGTGCTCTCTTCAGAAGGTCCCATTTGTCCTGTAGCGTCCACTGTGGATACCTGACAGGAAATAGAACAGAGGCTAACATCGAGCTTCATGGATTTTGTAACACACTAGTTTGACAACAATGTTTTCTCTTCTGTAAAAACACCTTACACTTGCATTTGTGTTGTGATGTGTCAGCTTATTTGCTTTTGCTATTTTTGTCATGCCACTGGTTTTCAGACCTCATCAATTTGTAGACCATTTCAACCATTGGTCTTGCCCTTCATTTGTATGCTTTTAAAATCAATTGATTTGTTATACAGGCCCTTTTTCTTTTCTAGATAATTCTAGTTTGTGCAAAGAAATCTAAGCCAACGTCCCGCAGCTGTTATGGGCCAATTCAGGGATTTTAGACATAAGGAGACAGTGCTCTTTATGGTTTGTGTGTATGCAGTGGAGGCTGCATGTGTTGGACTGTATCTCCAAGAGATTATCTAACTGGGATTATTGCAATTATGGAATATGATGTCTGGGTTAATGTTATATAAGGCTATTTCCTCAAGTCACTAGAAAAAGTAGACAATTACCCATAGGCTACCTATCTTTCCTCTTTTCTTCTTGCCTTTCCAGAGGTTTACCAATGAGGACCACTTGGCTGTACACAAACACAAGCATGAGATGACACTGAAATTTGGACCAGCCAGGACTGACTCTGTCATTATTGCAGGTACTGTTTCCCTTCTAAACAAAACCACAGCATTACTTTTCCTCTTGTTAAATATCCACTCCCTGGTCGTTCATCAAAAGCGTACCTCCACATCTGTGTTCCAACACTATTCGCATAATCTCAAGAAAAGCAGCTCCAAAGACACATTTATGACACAGGTTTCTATATTTAAGGCTGAGTGAGAAAGCGATACTTTGAATAATTATCTCTGTTCGTTCTCTTTTGCCAGACCAGACACCTACTCCCACCCGCTTCTTAAAGAACTGCGAGGAAGTTGGTCTGTTCAATGAGCTGGCCAGCTCCTTCGAACAAGACGAGGATGACAAGAGAGCAAAGAACTCTGTAAGAAAGACTATGATTCTGCCAATGTTTTCATCTGTGTTTGAATATGTGTTATTACTATTATTAACCGAAACCAATGGAATCTCCAAAAAGATTCCCACATTGTGAAAAATAACTACTTCCTTCTTTCTTACCTCAAGTGTTGAAGTGAAGAATTATTGCTTTCAGAAATCCCTGCTTTGTGCATTTATCCGTATAATCTAAACTGTTGCATTGACTTCTTTTAGATGATTCTATTTAAATAGATCTGTGTGTTTTCTTTGCACAGAATAGTGTTCATTGATTTTGTGGTTGTTTGGTTTGTGTGCTAAATACTACCTTACTTTTTCAATGTAATGTAGTCTGTTATCTTTGATAAGTCACGTAAACTAACACTCTTTATCTCTCTCTCTCTGTCACTTTTTCTGTCCTCCTCAGCTCCCTGCTCCCAACTCTGTGGCTGTGGACATGAGCATGCAGACAGCATCAGACGTGAAGGTGAAAGAAGAGGAACCTGTAGAGGTTGACTCCTCGGCACCAAGCAGCCCTGATTCTTACTCTGAAGATTCTGACAACTACACGCCTCTGGTTAAAGGAAAGGTAAGACAGAATGGGAGGAGGGGGGTTATAGGAGTGTATAGAGAAGAGGGTGGATTCTAAATGGTGTACTCACCTCACTGCTATTCTCCAAGGACACACCACCCAGAAGTTCCGCCCCCACCCCGACTATTGTGCGTCCAGGTTCCCTCCAACTACACTTGGGCTTTGATGCCCTTCAGCCCACCATGCCGTCACCCACCTCTGTCATCACACAGACACCACCTTCCAATCGAACTCTGGGGTGAGTAAAGTCTTTCTACTGACTTCTGATAACTACTTTAAAACCTGATTTGCCTTAGTAGCTTTAAAGCTCCTACATTATTTGTTCAATGTTCCATCAAAAGCTGTACCTTTCCTCTCCTTAAACAGCTCTTTAAAAGATCAGCCATCATTTAAACACTATCATTGGCTTAAATACCTCATTACTTCAGAAATCTCCACTCGACAACATCTCTCACCTGATTGCAAATGAAACATTAAAAAAGGTGGGTTAATAATGTCATAAAACAGTGTATGATTTATTTGACCAAGATAACTTCTTGTTTTTTTTGCAATTACGTGAAAATGTAATTACCAAATCATTATTTATTTAGATATTTTTCGATTAGATACAGCTTTGCAGGCTTTCCATATATTTCACAAAAATCTCTGTTTGAAAAGCAATAGCTTCGTGAAGGGTCTGACATCTTATATTTATATTATTCTAAACAGTATCTTGCCGATTGATAAATCGGAAATCGGATCTTGGATGCAAATACGCTGATAACATCCTTGAAATGTGTCATGCTGTGGTAATTTCAGCTAAACACAGACAAATACAATCTCACTAAGCTCTTATCTGGAACGATTTTGAAAATACATCATTAGAACAACTTCAATCATAAAACATACTTTTATTTTTACTCCCGGGGACAGCTAGGGAAAAAAGTGTATTCTAGAAAACTGGAAATCTGAACTTCCTCTTTCGCAGAGGCATTGGTCAAAGGAATTAACATCCTATAGTGCAGCGTTCATAGTGTAAGAAGGGAACCAGCAACGTATGAAAAAACAAGGGTCTCTTTTCTGGCCTTACATAATCCTTAAACCACCTTGGTTAGTATTGTATTGTCTACTTAATAGTGTCGGAATTTATCAACATAGAACATTAGAACCTCACACCTGATTGAATTCTGTTTTATTAGCATTTTTAGGGGTTGGGTGTAGGGGGCACTTTGTTTTCCTGTTTCTTTGTAATTGTTTTTGGAAATGCCTATTTTGGTTCAGTAAAACATCTTAAAAAACAAACGCATACACATTTTGTGTAGTCCACATTTCCCATATTCTCGATAACACTATGTTGAACCTCAACTATGTTGTGAGTGAACCCTTCAAACCCAGAATGCCTTTTATATATTTCCTCATCATTAATCAGACATATGTTGTATCTAAAAAGGGGTGATAGTTGCTTTGTTACAAAAACTTTGTTCTATAAAATTGTTATTTATACAAACATGACTGAACTTCCTGTTCCTGCCTGTCTGTCTGTCTAGTTCGCCAACCAGCCACTACCCCATGATGATGCTTCCTTCTGGTCAGGCAGTGCCTGTGCTCCCTGGTCCAGGACAGATGTCCTCTGTCATAAATGTAAGGCAGACCAACAGTCTAAATATGTTGAATGTCAATGTTATAACTAAAAAGTTGGTTTGCGCTGTGAAAACATGTGTATTTGTGCATCTTATCTGGTTTCCAGCTGGTCCGACCCATGAGCATGGTACCCAACATTCCTGGAATCCCCGGTCCTCCTCTGGGAGGCAGCAGCAGCGGCTCTAACTCCCCTTCTGGCTACAGCATCCACTCAGAGGCCAAGATGGTCAGCATTAGATTAGCTCTCTATTTTTATCTCTTTATCTGTTCTTTTTGTCTCCACCTTCACCCTCTAGCCTTCCTCTGCACTGACTTAGTTTGTTCATTATATGACTTTTTACTGCAGTTACTTGTTTATTAAACCCTTAAGGCATACCAAACCAACATCAAAGAACTAGTGGCGACGAAGGCTGACTGTTGCGACGCCTCACAAGGCCTGTTTCTTTGCCAATAAGTAGCACTTGAACACACCGCAAAGAGTACAGCCAACGGCCAACTAGTGCGTATATTCTGCACCATGGATGTGTGAATAGAAATGGATACAGCTCTGGAAATAACTCTAGATTCAGCGTAAAGTGCTTTTAACTTTAGAACCTAATTATTTAAATACGGGCTATTCAAGTGATTGTACTGAGAAGTTGATTAACCAAAAAAGAAATTATACTCAGACGTCTCTTTAAAAATGTAAGTCTATGGGAAAAAGGCTTTTTGGGCCCAATGGCATCACGTGACGGACCCTGAAATTATAATTCCACGGTTTGGTCACTCTAAAATTTGCTTTCGAGCCTGGTGCTTTTCCTGGGGGCTTGTTCTGAAATCACTCCATACCAGCAGGTGGCGGTAGTCCATATTTGTCATTCAAAAAGGGAAAACGCACTATGACTGCAAATATGGAAATAAGTGGAATAACCTAACCCTGGTCACACACATGGTTATGGGTTCACTCAACCACTATCCTCTTCCTAATAAACAATTTACTCTTTAGATTTTGAACACTTATTACTCATTGACTATCATTTTTGCATGTACAAAATGTGGCTCATTGCATCATTTGATTGTTTTCAGAAAATAGGATACAAGCCGTTATACTACCTTTTGTATTCCATTGCAGAGTCTTTGAGGGCATTAATGTACACAATCTGAAACTTCAATAAAATAGGGTGCCTTAAATGTAATAAACTATTTATTAAGGAGGGATTGCAGAAAGCTATGGGACTCTTTACTACCAAAATAATGGTATACGGTATTTCTTCAAGCAATGGGCAATAACACCTGGTGCTTATATTATTATGTTATTAAAACACCTGAGATCTTGTGGAAACAGGTGTATTGCACTTGAAATGTGTAACTAACTGCTGAATATAACAGAAATAAAATCAGCTTTCATCTCTGGTGTTATCAACAACTTACTTTAGGCTGTATTGATGATTAGTAACTAATGTTTCGTCAAAGTTGGATTGGGTTTGCAATGATGCTGCAGTGTTTAATAAATAACAAAACAGACAAAAAATGTTGCGCTATTGGTATTGAATCTGACTTTCTGTGGTCTTGCTTTCTTTACCTTTTTCAGTGATATTATCTTTTCTACAGAGATAAAGCCATTTTTATGCTTACATTACAGAGTTAATACTGTTGGTTTGGGCTGTGTTATTGATTGTGGTCGCATCATTGTTTTCCTGTAGCGTCTGAAGGCTGCACTGTCGCAGCAGAGCCCGTCAGGATACCATATGGGGATGATGGCCATGGGCGGCAGCCCTATGATACCTCAGAGGGCAGAGCAGAGCCAGCTGCTGGTCCAACATCCAGATGCTCCGTCACCTGCACAACCTCAGGTACACTGTTGTCTATAGGCAAGGACCTGACTGTAATCCAATAACTATGTTACTTACATTTGGAAAATCCACCAAAAGTAACTGAGCTAAATCTTGTTTGATGTCAGGCATATCACCTGTTGTAGTTAAATAAAATTGGGCTGTAAAAGTGTGAAACTATGACAAAATTGCAAATTGCTCTCAAACTTCCCCTTTCTTTCTTGTCTTTCTTCTGCTCCCCTTTTCCTTATCGCCCTGACCCGGTTCTCCCTCTAGGTATCTCCAGCACAGCCTACAGGTGGGCGGCGGCGGCGGACGGCAGAAGATGACCCAGATGAACGAAGGCAGCGGTTCCTCGAGAGGAATCGGGCCGCTGCATCGCGCTGCAGACAGAAACGCAAATATTGGGTCAGCTCTCTAGAGAAGAAGGCTGAGGAGCTCTGCAACATGAACGTCTCGCTGTCGGTGAGTGGGCCTCGAGTGAGTGGGCCGGGATGAAATGTGGCCTGTGTTAGTTTGTGCATCGTCAGTCGCTGTGCACAGTTCACAGGCTTTCTTGTTGTGGAAGTTTGTGAAGTGTTTACATCAGTTTCAAATTGTTGAATTTACAGGATTTTAAACCGTGGGACTCATTACAACTTGTTTCACATATTTGTTTTATCCGGTGGTTGCAGGTTATATTTTACACTGCATGACCACTTCTCCATTGCCAGCTGTATTGTAGTGGAAACCAGACTCTTTGCCCCTTTAGAGCTGAACAACATTAAATATCCATTAGGGGGAAACAAGTTTGGTCTCTCTGTTTTTAATAATATTATGTTTTCTTTTCCGTCAACTGCAAGTCTATAAATTATTGAAACGTGTTCTAAGTCCTTATTTTCTTATCCTAGAATGAAGTGTCTCTGTTACGGAACGAGGTGGCTCATTTAAAGCAGCTGCTGCTAGCCCACAAGGACTGTCCTGTGACCACCCTACAGAAGAGGACTGCCTACTTAGGTGAACCTTTTTAAATCAATGCCATATTCCTCCTATGGCAGCCTCTTATGTTTATTTTCTCACTCATAATTATTAACAACAGAATTCTTACACGCTGCACTGGGGTTACTGTTAGATAATACAGAAAATGTCTACAGCTTTTCAGTAAGGCTGATAGAAACTTTATTCATGGTCATAAGTGAAATGTTGCCCTCGATGGACTGGCGGCCTGTCCAGGGTGTCCCCTGCCTTCGCCCTATGTCAGCTGGGATAGGCTCCAGCGCCCCCGCGACCCTAATGAGGATAAGCGGTATTGAAAATGGATGGATGGATAAGTGAAATGCTTTTGCCAGTTTAAGTATAAATCTGTACTTGTGTCGTCTTCTTTTCTGTGTAGCCGTAGAAGATAGCATGAAAGACACCACAGAGCCTACAGGCTCGCCTGCCCCGGTGATCCAGCACAGCTCTTTGGCACACAGCCCCTCTGCAGGGCACAACGGCCTGAGCTCAAGGGCAGCAGCTGAAGCCATGGCTATGTCTGTTCTGGCAGGAATGGGCCAGCAGCAGAGGGCTGAGAGTGGACCCTCTCACATTATCATGGCTGCACAGTCTCAATCTGCTGCCAGATGATGAGCGATGCCACCACCGCCCAGACTTGGCTCACAATCATCACCCAGGGATAGAAAAGAGCAGCGGACCCATTTTTTCATCTTCCCCTTCGTCCTTCGCGGTGCTCCTCTGCTCTCTGACCCTCTTGTGGAGCCATCAAGCTGTGGCCTGAAGCTCAGCAGCAGCCTTCTGAGAATGGACTGAGACTTTTGAGAGAGAGCTTCCTGTTCACTTTGCCATAGACTACAGGGGCTGGACTCCAACCTCCCATCCTCGTTTCCCACTCTGTGCTTCCCCGCTTATCTCTCCTCACTGGACTGTAGGACTGCATCGCTCTGAGTGGATGCCACCATGAACTTCCCATGTGGACACGTGCACATCTTCTAACACACTAGGTGTTTTGCATAAACATTCTCGATCAAATCAGATACCAAACAACACACAGGACGTTACACTGTTTTCAGCAGGGATTTGTGCCTTGTGGTCCTCGACTTGTCGGCCATGCACACACCCACACACGCCATCACAGCATACGTCCCTGAACAACCGTGGTTCCAAAATGCAGTAGTTGTCTAGACGTCAGTGACTCGGATCTCAAATACTCACTCAAACCTTTTGTAAATGGTTCCACCATTTTTGGGTCCATCTCAACATGGACCTAAAAACCTTACCTCAATTACTCCCCTTTTATGATAAAATGAATAAACTGTGTGTGTGAGATAAGCTCTGTGCGTATATATTTATGTACATCACAACACAGCAGTTTGCCTACTCCTGAACTGATACGTTAATAGCTGGGTTGTTAGCATGTGACTATTAGGGTGTTATAATGTTGACACAGCTATGTGCAGCTATATACTTTTTTGTTATTAATTGGCACATTGTCCCAAATTTGTCCACAGAACCAGAACCAAAATCCATTGGATTGACTTTGTATTATCTTGTATGAGCAACAGTTTTTCTGACCTGAAGGGAATTCAACCTCTCCCCTCTGCCTTACTTTCCTCTAAAACAGACAGTTTAGCTGTTTCTTGGTTTGTAAGTGGATGCCTTTTCCATTTTATATGAAACTATTCTAGTGACTGTGTTTCTCTGTGTGGGCCCTGGACTTACTGTAACTGTTATTTTCACACTTCTCAGGATGGTTGCACATCCTTGCTGCTCGTTGGAAGTGCGATGAACCCAGTCACCTTGCGCTTTACCAAACCTAAACTAAGCCATACTGACCACAAATCAGATATCTGACTCTCCAAAGACCACCGTGTACTTGTTCTGGGGACAGGAAGTAACTAGCCTTACTGTTATTTTGTGACTCAGAGGTCAAAGTGACAAAATCTACAGTATATCCCTGCTTGTTACTTGCACTTACACTCAGTCTCACATACAGTGTCTGATGATTTTGCCTTAAGATCACATTGGTGCCTCCAATAACCCCCAAAAACATGCAGATTTGCTCTATGGAAAAAACAATGGAGCCTGAAAAAAATGTATTTGTATCAATTTGTCAATTTCCTCAAATAAAAAATCTTATCGATGAGGAACAAATGATTTCCTCATTGAAGATTCCTCAAAGCCTTTAAAATGAATGGATAATGAAACCATTAATCTCTTTAGTGACATAAAACGATCCCATACTTGCCTGTCATCTGGTGGAGAGACACAGCAAATACATCTTCACTGGAAAGAAAAGCTGATGTCTTTTGACTGTTAATGAATGGCTCCAGTTCTTTATAAATCCCACCCAGATATTTGACCAAGATATCAGTATGTTTTTTCATAAACACCAAGACAAGCTGTTGGCTTGCCTTGTTTTTCTTCCCGTATGTCGTCTTTTTCTTTCCATTTCTCTGATAGGATCATATATTTGCCAGATGTGATATTTCAAAAACAAGATATCTGTCCATTAACACGAGGGCATGTCTTTATGCACTAAAATAATGCAAGTTCATTGTTGCTTTGTATTCCTGTTCTGTTCATTTAAAGTTGTTGCAGTTCTCTTGCCCCAGGGGTATCAGATACTTTAAAAAAAAAAATCATGTTTCTCCTTTCTGTACTGTATTCATTAATGGGAATATGCCCGGCAACTTTAAAACTTTTCACCTTTGACTGAAACCTTTGTCCTACAGTCCCGTGGGAGAGCCCGACATTTTGTTGTACTTCAGAGCTGGCACTATATTTGGCTGGCAGTCCCTTTATAGACGATTGTTCATATGAAATGAAAAGTCAAACTATATTTAGCTTTCATGTAATTCATGTCCTTGGCACCTTTTCTGTCCTTTTTTCTGTTTTCTTGTGTTGTGTGCTATTTTCAGCACTATACAACCCTTGTCATAACGCTTCTGATTGTACTGATGAATATAGAAACTAATTTCTTTAACACAGAGATTTATTTTTTGTTTGTTTGGTTTTCTACAGAAAAATATCATTAGTCCTCTTTCAAAAAGTGATTTTGTTACATCTGTAAAGATGAATTTGGTCGTGTCTCTTGACTATCCTTATAACTTATTTTTTAATTGGTCAACTAACAATGGTCATAACAGTCTTTTGGCATATTAATATTACCTAGAATTGTTGTGAAAAGAGCAATTTATTGAAAAATAGAACAAAGTGAAAGTTGAATAGTAAATTAATGGTGTTTCACACTCCCACTGTTGGACTGATAATTTCAAAAATTGTCCCTGTACTGTACATATCTGTACTATATGAATATATTTACTTTTCCATGCATGTCCAAGTGGAATACTATGAACACTTACAGTGCTGCAGTTTTAATTAAAGAAACTACATACTTAATGAACATTTAAAAGGTTCTGTTTGTTTGTTTGTTTGTTTGTTGAATGTTATATCTAAATTTGCTGTAATCTCACATGACAACTGGAGAAATGCAGTTTTTGGTTAAAGTGATTTGAAAGACAGTGAATATGAAAGAATATACTATATGTTGGGACACTATACTGTCTGCTTTGTTCATAGTTGTCTGTACCCAGTGTTCATAGAGTTTCATGATTATATTGTTACTAATGAGAGAGGGGCAACATAACTAATATATATATATATATATATTATTATTGTTATAATATATATATTATTATAAGTATTATGGTTTCTTCACTTCAATATTTGTTGTAATGTTATAGTAAGCGCTAAAGCGCTTCGATTTTTTTTTTTTACACTCAAAGTGCTTACATTCGACAATTTCTTGACCAAAACTAAATCTACTTTAAAGGTCCAATAGAGTAACAAGTGAATTTTTCTCGCGTTATAAGTGCAAAGTATTGAAATGCACACTGCCCGTATTCAGATTCAGGATTCATGTACGGTTGTAATGTCAGATCTATACAATTAGGGATGTTCCAACTAATTACTAACATAGTCGAAGCTCTAGAAAAATAGTAGCAACAACAATATTGTCCGAGATATATTTTAGTCTACTAATGCTTGTTGTTTCAGAATAATCAACAGCACTGTTTATTGTGTGCAGTTTATTCGTTTGGTAGTCAAATCAGGCTCCTTGGGTTGAATCAACAAACAGTTGACCATTTGGGGTCCTCCCCTATCTACAATATTTATACCATTTCACAGTTTTTAATGTAAAAATGCTGAATGTGTCCCAGTTTATTTTCTGGTTGGAGTGTATCAGACTGACATCAGCTGACAGGATATAAACATTGACCCCAGGGCTAATGTAGGGCAGCGTTTCAGGGAGAAGCTCAATACAAACAAATTCAGACAATATGAGAAACATTACCAGTTTTTTAAAACATTAAAGCATGTAAACATTCTTGTAGAAACACAAAATACAACAACCTGTAAATGGGCAGAAGATTTCTTTGACATATCAAAATTATTTCTGAGTAGCGGTGGTGTGTATTTAGAGACTGAACATTTCACTCAGTATGCTTTAAATCTTCGCTGTGGCCCTGCTTTTAAGTTTATTTGACACAGTAGCCTACAATTATGCTGTTATGTCAAGTTTGCTTTGAAGCTTGTTGTTCTTATAAGACAATGCCCGTGTTTCTTATAAGGAAAACAGGGTTGTAACTTTTTGTAAGCAGCCCTTAATTGCAGAGGAAGTGGTTGGAAGGGTATGCTTAGTTTTTATAATAATTACAGTCACGATGCCACATTGGCCTTTTTAAGTATTCTGACATGAATTTACGTACTATTTAAAGTATTTCATCTCAAGTAGGACCAGGGTCAAATTGAACTTGCTATGTGGCTAAAACGAGTCTTTTTGACCCCCAAGCCGTTTTTCAGAAAAATTGAGAAGGTTTGCATACCCATACTAAACACAGTGTATATCCTCTACCACAAGGGCTATTTGAATTTTTTTAATAATATATAATAAAAAGGAAACACTTGTGAGAATACTTCAGATGTGTAAATATCAGCCTATATTTTACTGGTTAAGATTCAATGAAGATGGCACACAGCATAAATTAAAAAGTTTCAGGTTCGCCTTGTAAAAAACACTTATTATTATGATTATCTCTTTGGAATGATGCAGCTGAAAGGTTTAAACTTCCTCAACATCATAGCACAATATATGAACAGTATCTCTGCAAAGTTTGAGCAGAATCAAGTTAGAGCCTTGTTAGTAAAGACAGTTTAGGTGAGGTCTCCAAAATGGGCATTTGGGCACATTGGGCACCATCTGGGCCATTTGAGCATAGTGCACAACATTTAGTGTTTCAGCTTCAACAAAATAACAAAGACATTTGAAGCAGTGTGGGCGTTTGATGTGCATTATTCACTATTTTCTGACATTTTATTGTTCAAAGATTTAATAAAGGAAATAATTGTCACATTAATAAACATTGAATTAGTGGCAGCTTTACAACCTACACGTGGCATGTTACATTGTATTGTATTTGTTCCACCGCACCAGAGACCAACCAATAGGCCAATTCCTATGCTGCAATGGGCAGTTACTCAAAGTACCACACAGGGAACCTGGTACTGTTTGGGCCCCCTGGGTACTTGCCTGTTCTGCCTGGTTATTTCCTAACCCAGGTTTGATTGGGATATTCCGATAGTTTTTCCACCCTTGAAAGCCACATCCTAGTCGTAAGGCTGGAAAAAACCTTTACACATACTTTTTTATCTTGCCAAAAGATAAAGTTGAACTTTCCCCCTCTGAGTGAAACCACTGGGATTCGACGAGGGGCCCAGGATCTCACCGGAAGAGAGAGTGAGGATAACGTGATGAAATTGTGCAGCGCTACTCAAGTAAAAGCTGTTTCTGCCAGTGAGACGCCAGGGGGAGCAACAGTTTCGGTGTGTGTTTTCCTGGGACACAGCGAACCGATGTACAGGCGAGGTAAAGGCAGTCACGTGACCCCTCGTTGCCGTTGATGAGTTTTCCCATTATGGCGGAGGGGCCAGCCGTGCGGATGGACCGTCTCTCACACTCCGATGCTTGTTTTGTGTCTTGAGAGAGGGCGTTGTATTTTTTATTTTTCTACATTTACCCGCATCGGGCTGGTTCCTTTTCAACTAGACGGCTCTCGTGTTCATCGGTGAAGTCATGGCAGACCGCGGCGGGGATTTGTCCGCCCTGCCAAAAGAGGTTAGAGACCAACTGGCGGAGTTGGATCTGGAGCTGTCTGAAGGTAAAGGAGCGGAGGGGACCGGTGGGGTGGGGGGATGCTACAGCATATTTTCAAGCTAGCTATGTGCCTCAGCTGTCTGGGCTAACCAGCATCGATTAACCGAGCAGTTTCCCCCCTTTATTCTACTTAACAGTTCATCTTACTTGACTGAGGGCTCGCGTCTAAAGCTAGCTCATTTCGTGCTAGTACAGGATGTGGACACGCAAGCTAGCAGTGCATGACAAGCAGAGAAAAGGCTTCCCCATCCATTTCCTCGTGTCTGCTTTATCTTAAACCATTTACATCTGAACGTCTAGTTAGTTAGACATATGTTTTTGAACCAGAGAGAGAGAGAGAGAGAGAGAGAGAGAGAGAGAGAGAGAGAGAGAGAGAGAGAGAGAGAGAGAGAGAGAGAGAGAGAAAGAGAGGGGCCCTACTATCAGTGCTTGACCCTACTCCGGTCATCTTGGTTATACTTTTTCACATGGTGGCTTCCAGTTTGACATAATTTACTTTCTTCAGGTCTGGGCTGAAACAAATGTTTTATTGCAGTAAAAACTGAGTCACTGTGACCAGTGTTGAGATATAATGACAGGGCCTTTAGTCACCATTTACTCTAGTGTCATATGAAGATACAGACTGTTATGAATGACGGTCAGCAATTAACATAGTGTCTGACTTCAGTGATCAACAAGATGTACAGGCAGAGCCTTGGGCACCTGTATAAACCTGCTATAACTGGAATTATAGGTTTACCTACATGCGCCGCTAATCATGGGTTTCACTACCCTCAATCTTGTGGACAAATTGTGAGATGTGTGTCAGGTGTACCTATGTTTGTTCTCCCACTTGTGGATTTAGGTGGGTGATGGATGTGTCTATTTATTGTAGTTTGCAAATATCTCAACCATTCATTCATCCAAAGCATAGTGTAATCAACCCCTCCCTCAGGGCAGCTGTTAGCCCCTATCCTACTTTACACCCATTGACACACACTGTCACATCCCAATGACAGCATCCCCCTTCTCCTGCTGCATGGCACCTGGGCTACATTCTTCCAGCTGAGGTGACGTGAGGTGGCATCCTGTGCAGTGACCGCTCTGTGTCGACTTATCTACGCTGATTGACGTTTGGTTATTTTAGGAGTGTGATATGGTCTCTGAAACTGATACCTAGTATTTGATATGCATTTTTGCAAGACTCTACAAATGCAGATTAAACATTTCAATCGTGCCTGTAATAAGACCTTAATATATGGGTTGTTAGCAATTGACGGTTTTAATACATGTCATACTTCCATAAAAATATGAATGCATATTTACAAGCTAATTACTGTTATTCTAAGAATAATAGCGTGAGACCATTGATGCCTTTTTACAGCTTATTTTAGGCCAATATTGAAAGCTGATATAGTGCTTTTGGAATGTTTCATCCCATTTATTACAAAGGATTTATACAGGGTGACCATTTACCACAGTTACTCATAGGTCATTTTAAAGATGGTGTGTGTGTGTGTGTGTGTTTGTATGTTTGTGTGTGTGTGTGTGTGTGTGTGTGTGTGTGTGTGTGTGTAATTTAGATACATAGATAGACATAATTTAGTCAACTGGGATTTTTCCATATTGTTTATACATTATTTATACTTTAGTAACTATTCCTTTAGCATCTCATCAGGACTGTTTTATGGCAACATTTAATGTTTATATGATTCTGTCCACCCATTTGTTGATACACACATGTTTTAAATTCCAACCAGTCACTGAGAGGCACTGATTTGCTGAATATGTTTTTGAAATCATTGAGTCTGAACTCAAAATGAGATGATGCAGTGAAAAACATCACTTTTATTTTTGGTCACTTTCATATCATAATGATATGATATGAACTGTTCTACAAACTCTTCCTTGTTGGTGCAGTCAAGTGCCAGGTAGAAACATATGAGACTTGAAGTTTGCGTATTAATGCCACATTCACCGTATCCTACACATTCACCATGTTTACTCATTGTATGTTTCCCACATATTGGTTGTCTGACAACATACCTGGGAATGCTTTCTGGATTGAATGTAGTTGAGTAAATATTGTCTCAACTGGCAATGATAGTTAAACATGTTAGGGTTTGCAATATTTTAAATGAATGTGTGTGTAAGCCAGCTAGCCCCTTTATGACTGGATGCATGCAGTATGTCATCACCTTATAGGCCATTTTTCTGGGTCCATAACAAGTGTTCCTCTGAACCAAATGGAAATGCCTTTTCCTGCATTACTTGAATAAGAACACAAGCCTGCCAAATGGCCTCTTAAAAAACAACCCATTTCTGCTAGCCCCCTGTGACCATGGGGACACAATGAGGACCATTCAGCTGGTCTGAGCTGTCGTGGCCAGGAGCTCTGCTGCCATTTAGGCCATTCAGCTGAACCCAGTCTTTGTGTGCACGTTGGAATGAGCTGCCTCAATATGAAGCGTAGGGAGGGGCTGGTGACTGGTCATACTTGAGAAGATGACGTGTAGTGTGTGTACTACTGAGGGGAGTGGTTCACCGGGCAATCTCTCAGCTGAGCCAGCCAGGGGTAAAAGGTCATGTCTGGTTCTTCCCTCGAACCAGCCTACCTGGTTGACATCCCACACCACGTGTCAGGCATATTGGTCTAATGTTGCTGACACAAGCAAAATGCAACACAGATCAGTGTTTCGTCGTTGAGTTAGTAGCTGGTGGTCATTTTGACATTAAATTACAAATTGAAATTAATACCTTTTGATTGTCTGTGTTTATGAACAGATACAGTTTTGCTCTTTGTTTGCATCTGTATCAGTATGTGCAGACAGAGAGAACAGATTATTGCCAGTTGCTTCTTTTCTAGACCAGCTAGCCAGCTTTCAGATGCAACAGCAGCGGGCTTGGATTAGTTTTGTATTAAGTAAGAGGATCTTCAGCAGAGAATGACAGCATGGATATGGACCCAATCTGTATCAGCCATCCATCTTCCTGACCCTAGCCACCAGTGATGAGAAAGCCTTATGGATCCTTCAGGAATACAATACTCCCAACCAGGGAGGAAGACTGAGAAAGGATATATTTCATCTCTCATCATTAACAGGATACGCAGCAAACTGTTGTTTTGGTAGATAGTCAGGCAGAAGTGCTTATTTTGAGACGTGTGATATACTTCCTCAAACTGAAGCTCATGTGGTGCAGAGCTCTTCTTTATGAGGTGGAGGTCAAGCCCGTTACAAAAAGAGGAATAAGGGCTTCTCACACTAATTGAAAAGCTGAAATCTCTTCTCAAATTCATATCATTTCAGAGAGTCACCGCATTATCTCAACAATATGTTCACAATAACTTGTCAGATATAAAGACTGTTAATATGCATTTTTTTTCACTTTATTGGAGAATTGACCATCTCGAGAGACCGGAAACATGGGTAGAGGGATAGGGGACGATGACATGCAACAAATGTCCCCAGACAAAGCGAATCAGGAACATCGCAGTTACAGACTACTTGACTACTTCCTGTGTTTAAAGTGTTTTTCTGTAATAAAATGAAAAAGGATGTTCTTGTGCATTTAGACATAGCGACAACTGTGAACCACAAAGCCTCCTCATGAGCGTTTTGTAACAAAATTATTTTAAAGATTGATGATAAACATTACAATTTATTTATTGCAAGACAACTTAAAACTTACCACTATAATCCTTCCTTGCATTTGAATGAGCTTTGAGCAGTGTGTTATTCCTCTATAATAGAGAAATATAGATATTTGGATAGTTTACGCTTCTGTTGGCGCCCAATAGGTCAGAATCTAAAATGGGCAAATCATCATCCTTGTAGCTGCGGAGCCAATGCCTTAAGTCCAAGCAGATGGTTGTGTACTCTTGGCAAAGGTCTTTCCTAATGTGTGTTAGTGTGTGTGTGTGTGTGTGTTTGCACGTTCAAATGTGTGTTATAATACTGTTATACTGTGAATAGTTAATGATGGCTGCATTCCCTTTTCCTCCTCCAGACCTGTTGTAGTCTGAATTATTCACATGTTCTCATTAAATATCAGGACACCCTCACAGAGTGGTCTGTGTGTGCTTAGTAAGCGTCACTTTTTTACGCTTCCCATGTAGAAGTGGAGGCAACCGGCCTGCTTTAGTGCCAAGAGATGTATTGATATCCCACTCATCACCCCTCCAGACCGACACATCTCTTTCTACTGGAGAAGATGCTCAACTTGTTGAACTAGCTCACATGTGATGTCAGGCAGGGCTTGGCAATATATTGTCACAATATTGGCCCCACTGTCAGGACTCCTGTGTTACTGCGCTGTTGAAGTCTGAGAAGACACATGGAAGCCATGAAATAGTGGGATAGTGTCTGTAGACTAGAGTGCCATGAAGGACCTTGGTTGAAGCACCTGCATGAACAAGCATCCTCACTAAAATGGTGCTGACCTTGTGCTCTGACCTTCCTGTGGAGGTAGGCAAGTTCATCAACTCAACATTATCATCATCTCTTGATGTGATATTGTAGCATACTTGCGTATCTTACAGTTTGTTGAAATGCAACAGTCTAGGCAGGCCTTCTTCCTGCTTGTTGTAAATCCGTGAGTCACTACAATTAGGTGCGTCCTCTTCTCCGGGGCACATCCATCCGCCACAAAGTGAGAGAACCGGTTTTAGCCTCCTGTCTTAGGGCTGTTTACTCAGTCTGTGGCAAACTTTGACTCATCATAATTGAAGAATGACTGGGGATTTTGTAATATCAGACCCTTTCTCCCAGTCTGTACAACAGCCTCCTTCATTCACCGCGTGACCTACCTGTAATCCCAGCTGGGCTAACGGTGACGGTGAAGCTCCATCCTGGCGTTGCATTGCATAATTACGCTGATCTTTTGTGGCCTGCAGTCATTTAGTCAGGGACCCAGGCTCTGACATGTCAGACAATGTTGACTGATTCACACTCTGATTTATGGCCTCATAGACTAAATGATGAACTCATTGATAGTAAAACCGAAATCTTGTTGTGTCCATTGTTGTTGTCAGACTGTGGGAGCTGATGCAGTCGCTCCAATGTATTGCCAGGCTATCCACACTCTGGCGGGCCATGTGACTTTGCTAATGCTGAAGAATGCTCTTGTGAATATAAATAGACCTGGCTGGCAAGACAAATTTGCTTTCATGCCTGAGGAGGAGAAAACAAGCATCTCTTTGACACAAAAGCTCCGCCATTATTGCAGTGGAGGCCACCCTCCCAAAGTCCAAAGGAGTCAGTCCTAATTGCGTGCTTTTTCTTCTCGCTGAGGCTAATGCTCCTGGCTTGTAGACAGCAACGAGTAGCAAACACTTGCACATCCAACCACTAGATGCTTGGCTGCTACATGTGGGTCACTGTTACGTCCTTGGGTTGTGTGGGAAATACCGCTGCCTGATGAGAACTGACCTTCTCAGGCCAATCAGACGTCTGTCTGACCCATGGAGAAAGTTGCTATAGGTCTGCTAATTGTTAAAGCAGCATGCCATTGGTTTTTAGATGTTTCAGCATGCTGCCTACAGATTAATTAACAATATTACTGATGAAATGATGCTATGAGTTTAAGTACTTCATCAAAGTGAATATTTAGTCATGTTATTGTTATGTGGTCATACAGGTGAAGGTAAGGAGTGTTAACCTCATCTGCTTAAGGGAAAAAAGTTTCTAGCAGCAGCTGTTGTGTAAAATCAGTTGCATTGGGTAGATTTCCATAAATGGGTTACATCTTTTCATATAACCAATCTATTTACACCAAAGTGCCTCAAAGTTGCGAACAACAGAAAACATTATCTTTAAGCATGTGTACATGCTTTCTTATCTATAGCACGTACACTTATTTTGTACTGCGCCCTGGCTTGCTGAATAAATTAGCAAACAAGCAACCCAGTCTTGTTCGCTAATGTCTCTCATGCCATTGAGCAGTTCAAGCGTATCTGTAAATGTTTACAGATACGTTTTACATTGACAAAAAAATGACATGTATGATTGGGTGTATTAACTCTAAAAATGTCCAGAGCTCTGACTATAAACCTGCTGTCTGTTATAAATCATGTTATTCAAAGTCTCTTTCTGTCTCTTATTTGGGCTCTTCAGCTGATCAGCCACAGCTGATCATTACAGCCTTTGTAGAACACAGGGTATTTTCTCAGCAGCTGGTGAGTTTCTATATATGAAAGCGCAGGCCTGCGTCACAGGAAGGGCTGATGGGAAACCAGAGCTCAGGGGTAAAGCAGTCCTGCTGTACATGTACAATGAAAGTTTCCAAAAGGTCAACTGCTCTCTCCGTCGGTCACTCATTGGGTGGTTGTATTTTTTCTTCTTCTTTTGGATTCGTGCCTTACATTCGAATAGTTCTCTTCCTTATTCTTGAGCGGAGCCAAAGGGTTATTGAAAATAATACCCGTGAGTAGAAGTCCTCAGAAAGCCCCCCAACAAGCTGATGTCTATCTCCCGTCTTGGCCCCTCAGAGCACATTGTGCTGGAGCTTGGCTTGAAGTCAAAGACCCCTTTAATTCAACTTCAGAGCGAAACATGTTAAACAAATGCCATGAAAACACATCGAATGGGTGGGGCTTCAACTTCTTAATCCTCAACTGTCAATAGCACAGGCAATGTTGTATGTATTGTATGTTCATAGCCTTGAATGGAAACATTAGGTTAATATTTAGAATCACAGCTGTGTGTTTTAGTTTGGTTGTTCACTTTTAAGTGTGTCCTGTATAGTCATTGCGGTTGTTATAAGTATTGGACTAGATTTGGTGATGCTATATCAACACAGTGTTTTGCACACTCCTGTATCAGTGGGAGGCCTTTGACAGTAGGTGCGCGTTGTGCTACATGCTCCCACAGGCGCTGGTGACACTGGATGTTATTCAAATCACCTGGCTGTGATTGTGATGAAACAGCCTTTAGATTTAAAGTAATTTCCTAAGATTATCCAACAAAACTTTCTCTTGAGACTGTGTGAGGTGACATCAAGTGAGAACGTAATGTCTGACTGTAGAAAACTATGTTCATACTACTGTACATGTTGAATGTTTACAATTTTGAATAGCATTTTTACATCGCTGCCATTTTGGACTTGTGGTTACATAGAAAGCGTAGTCTGTGCAACTGCATTCCATCCCAAAACACATAGCTATCATTTATTAGTGTTTTTACAGTTCAAACTGGCATTTGATACCATGCATTCACTTTGCACCAAGTTTCAAGATCTGTTTTTGGTGGGTAAGCTCTGGCGATGGAATTTTCAAATGCACCTGCATTAGTGAAGATGCATTTCATTAAGTTGTATCAGGATCAAACCAGTTGTAATTGCTGCACATCTAAGACTCTCACCTTTCCTTCAGTAAGCACTCTTGCATCTAATCCCCTTACCTGCCTGTGTTTTAGTGAGTAGCTTGTTGCTAACACCGCCTAACTAACATTCCCCTGTGACCTTGTACCTTCACTTCCACGTGAAGGGACATGCTTTCACTGACGTTTGTGTATTTTAGACCTTTGACAGGCCTATTTTACACCACATTTTCTTTTACACTTGCTGAACATTCAGAGCCATAATTTTTAGAGCGCCGATAGATGCCCATCATGATGACAGGCTGTTTAATGAGCTGTTGGTGGTGGGAGGTCAGGACCATGAGCTGTCCAGAGAGTGGAACATGGACAATAAGTCCTGTGTGGTTTTAGTGTCAGCTGTAGACTCAACACTTCAGGATGTGAGTGTTTCTCACAGACCACCCCTTTCTTGTGAGCTTTTAATAGTGATTTAATGAGTCAGCTGCCGGGTTAACATTCCTCCAATATTAATGTCCTATTTGAACCCATCATCCATGAGCAATTAAGCAGTCAAGGAGTATCTCTGGTGCATATGTTTTCTAGAGATGAAACATAGAGGGGCTGTTGCTAAGCCAAGCTCAGTTTGTATGGTAGGTGTTTGGTGAAATATTGTCTAGTGTGTACTCACTGACCACATGTGGACAACACAACAGACAGATGTCAGTTCAGTTGATGTAGATGTCTCGGTGAACCTCAGGTCAGGTCTGTTGCACACTTCTAACCCCTGTATCTCTAAACTACTACAACAACACCACCACCACAGTGAAACTCAATACCTCTGACTCACTTTCACTGCTCAGTACACTCTAGTTACCAGCAATGCTAAAAAAACGGTCTGTCATGCAGCTAACCAGCCAGGATACCCCGGTCTAAATACTGTAAGTGTCTACTTTGTTTTTCCTGTTATTTGCAGTGCAATGAATGAAGACAGCATCAACATACTGACCTGGTTACACATCAACGAGATAGAAGAGAAAGTGACAACATGTCAATGTATACAATGGAATAGGCCTTTTTCACAGTAGCCATTTTAACTTGTTATAGTACAAAAAATGCATAGGTGTTACTAATAATATTAATACTTACTACTTAATCTCATTAAATACAGCTGTGCTTTAACAACTATGGTGGAGAGAGAGAAAAGACAATAGCTGGAATCAAACCCAGGACATTGCAGTTACTGTATATGCACTATAACCACACAGCTACTAATGCGCTCCATCACTATTATTCTCAAGCAATCTTTGTGCATAATGACAGATAATCCAGTGAGCGGCAGGGTAGCAAGCTAACATGACAAGAAATCTGGGAAAAGCCTCTCACTTCAGGTAGTCTCCCTCATGTGTGCACCCACAGTACAACAACAAACATGCAACCTGCTAGCTAACAGCTCATTGAGGTTGTAGCGTGATTAAAGGATGAAATACTTTTACTGGTACCACTTGTGGCTGTCCGACCTCAGTCGTCTGACGTCAGCTATGAACCATCTGCAGTTGCTCACCAGTCTAATCACTTTGATGAAGTAATGTGCTCTGAGTTTCCATAAAACAGCTTATCACTGTCAAAGTTGTGCAACATGCCTGTTGTTGGGAAATTCTGTGACCCAAATCAGTGTGTGATAGTCTATTAAAAGATGAGCAGCACTCATGAGAGGTGATTGTCAAATTTGGATCTAAGGTAAGGAGTTGGTAATCAGTGATATAGCTTGGATTATGGAGGACATTTCAGGCTTTCTCAACGCTGTTCCTGAACCCCGGCTCATAACTCCACTATACTCACACAGTGGGCTTGAGTGCCTTCTCGGAAAATATGAAATGCACAATGTAATATAAGTAATGGAGGAAGTAGGGCAGTGCTCAGTCTGCACTCAAACAGAATATGAATGCTTTAAAAGCTTGGAAGGAACATTAGTTTTATTTCTTTGGCAAAAACAACTTCAGGATGCCGACTGTCCAGTCTAATTGCTGGATGTTTCTTTCAGTTTGTGGATGTAGTCTAATCTTTATTTAATCCTCGTAACACAATTGAGCTGAAGTGTTTTCATCCCGTACAGGAAGGTCTGATTTGATGAAACGATTAGTTGTTCGAGTTGGAGTTTGAATGTAGAATTGGCCAGCATGTGTGTCGGTTTGCTTGTTTGTATCCATGACACTGATAATGGCGTTTGTTAAGATTTAGCTGAAGGAATGTGTGATTGTCTCAAATTCAGGGCACTAACACAGTGACTTTGATGTGTTATGTACTTGTGAGTCTTGGTCTTTATCTTTCACCCTAGTTTCCTCTGAGCTCTACCTTGCTGCTTTCCATCCAGTGCCTCTGACATGGCTTCACTTTCAGTTTTCGATACCACTACACATCTTTTGTTATAACCTATGTGCTGCTCACTCCATTAACTCAATACCTTCTGTAATGGCGAACACAGGTGTTACACATCTTTTATTGTCAGCCGTGACATCACATTGGAGTTTTTCACTTGAATCAATCGGTGCTAACATGCAGATCTCAGTCTGCTTATTCTTCTCTTTAAGTTTTTCTCAAGAAATTGCCTGGATAGTAAAAGGGACCACACCAACCCAGAGTAGACAATGGGTGCTCAGCAACAGATAGGCAAAAGGTAAATGATCCAATATGCCAGTTATTCATGCTCATCATACATATCATATTACAAAAACAAAACAATTTATTTTTAAATATCAGCATATGTCCCAGTAGATAAGATGGAGAAAACAAATTGTATTGTTTGTGTTCATGACAAACAATGTGACTTGTTGCCCAGCCCTACTCAATCAGGACTTGACAGTTCAGTTAACTGACAAGACCTGATGACTCCTCTGTTTACGCAACCAAATACAAACCACTTACACTGGAGATCATGTCTAGAGAAATTACACACCCTCTGCCTTTTTCTTAGCTGGATGGCAGATTTCTTCTTCCATCTTGAGATTACTTCATCCTCTATGTCTGGCTGAAAACCCCCACATAGACTAACTGGGTCCCAGAGGACTAGTAGGCCTGCTTTAGGAGTGGAAAACATTGGTCATGGAGTTGAGAGGCCTTTGTATACATGTTTCAATCTCTTGCCAGACATGAACAAATTACCCCCTTGACTGAGCCCTGATTGCTGCTGATATTTGATAACTGAGATTTAGCTGCCGAGTCCCTAAAGACTTTGATCTGAGAGTTATACACAGTTAAGAATGTGGATGCCAATGCAGTTGTCTGGTCATTTTCAAACAACCAACCGAATACAGATGATTCACTTTAAACTTAAAAATATTATACTAAATAAAGTGCAAAGTAGGGAAACATCCTAAATTAAGAAATACTCTGTATTTCGTATGATACTGTGAGGATGGCAATTGATAAACCAAGTCTTAACATGCATACACCCTGATCAAACAAGTGTGTTCACAGTGGGACAGTGTATAAATCATACATGAGAATTAAAATCTGGAGTATGTGAATTTACTCTTTTTCTTCTTGTCTAACTGCTTCCATTTAAGAGCATGAACTGTGGAAATAAGCTTGTAACATCCACTGAAACTAATGTCCAGGTGCCATTAAATGGCCTTGGTGTCAGGCTCATTCATTTGCATTTCCTACCTAGTGCCATTTACCGATGTTCTCAGCACAGGCTGCCTGTTGTTTTTGTGTTTCTGCTCTATAAATAAGATCCTGTGGGGGATGTTGGTTCCTCTCTCAGCCCCTGTGTTTATGTGTGTTTTGGGATGTAAATGTACGCACTGTGACTGTTTGTGTGAGAATATCTGTTTGTTGTTTTGCTCTGTATCTTCTCGCTGTCATGTGCTCACCAAGACCATACTGGAAACTAGCTGTCTTTTGTTGGTATCTATTTCCTGTGAGATTGAGTTGTAACAGTGTTGCATGTTAGCATCTCATTTATTACAGACAATAAACCACTGATAAACAAAGACGGCTTTGTGCAGTTCGAACCAGTATCGCCGGCTAAAAGCCCGACCATGATCTCACAGTTAGAAAATAGAGGCTAGCCTCAGTTCAGACCTTTTTGTCATCAATCCTTTTGACCACACATGTCTGCACAAATGTCCAGACGGAGGGATGTAATCTGTTAGGTTAGATGTAATCTCAGATTACAGATAAGGATAAAACCCAAAATGTGAACGCTGGATGATTCTCACAACATTAAAGGTTTTTTTTATTTATCCATATGTGTAATCAAGGTAGTTATTCTCATTGGCTTGCGTGTGTTTGTGTCCAGTCATGTGTTTTTCAGTAACCTGTGTGTGCCTGCAGGGAGAGGAACTGATACTATGAGGCAAGAGGAAATGACAGAAACAGTCATGTTGCTTCTCACCAGAGCTGGATACCACCAGACTAATCTGACCACAGTAATTATAGGGCTCCAGCAGAGGGGGGGATAAATATGTGTGTGTAAGGAGGTTGCTGTGGTCTGTGTTTGCAAAACTAACAGAAAAATGACAGAAACCGTATTTAATAAGATAAATTACAAGTGTTGTTGTCACGTCCTCAACAAAGAAGTGGAAAACTGTCTCACTGTCTTTTGTTCATATGCGATCTTAGTATTGTTGAGGGTGCTGGGAGGCTAATCAACTGATTCCTGAAGCCATTTAGTATCCCCCACTCATCCACTAACCTGCCCAACACACACAGGAGCAATCAGATCAAAGGCATTAATGTACAGCAAAGGTACATAATTTGGGTTTGGCAGTTTGGTGGATGAACGGGTGTTAAATCCAGTCTACACTCTCTCCTGTCTGCTGGCATCAACTATAAGCTCATCATTCATTCTATTAGAGGACACATTAGCCCGGCAGTGACCTCTGACTGTTGTTGAGACCCCCGTAAACTGTGCTGGCTCCTCGTTTATATCGTTTTGGTGCACTGTTGGGAGTGTTTTCATCATCTGGTACCTGGGCTGCTGGCGGTGATATAGTGCCATATTCATCTATAACCCAGGGTGCTTCCGCTATACTTTAAAAACAACTAAAGGTTCTTTCACTTTTGCTTTTTCAAATTGCTATTGGGCTTTTAATTTATGAAAATATGCTCTGACCACAAAACACATGGACAACGTTGTCATTAAATAGTGCTTCACTGAGCACTCCGGCAGAGAGGAGCATTTTCCAAAATGAAAAACAGTTTTTCACGTGTCAAGTCATATCAGTTATGAAGTACAACGAACGTTGTGCTGCAGTATAGAAGTTGGCAGCAGTTGTTACTCTGATTGAAAGAATAGCCGGGAAGCACTCTGGCTTTGTTGTTGGAGTTTTATGTTGGCGTCTGAGACTTCCACCAAAGTGCTGTTTGCTGATAGTGGCAGCTAAAATTAAACTGTTTGTTCATATTTTTAACCCGAATCAAAACAGTCCTTTCAAGTCCTCTTTAATTTCTAATATTCATTTCACACATTGCTAAATGACTTGGAGGTTTTAGGTGCTTCGGGGGAGGATTTGTCCCAGTTCATTTGAGTTTCATTGTGTATTCCCCCCACACAGCGTGTGCCATAACTCACCATAACCTCAGTCTTTCCTTCCCGTCCCTCTCTGACTGTGTGCTGTTCATTACTCATCATTTATACACCGTTGATGTGGTTCTGTGTTTCTCTTTAGCTTGGTTTGAGAAGGCCAAATATTTAGTTAATTGTTAATAGTGACCTCAGAAAGCGCATTTTAAGTGTGTCAACTACAGCCAGTCAGTCATTTTATTCATCATATCGGTGGCTTGGAAAAAAACAATGGAAACAACTATAAAGACAATAATGTCTAGTGGGCCACTAATATTATAGATCCACCAGTTTAAAGCACCAGTTTATCTAATCCAGAATTAACCAGATTTTGGCAGCAGATTTGTAGACCTCTTAAAAGATATATTTGATTGCCTCAACCATCACGGTGAGCTAAGACATGAGCTGCAGATACACAAACGGCTGGAAGGGGCTGGACAATGCCAGTCCAGATTAAAATATGCTTGTAATGCCTGGATTCATGCCTTGTACGGTAAAATCCCTCTACGTCATAGTGTGGTTCGAAAATAATTATTGGTGTGACTGTGTGTGTGTCAGCTGTGAGAGGATCAGCCTTCTATCTAGCCTGTCCTCAGGTCAGAGGTCAACAACAGCAGTTTAAAGGAAGTGTCAGAGGGTCACTGTCATTTTGACTTGAATTAGTAACAGCCACATTACACAACCAGCTTGATGAAGACAAACTAATGCCTGGATGACATGAGGAAGGATTATGATAATTGCTTACAAAAAATAGGTGACCTTTGTCACTGAATGTATATGTCTAAGAGACATTTTTACACACACTTCTCTCAACCAGCCTCTACAATTACTACAATGTTAAGCAGGTCCAGCATATGCCTGGACAACAAAACGCACATGAATCTGGTCTGACACACTGACACGCATCTCACAGAGAAGGCTTATAATGCAACTCTCCTCCAGGCTCAGTTAGCATTCATTTCTCTGTGGACTAGAGCACTCCTTAACCTGCAATAGCAGTGTATACTCGCATGTACACACACATATATTTTGCTTCCTGCACCTCAGAGGAGTTTTTGGCCAATGGGCTAGCTTTCCTGGCCAGTTGGCCCTCTCTGTTACCACGATGTTCTCCAATCAGCACATTCCTCCTTCTCTAGACAGACACAGGGAGACGATTTTGGCAGCACATACACAGGGTGGGGTAACGCTCATATCCTGTCCCCTGACCTCAGATTACACGCACACACACACACACACACACACACACACACACACACACACACACACACACACACACACACTGTACTGTACTGTACTGTACTGTTTTGCCCATGCTCACACTCAAAACACCACATTCTTGCTCTCAAAACATACAGCTTTTCCTCTGTTTTGAAGCAGCTGTCACAGTCAGTCTTTCAACCCAGAGCCCTCGGTGTCTCTGCCCACTGCCAGCTACAAAGCCAGTGCGGTCATGCCAGTCCACGCCTGTTGTTATGCCCTCACACTAACACAGACTCTTCTCTGTCTGTGTTAATGACCCTCCCTCCCTCCATCTTTCCATCCTTCCCTTGCTCCCTCCGGGCACCACTTGGGCACCAGGACCAGGCTTGACAGAACCTCATCTCCAACATCAATGATGCTCCAGTCCACCACAATCAATATGCTGCTGATTGCTGTATTTGCATGTCTGTCTATGAGTGTTTTCCTAGCCTGTAGCCTGTGCATAAGAGGACAAACAAAGAAAAAGTGATTGTTAAGGACATTTGCTGCTGTATTTTTCATCCCAAGTATATTTAAGGCTAGTGTGTGTATCCTGGCATGAAGTCAGAGCGGACTGCTGGCCACCCCATTGTAACTTTCTTATTCAGAGAGGGATGCCGGATAACCACTGCTTCACCCGGCATTATCCTAAATGAGGGGCTGGAAGTATCAAAATGCTCAAACTGGTAGAATACGCACACTTAAATCTATGCATAGATTTAAGTGGGTATCTATTCTACCAGCATTCAGAGAATGACAAAGCACTCAGCATTTAATCACACACGTGCGCTCTCTCAAACTGTCTCTGACTGCTGCTTATTTCTTCTTGCAAATGATGTTCTGTTCGCTCCCTCTTCCCCCGTTTCACGTGATTTAACAGTGTTGTGAAACTTTGAAGAATTTCCTGCATGGGAAGGATCTGAAATGGAAGTCCACTAAACTCAAATACTGCCAATCTTTAGACTCAAATCTGAAGGGAGCTTATTTTTTGGATTCAGTTTTTCTAGGCAAATACTACACACCACCAGATAGTGACCAGAGTGTTAGAAAGCTTTACCTGTGTCACACACGGGACTCCCTACCCAGTGTTGGCTTATCCAGCCCACTACCCGCCAATCTCCTGTTGAACTTTGGCTCCCCCTCTCTCCTCATTTTCTTTCCATTGTTGTTTCATACACACACCGATCCGTGTTTGCGCTGGCTTCTGCCAGTGACTCTTGCCGTTTGTTTCTCACCTCATCGCCCACAACCCTCTCCTCCCTGTTATCTTTATCTTATTTTCTCGTCCTCCGAGTTGGCTGGTTTCCTTGTCGTCACCGGTCAAAGTGTGGAGAAGGTGCCGGGATTGAGGCTAAGCAGTCCTTTGGCACATTGCACTTGACAACGCATATAGTGTAATCCCTGGACACAGGAAGAAAAATAACAGAGTTTGTGGTAGTGGGTTTGTTTGTGTATACAAGGGGAGTGTGTATGTGGCATGTGTGTTGTGCTACACAGAGAGACTGTGTGTTTTGGGGTCCCAGTTAAGTAGACTTTGTCTTAGCCTCTGTTGCTTTCCAACAAACTCTGGTCGCAGTGGGAGTCCTGCCAGTCCAAGGCCGAATGAGGAGGGGGTGCGGCTGAGTGTACAGTGGGAAAAAGAGGGGGGAGGTGGAGGAGATAAATTGTTGAGTCCCATGTGAAACCGGCTCACATGGCTTCCTTTTTGCTCTGCTTACTCTCCCAAATGTTCCCGATAGCCTTCAGATTTGCCATTGTTCTCTGCCTCGCTTGGTTATCTTCTAGTTGCCGTAATCATATTTGGGTTTTGTTGCCTGGAGGAGATTTTTGTGCACTCATCATGTTTATTCACTGGGGCTAATGTACGGCTCAACAATGGTGTTATCTCCTTGCCTAGTTGTAAATGGACTGAGCTGTTAACATGTGTAGTTCAGCAGATTTGGTTTAAAGGATTATTATTATGACCTGCACACGTATTAGCTAAAGCAGAGGCTGTGTGTTTGTGTGTGTCAGAGGAGTGTTGTGTGTACTTCATTTGGTTTATGTGTGTGTGTGTGTGTGTCTGTGTGTGTAGTTGTGCGTTGTATGTGTGGTAATTATAACTAACATAACAGTGTGGTGTCACTGTTCTCTCTCCTAGGTGACATCACGCAGAAGGGCTACGAGAAAAAGAGAGCCAAACTGCTGGCCTCCCACATCCCCCATTTGCCAAGTAAGACCAACTCTTCTGCTCTTTGCTTTTCCTAATTTCACTTCTTAACCATCTTTGTCTCTTTCCTGCGTATTCTCCATCTTCCTGTCAGCATTCTTGGTGCTGATCTTTCAAAGATGCGGAACCTTAAAGTAATTGCATCTCAAGAACTCAAGTCATGAGTTCTGTAAGATGGACGTTGCATTTGAGGTAATGGTTCTCCCCCATCTGTATGGAGAATTACATGCGGGAGAAACAGTGGTTTAAGTCTTTTAGCTCAATAAAAAAAGTAGCATCACTGAATATCCAGTGTGATTGTAATTCTCTTTGTCCAAATTGTCAAAGACAATTTGTGGCTTTCTGTGGCACTCTAGTGGCTGAAATTGGAATTGCACATTGCACATAACCAAGCATAGAGTAACATCTAGCAACTTCCCTAATATCTGCGGCGCTGTAGAAAACCCACATAATAACACCAAACCATTGTTAGTTTACAAGCAGCCACATAAGTAGGGAGGTACCAGAGTTTCACGTACAACTATGAGCCAGTCACCTCCCAGTCATCTCGTTGGTAACACGATATGTTCAGCTGACTCACATGAGGGTGTGGTGTTTCCTCAGGAAGAATTGCACCACATTAGCATGGGCACGAAAAGATCTTTCTTGATGTGTCACTGTAAGCTCATTTTAAAAAGAAGAATACTTGACTTCCTTTCCTGCTTAACCGTGGCCTGTTTTGGCTTGAGCTACCGCATGATACATGTGAAGTGATTACGCACACAGGAAATTGAAAAGGACTGCAGGAATCTCAATCTCATATGGATCATTTCCATATTTAGTACTCCCATGGTTGTTGGTTGGTTCTGCTTTGGAGCTCCAAAGGTCACCTCCGGCTCCTGCACCCGTCCCATCCAGTGTCCTTATCCCTCTGAACCATCATCCACACAGGGACTCCGTTGCTCAGGCCTTCTGAGAGGAGTTAATTAAAAATACATTTGCTTGAATCTAGCCTAGTTTCATGTACTGCGTTAGCAGTATAAGTTACATCAGTCAAGCACATGTCCTTATTTCACTTTGTGCTCAGAGGCTCTGTAGCGAGGCTACATTTAGAGAGCTTCTCTGAGTTTAATATAATATTTATGCCTACATGTAGCTGTAATGGCATTATATAAAGCAAGAGTGTGCATCCTTCCGAAAGATAATGTTTGTTTCTTGTTTATTAATGTCACCATGCATCATTTTCATTGACTTTACACATACCTGCTTCTTTTCTGTAGATGTGGATTTGTCTCTGCCAGATGTACAGCTTTCCCCTGGCCACAGTGCCGACCCCAGCCCAAGTCCTGAGGCCCCGGGCCCCTCCACATCTTCAGCCTCCAGACACCACCGCTCACACCGCAGTGGAGGGGCTAGGGACGACCGCTACAGATCAGGTAAACGGCGTACATAAAAAACACGCACTTTAACAAAATCATTAACTAAAATCATCCAGCAATAACAAATCATCCTGTCAACTAATATTTGTAATATATCTTTTCTCTTTATTTCTGTTTGTCTCACTTATTTGGCCCTCTCCATTTATTCTTACATTTAATATAGACATCCACACAGAGGCTGTACAGGCAGCACTGGCCAAACACAAAGAAGAGAAGATGGCACTACCCATGCCAACCAAGAGACGCTCAGCCTTTGTCCAGTCGCCCATAGATACCTGCACACCTCCAGGTAAACTAGAATTATCAGAGTGGGTAGCTGTCCATCTGGACAGTTAAGTGTTCACATTACTTAAGTGTCTCTAGAGTAAGACACTGTATCCCTGCCAACTGAAGGGATGCTGTTCTGTAGCTGACTTCTACATATTGATACCCCTTTTCAAGGAGGGCTAGAAAATGATACATGTGTCCTTTGAGGCTATATAGTGTAAAAGACAACTAAATGTTCAGGATTTTTTCTTTCCATCAGACACATCTTCTGCATCAGAGGATGAGGGCTCACTGCGTAGGAAGGCAGCTCTCAGTGCAGTGCTAGCCCAGAGCCTGCAGAGCCCTGATTACTGGATCAACCGTTCAGTCCAAAGCTCCTCCACGTCCTCGTCTGCATCCTCCACCCTCTCCCATGGAGAGCCCAAGAGCCAGCCCCAGCCCCAGCCCCAGCCCCAGCCTGCTGCTTCCTTGTTGGCCGATTTACTGGCCCACACACGCATTGGTAATCTTAAATAACTCCAATGTTCACATAACAGTGTTTGTTGGCTGTTGTTCCCATTCATGACTCTCGCTTTCTCTCCAGAAAACAGCGTGCCCCCAGATGTGACATCCTCCACTCCCCAGGAGAGAGGGTCCAGGGTGGACCTGGCTCCAGCCGTCAGGGGCATGAGCCGTGGACAGAGCCGCTCCAGCATGATTGAAACTGCTGATGGTACACTCGCTTAAGCCAAGAAGTTTATGAAAGTCTGTTGGTGGTATCAGTGTGTATTTTCCAGGCTGTATTTCCACTAAAAAAGTAGAAAGATCCCAGTAGTTTTCTACATGTTGAACTTGGTTACTGTCATCTGGTTATCGATCTTCTTCAGATTGGAGGTCAAAGTTATTTCATGTGCTAATTATGGCACTTGAGTGACATTTTCTGTTTTGCGTTGAGCGCATGGCTCACAGCATTGCAGTGACGAAACTGATTGGACGGTTCAAATCAATAAACGATCTCCCATGTTCAACATTATCCTCATTTCCCTGTGTGGTGGATGCTGCTAATCACAGATATTTTCTGTTCTTTCTTTTGGGTCCATTAATCCTGTCCATGTCTTGACTTTCATTTAAAAAAGGAAAAAGAAAAGGTAATTTAAATCGAAATCGGGGAACGGGAGGGATGCTGAAGAACCTCAAATCGGCTTGCTTCAAGCCTGGTGTCTGTCTCTCTGTCTCTGTTTGTCTCGTTTAGACGTAGAGAACATCCTATATTTGATTTTCCTAAAGATCGTCCAATCTGTGTCTCCTACCAATTTCCCATTTTAATCTTTCCTGCTGCTGATTCTGATCCTAACTGCGTGCTAGTGCCTCGGGTTCTCTCTGTGTGAGAGTGTGTGATATTGTACATTAGTATTTGTGATACAATAGCATTGCATGTGTGGGTGTGTGCTTGTGTTATTTGGGTTGTTTCTGACTGTGACCGTTGCCTCTGTTTGTTCAGGCGTGCCTGTCAACAGCAGGGTGTCCACTAAGATCCAGCAGCTGTTGAACACACTCAAACGGCCGAAGAGACCTCCACTCAGCGAATTCTTCCTCGATGACTCTGAGGAAATTGTAGAAGGTGAGACACACAGTGTGATTATGAATTCATGTTCAAAGAAATAATAAAATAAGCACTCACTTATTCACGTGAGCACATTTATCAACCTTCAATTGACCATCTTACGTAGTCTGTTTGACAATATCTCACTTGCTTGTTGTTGCTTCATTCAGACTGATTGTGACTATTGAGACTATTTTTTTGCTGCTTTTTATATGAACTTATGTAATGTTAGATTTTTTTGATTATTTAAACAGCTATTGACATAACTAGCAAAACTGGTAAATACGATTTAATTAATGGATGCTGAACCGAAAGAAACTCGCTAAAATGAATGTATTATTATTTTAAAAGTTATATAACTACACTATATTGCAATGTATTGTTGCAAGCTGTCGGCTTCTCATAATTATCTACCGCCTCTCCTCTCATCTGTTGTCCAGTGCCCCAGCCTGACCCCAACACCCCGAAGCCAGAAGGACGTCAAATCATCCCGGTGAAGGGGGAGCCCCTTGGAGTGGTCAGTAACTGGCCTCCTGCTCTGCAGGCTGCCCTAGCCCGCTGGGGGGCCACCCAGGCCAAGAGCCCTGCCCTCACTGCTCTGGACATCACCGGCAAGCCCCTCTACACCCTCACATATGGTGAGCACCATCTCCACTCACAGCAATGATAACGTATACAGTAAACAGCAAAGGTTCTGTGTAGTCCAAAGTTCATGTTCATGATATTGTGTCCACCAAATGCAAATGTGAGAGTTATGTCTGGCATATGAGCTGGTTTAAGTACATAAATATGTGCTGGCTTGAGCAGAATATGTGTACGATACATTTCCTACAGGAGCTACAGTGGGTTGTGGACTTGAACTATCCTGGATCAGTTATACAACGTGATAATAAACAACAAACAGGACATTTTATAATCATCTTTGGCTTTTCTTTTCCACAGGAAAACTATGGAGTCGCAGTCTGAAATTGGCCTATACACTGCTGAATAAACTGGGCACCAAGACAGAACCTGTCCTACAACCTGGAGATCGGGTAAGAGTCTCTCAGTTGCCACTTAATGTGTGAAGTATTAAAGAGCGTGGAAAATAACTTTGTTTGTTTCATAGGTGGCACTGGTGTATCCCAACAGCGACCCTGGCATGTTCTGGGTGGCTTTTTATGGCTGTCTGTTAGCTGAGGTCATCCCTGTGCCCATTGAGGTACCATTGTCACGACAGGTAACAAAGTCGCTCTTCTCAAGTGAATTTCTCTGTGGTGATCACTGAGAAATGCAAATCAGTCTCAGTTATTCTGAATTGTGTGGCACCATTTACTAACTACACTGTAATGCCATGTATGTACCTCTAATAATCATGTTTGGTATGGTAAATACAATGCCTCATAGCTCATATAGTCATATTTAAAATTTTAGAAAGACAGCTAGAGTGCATTTATGTTTTTTAATTGCCACAGTATTTGTATACTAGCCCCTCCATGTGTGTCATAAGTCTTTTGACCATTGTCCCTCTCCACAGGATGCAGGCAGCCAACAGATTGGCTTCTTATTGGGCAGCTGTGGTGTTAGTCTAGCCCTGACCAGTGAGATTTGTCTCAAAGGGCTGCCCAAGACACCTAACGGAGAGATCATCCAGTTCAAAGGTCAGTCAGCCCAAATGCACCATTGTTACGGCTGCTTGCTCATCAACAGTCATCTCTGTCTCAGTCTCTTTGGGAGCCATAAGAGTACAGACTCATTAAAGAGAATAACGGGGCTATGTTCACTGGCCAATGTAGGGCCAGTGAACATCAGTGTGTTGTCACTCTGCTTGTAAAGAATCGGCTGCTTACTTTTGGCCTTGAAACCAGGAGGTTGAAAGGTGAACCGTGTCAACTTATTGCGGCTCCAATTGAGTGAACCTGAACACACTCTTTCTTTTTGCTTTGTGTCAGCTAAAATATTTATATGTGTTTCTTTGTGGTTATGTTTACCAGGATGGCCACGGATGAAATGGGTAGTGACAGACACCAAGTATCTGACCAAACCGTCCAAAGACTGGCAGCCTCACATCCCCACCGCCAACACAGACACTGCCTACATCGAGGTACTCTTTAGAACATGCAGTCACAGTTTTGGCATTTCTACTTTGGTTATCCCACAACATGTTATTGATTGACATGCTCTTCCACCAGTACAAAGCAAGTAAGGAGGGGACAGTGATGGGAGTTGCTGTCTCCAAGATCTCCCTGCTGACCCACTGTCAAGCCCTGACGCAGGCCTGTAACTACTGTGAAGGTCAGGGCTCTAACTTATACCACTCCTGCTTCTTTGCCTCTTATGCTAACCCTCTTTCTTTGTGTAAGGGTGAGATACTTAAGCATTATAAACTAAATTATTTGTACAAGTTTAACAGTGCTCAGCTCTTGAGCTCTTCAGCAGAGGCACCTCAGAGAAGGTTAGCTGAGGATCATGATTAGGGAGAATATGAACTCTAATGGACCACAAATAAAAGTAATTTGAGTTACCAAGATTATGCATCTTTCACACAGTCAGCTGGTGATTGCACACATCTTCGCTTACATGTTTTTGTGTTTTCTGTCTTAGGGGAGACACTGGTCAACGTGTTGGACTGCAAGAAGGATATGGGCATGTGGCATGGTGTCTTAACGGTGAGCTGGATGCAACAATTTGTACTGTATATACTGACTAGTTGATCTTTTTAACTTTGGTTTGTAGCACAAGGGGACAATGATAATTTGTGTATTTCTTCCAGAGTGTCATGAACAGAATCCACACCATCACAGTGCCATATGCTGTCATGAAGGCATGTCCCATGTCCTGGGTACAGAGGGTCCACATTCACAAAGGTTTCAGCCATTGTCCAATCTTACTTGTATATTCCCTGTTTTTCTTATTTTATTGCCTACGTGATTTTGTGTTTTTTCAAATGATAAATGTTGATGCTAGTGGTGGACGTTACTACAAAATATGTTTTTTATCCATTTCCAAAAAAATCAGGGCCAGAATTGCAGATACCGATACTTTTTATAATTAAAAGTGGCTTGTTGCTATATAAAATAAACTGAATTGTGTACTTGCATGTTGCTTTCCATTGTTAATTATGTAATACACGCATGTTAAAACACAGCACGTCTTTCAAAGGCAAATAACAAAATGCACACGTTTATTTGTTGAATATATTGACAGTTTTGTTTTTAGTGAAAACTACCTTCTTCATCATTCACAGCTGTGAAATGGCTCAAAACATGATACTCTTTTGTTAACTAGCCAGGGTGTTATTTGACAGCACGCCGCTAAAGAGCAGCAGTATGAAGCAAAGATTACAAGCAAACTTTGTTTGGACAGACAGACAGACAGACAGACAGACAGACAGACAGACAGACAGACAGACAGACAGACAGACAGACAGACAGACAGTTCAGTTTGACTCTTTGAGAAACTGATTCCTTTTTTGTATCGATCCTATTGACGCTAGAATTGATGTTTAAATCTGTAGTATAAATATTTTTGGATCAATCCGACCACCCTAGTAGATACTTAAACATGATGACTACCTTCAAGACCACTATGTTGTATATTATTTAAAAATGGCAGCAAATGTCAAGTTGGAACAGTCCACACAATTTACACATAATTGATGAAACAAACTGTAAATACAGTATGTAAGTGCACGCTATATAACGTTCTCCATACCCTCTGATAGCACGTGTGGCCTTAGTGAAGTGCCGGGACCTCCACTGGGCCATGATGGCCCACAAGGACCAGAGGGACAGCAGCCTGTCCTCTATCCGTATGCTTATTGTGGCTGATGGAGCAAACCCATGTGAGTCTTTGAAATAAAGAACTACTGTGGTATGAACTTATATGTATGACTATTTCCACCTGTTTTGGTAATGTGTTTTTTTCCATTGTTTGTTTTCAGGGTCTGTGTCGTCGTGTGATGCCTTCCTGAATGTGTTCCAGTCTCATGGCCTGAAGCCTGAGGCAATCTGTCCATGTGCCACCTCTCCTGAGGCCCTGACTGTGGCCATACGCAGGTACAACATCTGCATACTCAGACGCTCTGGGATGAGACGCTCTGATACTGTTGTTTTGCCTGCAAACAACAATATTTGCTTTTCACACAATGCTCACCATTAAGTCACTTGTATTTAGTGGGTCTTAAAATTCAGGTGGGGGAATTTCTTAGTTTTTTATTGACATGGCATCATACTTAAAGTATGTTAGTTAAAAGTGATGTCTAGGCTATAATATTGTCACTACTTAGTAAATCAAAACAAAACCAACTCCTTTGTTGTCCTGCCTTGTTCAAGATAAAAAAAACACTAAAACCACTGCACTTTGAGACTAAGACTTGTTTTGTTCATCAGCAGACTTCAACAATGTATTACCTTTCTGCTACCTCCCAGCTGAACCCATTATTATTTCCCTCACTTCTCTTTGTGCTTTCCCTGCAGGCCTGGTGCACGAGGAGCTCCACTACCAGCCAGAGCCATCCTGTCCATGGGCGGACTGAGCCACGGGGTGATCAGGGTGAACACGGAGGACAAGAACTCTGCTCTCACTGTTCAGGATGTGGGCCACATCATGCCTGGAGGTTAGCCACCAGAGTTGGCTTTAATTGGCATTGCAGCTGCCCCATTTACTGTACTTTATCTTACCTTTATAAGAATTTAGGTACTTAAACATATGTAATGTTGTGATCTGTTACTGTGTTTCAGCTCTGATGTGCATTGTGAAACCGGACGGGTCACCTCAGCTGTGCAAGACGGATGAGATAGGAGAGATTGTTATCAACTCTCGGGCTGGAGGCACCATGTATTACGGCCTGCCTGGTGTCACCAAAAACACATTTGAGGTATGTCGGTGTGCACTGGGATTAGCTTCGGCCCCACTACACTCGATGGTTTAGAAAATAGATGGATGGAAAAGAATACATGCTTAAATGATTCACTAGATGGAGCCAGAGTCTTCATGAAACTATTGCATTATCTTCAATACAACCTCCCAATTATTTTGTGTTTTTGTGTATTGCATTTTTTTATTTAAACATTTGTAGGAAATAAACGCCCTCTAAACTAAACTCTTATGTAGTATCACAATTATAATTCTAGTTATTATAATATATTATGATTAATATATAATGCATTTAAGTCTAATCTGCAAACTTTTAGGTGATCCCCGTCAACCAAGCCGGAGCACCCATAGGAGAAATTCCCTTCACACGGACTGGTCTTCTTGGATTTGTAGGACCAGTAAGGGACACACACACACGCACACACACCACACACCACGCACCACACACACACACACACACAGTGAAATAAAGGCTTCACTTTCTGAAATTTAAAAAAAGAAATAAAATGAGATTTTGGTTTTCCTTACTCAGTTAAACGGTTTGCTCCACAGGGCAGTCTGGTGTTTGTTGTGGGGAAGATCGAGGGGCTGCTGATGGTGAGTGGGCGACGCCACAACGCCGACGACCTGGTGGCCACCGCGCTGGCAGTGGAGCCTGTCAAAACAGTTTACAGGGGAAGGTGAGTCACTGGCTGCTCCTTGTGAGCCATTGTGCTTTGTGTACAAGTTCACCACATAACGGTGCGTGGATGCACATCAATAATCATTTTTGTGATATTTTATTGGTAAATAACAAAAATAGCCCTTGTGTTGTAGATCCCTCTAAACTGAACAATCCCATGAACAACCTGCACAGCCTCTCCCTGTGCGCGTGTGTGTGTGTGTGTGAAAGAGTGCTCATTTCTCTGTTGTCGTTTATGCAGGATCGCTGTGTTCTCAGTGACGGTGTTTTATGATGAGAGGATAGTGATTGTGGCAGAGCAGAGGCCTGATGCCAGTGAGGAAGACAGCTTCCAGTGGATGAGTCGAGTATTGCAGGTAAAATCACATTCATGGTAAACTTTCTACTTACTTAAGTCAGAAGTTTTTAAACAAATTTTTTAAAGCAACGTTTTAGTTTAAACGGCCTCCTATCACTACAGAGGCTGGCAAAACTAGATTGTTCCACTCCCGTTCTTGGTCCTGAAACAATCTGCAGGCCAAGCTTAAACTTGAGACCTTTATCTCTGTAAATTATTTTAAACTAAGAACAAAGGAAGTGGTTACTGCTAGCTGCAGTTGCTCCAACAAATGCATGACCACAATGCTGCCTTGTTAATGCACTGGATGATGTAATACATTTGGTCATATCGATTGTTGCTGCTGTGATCTGATGTCCTTTTCAAAGGCGCAATGGGTAAAATAATAGTTTGTAATAACCGTGTTAACTTTGCAATCATTAAATAATAACCTATTTTCTTCACAGGCCATCGACAGCATCCACCAGGTCGGCCTGTACTGCCTAGCTCTCGTCCCGGCCAACACCCTCCCAAAGACGCCCCTTGGAGGCATCCACATCTGTGAAACCAAGCAGAACTTCATGGAGGGAAACCTGCACCCTTGTAATATCCTCATGTGCCCGCACACCTGTGTTACCAACATGCCCAAGCCACGGCAGAAACAGCCAGGTAGTCCATCTTAAACCATATCTACTTATGTTGATAATATAACATCACAGCAAAGACCAAATCAATGTTGAAAGTATGTCACTGAATAAACTCGTCTTTGATCTGTTCAGTGGATGTCGGCCCTGCTTCTATGTTGGTCGGCAACTTGGTAGCAGGGAAGCGGATCGCCCAGGCTACAGGCAGAGAGCTGGGTGTGGTGGAGGACCAGGATCTGATCCGAAAGGTACCACACTTTGACCTCACTGACCCTAGAATAATATCCAGAAGTTTAATAATAGAATCATGAAAATGGACCATTCTTTTTCAACTTTATACTGTTGCTATTATTAGTTATGTATGTATATCACACACAATATTACAGCATCAATGATTAGTTGATTAATAACGTGCAACTCATTTTTATCAAGTGGTTTGTCAAGCAAAAAATGTTTTAACATTATTACTGAATACCTCCATGTTTTGGATTGTTTTTCAGACGAATCAAAACATTTGTAATCTTTGGCTCTATGAATTCGCGATGGGCATTTGGTGTTTCCTGATGAATCAATTAAGAAATTAATTGGAAAATTAATAGATTTTTTTAAAGTAATCTTAAATTTCACTATAGGTTACACTACAGGTAAGATAAGTTACTCTGTATAAAACACAAATCTATTTAACTGAATGAGTTTACTAAGTTAAAGATGACCCTGTAACAGTCGGGGGGGAAATGGATGCTGATGTCTGATCCTAAATCTCTGTTGTTGTTCTACCTTTAACTTTGCTTGGGTTGGGCTTTAGCTCTGTATGTGGCCCACCATGATGGTAAGGCTCTAGCTTGGCCCCGTCTCTGCTTCTCCTGCTTCTGTCAGTCAGATGTGCTTTTGCAGCTGCGACAGCCGGATGGCCTCCAGCAACAGCTTTGGCCCGATGCACAGAGATGACTGTACAGTCTGGTTCCCTGGCCAGCAGGGGTCCACACACTTAAACTAATGTACAGAAATGCAATAAAGATCAAGTTAAATGCCACTTTCCATTAATCAGTGTCCCATAACAGATGCTCTGCTTTCACCTTTTGAAGATGGTAGTTTGCCAGCAGCCGATTAGCTTTACCAAACCGAAAGCTCAGCAGTAAACTAAGTGACATTCATCTAAGTGAACGCAAGTTGAAAGTTTTGTTCTTTTTAAGGAAGTAATGGAGACTTTAAGCAAGTGGTTATTAACAGTCCGCTACCATATGTGACCTTTGAAGACCATCTTATTATGTACTGCTCTGCATTATGCTAATAAACCCCCAGAAAAGTATTATTTACATTGTCGTGTGCGCCTCTGCTCGCTGTGTTCACTGTGATGCTCCCATGTGTAGCATGGCTTAATGAGTGCTCCGGGCAGACGGTCTGCATGATGTGACCCCTGATTCATTGTTGACCTGAGCACGACCTGTTGTCTGACAGAGAGAGAGAGAGAGAGAGAGGCACAAAGGATGACTTCGGCCAGTGATATTAATATGACATATGTAATATGTAAATCATGTTTGTTTGTCCTGAGAACGTCATAGTGTGAACTATATTTTGTTGTTACTTTACGTGTTAGCTTTACTTGGCGTCAGAGTTTCTTTACACGTCTTGTCTTTTTCAATCCTGTGCACCGGCCAGTTCCTCAGCTTATTGAGATCATTTATTTACAAGCTAATATTCAATTAAATAAAATTGTATTTCTTCCAATATCACAAATCACAAATTTGCCTGTACAACATCCTCTGTCCTTGGACCTACGCATCAGATAAGTAAAATCTCCCCCAAAAGAACTTTTAACAGAAAAAAGAAACCCCAGGTAGAGCAACTGAGGAGGGATCCCTCTCTGTGGGTCATGTGGTTGGAATGAAAAGCACAATGAGATTACATACTAGTCAATATGACAGAAATGATACATCTAAATAGAGCATTTTTATTTTTTTTGAATTCTAGTTTCAATTTAAAAAATAGTTATTGGATTCTTCTCTTGAAGCATTTTTTTTCAAAGAAATGTAATACTGAGGCACTAAAAAGCTTTTCAAAGTTGTCATGAGCCTTTGTTTTAAAGGCCCAAAGCTAGTATTAGTGGCTTGAGTTGCAGATGGTCTCATTATGACCCTGCACTAAAATATTCTGCAGACATACTCCTGTTGTTTGCCTCTGTGTGAGAGGTCACAGAATACATTTTCTTTTCTCTATTCCACACAAAGTCTATTTGAGTTGAATAAGTATATCTGTTGTCAGTGAGTTCTGTTTATTTTTGGCTGTTGGTTGGATCATATATGAAGTGCCACTATGTTGACTAGCTTTTATGTGTTATCTGTTGGATCATTGAATGGATTATTATTTGCCACAGATGTAGCTTTGTTTTTTTTGGTATGCAATACATGTTTTGACCATTAATGTTTATGTGGTAACACACTCTTTACCAGCACCAGTTTTTGTCTGAAGCTCTGCAATGGAGAGCTCAAACTGACCCGGACCATGTCCTATATGTGCTGCTCAATGCCAAGGTAAATAACACACACACACAAATAATGCTTACCTTTTTATTTATTTTTATTTCACTTTTCATAATGGTTCTAACAGTGATCTATTTTGTTGGGTGAGTTCAGCTGTACTTCCTCTCTTTTCACTGTAGGGGGTGGCAGTGTGCACAGCTACTTGTGCTCAGCTGCACAAGAGAGCAGAGAAAATCACAGCGACCATAATGGAGAGAGGAGGCCTCAACACAGGAGACAATGTGGTGCTGCTTTATCCCCCAGGTAAACACACACACACACCCCTCATCATTGTAGATGTGCATCCTACCTTGTTTTTCATTTGATATACAGTGAACAGGTAGCTGTGTTTCAGTTCACAAGGTTGCTGTCTTACTCTTATTTCTGCAGGTATTGACCTAATCGCTGCCTTCTATGGCTGTCTCTATGCGGGGGTCATCCCTGTGACGGTGAGGCCGCCCCACCCACAGAACCTGGCTGCTACTCTCCCCACTGTCCGCATGATCATCGATGTGAGTGCACACCACTGGCTTTCTTATTAATAGTGCTTCTTTTCCACAGATTATCCAAGTACAACAAGTAATACAAATACGTTTGCATTTGTTCCATCTTATCCAGCTCTTTAATGGGAGACTCTCCAGGAAAAAATATATTTTTCATGCACACTGCTCTAATCAATTTAAAGATTTTGGGCATATGCATATTAGATATAACATTTCAACCTTTGCCTCACCAAAAATAAAACAAGAAATTTTAACCTGGCTTTATCCAATGTTCAGTATTTTATATTTGATTTAAAGATTTTCAGAAAACTTTTAATATAAAAAACATGTGTCTTAATGTAAGTAATCAACTGTGGAAGATTCATGGCGATATCTATTAATTACATGTTTTATTACATTCACCGCATTTTTGTCAATATTATATCGCTCTCAAGAATCACTAGAGCGACCTGTGATAATTGGAAAGTGAAGTACCTCTGTTGTTGATCTCTATAAGTGATTTATTTCCCTGGAGGGAAGCAAATCATATGGAATTTCACCCTAGGGATCAATAAAGTGTAACAATGATTAAATGCCTTTTTATTAGAGCGATGCCTCGAAAGGAGGATTTGTACCCAAGGTCACTGTGAAAGCATTGCATTTGATATCGTTGAATGAACTCCTTTATATGTTTGTTTGGTGTTACAGGTGAGCAAAGCAGCCTGCATCCTCACCACTCAGCCTCTTATGAGGATCCTCAGGTCCAGGGAGGCTGCTGCCAGCGTCAACATCAAGACATGGCCCACGATCATCGATACAGGTGCTGTAGATCTGTTGAGATCTGTTAAAATAAGAATGGCTTAGAGACATTAGGCATGCCGTTAAGCAGATGACCAGCTGTTATTACACATCTCTGGGAGCACTTGGATTTAGCACAAAAACTTGAGACTACAAAACTTGTTCGCCTTCTGGCCACCAGGTGTCCTGTTTGTCTAACTTTGACTATGTTATGGAAAGCTAATGTCTGACTGAACACTCCTCCCTGTAGACCTAAATATATTTTCAGAAAGTTGCAACAGAGCGATGCTGCATATGACAAATGATAAAACATGGAACAATTACCAGTTTGCAAACAATGACACAACAGTAAGACAGTGCAAGTGTGTGATTTTATTTTGTCCAGTAGGAAAATAATCCACTTCCCCTCTTCTCACAGATGATCTCCCCAGAAAACGTCCTCCACACATTTACAAACCGCCTACAGCTGAGATGCTGGCCTACCTGGACTTCAGTGTGTCCACCACCGGAATGTTGACTGGTGTCAAGGTAAATGACTCTCACTAATCATGCATACTGTATGGAACCTGAAGCAATTTATTTAGCCAGAGGGACTTCGATAAAGCCGCTTTGCTCTTATTGTGTAGTTTGGTGACAGCATACAGTGTTTTAAGAGTTTATTTCCTTGGTAGATGTCTCATGCTGCAATCAGCACTCTGTGCCGCTCCATTAAGCTGCAGTGTGAGCTCTACTCCTCACGCCAAATAGCCATCTGCCTAGACCCATACTGTGGCCTGGGCTTCGTCCTGTGGTGCCTCTCCAGGTAACACACACACACATACACACACACGCACTGAATATCATGTATAAGATGCTGTTCGTGTAAATGTGGTATTGTTTCTGTAGCAAGTGTGTTTTTGGCCCAGTGTTTACTCAGGTCACCAGTCCATCCTTATCCCTCCTCTGGAGCTGGAGAGCTCGCTGCCTCTGTGGCTGAGCATGCTCAGTCAGTACAAGATCAGAGACACCTTCTGCTCCTACTCTGTCATGGAGCTCTGCACCAAAGGCTTGGGAACCCAGACCGAGATGCTGAAGGTCAGAATCGCACTCATACCCCTTTGAAATGTCATGTTTGTCACTACTCTAATCACAACACAGTGGAATCTTACCTGCTGTTAAGGTAACTAATAATTACCGGTCTGATTTTAACGTCATTGTTCATTTGTTTTTTGGACACTTTACATCTTTATTAGTGAGGTGACAGTAGAGAGAAGACAGCAATTGTGGGGAGAGACAGATAGGGAACATAAATAGAAAAACGTTTCTACTTTAAAAAACAGATATATTGTATACTTATTAAATGGAGTGTAAGTGTTAACAGGATGTGGAATTGTGTGTCTTTTGTCATACATCTGTCACTTGTGGTTCAGCATAGCTCAATATCTCAATTCACTTTGGCTAAAAATGTCCACTGATGCTGAGTTCATGTTTGTAGCTCAGTCTGCACTTAACTGTTAAAACTGTGAATAACATTTAGCCGTGTGTGTCTCCAGGCACGGGGTCTGAATCTGTCGTGTGTGCGAAGCTGTGTGGTGATAGCAGAGGAGCGTCCTCGCCTCGCTCTCACGCAGTCCTTCTCCAAGCTCTTTAAAGATCTCGGCCTATCGGCGCGTGCCGTCAGCACCGCCTTTGGCTCCAGGGTCAACCTGGCCATCTGCCTGCAGGTTGGTTTCATACCAACACACACTGAGTTATCTTCACACTTCCGCCCTAATTCAACTAATCCTATAAGGGTGTCATATACATATTTCAGTCTACAGTGTTTAATCTTGAAAACTTGCCCTCCAGTTTTTTTTTAAAATCAACTTTAGGTATTACTGAATGATTAATGAGGCAAAACGCTTTTCCTCTCTGCATCCTCAGGGCACTGCTGGACCAGACCCCTCCACCGTCTATGTTGACATGAAGTCCCTGCGCCACGACAGGTAAGACTGGAAACTACTGTTGTCACATGATCCAACTGGTGAAAAATAAAACATAGCTTTGACAGGTTATCTTTTGACATTTAGGGTGAGGCTGGTGGAGCGAGGAGCGCCACAGAGCCTTCCACTCATGGAGTCGGGCACTGTAAGTATTGATTATTGGTTAAAAGACTCATGTGTGTGTGATGCTCTCACTGGTCACAGACCCAGATAGGTATTGGAAGGGGTTTCATTATCTCTAAAGCTAAACTCTGATGTTATGTTCTCCTCTCAGATCCTACCAGGAGTGAGGGTCATCATAGTCAACCCAGAGACCAGAGGTCCGCTGGGAGATTCACATCTTGGAGAGGTGAGTGGAGAGAGGCACAGAGGATCATCAGACACTGACGTTTTACATTTCAGCATTTTCACAATGTCCTCTTATAATTCTGCAACATACTGAGTTTCACTCGCATGGAGCAAAGTGAATGCAGCTATTGGACAAAAAAAGCGATTAATTTGAATGTGTAAAATCTTGGATTTACTGTGACACCTACACACCTTTTTCTTTCTCCCGGTTCAGATCTGGGTGAACAGCCCTCACAGTGCCAGTGGCTACTACACCATCTATGGGGAGGAGAGCCTGCAGGCAGATCACTTCAACACCAAACTCAGCTTTGGGGAGCCCCACACTCTGTGGGCCAGGACGGGCTACCTGGGCTTCATCAAGAGGACTGAGCTGCTGGATGCAAGCGGAGGTGAGAGGACATTTGAAAAAAGTTGACCTCATTCACTTCCATGTAGCCTTTGTTTTTGGCCAATCTTGAAGGGGGGCGATAATAATAAGCTATCATAAATGTATACTTATATAATACTCAGCATAGGTTTTCATATCATCTAACCATAGTTAAGTCCATAACTATTAATAGTCAAATACCTTTGTTCTTCTACGCCACAGATCGTCATGATGCCTTGTTTGTGGTGGGCTCTCTTGATGAAACGTTGGAGTTAAGGGGGCTGCGCTATCACCCCATCGACATCGAAACATCTGTGTCCCGAGCACACCGCTGCATCGCAGAAAGGTGAGGTTCTTCAATTGGTCATTTTTCATGATTATGTTTTTCTTCTTCAACACTCAATGAGAAACAGCATAGAAAACCCGTGACTGAATACCTTTTGCTCCTCAGTGCTGTGTTTACATGGACCAACCTGCTGGTGGTGGTGGCGGAGCTGAGCGGCTCGGAGCAGGAGGCCTTGGACCTGGTGCCCCTTGTCACCAACGTGGTCCTGGAGGAGCACCACCTCATCGTCGGGGTAGTGGTCATCGTGGACCCCGGGGTGATCCCCATCAACTCCAGAGGAGAGAAGCAGAGGATGCACCTGCGAGACTCCTTCCTGGCAGACCAACTGGACCCAATCTACGTGGCTTACAACATGTGATTCAACTGATGAAAATGCAGAAAACTGAGCCAGGCTCAGAAAACAGACGTGAGGGAGAAGGACTTTGGGGTGCATTCAGTAGAAACCCTGATGTTCAAGCTCAGATACACATTTAAAACACCAAACAATGTGGGGATGCAAGTACAGTTTGAGTACTGTAATGAAAACACGCTTCCCTTTCAGAAACTATTTCTTCTTTGCTTCCACCTGCTCAATCGCTGCAGCCGGTTCACTGAAATCTACTGAGGGGGGCGGACATTTTCTGTCCTCTTGATAGTAAATCCACTTGTCAAATGGAGGAAATTGAATCTTCATTCTCTCCGTGCATCCCACTTCTCCCTCATGGCTCCAGTTTGTGTTTTTAAAGACGTTTTTAGTTCCATACTTTCACCCTCCTTCCATTCCTTGGTTTTTATCCTGAACCCTTCATCCTCGTGTGCTTCTTTTTTTAACCCCATTGATTCTTGAAGGCAGGATGGCACACTCAAACTGTTGAGAGGAGCTGGAACTTTCATCCTCTTGCACTTTAAGTCCTTGCACCTCTGAGTCCGCTTCCTGCCTCAAAGGGACTCCCCCCATGTTTGCTGCTTTCATGAGAGCAAATCCACATCAGTATTAAATAGTGCCACCAGTGAGTGCAGCCCTACGAGGGCGGTCGTGGCAGATTGCCTGCCCCCCCCCCCCCAGGTGCACAATGGCTCTCAGTTCCCATCCCATACTGGAGACGTGCTGTTGGCATTCACACGTTACAAAATGTCCGAAAAAAATACACTTGAATCATTTGTTGGTGTGGGAAAAGAAAGACTTGCTTCTTAAACATACAAACCTGGATATTATCGTTGATGGGCAGAAACATTTCGATGTGAGTCAGTCCGTTAGATGATTGTGAAATACTAATACCATTTTTTTAAATGCACAGATTTTCAGACAAAGAATCTATACCTGGTGGTTTAGGTGCGCATGCTAATTTTGAACGCAGTCAATGACAATATGCAGGCCATGAAAAAACAAAAATCTGTAACAAGCCATGGAGTCACGCAGCAGTGGATTGATTAGTAGTGTTAACTAAAAGGGGGAGAATTGATCACCGACTTCAGACAGACTCATTGAATGAGGACTGAGTAATACGAGTGAAAGCTCCATAACAGGTGAGTGAACCTTGTTTCCTGGCTTGAACGGAAGTGAGCCGCTAGCTTTCAGTCTGTGTGTAGTTTCCCGCGTTAAAGAAAAGAGCATCTTTCACTTAATGTTAGCGTCAGTCGATTAGATAAATGTAGATCATCAGAAGGCAAGTCAGTGCCTTTTTATCACGGTGATATTAATGATTACAGACTGTCAAAGTTTGAATAAATACAATATCAAAAATGAGGACAGAACTTTGCCTTACTAAACTTATGGAATTCTGTACTTTTTATGTTTTAATCCCTCATTTCTAGCTGTACTGTTCGTGTATTTAAAGGACTATTCCACCGTTTTTCACTCGTGGAATCTGACTGCCGTTTATAACTCATAATACACTCATAATATCTTATGTTTTAGAGGAAAGGGGGGTGTCTAGTTCTTTTTGCAAAAACCTTTGCGGTCTGGACTTTCTCATTTCATCATTACCATTTAAACCAATTTCTCTGAATGTCTGTAACACTGAAATAAAATTAATTAGGAATTAACAATCAGTAAGGAACCCGTGATTAAAAAATGGCAGAATCCTCCTTTTATATATACAATATGGAGGTAATAAATGAGGGTGATGATGTTGTCTGTATACTGTATTTTAGAGGTCAAATATTACTGGTGTTAATGTGTACATGGATATGAACTTTGTCGATAAAAACTTGACTGATCTTTCATACTTGACAGCATTTTTCTGCATTGTTAATTTAATGGTATCACATTGCAAAAGAGGAAAAAAAGGTTTCAGATTATTTTGGCAGGAACAATGTGCACTTTCCCAATATCATTTTATGTGTGTGCGTGTGTGTGTGTGTGTGTGCGCCTGAGGGAGTGTGAGTGTGTCCAGTTCAACAGTGATAATTGGCTTTACTGGTGCAACAAGGTTTGTCTTTTGTAAGAAAATGATCCCAAAATATTGAACCTTTTTTTTGTTGATTTATTCTTTTTTATGTCGCCACCACTGTATTTTAATTATTTCGATCCGAGTTTGGAATCCGATGTTTTATAGGGATTTTATCAATATTTTCTTGATATAGTCTTTCTTTAAAACGGCACAACTTCTGCAGACAGATGATTTGATTTAAAAGCAGCTCGACATAAAGCACAACACGTCAGTAAACCACTTTTCATCCGTGACAGACACTGATGACATGTCGGCCAGACAGTATATGGCCGCATTAGAGCTTCTGAGCTGCTGTGTGATAATTGCTTTGTTGCTACTGTTTCACTTTGACAAGTTTTAATAAAGTTTTATAATGTCATGTTGGCTTTCAAGCATTTTCAATAGACGTTGGTGCTATTCAATAAGGGAAAATTAACAGACTTTCCTCCAATGTCACAACGAAGACGTTTTCTTCCTGGATGCCCTTTTTGTGTGAAAATCGGTCATTCTTTTTCCATGCCAACATTTCACTCACTGCTCGGTTTTACAAATGGTTCGTCATCACCAGTTTTCATCAGCTTTGCGATCTGATGAAAACTTGGAATATTTGACATATCCACCATTTCAATTTTGATATTTATTTCAGTTGTGAGGAATGGCGTGCATTTCAAACCGCCAAAGTTATTCTAAGCACAAAATGTAAATGTACATGTGAGGTAATGAAATTAGGATCTTTCACACAAAAGAAAACCTCAAGGGCCCACAATGTATACCTCAACAGCTGTTCACTATGCATCGTCGAGCTGCAGCAAAGACATTCTGAACGAGTCAATGGTGCGATAATTTCTAACATGTCTTACTTGACAAAAACACTGTCACACTGTCATTGAATGTGTTTCATGTCAAATAAAAAAAATCCTTTGTCAGAATTTCTAGCGCGTTCTTTCTTATTTTCCCTCCGAACATCTCTGGAAGCTTCAGGAAGCAGCTGCTGCATTAAAAGAAAATGGCCTATTCCTTCCACTAGGTGGCAGTCTTACTAGTTCATCAGATGAAAATGGATTTACTCTCCCTGTCATCACAGGTCATTAACATATTAAACATCATTTGAATTCGAACTTCTCACTTTACATTTTGATTAACAATGAAACGTGTCCTTTAATAATACTAAAAGGTATCTTTAATCATTGGCTGACATCAGTGGTTTTGCATGTTTTATTGATTCCATTTAAAATCAGTTAAGCTTAACATCACTTGTGAGATCTGGAGCGGGTGCTGAAACAACTGGTTGTCTGAAAATGTGATTTTCTTTGCTCTCAGTACAGTATATGTTTGCAGTACCTTGATGCTTGAGTTGTTTGTTTTCTGGTCAGTTAGGGTAGCAAGATATTTGCTCCCTATGTATTACATTTATTGTTTGATGATGTTTAAGCATTCTTATAAACCATCAAACCCTCTATCAAGGAGGCCTTAATAGAAAGTAATCGATAATACTACACATAAATACATGTCGAAAACATTCATCTTTAATGTGAAATGACAATTCCATTTGTTCAGATTTGAGTTCTGCATGGCTAAAAAGATCTAACGAGCTTGGTGTATATGTATATTTATTGCTGATGGATCAGAGCAGCACAGAGCAGAGCTGAGATCAGTCTTGTGTTCAGTCTGTGTGCAGCAGACGCTGATGCCGTCTGACTCCGGTTCAGCCAACCTGCAAACCTGCTGGTTCTGGCGTACACCCCCGGCCTGCGACGAAGTCCGCACATGTGCCCAAAGCTCGTCACTCCGACCACATAAAACCTGTCCTCGTCCTCGCTGTAACACTGCAGGGGGCCGCCGCTGTCGCCCTGAGGCACGCACACAAACAGCAGTCATGTCTTGTGGAAATGAAACCTGCAGCGAGCAGTTTACCAACATGTAAAGTACCATCACCTGACAGGAATCAGATGCCCCGCTCTCCAGCCCAGCACAGATCATGTTTTCAGTGATGATGCCGCCATACCAGGTGATCAGGTTACACGTTCTCCGGTCAATAAGCTCCACCTGAGCTTCCTGCAATCTGTTCTTCAGCGTACCTGCAGTTTACCAAGATGATACTTGATTTATAAAAGGCTAAGCAACTATATATAAGAGCCACATATAAAAACAACAATATACATTTGTATCATTCATAAGCAGTCTAGGAATATTTTATAAATTGTAATATATATAAGCAGATACAACTACGACTGCTCTTGTGAGCACCCAGACATGGCGGCTGGTGTTTAAACAGATGAATAACAACATTGTTAAACACTGTTGAAATAATCTAAAATGTCTTCATAGGGGAAGTTATGATGCTGTACATTAATTAACACTTGAAATGACCTTTTGAGAGTTTCGCCTGGTGATTACATTGTTGACCCTACATGTTGATGCCACACTAGGACTGGGCTTCACTGCTCCAGTCTGGGATGGAAAAAGTCTTGGACTGTCTCTTCCGCTCACGCTAAATCTCTTTTTAAACATAGGTTTAGAACTCAAAGGACGTCTCGATTCAGTAAAGGTTCACGTGTCTTGTTCTTCCCAGTGAATCTGTGTTAGTCACAGAAGTCGTCAAGGATGCAGAATCAGCGAGTGTTTAAACCAACCTCTGTAATAGCTGCTCCCCCATCCGGTGATAAAACAGTGGCTGAAGTTGAGGATGAACTCATGAGTCACATTATGAGGAGTGCAGACCGGCTGGATGTGGTCTGAGAACTTGAAGGGAGAGCTGAGGAGCACGAGTGTCACATCGTTGTCAGACGTGGCGGTATTGAAGTCCTTGTGCATTTGGACTTCACGGATGGAGCGGATCTGGGTTTGATTTCCTGGAGCGGATAACAGATTAAGTCCTGCCACCACACGGAAATGGCTCCTGCTGATCTTCCTGGAAACAATACACTGGACTGTTTATGACTCTGACTGCCTTTTCGTTTACAAACTAAGCCAGCTGTGCATTTTTATCTTTAATCTCAAACAAAGGTTGGTTTCATTAGTTACTCGGAGATGGCATCCTTTAAATGTACATGTAAAATGTATATATACTGTACTGTACGTTCTCTTGTTCGTGTGGGGTGTGAAAGGAGATGAAAAACAAGAAAATATAAGTTCAACATCTTGATGAACATACCCAAACAGATATACATCATGCACACACTTACACTCTCTAACACACACACACATTAAGAGAATGTCAAACATGAACACTTTTGTAAAAAGAATAAAGTAAATAAATAGAAATCACAACGTTAGATCAAACTAGGTTGAATCCCGTGCAGCAGCATTAATTTGTTTCAGAGTTGAATTCATAGGCCACTGGGTGTTTCATCTTCAAGGACTGTGTTTGTTACAGGGAATGTTTGATGTGCAAACCAGCTTCTATCTGTCCATCATTACATTTAACACACGTGTTGCTTCTTCACAACATATACAACCTTCACTGTTTAAACTACTGAGCTTGAATACAATGTCACAATCACACAGCTGCTCATATGGACCTCTGGTTACATCCAGGACTTGTAGATATGTCCGTGTATAATATTTGTTATCATCACCTTCAAGTCTACTTTCTCTTTACATATTAAATAGATAGTTTTCTTAAAACTAGTGCACATGCACCTCGGTCACAGAAGACTTGGCCTCATTGAAGTTTATCAGTTGTTTCAGGTTGTTTTGTTAAGTCACAAATCCAAGTGTTGGGTGCCAGACATATTTAATAGCTGGAAAATGCTGTTAACTTAACAAAATGTCTCACTCGTTTTTACATATCATTAATTCACCTGAGAAGTAAAGCTTTCCATATCAAATACAGAACGAGTTATATACTAAATGTGAGTGCAGGTCATTCAGAGTCAGTTACTCACATGTATTTGTGGAAGCAGTGTGTTGCAGTGAGCACCATGAGGCTGCTGACAATTGTCCCGCCGCAATGGTGCCTTGACTGGATCTGGATGCTGACCTGCCAGGGCCAAGCCCCCTCAGGGGCCTCCCGGCCCCCCACTATACGAGACGTACCAGGGGGGGCGACCAGGAACCGCTGCCCACAGCCTCACACATACAATCACAAGAAATGTCCATGTAATATTTAAATAGACATCCTGGTTTTTACTTTGTTGGGTACAGTTGGGGTGACGGATAGCTGCATTCTAGGTGTGTGACCCTTCTGACATAGAACCACTCTAGATTGGTTCTGATACAATTAGCCAATTCATGAATGTGTTAATCAACAGAAAATAAGTCCATTACAAGAAAGAATTGCCAACAATTTTCCGGTTTCAGTTTCTCAAATATGATTGGTCAGGGAATTTTAATACGTAACAAGGTTGTGGAAATTTGTGATGTGATTAGCTTTTAATAAAAGCGGCTTTACAAACCAGAATGTAGTTTTTGTTTCATGATCTAAATGATTTCTTGTTTAAGCTTTAGTAAACCCCTTTGTACATCTCAGGAGCTAGAGGAGTGGCCCCCAGGGCTTTGGACGCCATGTCTGCTCCTGATTGGTGTTTAGCTTCACCTCGTTTTTCAATCAGCTAACTGACTCGGTCACGTGACCATGTAACCAGGCCAACATAGGCCGTAAAGCAAAACTCAAGAACAAGGCTGTTTTATTGCTAATGAATTCAAATGTTCCTTTATATTTGGATGTTATGTTGTTATTTATTTGAGTGTCACTTTAAATGTTAATAGAATAAAGGGTCAATGGCTCCTCTCCTGAGGGTTAGCTAGCTAACGTTACTTTGTACGACCATGGCCGCAGTGACGACGCAACGTCACCGTTACCCATGATGGGTGGGTAACGGTTGGCTCCTCTGTGACCGCCACACAGAACAAGGCCCTTAAATGAATCACGGTAACGTTACACGTCTTTCTGAAGCTTTGGGACGCGTCCCCCCCGGTGCTGTACTCACCATCCCGCGGGGAAGCCAGCGCGCTGAAATAGGGAGCGACCACGAGCAGCACAAGCGCCGTGAACTCCATTTAGTTTCACGCGGTTTTCACCGCGAACCAAAACAACGTCTGTTGTTTCCGGCCGATGACGTCATGGCAGGTGCGTCAAAGGTAAAATGAACTGTGTAGTAACGTTAGATCATTACAATACAACATTACAAATACATAGCAATATAACTATTTTCTCAGATAATATCCCAACAGAAAAATACATTACAATAGTTAGCCATTACTCAGCGATGAAAGCGTGTTTCACAAATATGAATCTTAAACCCACTTATAGTTAACATTGTTATAAATGTATCTGACAAAGTACACGTGTAATCTTATTTACATTAGCCTGGATGTAATATGATCTGAATGATGGTGTATTCAGAACATAGGTGTCTCGTGGAAGTGGTCTCTAACTGAATGCCTCCAGCATTACATCCCATCCGCGCTCATCTCTGAGCCCACGAGCTGCATTGTGTGAGCCACACACTGAGGTGTGCAGGCTGCAGGCCTAAATGACCTTTGCGTTTTCACGAAACGCACTTGCCGACACTCCCTTACATTCTGCCGAGAGTCATCAATTATGCAGGAAACTGCTCGCGGTGAGGGGGAAGATAGCAGCAGCAATATGGCGACGGCCGCAGTTTCTCCCCAGTCTTTTCCCCATCTGCACTTCTGCAACGGCTTTCCCGATTTATTGTAACGCTTACAAAGTGAGTATCCTTCATTCATAATCGTTTGAGAAAACGGTTCATATGGTTTTAGGTGACGGTACAATTTGCTCACTGTCGGTATCCTTGCGTAAATGTCGCAGAGCTGCACACTGCCCCGCATCTTCTTTTTTGGAGCTGGATGGAAGAGGGTGTCTGCGCGTGCTGAGCATCTATCGGTTGGACCAGAGCACGAATACATACATGTGACAAACAGTTGATGTCGATCGCAAGGAATTTATCGGATGAACTATTTTCGTCGAGCATCTGAGGCGTTGCTTAGACCTTTGAGAGAGAAAATGCCTCGTAGTTTAGGCTGCAGGTAGTGCGCCGTGTGACTGCTCCAGACCCCCCAAAAGCCACAACTAAAGATTTTTTTTTCTTCAAATTGTGTTCACTTTTTTTGATTTTATATAGTCTACCCTCTGGATTACAGGATGGTGCTCTTGAAACACCATAAGGCTTCGATGCTATGTGAGTAGCCCGATCCTCCTTCCACCATCAATACCCAAGACATGTACATTCCTCCAGGTGATGTTGGCGTGGCAGCATCGTAACTGTTAACTCTACTCCTCTTATTTGTCATGTTTAACCTCATTTTTAAGACTGTTTGTGTGTATTTATTCTGGGGTTTCTCGTCATCCTCTGGATTATCATGTGCACAGATAGAGCCTATATTGATTTGACAGTCGACAGGGCTTCGCGGGTGTGGTGGTGCAGATCCTTCAAGACAACGCGCAAAAAAGCACCGAATATCCAAAAAAGAAAAAAAAACAATCTTATTTGTCTTTTTTTTTTTTTTTTACAATAATTTAATAACAATAGCGACACAATGATTTAATTCATTTTTATACATCGACATCACATTTGTGACTGTGACAAATCCACCGTTGCGTTTACCACAGCGTGACAATTTCCACACGCAAACCACCCACTGCAGCAATAACGCTTTGGCCAATTTGGTGTAGCGGGCCACTTCCATGCGCAGTGTAACCTCCTGCTTCTCTCCGTGGCCGAGCGGCACTTTTATATTCAATGAAAGAAATTAAGAAACAAAGGCAGGTAACGGCGTCCTTCCCATTTAGCAGGTTCGGTAAACAAGTCTTTTTCACGGCGTCTCTGAAAAGAAGTGGAAACATGCTAAGAAAACGTGCCGGTTTGCCATGTTAAATGATTGCACGTCCAAACCTGAATGTCGGCAATGTGCAACCCACGAGACCGAGACACCAAGACGAGTGTTGTCACTTATAAAGAAGAGAACGGACGCAGGCAGTGCAGGCGTACGGGCTCAGCCAGAAGGCTTGATTACAGCAACACGGGTTTACAGTTCGAGCGGTGATGATTTTTTTCTCTCTCTATCAACCCTGCATGTATGCTTTCGTGCATATGCGTGCATGTTTGTGTGTGTGTGTGTGTGTGTGTGTGTGTGTGTGTGTGTGTGTGTGTGTGTGTGTGTGTGTGTGTGTGTGTGTGTGTGTGTGTGTGTGTGTGTGTGTGTGTGTGTGTGTGTGTGTGTGTGTGTGTGTGCTCGTGTGGACCTGAAGTGGACAGCGCCAGCAGAGCAACAGAAGGCTCAGAGACTGCGAGGTTCCGGGGTCCATTTTAAAACAGACGTCTTGGCTCCCTGGCTGCATGTTTTCATGTGTCTCTCCCCCCCCCCCCCCCTATAGAGTCTTTGCTGTGTGATATCTGCTACTGCTACAGATATGGGGGGATGTAGTGCTGTCCTTATTTAGGCTGCATCACGCTTTTCCCTCCGCCACCGTAGAGTGAAAAACAAAGGTTTGTGTGTAATGACAAGGGGATTTAGAGTGAAATGTAATGTTGAAAATGTAGCACAAAATCAAATAACAGCCATCTTTAAAATAGTTCAGGTGTGGCTGTGTTACCACTGAACTCCTCGTTCCTCTAGCACTGCCCCACATTCGTATATTAACCCTGAAATGTCCTGCAGCGTGAACAGTTGTCATGTAACCATCAATTCCCTTTTTCATCTAAGTGTGCTGGTTATTGGCTAATCATTTGACATATTATAAATATATACCTACAATACATTATATAAACTATATACCTAAGGTCCACTGTCCATGACCTCAGTATATTCTTACATCGAATTTATCTATTCATTTATTATTATGAAATAAGTCACTGAGCATATGTTAAGATACCAGTTAGATATATCCTATCATGTATCAGATGTATCATTGTTCTGGTTTTTCTCTGTTGATGTTAACGAAACATTAAACACAAGTCTGTTTAGGTTTTCCGTTTACCGTAACTCAGGTAAAGTCAAAGGGAGGAAGAGACTGTAGGATGAGGGAGCTCAATAACTTAATATCTTGAAAAAGATATTCCACTTTACTATAATTACCGTAGATCTGGTAGCCAGTTATTCAAAGAGTGAGTGAGACATTATGAATACTTGTCCATAGGTGGCAAGTGTTGGAGACGGATTGAAGTAAACATTCCACTGATTGGCTCCTGAGCATTTTTTGTGGATTGACAAATAACATTGTAAAGAACACTATCATAATAACAGGATGTCTCCTTGTTGAAGTCTTTTGCTCTGGGCTGCTATTTATCGCCTGTCTTTTCTTATCGACATTCATTTGGATAAAGGAAAACCAAGCAATTTGATAAATGGTAATATTATAAATAAAGATAGAACACTTTTTTTGTAGTATCTTAGGTTATTAATAATCATTTATTTACTATACCAAAACCAGGGGGAGGACATCACAGACTTTAAGATCACAACTTCTGACACAATCTGGAAACATGTTTTCGTAAACATGTATACATTTGGGTGTTTGGGAGCTGCCCTTATGCATTTGGTCACTTGTTCCAAACATCTTCCTATGCTCAAAGAAAAAAGTCTAGGATTATGGCTGAAAAGTGACATTTTATAGCTACATTTAGATTATAATGTTCAACATCCCAGGTAATAGGTCTTTGAGAAAATATTGTGTTTAACTTTTCCTCTTGTCTGCACCTCTGGCAGAGCTGTTACTGTGGATGGTACACACCTAAACACCAGGTAGCTGCAGGATGAAAACATGGCTGCACCCCTTAATGCAACGCCAGGACCTAATAGCTTAAAGAAGTTTACTTTGGAATCTTTGGTGAATATTGAGCTGCGCATCAATGAGGAGAAGAACAAGAAGCCACCCAAGCAGGACAGCAGCTACCGCGATGATGATGACGAGAACAAGCCCAAGCCCAACACCGACTTGGAGGCTGGGAAGAGCCTGCCCTACATCTATGGGGACATCCCGAAGGGATTGGTGGCGGTACCACTGCAGGAGCTGGACCCATACTACCTGAATTCTCAGAAAGTTAGTTTGCAAACACACACAAATCATGCGTAGTGATGTTATCAACCCACATTTAGCAGAGTTGTTTAAACCAAAGGATGTTTCTGACTAGGACTGGGTGTCAAATGCTATTTGTCCCTCTAACTCGGGCGTCCAACCTCTCATATTACAACTGTATATGTGTCAAGCATCTCTAATACTAACTCTGTATTGCCAGAATAGGATTACATTGCATTACATCACAACCCGTCTCATGTGCCTCTTTGAATTCTGAAAGCAAAGTCAGTTGAGGTGTGGTTTTTCAGATTTGGTCATTTCTGTTTCATTAGTCAAAGTTACTTATTTGTTTGTGTGGCATCTTGATAGATAGCCTCCGAAGGATATTATTTAGAACATATTAAGATCAAGATGGTTGTCATGTGGTCCTGGTGATCATTTTCCCAAATTGATCAGCAAACACACCAATGTTGATGCTTACGCAGATAGACAGGTGTTCTACTATATCAGTCGAGTCCGAACATACTAATTCATTTCTCACACAATGCTCAGTAGATGAGTAGCTTCATGACGTAGAGGTGAGTCATACTTTATGGCCGGAATTTACTCAGACTAAGACGAAATGTTGTTTGGTTTGGGACGGTTGGCTTACGGATGTGCTGTGTTTACAGTTATTTTAATTTCCTGATTAGGTTGCACAATGTAATTATGTTTTCCTACTTGAAGACATTTGGGGAGTGTGAGAGTCGTCGAGCTCTCGAGCTGTTGAGGGGGCCGTTGCTGTACCTCCGAATGGCTCGCAGGGCTTTGGGGAGAAGGTCAGAAGCAGTAACTGTTGAAAGACTGTTGTTCCACACAACAGACTTTTCTAATTGCTCAAAAATTAATTTCTGACAGGAGAGTAAAGCAGCAGCAGGCTTAGAGGACTGTGGTTGTCTTCGATGAGACACGTGTCTCTCTTGTTTCTGTCATCCCTGATACTCAGTGTGAGGACGGCTGGATGACCTTGAGAGTCCCTGAATATCCCCTTAATGTGTACCTGTCAACCAAAACTGTTAAAGGAGACTGTATTTATGTCTGTGTCTTGCTCTTTGCCGAACTAGTCAGCCTCTTAATGAAAATAATAAAACATATAAGACCATTACTCTCAGATATTGATAGAGGGTGAAAAAAAGGCTCAGGAAAGTTCAAAACTTCCTTGAAATTTGCAGCCATTTTGGAAAAACTTAGCCATCTATGCATGGTAGTGCTTCTATATTCTGTGTTTAACAGTACCATTTTGTTTCTTTAGAAATAAACAAGAAATCTTATCATAAAAGTCCATCTTTACTGAAGCATTAATTTATTGCTCAGTGTACCGAGGTTAGGTTAATACTGGTGTGTTTATAAACAGGACTGAGTAAGGCCAAAATCTTCTACCATGGTAACGTCATTTGGGCTCTATTTTTAACAAAGTATTATGTAACAAAATTGGTATCTCCAATCATATTCTTTTAAATACTGCTGCACTTGTGTGGTGTTGTATAACTTATATCCTGTCCACACAGTGTACATTAAAATAAAGTACCTGAAAAAACAAGCTTGTGATAATCTAGTTAGTCATCATCATCAGCTCAACGGCTGTGTTTAGATACTGTGTGTGTGTGCGTGTGTGTGAGTGTGTGTGTGTCTCTGTGTGTATGCATTCAGGTACACATTATCTGTCTCTCCATCTGCTTCTGTCTCATATACCTCCCTGTCTTTACACCTCCCTGTCTTTACACCTCTCTGTCTTTACCCGCTGACTGTTATGTAACTCCAGTCCAGTTCACAAGGAGGAGACACGATTCAGATGACATGTGGTAAACATTTCTAAGGCACAGACAAACGTCCATGCATTACTGTCACCGATAAATGCGAGTCATGCAAGGCTCTTTGTGCATCTTGTGTCTGGCTCCTCATCTCTGCTGCGCTTGCCTTTACCAGCAGTCCTGTCAGCTCTCAGCTTCAGGCAAATCTAACTATGGCCCTCGATCTAGTCTTGTTCTAATGCCAAAGGGAGCCGATGCTTCTTTGGTTCTGGCAGCTTGAGCGGCCGTGACGTCAGATCAGGTGGTGACCTTGATGGAAGAACCTTGCTCTGTATGTCTTTGTCACTGAGAGGTGGCGGGCCGGCTCTGGATGCATTTCTCGTAGGGGAGGGAGGGGTAATAACTGTATAGGAAAGCATTTAGCCCTCCCCAGTTGGCTGGTGGTCGGAGCAGGGTCATGCCACGCCGAGCTGAGCCAGTCGAGCCCGGTGTCAATGTACGAGGTCGGCGAAACAGATCTTTTTCAAGGAGAAGGTAACGAGAGATAGAGGGGAGGGGGGAGGGAGATGAAGTGAGGACAGGAATGAAATGGACGACATGTGCAGGGATGCATGAGCACACTTGCTCTCCTTCTTGCTGCAGCCAGGCTCACTGAAATGTGTTTTTGCTGGTGGAAGACCTGAAGGTGCAAAAACTTTCTCACAGAAAAAGAGCTTTACAAGATGTGAACGAGTAAAATCAGGGACAAATGCTTTCCGCCAACAAACATGTGTACGTGCATCGGAGGATGAGCAATATGTGCTCATCTGTTCTCCTTTGTGTGGATTAAAGATGAATAATTATGCTAAAATGATCTCAAAAGTCAAAGGTGACTGTGGAGGACCATGGTATACTAATGATAAAGTATGTTTAATCTAAAAGAACATATAATATGTAGATCACAGTGGAGGGAACATATTAGCATGTGTCCAGATCTTTGCACATATCATATTTTCACCCACAAAGATACCAGGCTTTTTAGATGTAAAATGGCAGTGACATGGAAAACATGAGCAGGTTAGCACGTAGCACAGCAGCTGAGCCCTATGCCATAGCTGTATTCATATGTGTGTGTGTGTGTGTGTGTGTGTGTGTGTGTGTGTGAATGGGAGACTCTCGGGCCATTAAATGCAGTCCATTTACCATTTACCACACGGGTTGAACAAGGGGGGCTCTTTGAATCGCTGCTGTGGCCCTCACTGCTGCAGATGCTGCAGCCTGGTGGCTGGAGCCTCTGTGTTGAAGCCTCTCTCTCTCCCTCTCTCTGTCTCCCGCCCATCCCCCCACCCACCCTCTTCTCCGTCTTCTGCCCAGCTCCCTCGCTCTGGCTGCCTCCGCCCTGCTTCTCCTTAGCCTGCTGCTGCCACAGTTGTTGCCTGCCTGCCTGCTTCATTCGCTCTTCATCTCCCCCGTTTTCTGCCGTTCCTCTCCTCTGCTCTCCTCTTTGCTCAGCTCTGGATTATGACATTTTCAGTAGATTTGCAGCAGTTTAGTCATGCGTTACAAAAAAATACTCCCGACATATATAGCAGTCATGCGTGTGGATGTCAACCTCGCTTGTTCATTTTTTAGCTTTGTGCATTCTGGTTTGTGTGCACATGTCAGGTCATGTGTGTGCTTGTGCACAGGTTTATGTACAGTATATATGTGTCATGCATATGCACACAACATATGTGTGAAATGGTTTTATTTAACAATAATGTCATGCCACCAGCAACTGGGACACATCCATATGTGTCAATATGGGTGCCCATGGTGTAGACTGGGAATGTTTCCAGTATGAGCACTAGGGAGAGGCTGCTGCTCTGACCTTTAATAGTAACCAGAGTGTAATATCTGGCTTGTACTGGCTTGTTCTGAGTTGTCAAATTAATATCTGGGAGGTCATGTGACAGAACTGTGTCTCGTCCTCCGGGAAGAAAGCTTCCTCACTTCGGTTCCATGCTCCTCTCTTAAGATGTTTAGGTTTCTTGTTAACAACATTTAACACATGCACCTAATTTCTGTTAAAAGTGCACAAATGACATGCAGTCATGTGACCACCATGAGGCCTCTTACTGTACGTCTCCCTTCCCATTCCTCCTCCTCCTCCTCTCTCTTTTCACTCCACTGTCTCCAGCCTTCAGCAGTGAGGTGGTAGCTCTGCAGGGCTTAATGTAGTGAGGGTTGCCTTGTTAAAAGCACAAGGGCCCATATCACAGAGTCTCATTAAAGTTTCATGCAAAATGCCATGTTTTATTTAAACAATTACGAGGTTATCCACAGAAAGAGGCATGTCCGCCCTTCTTGGTTTTGCTTGTTTCCTTCACTTGAAACCACTAAAGCTTTGATGTGGAGGATGGCACTGAGTGACTGGGACAACAGACCAACATCAGAAACATCCTGGCAGCCATTTTCACTCTGTTCAAATGTGGTCAGATAAGTTGTATGCATAACAGAATATGCACAATTTACATTATGAGGAGCAAATGCACGGATTATCTTTTACATATTATCAACACGTTTATATATGAGTTATATATACTGACATATATGTATGCAGAGAAGAAGCTTGCTATACATAAAAAGGATGACATATTGTTTTTTAATCAAATTCAGTTGCTTTTGGTTAATGTTTTAGAGATCTATACTATTGTGTATTTGCTGAAATGTGTATTTGTATCTGACTGTTAAGTGATTAATATTCTCTCTCTCTCTCTCTCTCTCCCACAGACATTTATAGTGCTAAATAGAGGGAAGACAATCTTCCGTTTTAGTGCCACATCTGCCTTGTACTTCATACATCCTTTAAATCCGGTTAGGCGAGTAGCTATTAAAATTTTGATACATGCATATCCTTTGAAACGGTGTCTTAACGGCAAAGACAAAAGAGTTTCCTGTTTGTGTGTATTATTCATGATGATATGTTCTGTCTTTCTGCTCATACTGTGAGGGATGTTTCCCGTGACTCTAACCACAGGAGAGGACACAGACAATTGGTATGAGGTTAGGTAGGAACTCATAGCATGTCAGATTATAGAAAATGATGGTTTATGAAATGTCAAGAATGCTATTGTCAGGCTTTACAGCTCCCATGTCTAATGACAGCATATCTACTTTTACCACAGTCACAACAGTTAGCGTCCGTTATGTGACAAATATCCAGGACGAGGAAGAAATCGACGCTAGAACTCAGCAATATTCTTGGAAAGGGTCATTTTTTAAAACAGATCCAAACACACACCTCCTCCCATGATATATCTGCTAGACACTAACATTACAACCCCCATCATCATCAAAAATATCCTAAGTTTAGACTACAGCAAAAGAACAAAAGAGAGAAGAGGATCAGGATTTTGATACAAAAACACCAAACGATAACAAAATAAACACATTTATTTGATGTATTTGCTGTTTGTACACAACAGCATTATCTTTATTTTAAAAGATGACTTCATTTCAGCTGTCTTGTTAATTATGGAAATTACACTACAATGTTATAAAATATCAAAGCATACATTGTGGAAGCAAAATATATTCAAGGACGATTTTTGTCCAAACATCCTCAGAACAATAACTTTACAAATTTGGAAGTATAACATAACAAAGATGTAGTGACAAATTTGTTTCAGTAAATTCTAACAGCATATTTCTCCACCTCATGATAAATGTACATTTTGTAGATATATTCCCTTTGCGACTGTTTGGGGAAACAGCAATACTAATAACAAAAACTAAACCCTTTTATACTCTATACTTATTGCGTTGTCCCTCTATTTACCAAATGTCCTGCTATTCTTAGCCACAAGCCACAGCTTTACGAACCTCTGGCTTCATGTCGGCCTAAAGCCAACTGTGCTTTTCTTGCTTCCTCTCTGCACTGAAATCCTTGCAGCTTTAAAACATCTTACTGCTTTGTTCATGCCATTCTATTTTCACTAAATATATACCATTTAAATTTTTCATGGGTAAAATAATGGCCAATGTGGTAGCGAGAAAACAAAACCACCTCCTGTTAAGTGCTATGTGAAGGTTTTATGACATTAACACTTTGCGTTGAGGGACGTTGAGGTTCACTGGACCACAAACATCACATTAGATGCAGACTGTAGGTACTGTAGGTACTGTAGATACTTTAATGAGGTTTGATGAGGTCTATGTTTTTGTGATTGCTTCTATCATCCATATTTTCCTTAACATACTCCTCACTCTTTTCAGCATGATCATTATGTGTACTATTTTGACAAACTGTATATTCATGACCTTTAGTGATCCTCCCGAGTGGTCAAAACAAGTAGAGTAAGTACACGTTTAATATATTCACCCAACACATTAAATGCATGCTAACTGCCCTCCTATGTGTTGTGCCTCCTTTTATTATAACCTTGAAGCTGAGTATCCGATATTACAAAGAAAAAACCCAGCTATCTTTGAAAAGGTCAGAAAGTAATGGTAATACATGAGAAGCACAAACTGGATCTAGCCAAATGTTCTACAGAAACTATCATCCCAATTCATAGTTTCTGCAAAGCCAACAATTTATTTAGTTAAAAATAATACATGTTGCAATCTACTTGACTTTATTATCCTAAATTTATCCTGTATTTATCTGGTTTTTTTTAAACAGCTAACAAGGGTGCAGCCTTATAGATGTGAAGGAGCTTTGATTCAGCCTGGTGAACTGATTCTGTCAACACTTTTCTCTTTGCAGGTACACATTCACAGGAATTTATACATTTGAGTCTCTTGTAAAGATCACAGCACGAGGATTCTGTATAGACGGGTTTACGTTCCTTAGAGATCCATGGAACTGGCTGGATTTCATGGTCATTTCGATGGCGTAAGTATTTTCCTTGTGATTCAGACTGTCAGTGGATTATAGAAATGAAATAATGTGCACATATATTGCCATTTCTGTTGTTAAAAAGGGTGGGTTAAGAAATTGAGCTTTCAGTGTTATAGATGATTGTTCATCTTTCTGTCTTTCTTAATTTTTCCTTTCTTCCTGTCTGATAACCCATCTACTGTGTTTCCTCCATTGATCTGAGATTTTGTCTTTGGGAATTGAAGGTTTCCATTCGACACTCTGCGGCCTCCCTGACAACAACCCGTCACATTCATCCGATTTATCTTCCTCGTGTCATCAAACTCTCCCTCTCATTCACCTTTTCTCTTTCAGTCTGCAACATGTAATTTAAGGCCCAGAGTTTCCCGTCGACTATATACCACCCAGCATTTATAATACAGATGTACCTGCTTCTACATGACAAAATACATTCCTATTAATCCTCACCACCATCTAGAAAACGTCTCCATTGTTTGTACAGCTGTCTCAATGCCCATCTGTGTGTGAATGTACCTTTCCACCTCATATCTTCATGTAAATAACAAGCTGTTGTAACTGTGGTTTGATCCTGCAGGTATATAACAGAGTTTGTAAACCTAGGCAATGTCTCAGCTCTGCGCACGTTCAGGGTGTTGAGGGCATTGAAAACTATTTCTGTAATTCCAGGTAAGACAGGATGGGGCGGGGGACAGTTGGGCAGGGTTGGTGTTAGGTGTGTGTGTCTTTCTTTCCTTTTACCTTCCACCCTTCTCCTCAGTGGACAGGCTCTGTGAGTGCCGTCGTTTCCTCCTGGTTCGGTGGTGTTGTGCTCTTGGCGTGTGTGGTTATTGTCATCGTGTTTGTTCTGTGTGTGATCCTTCCCCTATTTCAGATATATAACAGAGTTTGTGGACCTGGGCAATGTATCTGCGCTGAGAACATTCAGAGTTCTCCGAGCATTGAAAACTATCTCTGTCATTCCAGGTGAGACTCAGTTTAAACACTAAGGCTGATCCTCTCACCCTTTCTTTTCTACTCACTATTATTATGATTACAATTATGATTTAAGCAACAATAAAAGAATTGGAGAAAACCATTTTTTTATTTATTTTTCCTCCAAAATTATCAAAAATGGTACTAATACATTTTTGATAGGCTTTGCAGTCTCCTCCAGGGCCCTCCAAAGTGTCTGCACTCTTTTCTGCCCCAGTAGCACTCTCATTATGAGGCCCGTTTCCAAGGCAGCTGTGTGTCTTCAGAAATAGCTTTAACTCACTTCTTTTCACCCCCCTGAAGAATAAGCAAATGCCCTGTTCTGTAGCAAAGACATTTGTTGATAGAATCTTCTCATTTTAAGGAGATACAAAAATTAGGTGAATATACATGGTATACATAGCTTCTCAAATTTGCCAGAAAACATTCAGGTTCTACTGTTACCAAAATGAAAGTGCAAGTTAAATTAAAACATGAATCATTTTGTTGCACATTTAAAACTAGTGATTTGATTGGAAAAAGGGATTCCATGTTTTTTGGGATAAAAAATAAACCTTGTATACTGTATGTTGATGTTCATATGAGAAATGGCATAACTCTTAGAGAGATCCCACAGAATACACCAATTATTTATGTATGAAGACTGCCAAGCCTAGCTTGTGAACATATATCTTATGCTGCATGATGCTTTTCAGTCACTTGCTTTTACAATATTAGCCTACCAAGAGCTTGGCTGACAAATGGCATTGGAAGTTTGATTTGCCTTCTCTTTGTTTTTTAGTTTGATTATTGATTTTATTTCCCTCTCTCTTTTTTACAACCTACTTGAATGATATACCACACAGAGAAATAAACTGTGTGCTGACATTGCAGAGGTTGGGGACGCAGATGGGATGGTTCAATGACCTCTTGACCTTTTTGAGTGACACTGACCACACATCTACCTATCTATTGATAGAGGATGTGGAACAGATGTCTTGCTTACTCAAAAGAACCATTGTGGATGGCTTTTTTTTAAACAGCATATTCATTTGGAAATATAAAAAAGGAAATCCTTTAAGTGGAAACAAAAAGGGGACAACATTTGGATTTGAACTGTATTTAAAGGAATAGTTTTCTTTATATATATATATATATATATATATATATATATATATATATATATATATATATATATATATGTTGAATTGCTTTCTAGCAGATAGTTTGCTAAAAAGATTGATACCACTCATTTCTGGATGATTAATATGAAGCTATAGCCAACTGCCAGTTAGCTTAGCTTAGCACAAAGACTGGAAACTGGAAACAGGTAGTCAGGCTCCGTCCAAAAATCCATCTCCCAGCTCTTCTAAGATTCAATCATAAACATATAGAATTTGTACAAATACTAAAGCATCAAAATGTCAGGTCTTTTGAAGATGCCGGATTATATCATGGCTCCAGAAACACATAGCGTCCTGTAAAACCTCTCAGCTGATTTTAAACTTCTGGTTTTTTTTTTACGAATTACATACAAACAACACATATCATATTATTTAGTGAGCTTTAGGGGTGTTGTTGAACTATTCCTTTAACTGTTCCACTAATTAATGATGGACTATAGCACCGGAGTGGAGAAAATGTAGCTTTTATCGGGTAGTTTTAGTTCATCTGAGAATAGTTCATGTGTAGTGGAGGGCATGATTTCAGAAGATAAAAAAAGTTATGTGGGCGTTAATATAATACCACAATTGATATTTTAACATACTTTATTAATTTATTTTGCTCGATGAAATCTTGTCATGTACTTCTAGATAAGAAAAGTTGTTTTGATATAAATGCTTTTCTTAATTGACTCTTCCAATCAAATTGAGATTGTCCAAATCTGTAATCCTGACCATATTTTACAAGAAGTTACAGTACGTAAAGCTGGTAAAGCCCACTGTACCTTTCGAGACCACGTTTGAGTTCCTTGTGGACTCATGTAAACACTGCCAGAGCGAGGATGCCTGTTCCAGAAGGTAAAACTATTTTGTCTTAGCGTAGGTGTGAATGAGACAGACTGCAGGGTCATGGCATGGGGAGTCAGTGCTTTCCTAATGACACCTTATACAAGACAGTTCAAGAAAGTGCCCACACTAGCACTGTTATTAAATAGATCCTGTTCAGCCTTGGAGTTTAAATGACCTGCATGTGGTTTCCAGACCCCCGCCTGTGCCTCTGTCCTTCTCATAGCCCCTCTTTGTGCTGCTGTGCTCTCTTCCTTATGGATTTCCTCTCACTTTTCTACAGTCTTCCCCCTCTTGTTCACTTTGTCCATCATTGGCAATGAAATGCAAATTTCTTCCGTTTAAAAGTATTTTTGATTTGATATCTTTTACAATATTTTCTGTCTGGATGAATCTGAAAAGAGTGGGAAGGCTCCTAAATATTTCTTGTTTGTTTTGTTTCTCCAGATGTTATGTTTGTATTCTGTCAGTTTGTCCAAAATGTATTAATACCTATATGTAAAAATATGTTTAATCTTAAGTTTAATTCATATAAATCCAAACCGTTGTTCAGATGGTCAGCATATGAAGTCAATAGCATAATAGCTTAACATTAAGGTGTTAAATCACATTAAATATTCACTAATGTCATAAACATATATTTCATAATATGAAAGCAGTACTGTTTTGCCACTCCCAGCTTTTGACCTCAATCCAGTCAAAACTGGATATTTCCCAGTCATAGATCCCAAAAAGTGATTAACATATTAGCAGTATTAGTTACAAAAGCAGATTTGTAGTAGAAGTAGATACTCCAAATATTCATACCTGTGGCATCAGCATCTCCTGCATCATCTGTGTGATTTGTCCTCCAGGCCTGAAGACCATTGTGGGCGCTTTGATCCAGTCTGTGAAGAAGCTTTCGGATGTGATGATCCTGACCGTCTTCTGCCTGAGCGTCTTTGCCCTCATCGGTCTCCAGCTCTTCATGGGCAACCTGCGCCACAAGTGTGTAATCTGGCCAATCAACACCACCAAGAGCTTCGACTGGAAAGAATACATCATGAACGACAGTAAGTAGAGACCAGGCTTCACCGGTGGTGAGCTGGCAGCAATCAAAGAGTGTGAGTCAGCCCATATGCTCAAACGACAAAACAATATGTCATTTTGGCACTGGGTGGACAGAAATAATTGGTTTTAAATTAAATTAATTGAAAATGTATGTATGTGCAAACTCAAGTCGGAAATTGGTCTGAATGAATTTACAGACCGTTGCAGAATAAACAACTGTGGCTGCGTCAGAATTACTCATTATGGCTGTTGGTTTATTCTCCAGCCAATTTCTACTTCCAGCCCGGCCAGTTGGATGCTCTTCTCTGTGGGAACAGCTCTGACTCTGGGTGAGTTGCCTTCTCTCCCCTCCTCCGAATGCTGCTGATCCTCACAAAGACCTGCTGTAGCTCTTCTCTCTGCCTGAAGTCAGATTACATTATAAGTAAATAGTGCTGAGTCATTTTCGGGCCGGGTGCCCCGTTTTCTCTCTCTCTCTCTCTCTCTCTCCCCCTCTTCCACCACCCCACAGCCGCTGCCCGGAGGGCTACACATGCATGAAAGCAGGGAGGAATCCAAACTACGGCTACACCAGCTTTGACAGCTTCGGCTGGGCCTTCCTGGCTCTCTTCCGACTCATGACACAGGACTTCTGGGAAAACCTTTACATGCTGGTAAAGCTGATGTGTCAAAAAGTTAGCTTTTTCAGAGCAGGCCTATACAACAAGTTCTCAAATGCCACTGCCTTTAAGCAGTCATTTTGCATAGTGATGCTGAAATGATTAGTCAATTAATTGATTGGTTTTTTTTGGTTGCCAAATATTTTCAGCTCCTCAAATGTGAAATTAGCTGCTTTTGCTTCATCTTTGCTTTATATCACTGCACATTCAGTCTTCAATCTTTCAGCTTTAGACTGTTTACAAACAAACAATGTAATTCAATTTAAATTGCAATGCCCAAAACCACACAATCTGTACAATCTGGACACCATACAACACCCTCTATTCTTAGACCTTCCATTCAAGCTAGTTGAGGACGTCACATTGGGTTCTCAGAACTGGTGATGCCTTTTTCATTATTTTTTGACATTTTGATCAATTAAGAACACCCTCTTATCAATAATGAAAATTGTAATGATTGCTCAGTCATCATTGCAGCCCTGTTGTATAGAGCAAGGTAGTGGATATCCAGTGAGTCTTGGGTTTCCCTGCAGTAAAGACTGATCCAAGCTCAGCCCCTGCACTGATTCTTCATTCTAATGTGAAATATGGAACTCCACCTTTCAGACATAACATGGTGGATCATTCTGCCTCTAGTTTTTTCCTTGTTCCCACTTCGATTCATCTCATCTGCTTACAGTAGTCAGGCTACTTCTATCCTGTCTGTCAGCCTGTTCAACACAAAGTCTGTGGACACACTCCTGCCTCCACATACCGCGGCAGAGTGAAAGTATGAAAACAGCTCAGGATTACAGGATGACTAATGGGGGAGATGAGACCTGATTGAAGCATTGCAGCTCATACTTCTATTTTTGCTCGTATCGTTAACATTCAGCTCCGAACTACAGGCTCTCACTGCGATTGATTAGTATATCTTTAGAATTATTATTATGCACTAGTGGATGTTGAATGTTTTTCAAAGATTTAACTGAGATCTTATCAACTGAGGATTTTTTTACCTGCCCACATGGGATTTGGTGTGGTACTAAAAGACAATCATTTTGACTCTTCTTGGAACTGTTGTGCTATACACTTCCCAGCACTACATGTCAACCACAATATCACTTTTCTATCCCAGGATTGCTCTGCTCTCCGATGACAATAGTTTGCCTTTAGAAAGGGGAACCAAAGGAGGCTGATGAATGATACAATTCAAATTTGGGGTCCTTCTGTTTCACTAAGGACCTATTAAATACTTTTGTGAATAAAACAAAATGAGGAACATTTCTATTTAAATGTAAATTCATTAACTAAACCTGCATTAAAATGAAGGTTACCATCATCCAACAACAATAAAAAAAACATTTTCAAGATTTTTCCAGAATGTTCTCATTAGTTCTGCCGTGCCTCTGCAGCCCACGCTCCTCACTTACCATCTCCACTGGGAATAGCACCCCAGTCCATAGAAATTGTTTGTGCACTGGCTGGCATAGTGTGCATGAACAAGTAGGTCATAATGCATATCTCATGGCTCTCCCTGCACAACCTAGGGCTCATGCTGAGAACCTTAACGAGCACAAGGTATACAACTATTCCTGTGCGGACCAAGAACAGATGGTTTTGTATCGATTTATCATTGTACGAGATGATAGTAGAACTAATTTCAGCATATTAGCAGTCATGTACCAGAAACAAGCTGACGTTTACACTGACCTGATTTTTTGCACCCAGAAATTTCCAATCAAGCCTTTGTACCCTTTCTCTTATTCTCACCTTATCCAAACAGCTGACTGTTTATTTCTGACGAGTCAGTGTGAAAGATGTGCTTGACTCGGGGTTCGGTTCAGATGTCATAAATGTCTCTGCTGTTCTTATCCCCTCTACTCTCACATCTGCTCCACTGCCTCCCAACAGACCCTGAGGGCGGCAGGGAAGACCTACATGATCTTCTTTGTGTTGGTGATCTTTGTGGGCTCGTTCTACTTGGTCAATCTGATCTTGGCTGTGGTGGCCATGGCCTACGAGGAGCAGAACCAGGCCACCATGGAAGAAAGCCTGCGGAAAGAGGAGGAATTCAAGGCCATGCTGGAGCAGCTCAAGAGACAACAGGAAGACGCCCAGGTCAGTCCTCTGCAGAATTGAGCACAGAATGATTACTTCGTTGTGTTATATCATTGTTCTGACTTCCTTCATGTGTTTGTTTCTTTACAGACGGCTGCCATGGCAACCTCTGCGGGTACAGTGTCGGAGGACGCAGTGGAGGATGATGGAGGAGGCCGTCTGTCATGCAGTTCCTCTGAGATGTCAAAGCTCAGCTCCAAGAGTGCAAAAGAGCGTCGGAATCGTAAGAAGAAGTGGCGCCAGAAAGAGCAGGAGAAGGAGAAAGGCGACAGTGAGAAGTTTGTCAAGTCAGAGTCGGATGACGGCAGCAAGAGGAGCCGTTTCCGTTTTCCTGATAATCGCCTCGGTCGAAAGTCTTCCATTATGAACCAGGTGAGGAAAGCAAGGATCATGTGTCTGGATCAATTCAGCATAATTTGAAGGGTCAGTCGAAAAAGACTTCACTTGGACGTTTTCTCTGGAAATACATCCTCTCAGTGTGTTTTTTGAATGCTTTAAGTTCCACACATGGAATTCTGCTTACTTCCACAGCAGTGGGTTGCTGGCATAACTTCAATTCAATTCAGTTTATTTTGTATAGCCCAAATTCACCAATTACAAATTTGCCTCAGAGGGCTTTACAATCTGTACACATACGACATCCCTGTCTCAGGACCTCACATCGGATCCCAAAAAATACTGGACTGAAAGTGAAATCTCACAGCAAATATAACTGAAACTATCTCACTAACTGTCTCAATACAACTTATAACTTAGATAAACTGCCCCTTTATGCTGATTGAGGCTCAGTGATAATTACTAGTGAAAAACACAAAAATAAACCAAACAAGATACCATAACATCAGAGCCGCAGAATTAAAATAGAGATGCTTTTTATCTCTATGAATAAACAATAGATGTCAGTGAAAAAAAAATGTAGCTTTAAATGTGGCTGTGTACTTTTTGACTGTGAGATGAGGAATATTTTAGATGGAGAGTGCTGCTATTGTACAGTGTGGTGTTGCACAAACTCACATATAGAGGAGCATATAGTGGCCAGAAATATATAAACATATGTCCAGGTCCTGAATTATTCACAGTGATTACATTAATGTTTCAAAGGGAGCAATCCTGCAGCTTTGCTTAGGCCCCACTTGGGCTCCACTGGCTCTTATAATGGGTTTTACAGTGCAAGATTGACCAAATAAGATAATTAACAATCTTCCTATTAACAGAGGATTGTTTAAAAAAGAAAGTGCTTTCAATTTAGCTAGCATACTCTGCATGCAGCTATATAATAATATTTGGGTCCATTCTAGTAGCAGCCCAGATTGATTTTGTCATTACTCATGTTCCTCTCCATGTTGTTTCATCTGCCTGTGTCTCTGTCCTGTGTGTGACATTGACAGTGTAGGATATCACTGACCTAATTATGTATTTCCCTCTTGTTTATTAAATCACTCCAATCCAGCAGATTATGCCTCCTGAGGGAAAAGCGTCCTGGCTGCATGACATTTCCCACAACTCATACATGTTGCCTTATATCATGACCTCCACAACTGATGACAAACAGCATACAAATGATGGTGCAATCAATTGTAATCGCGAAACACCTAAATGTCTCCTCTCCACATCTTTCTTCTACCACTAGTCCCTCCTCAGCATACCCGGCTCGCCTTTCCTGTCCCGTCACAACAGCAAGAGCAGCATCTTTAGTTTCAAGGGTCGCGGTAAAGACGTGGGCTCAGAGAACGAGTTTGCCGATGATGAACACAGCACGGTGGAGGAGTTCGAGGAGCGCCGGGGCTCCCTGTTCAGCCCTTATCGACGGAACAGCTACGGTGGCTATCACGGGAAGAGGAACAGCACGGTGGATTGCAACGGCGTGGTGTCGCTCATCGGCCCTGGGCCCGGTGGACGCCTTCTGCCTGAGGTGAAAATAGATAAGGCAGCTACTGACGACAGTGTAAGGAAGTCAATGAGTAGACCTGACTAGGCATGGCCCCCCTCGTCCGTTTCTTTTCTTTCTTGCCCTCTGTCCTCTACTCTGTCATTTTTGCAAGTCCGTATGTATCTCTTGGCTAAGCACTCGCGCCTCCCCTCCCCCAGCAATGTATGCTGCCCTCCGACAGTAGACAAAGGATGGAGAAATAGCTATGTTTTATAGTGAATATACTATAGCCAGTGAAAGTGGGTCTATCAGTGACTTCCAGGCAATTTTGTTGTTTGATTTGAACAATGAATGTTAATGTTTTGAATGTTCATATCAAATTACTTATTCATACATGCACCCTACTCACACTTATTACTCCTAGGCACTAATTAAACAGACATGATACTATTATCCTTCATGCATTGGTACATTAGAGTTTGGCACAAACATCAAAGCCTGATTAATATAATATAGAACTTCCTGTGTGGTATGTCATCAAGTTCCTGTTTAACACACTCTTGTAATGGACCACCATTTTTGTAAACAAACAGCATATAATGATGAGTTAACATGCTCTAGTGTGTTGATGTGTTCCTCCTCCAGGCATCCAGGTCCTATGCTAGCCTGTGTGGGTAGATCTACAGTAGGAGGCAGAGGAAACAGAGGGGACCAGCTCTATAGAGCCACAGACATTTTATCTGCTTCACTTATACACTGTTAATATCGCAGATACACACGTAAACATATATAATTCAAGAAAAAAGGAGGGCTGTTGTCCTTGTCTGTCTTTACCTTTCTCTGTTTACCAAAATCTCCCTGGTCAACATTAGTGAATTAGTTTTGCCTCATTTTACATAGGATGGTAGATTTAATTCCAAAATTATAAACAAGCATGACATTAGAACAATGGCTATGGTGTCTGTAATTTCCTCTCCTTCTCTTTGACTTGGAGCATGCTCATGCATGACAACTGGATGGATCTGAACTATCCGCCTCCATAAGATCTTTTTACAGTGCTCTTGACTTGATGGTTGCAATATAAGTTGTATGGTTTCAAAGTAAGAAAATACATTAGCTTTAATTTGCAAGTATCATTATAATGGCCAGATTTGGGAGACCTTTTTTTAATGAATAACCTAATGATTATATTGCAATGGCAGCAAAGCCTCCATTATTGCATGTCAGGACTGAAAATGCATTCATGCAGAGGCAGTTCTCCTTGCACAATATCGCACAATACATTTATTATTTAATCGGGATGAGCTAATTACATTCAAACACAATTAGGTCAAGTAGCCCAAGACCACTGCTCCCACTTTGGCTGAGACCTGCATGCATTTACAGCATAAACACATCTTCCTTGAAACCAGCATTGATATAGAAAAGATTCAAACATGCTCCCACCCCAAAAATCTGATCATCAACTACTTTTTCCTGCCAATGCTGTTGTGCACTTCCCTCCGCCGGCCACCGGTGGTGATGTGGGATGGTGTTCATGTCCTCTCCATGGGTGCTTGATTCTTCCTCTCCCCCTGACAGCCAACTACTGAGGTTGAGGTGAAGAAGAAGCTGTCGGGTTCCGTGATGGTGTCTGTGGACCAGCTCAATACCTCCTATGGGCGGAAAGAGCGGGCCAACAGTGTCATGAGCGTCATTACCAACACACTAGTGGAGGGTACTGCCACTTTAACCCAGCTATTTAACCTGCTCTTTCATTATTCTTTAACTAGGGCTGCTCTCATTGGTTGATTAGTTTGACATGAATTTCCTGCTTATCTGCTTTGCATATCCAACAGTACCAGATACATACAATGCATACAATTTTGTCTATCATTTAAAGCCATTGCATGTGGAATGCTCAAGCACGCAAGTATGTTTGGTTTTGATGTTTGGTGTGATATGTCTTCAGAACTGGAGGATTCTCAGCGAAACTGTCCGCCATGCTGGTATAAGTTTTCTAACACATTCCTGATCTGGGAGTGCTCCCCCAACTGGATTAAGATCAAGGAGATTATGAACCTGATTGTCATGGACCCCTTCGTGGACTTAGCCATCACCATCTGTATCGTGCTCAACACTCTCTTCATGGCCATGGAGCACTATCCCATGACCACCGACTTTGAAGACATGCTGTCTGTAGGCAATCTGGTGAGTAGCAAATCTTTTTGTTCTTTTTTATTTATTTTTCTGAATCACTGGTTAAAAATCTCCTCTGCTTCTTCTTTGCAGCTCATAGGGAGCAGTTATTTTTAGGACCGTAATTGGCAGCTCTTTCCTTGCTGATTCAGAGTTGAAAGAAAGAAAGAAAAAAAACATTCTCAAGCCCCCTGCTGTTTTCTTGTATCGATGCATTTCTCATTTCTTCACACACACGTTCCCTGTCTTCTTCTGCTATCTCTCTTTCTCTCCTGTGCTTGTGTTGAGCTGCTGTTTCAGTGGGACCAGTCTGCCTCTCTGCTAGTTTGCTGACTAGTGACTAGGCCTGCATTAATATTTCATGGCGCTTGATCGATGAGCTGCTCTAAAACGGTGCCTGAATCATGGCTTGGATAACACAACTTGGCCATTTTCACTTTAACATTGAGTACATTTTCGCTGTGGCACCATGATTGTTTACTTTTCAGTATCACATTTGTTAATATATTTTGTGCCAGTGTCCTAAAACGAGATGTTTCACAAATGACACTAATCTCAGTGTATGGTAGTGTGTGTTTGGATACACACTTATTTTAATTTACATTGAAACAGTGCAGGTGTGTTATGTGCCATTTGTTCTCCAGAGTAGTTTACTAGAAAAGGCTAATGTGTGGCACAAGTGGAAATTTGTCAATCACCATGCAATTAGTGATTTTCTCAGACACACACACACACACACGGACACACACGTGCACGGACACACGGACACTCACAAATGTACTGACATACCGGTACATGTGTGTTTATTCATTATATAAGCTCTATGATTGAGGATAACCCTCAGTAATTTTATTAGGGTTGTTAAGACACCACAGAAGTGCCATTTGTTCAAATCTGTTCCCTTTCCTACTTACCAGGTATTCACAGGGATCTTTGCAGGGGAGATGCTCTTCAAGCTTGTGGCTATGGATCCATATTACTACTTCCAGGAGGCCTGGAACTGTTTTGACGGTTTTATTGTGACGCTGAGTTTAGTGGAGCTGGCTCTGGCTGACGTCGAGGGCCTGTCTGTGCTGCGGTCATTCCGATTGGTAAATGTTCATATTAGTTCCTCTCTAAATAAAGAAAGCACGTGGAGTTATCACTTCAGCATTTGGAACATGCACATTTTGTTGCTCAGAGGTTACTTTATTCACTGTGTGTGCTTGCAGGCAACATATACCTGTATGTTCATACCGTTTTTACTTCACTGAAGTGAAGCAGCAAGCTAGCAAAGTTACATTGTTTTGTGACTAATTCATATCCCTTGTAATCTTTCCACCCACCCCCTTTAGCTGAGAGTGTTTAAGCTGGCCAAGTCATGGCCTACCCTCAACATGCTGATCAAGATCATTGGTAACTCTGTGGGAGCCTTGGGGAACCTGACTCTGGTGCTGGCCATCATCGTCTTCATCTTTGCTGTGGTGGGCATGCAGCTGTTTGGAAAGAGCTACAAAGACTGTGTGTGTAAAATCTCTCTTGAGTGTGAGTTGCCCCGCTGGCACATGAATGACTTCTTCCACTCCTTCCTGATCGTCTTCCGGGTGCTGTGCGGTGAATGGATTGAAACCATGTGGGACTGCATGGAGGTGGCGGGTCAGGGCATGTGCCTCCTTGTCTTCATGATGGTCATGGTTATCGGTAACCTGGTGGTGAGTGTCCAGACTTTAAGGCTGTGCATTTATTCTTTTAGAGAAACAGTTGACTGTTGGCTCTCGAAGCCATCTTAATAATTATGATGTGGTCAGAGAATAAAAAATGTGCACTCAACATCCAGTTACTAATTTCTCATTTTGTATCCAAAGGTGTTGAACCTGTTTCTTGCCTTGCTGCTGAGCTCATTCAGTGCTGACAACTTGGCTGCGACAGATGATGACGGTGAACCCAACAACCTGCAGATATCCGTCAAGCGTATCAAGATAGGCATTGCATGGATAAAAGCAAAGATGCGGATATTGATGGCCAGTCTGCTAAAGAAACCACAGATGGAGGACGAGCAGAAGCCTTTGGATGACATGTATGACAAGAAGCTGAACTGCATTGCTAACCACACCGGGGTGGACATCAACCGTGAAATGGACTATGCCAAGAATGGTAATGGCACTACCAGCGGTATTGGTAGCAGTGTGGGCAAGTATATGATTGATGAGGACCACATGTCGTTCATCCACAACCCAAACCTGACCGTCTGCGTGCCCATAGCTGTTGGAGAGTCTGATTTTGAAAACCTCAACACAGAGGACTTCAGCAGCGAGTCGGAAAACGAGAACAGCAAAGAGGTCAGTTTGAGGATTACATTATATCATCAACTTCTAATAGTTTATCACACAAGTATTCTGACTGAAATTTGCAGCATACTTAACAACAAAACTGTAAGGACAGTAAAGCCATGGGTGTGGCTGGCTACTCTACACTGTTCAGACACTAATATAACTCTATTTCAATCAGGAGAAACTGGTATTTAGAGTTTAACAATAATTTATTTACAATTGCATATTGAAATAGTGCAAAGTCTTTGGTGATTGGACTCCATCCTGAATTAGGATAAGCAAGGGGTAGAGATGCTGATATCTGCGAAGGCAGAATCCCCCCATGGACACACTGGTGGTGGTGTAAGTAATCGCTGCAAGACTAAGAGACTGCTTATGAATGAACCACAGTGTAAAGCAGATGATATGCCATTTGATATTCCATTTCAGTGTACATTTGAATGACATGGGATTTTCAAGATTGTTATAATGTCCAACCAAGCCAACACAAATTGGAAATAGGGTAACATGACAGGTCCAGACTGCTCCTCATGAGTTCAGCTTTCTTCATAATTAGTGATTGCACAGCCATAAAAACTGATATGTTTCTGAATCACTGACATTTTTGTTTCTTTGTGTGTCTGGATCTGTGTCCGTGTGTGTGCTCCTACGTCTGCATCTCTGCAGCTGGATGACACCAGTTCGTCAGAGGGCAGCACTATTGACATCCGGCCAGACGTGGAGGAGGTGGTGGTGGTGGAGCCGGTGGAGGAATACCTGGACCCAGAGGCGTGTTGGACAGATGGTGAGACCACTGCTCCTATTGCCATCCCGATTTCCATGGGATACATCGAATACCAACGTTTCTGGACAAAGAAATGCGCAATGACTCGTCAACATTGTGAAACAATTCATTAGGTTCACGCAACAAAACTACTTGGTGAAGGTTATAAAAAAAAAAAAAAAATTAAGGTTTGTGTTAAAATAACGCAACCATCTACCGTAAATAAACAACAACCGCTCTTTTAGCATACTTTGTTTTGTACCATAAAATAACAAGTGTAACACAATTAGGTAAAAACGTTGGGTAAAACAACATTAGGTAAAACAACATTAGGTAAAACAACATTAAGTAAAACAACTTTAGGTAAAACAGCTTTAGGTAAAACAACGTTAGGTGAAACAACTTTAAGTAAAACAACTTTAAGTAAAACAAGGTGAGGTAAAACAGCTTTAGGTAAAGCAACATTAGTGAAAACAACATTAGGTAAATCAACGTTAGGTAAAACACATTAGTGAAAACAACGTTAAGTAAATAAATGTTTGGTAAAACACCATTTGGTAAAACAACATTTGGTAAAACAACGTTAGTAAAACAACGTTAGGTAAAACAACGTTAGGTAAATCAACGTTAGGTAAAACAACGTTAGTAAAACAACGTTAGGTAAAACAACGTTAGGTAAATCAACGTTAGGTAAAACACATTAGTGAAAACAACGTTAAGTAAATAAATGTTTGGTAAAACAACATTTGGTAAAACAACGTTAGTAAAACCAGGTTAGGTAAAACAAGGTTTGGTAAAACAACGTTTGGTAAAACAACGTTAGGTAAATAAATGTTTGGCAAAACAACGTTAGGTAAAACAATGTTATGAAGGATCGCTCACCTATGGAGACATGAATTTGAATTCTAAACACTGGACTGTATCTTATCTAACCATATCAAATGCCGTTTCTCCTCCTGTGTGTCCTAAGGATGTGTCGCCAAGTATAAGTGCTGTCAAGTTGACATTACTACGGGCTGGTGGAAGAATTGGTGGTTCCTGCGAAAAACCTGCTACCTGATTGTGGAGCATAATTGGTTTGAGACCCTCATCATCTTCATGATCCTTCTCAGTAGCGGAGCCCTGGTAAGGAGGCCTTCTACAGGTCATAAAGCAACATAAAGCAAAATAAAATCCAAACTGGATAAAGATTGATTAAAGATGACTCATTAAAAATGAAGGCACTTCACAGGCACTAGTGTGTATCTACAGTATGGCAGTTTCTCAGTCTCAGAGCAGTACGGTTGGGGGAGGGGCCAGAAGCGCCTGTGATTAATGGACTACCATTTATCAAATGGGGGATTTATTCCTGTTGTTGGAGTGGGGTGTGAAATGCTACTAAAGAGCAAAGACTGCTGCAAAATCTACATTAGCTTTTAGAGGTGGGAATCACCAGAGGCCCCACAATACGATATTTTCACCATATTTAAGTCAATTTTAAACATTTTACGGTATGCTGAGTATTGCGATATCAATTACTGCGATATATTGCAGTTTATTACCTAATGTATCTAATAATATGCATCTTTCACTTGTTTCATATCACTTCAGTCTGTTTCTATACAACCTATAACTGATCGATAATTGAGAATTATAAAACGTTCTAGCCTTTAGGGCACTCATTTAGCGGTCTAGGAAACACACCGACCAATCAAATGCGTTGTAAACCATCTCACGTGATGCTACTCAGCCAATAAAATATGTGTGCTCAAAAAAGAGAAATGTGGACAGCGAGACCAGAGCCTTCAACCAAGAATGGACAGAATCAGTTATGTTCATTCTTAATCAGGACACCATAGATATTGTAGTTTCTTCAATTCTCATGGTTATGAAACAGTGACTTATATAATTGCTGTTATGGTTAGTCCCGACATCCCTGATTGCAATATTAATAGTTTATATAATACAGTAAATGATCGATACTTGGCATTTGTGTATCAATACAATATTGCTATGCAAAATATTGTCATACTATGCTGTATCGATTTTTCCCCCACCCTGGTTAATTGTGGAATATTTCATGCAGAATTTATAACTTTTTTTATTCAGTAACTTACCATTAGTGATAGTGCTGCATACAATTTTATTTGTAGAATCATATCATAAGGTGTAATGTTTACGTCTTTGTCGTGGCTTACAAGTTTCCTGTTTCTCTCCAGGCCTTTGAGGATGTGTACATCGAGCAGAGGAAGACCATTCGGATCATTTTGGAATACGCTGACAGGGTTTTCACCTACATCTTCATCCTGGAGATGTTGCTGAAATGGGTTGCCTACGGTTTTGTCAAGTATTTCACCAATGCCTGGTGTTGGCTGGATTTCTTCATTGTGGATGTAAGTCCAGCTCTTGTTTCCTCTATTGTGTGAAATAGATTAGATCCACCACACACTGTTCCAACAGCAACATACTGGTGTGAAGATAAACACAGTATATTAAGCAGCAGAGCTAAGGCTAATTTAGGCTGTAATAATAATAATATTAATTTAGCTTTATTAGATTGGTAATAACCATGTCAGATGCACTGCATTCATTATATGGACACAGGATATGATGTTTTTATAATACTAAGTGTTGCCCCTATCATTGCCTGTTGGGTATGGTTAAGTCTGAGCGGACAGGTTAATAATTGAATCTCTGCTTAATGTCATGCATTAGGTAAAGGGCATGTTGTTTCATAAGAAGCCTCTTGTGTGTCTGTCTATTTCAAGTGTACACATGCCGGTCACCTTTTACAACTCCATTAAGCAACAATCCTTTTTTTATACTTGGTTTATCACTCTGAGATGCTTGAATATGTACAACAATTATCTGTTTTAAATATTAACACTTTCTCCGGTTTGCCACAAGCATCCAACTCATTTTGTCTGTTTCCCAACTTAGTGCAGATACCAATTTGACTGTTTTGAGGCAGAATTGATAGAAATTATTCCAATTTGAACACATAATGTAGCTATTTAAGCATGGATGCCAGCCAAATTAGAATGAGTCAATCATTAACCAAGCTCATTGATTACAACCATATCCAAGTCATGCTCGGAGCAATGGAGCGTGTTAAAGATGCGTCTTTGCCTGTGTTTCTGACCTATAAGATGTTTGATATGTGTCTCTGTGTACTTCTCTGCTCCTTATGTCATTCAAGATTGAAAGACTAGAACGGGAAAAATTCTTCCACCTATTCTTTGTTAGTTATATATGTATATCACCACATTGTAATCTTATTTGGACTATTTTAAGACAATATAACCTTCGACTGTGAGGTTATTCCAATGAGATTCTAATGTGTGGAGAAAATGAGAGGACCATTATCGTAGCTATAAGCTTAAAGCATTTACATTTTACATAAATGCTGGCAGAATTGGGATAGAATAGGAATTTCCCTGATTTTTTTCTTTCTCCTTGAACTAACCACCTCTACGCAGTGTCCAACACCTCAGCTATTACCCGCGAATGGACTCCTATCATTGGCCAGAGGTTGCCATGCTGATGTATTATAAGCTTCTTTATTTCAGACTCCATGGGGCAAACATGCATTTATTTATTTATTACGTACCATAGACAATGTACACTTCATTTTCTCTATTCACACATGTCATTTTGTGTATTTTAAGGTTTTTTAAGGCTTACAGTAACACATTAGTTTATTAAGACTTCCTACAGACTTCACTACACAGCTATTTTTAAACCATATTGTCACAGCTGACACATATACAGCACACATAGAGCCTTGAGCAAATAAAAAATACACCACCCTTTACTGATTCTGGTTACTGCCTTGGTAAAATCCCTGCCTGTAGGTGTGTTGTCAAGCCCAACACTTTGGACAGTGAAGGGCGTGAACATGTTACAGAGAGTGACAACCCTCCTTGCCTCCTCCCCTCTTTCCCTGTTCTCCTTTCATCCCCTCTTGAAAGTGTAACCTCAGGTTTGTGGTGATATTATGCTGAGATGTAATGATGGTGGGTGACAGGCGGCCGGCGGTAAGTTTGGTCTTCACTAGTGCTCCCCCTCCCATAAGAGCAGTACTTGTGCGTGATGAGTCTGGGTTGTGTTGTGGCCTGACTGCCTCTGCCGCCCTGTGTTGTGAGGTTAGACCATTGCCATGGACTCATAAGGGGAGGGGGGGGGGGGCGGGGGGCACCATCATTAGACCGGCCTGTATTTTTTCTGATTGTGGATGTGCTTGACTCTTTGTGTGAGTGTGTTCCTCCTCATTGCCCTTGTGTTTCTGTATCTTTCTGTTACCCATTTGATTATGACACAGGGCAAGACATGTATTGTCAGAAAGTGTGTTCTTCAGTTTACAGCAGTTACTGGAAAACACAACCAGATATTTGTAAAGTAGTACATTTTCAATATTTTGCTTACATTATAGGAATGATAATTCATATTATAGATGGAATAATTCATATAAATCTTATATATGCTGTTTAAATTGACAAAATAGCTAGAATAGGTCATTCTAGTTTAATAGTGATACTGAAGTGTGTCAATGTGAGGGTGATTGATAGGTGTCATACTCCATTCAGCTTTCTTTTTCACTCAGGTTATTATCATTGTTTTGTTGTGTTTTTTCTTTTCATTTTAGTTTGGTTTATTTCTGTTTGGTTTGTGCTGTCGTCATCATGGGATCACAGCCCCAGATGTCATTGGCCTTGCCTTGCAGAACTCTGTGAGAAGGACGTTGAGGCGCTGAGGTCACTACCACACAGCTGGCCCAGCGGGGGGGCCAAGTGGTCAGGCTGAAGGTGACAATTACCCCAAACACTGTAGTGTAGATCAAGGCAAAATCTTTATTTTACTGTCTCCCACCAGCACAGCTCAAAATGTATTGATTTAAATAAGCGTGTAAGTACTTACAATCTTAACAGCATCTAATCTAAAACCCTGTCCAGGACATCCTGGACCCGATGAACATTCATATGTACAGTAACAAGTCTGAATCCATGCTGCCACATTTTCTGCTATTCTTTCCATAGTTTTGATGCATTCCACCCTTAAATGGTTGAAAAGTTGGTCTCTTTAAATTCATGTGGCTAATGACATCAGTCAAAATTAAGATTTTGCCTGTTACAAACCTCCCTCCGTGACTTTGTTTCGCTTTGGATGTTGTGCACTTCTTGCGGTGAGTTTGAGCAGTTGGTGTCGGTGGCTGGTTGGAGGTGCTCACATGTGTTCACTTTTGATATTTTTCCTTATTTGTAAGAAACTGGTACTCCCCCTGTTTAAGCCCTCCAGCATCCAGACTGGGATTGCAGACTTTTATTTATTTTTTAAAGACATCCTGAGGATACATTTCCTGTGCTCTTGCACTGATTCTTGAACACGCACATTTCTCTGTATATGACCTAATTCTAATATAATTGCCCACTCTTGCATTTTGTATCTAGATTAATCTGCTTTCAGCCAAATAATCCTTCATTACAAAGCTTCCCTGTGGATCAGACAGTCTGTAACGGCCGTCTTAACTCACCTAAGGTGACTTCAAGGCAAAGACCTTCCTGCACTTTTACCAACCCCTTAAAGAACATTAGCATAGCTTATTGAGCGCAATCCCCATAGTCTATTTCCTCTATTGTTCACAATGCAATTCTGTATTTGTGTTCATACCATAACTCATAAGTTTACATTGATTTATTATGGCGATAGGAGTTCTGCACATTTACTTTGTTACTGCGAATGCTAGTATACAGTTTTGGGAATGAATGACATAATGTAAGGACTTAGTGATTTTTTTAAAACTATTGATAACACACTATGAAGTGCTCTTCGGCTGCAGCAATGCCTCTGTAACTGCAGCCGGATGTGAGAGGGGCTGCACCAGTTTCTTTGAGGTTGTGTGCTGTTATTGTTAACTGTTTGTAACTCAACTGTGTATTTTTGTCCTTTCAGTGCCATCCAGTGCTAATAACTATATCCGGTTTGCCCTTAACCTCCATCCCTGTTTCTTGTGCGTAGTTCATGTGACTGTGGCTCTCCTATTTGACTCTAAATGCTGTGTGCCCATTTGATTTGATGTCTGAGAAAGAAAATGGCAAAATGACACACTTGTACATGTTTACTTGTATTCTTTCTCTTAGGTTCCATTAGTTTGTCTGTCTTAGATTATATGGGATTTTATGCCTCATCCCAAGAGCGACATGGAGAGACAATGTTAGAGGGGCAAGGGTAAGGCTCTCAAGTCTGTTGGGTTTCCGTTGGGTTTCAGTTTCTACAGTTAACCTCTCTCCTTACCTCCCTCCCCTACTCCTCTTCCTCTGCTTTCCCCGTCCCTTCACGTAATTTTACTAAATCAAGTAGCACTCTTTTCTGCCTAATTTACCCTCTATTTGAGTCTTATGTCTCTATCTCCTCTCTCAACCACAATTTTCTTGCAGGTACAAAGGACTTTTCACTTCTCGTCAACTGCCCAAAATAACAGACAAACAATCCCTATGGCGCACTGCTACTAAAAACACTACACACATAAGACCTATACTAAACATTTACCTTCTCTCTCAGTGTATATACATGTATAAATGCAATATTATACATGCATATACATGCATAGACTTATGTGTGTATGTCAAGCAACTCTCCGCCTATGCCAGGGCCGTCTCTCTTCCCTAGTGAATATTCTCACTTCTAACAGTTTGGAACCTCTTTTGCTTCTCTGTTTTTGTGTAGGTGTCTATAGTCAGCCTTGTAGCTAATGCGCTGGGCTACTCCGATCTAGGGCCCATTAAATCACTCAGGACACTAAGGGCCTTGAGACCCCTCAGAGCCTTGTCACGTTTTGAAGGGATGAGGGTAAGATCCAAAGCTAAGCAGCTGATCCTTCCGCATGCCCATTCAACAGTTTAAAGCATGCTAGAACTGATCTAAAAAACAAACTAAGAGGACAAATATCTCCAAAATTGAGGGGGGGAGGGGGGGTTACCACCAGGAAATTAAAGCCAATAAGTCACCATTCTATATGCAATCCTGTACCATGCCTTTCTGAAAGCGAAAGAAAAAGTCATGATGCAGCTGAGAGACTGAGTAAAGTAACAGTAAAGTTGTATGCCATACATTTCAATTGAATTTCTTAAACAAAAAAATATATACAGAAATTGATTATGTTTTTTTTCACAAAGCTGCCTCATCACATAAGTGATAAATTCTGGTTACTACTTTGTTTCTCCTTGATTGGCCAAAGTGAATGTGAAATTGGTCAGCGCAAACCAAATTTCCAAGCCATTTCATAGAGCTTTCAAATCAACAGTTAGCTCTTCATTTGGTCTGAATCTCAACCACTGCTTTTAATTTAGACCCCCCCTTCCCCTACATATGCCATCCCTCCCTGCTTCCATAACCCCAACCCCAACCCCAACCCCAACTCTCCCATCCCCAGCTCACATCATATCCCAATGCATCTTGCATCGAGCACAACCAGCAGGAACCAGCTGCCGGACACCAAAACCTCTGCCCAACCAGTCACACCATAACTGTTTGCAGGCCGGCTGCAAAACAACCACTCAGAGAAATCTGACCCACTCGTAATAGATGTGGTTTCCAAAGCTAGAATCACTTGCAGCCTCTGGTTGCTTCAGCTGTCACTGCCTAAAATATGATTGGTTATCTTTGTGACTGGTGGTAGCAACAGGTTGCACCTGGTTGTTGTCACCCGTAGTCCCCCTGTGTCTTTCTCTCTCTAAATACTCACTTCTCTTGGACTTGTTCCCTAGTCTTCTAGTTTGAGCTTCTTCTCTTCACATCAGCCCCTCCACACCTCCTCCTCAGTCCCACATGTCTAGCACACCTCACCCCCCTCTTCTTCTGCACCCTGTTATCCCTTCACTACTCACTCCACCTCAATACGGTACGGCTGGGCTGTCATGTCATGGCACCACATACTGTCGTGCATACAACAGGCCCTGGCTTCCTGTTGCCTTCCACTCCCACAGGAAGTTAAACTGGAAGGCAACAACGGGCCCAGTTAAACTCTGACTTTGAGTTCTGGGTCTGGGTGGGTGGTGGCCCATAGGTTGACTTGGACAACAGCGTTCAGACAAAACTCTCAACCCTACAATGTGTTGCCCCTCTTTAGTACGTCCCAAAAATGACAGACCAGCAGGAGAAGAAGGCCTGTGCAATTATCTAGTGGGTGGACTAATTGTAAATGTATTAAGTCTCATTCATACTAGATATCCAGTGACTAAAATGTAATGTTGTTGCTCTTGAGCACACGCCAAAGCCTTTAGGCCCTGGATAGGCTTTATGGATGATGTCATGAATGTCTCACTGACATTGTATAGGTTTAAAGTTAATTCCGGGGTAGGAAATAGAACTATTAATTGTTATGTCATTTTTGGGGTTGGATATTATGGCACATTTGCTTTAGTAGTGTAATAATGCCAATACCAGTGCCCCTATGAATGACCCCATTCACTGGGTTTAAGTGGTAAGAGAGGTGAGGGTGGCGCAGTCACGCAAAGGGAAACAAATAGAAGAATTTAATCCTGCTGTAACAATTTTCTACTATAATGTCTATGTTCATCAATTGAGTTACCATTTAGTTTGAACTGAAAATGGAAGGTTTTAGGTCAACGCAATAAATAAATGAATTGGGAATTTCATGAATGGAGAGATGACACCGTATGAAAGAGATTCTGTAGAGTTAGAATGATGACAACTTTTACGTCCCCACTGGTTGAGTATTACGGCGCGACGCATTGCAGAGGCCAACGCAACTCAACATGGCCGAGAGAACTGTGCAGCTGGACACATTACACTGCTTAGCATGCAATGCTAATTGGCTGCTCTGACTACAAACTTTGCTCTCTTTCTCATAATACTGCTTTGTAATCTCGGTCTTACTTTTTTGAGCAATGCATTGTACAGGAATGACAACATCTCCAGCCATCTTTACCCCATTTACAGCAAATCCCCTCTTTCCTGACGAACCTGCTGACATTTAGGGTGCGCCAAAGATTTTGAGATATAAATAAATATCAGAACGGCTCGTCAGACGCTCAAGCAAACAAAGCTTTAAACGTTATCTCTTTAGTCACCATCTCTCTATCCACATATTTCTCTATTTATTTATATATTGAGATGAACGGTTCTTGAGATTGCACAATGTCATGTAACACGCATGTACTATAACTGCCGATGCACATTATGCATTTTTGAAAGCCATTTTCCCTCTTTCTGAGAATGCTTTCCCCACAGCATGGCCTAATTATTTTAACACAGAATTTTTTTAAGCGGTTCAATTGTATCTCAGATTGAGCAAAGAGTCATTTTCTCTGCAAGTGCAATGGCAACACTAGGCTTATAATTGTATTTGGAAAAAATCATCTTCAAGCCATTTTCTTACAGCATTTTACATCGGACACAATATTTTACTTGTGTGTACACATTTAAGACTCAGCCTGTAGAGGTTGTGTACATGCCGAGAAAATCCTGCTCTAGAGCTCCTCCCTGTCTGTATGTAATGAGGAGGGAATATGGCTCCATAAAACGTGTCTGCTAAAGACATGCATGCTCAGCTGTCTGCCTGAGAGCTGCTGGTCGGCCTGCCTAACACTGGTAGTGAGCGGCTCACTATGTGCTGAGCTTATTACTGGCTATAATACATCTATGGGAAGTCCAATTGGAATGCTAGAATGGTCCAGAGTTTGGGGTGGTGGTGGGAACTATTATACTTCATATATATATATATATATATATATATATATATATATATATATATATATTACTGCTAGTGTTATATTGTTTAACTTAGTTATGGGAAAGGGTCAGTAAGATTAAGAATATTGACTGTCTAAGGTTGGGGTGGTAAGAGTGGACACCTCATAGTGGTATGGCAAACATTTAATATTTTACTGAAATGTAAGCTTTATTTAGTAAATATGTAGAAACATACCCATCTATTTCCTCCAAATATTAAATCCTAAACTGTATTTTCTCACATCATTGTCAAATGCTCCCATTATTATTTCATGTTATTTGGGAATTTACATTTATTTCAGAAATATACATAAAGGAAATAAGTACTTTAAGAAGTATTTTACATTTTTGTGGTATTCTTAGGAGAGATAACGTTTTAAACAACCACTATGTACATTCACCTGAATGTGTGTTGTATGTATGTATGTATGTGTGTGTGTGTGTCTGTCACCTTATGAACAACAATATTTTTGATTGAATATGTTGTCAAATATATAATAGCTCCAATCATTTTCACTGCATGAACTCTTCTTCCTCTTATATGATTCATAGGAACTGTCATGCCCATTTTCTACAGCACTGTATTTGTTTAGTACCACACATGACATGTCAATGGCATTCATGTCATGTACACACGTATAAAACATAAAATAGTAGTCTGTGTTGTGCCTGTAATTATGAAATCACAAAATGCTCAAATAAATGATGATGACATTTTGATCCTCATAGAATTTTTAAATATTGTATTTTCCTTGGTACAAGTGTTTGTGTGCGTGTGTGATTGAGTGATTTAACACTTCTAGCCGCATGCTTCTACAGATCAAAGAGCATCTCAGTCACATCAGTGCTGCTCTAATTAGAAATGGATTCATGCATCTCTCCCTCCCATTGATTTCCAACACTTCTGTATGTTTGTCACAGTAGTGTGCATTGTTTATTTTTTGACTACATTAAATCACAATAGGATTGCACTGCTACTCTCAACGCCACCTGTAACACAAGCTTAAACAATTCTTTAAAGTACTCAGTGTAATGCCATAACAGTATGGAGTGTCTTAGGGGAGGGGTTGAAAGAGCTGCGTTTGTTTCCTGGTTTTCATGTCATATCTTGTCTTCCCTGGTCTGGTCTAGGTGGTAGTCAACGCCTTGGTGGGTGCCATCCCTTCCATTATGAATGTGTTGCTGGTTTGCCTCATCTTTTGGCTGATTTTCAGTATCATGGGGGTCAACTTGTTTGCGGGCAAGTACTACTACTGTTTCAATCAGACGTCAGAGGAATACTTTTCCGTCGACGTGGTCAACAACAAGACCCAGTGTGTGGCTCTCATGAATCAAAACTTCACCGAGGTCAGGTGGAAGAATGTCAAGATCAACTTTGACAATGTGGGAGCCGGCTACCTGGCCCTGCTGCAAGTGGTGAGAGTGTCACTCCTCTCCTCTCTTTCTGTCTCCAGTTCTTATTTCATGCTAACATGGTTTCTTTTCTCATTTTCCAATGCACTTTTCAGTTTTTTTCTTTTCATTCTGTGCTTCACCTGAGGGTCTGTTGTTGCTTCAAACTCCATTTGCTTTCACAGCACTCTGAGACTGTTGTTTGGTGTTTCTCCATGCCCTTTCCTTCATATACTTGTTTCTATTTCCATGCACAAGCTGTACTACTGGACATGCATCAGTTTCGGTTTGAGTTTCTTTGATTTACAATTTACAATTTTGTGCTTTTACAATTTTATTTAGTAATGTCTCTCTTTTGAAAGGCCACATTCAAAGGTTGGATGGACATTATGTACGCGGCTGTGGATTCCAGAGAGGTATATTCATTGCTTCTTCAATTCATATTGTAATGCTTATTTATCTCACTGTATGCCAGACTGTTAGCACACAGTTCTTAAAGGAAGCGTTTGACATTCTGGGAAATATACTTATTACATTTCTTGCTGAGAGCTAGATGAGAAGAGTATGACGCTACCGCCAGCAGCAAGCTAACTTAACTTAGCATAAGACTAGACTCGACCTTAAGCGAGAGTTTATTTCTTAACAAGGACCTTTTGATTTTATTACATAATAAGCAAATTGGTATTAATACGTGAACTTAGGAGGTGCTGCTGTTGAAAGCTTCATATTTACTGTGTGGATATGAGAATGATATAGATATTTTCATCTAACTCAAGAAAGAAAGATATGTAATGTAATGTAAAAGTAAATAATCAAATTTCCCAAATTGTCAAATTGTTTCTTAAAATGTGGTTAATAAATCACACTTGCTTCAACATTGTGCTTCCTTCCTAGGTGGAAGACCAGCCCAACTATGAAGTCAACATCTACATGTACATCTACTTTGTGGTTTTCATCATATTTGGGTCCTTCTTCACCCTCAACCTCTTCATTGGTGTGATCATTGATAACTTCAACCAGCAGAAGAAAAAGATAAGACACGTTTTGCTCCTTAACCTCTATTTTCCTTTAGGAGTTTCAGTTTTAGTGTCAGAATGTAATTATAACCACATCTTTGTTTATCCCTTCACTTTGGAGGTCAGGATATATTCATGACAGAGGAACAGAAAAAGTACTACAATGCCATGAAAAAACTTGGGTCCAAAAAGCCACAAAAACCTATTCCTCGACCACAGGTATTTTTTTTCCCCTCTGGGTAAGTATGACTGTAGTTGAAATCTCAGTAAATCTCAACTTCATCCCTCTGTGTTGTCTTTCTTTGTAGAACATGATCCAGGGCATGGTGTTTGACTTTGTGACAGAGCAGGTCTTTGACATCTCCATCATGATTCTCATCTGCCTCAACATGGTTACCATGATGGTTGAAACAGATGATCAGTCAGACGAAACGGAGAACGTCCTCTACTGGGTCAACTTCATCTTTATTGTAGTCTTCACCACAGAGTTCTTGCTAAAGCTTTTTGCCCTTCGCCACTATTACTTCACTAATGGCTGGAATATCTTTGATGTGGTGGTGGTCATTCTGTCTATTGTCGGTAAGTGAGGAAGGTGGATGACACGAAGCAATAAGAAAGAAACTAAAGAATAAAAAGTCTGTTGTTTTCTGATGGTATTCTCTTTCTTTCCTCTGTCTATTTTTCTTTTTTTTTTTCTCTCAGGCATGTTCCTGGCTGATATAATTGAGAAGTACTTTGTGTCACCAACACTCTTCAGGGTGATCAGGTTGGCTCGTATAGGCCGTATCCTGCGTCTAATCAAAGGAGCCAAGGGCATCCGGACTTTACTTTTTGCTCTGATGATGTCACTGCCAGCCCTGTTCAACATTGGCCTATTGCTCTTCCTGGTAATGTTCATCTTTTCCATCTTCGGCATGTCTAACTTTGGCTATGTGAAACATGGAGCCGGAATTGACGACTTGTACAACTTTGAGACCTTTGGCAACAGCATGATCATTCTGTTCATGATCACCACATCAGCTGGATGGGACGGCTTGCTGCTGCCCATCATGAACTACCCACCAGACTGCAATCCCAGTTTTGAGAACCCCGGTACATCCGTGAAGGGCGACTGCGGTAACCCCTCAGTGGGAATCTTCTTTTTTGTCATGTATATCATCATTTCTTTCCTGATTGTGGTCAACATGTACATTGCCATCATCCTGGAGAACTTCAGCGTGGCCACAGAGGAAAGTGCTGATCCACTCAGTGAGGACGACTTTGAGACTTTCTACGAGATCTGGGAGAAGTTTGACCCTACTGCCTCTCAGTTCATTACTTTTGCCAAGCTGTCTGACTTTGCAGACACACTGGAGCACCCACTTCGTGTGCCAAAGCCCAACACTATAGAACTAATTGCCATGGACCTGCCCATGGTGAGCGGCGATCGTATTCACTGCCTGGACATCCTGTTTGCCTTCACAAAGCGAGTGCTGGGTGACAGTGGTGAGTTGGACATGCTGAGACAACAGATGGAGGAGCGTTTTGTGGCAGCCAACCCTTCCAAGGTGTCATATGAACCCATCACCACCACTCTTCGCCGCAAACAGGAGGATGTCTCTGCCAGAACTATACAGAATGCCTACCGCATCCACCTCATCCGGCGCGGCATCATCTTCAGGCGTAACATTTTTTCTAACAATAAGTTTGAGAATGGCGGGACCAACCAGGAGAAGAAGGAGAGCACACCATCCACAGCCTCTCTCCCCTCCTACGACAGCGTGACCAAACCTGACAAGGAAAAGCAGGATGAAAAAAAGGACGAGTGGGCCAGGAAAGACAAGGACAAAAACCAAAAAGATGAGTGGGAATCCAAGTGTTAAGGTTGAATGACTCTCAAAATCCAATAAAACAGAGGGAGAAGAGACTCCGAGCCCAAACACGACAAATGTAGAAAAAGTGATCATTTGCAAGTAAAAAAAAGAATACTAAAAAAATGTTTACAGACTCAATACTATTCTTCGTCGTAAAAGACAGCTGAACCAAACACAATCAGTTTACCACGGAACTTTTCTGCATAATGACCAAGTTCATATAAATGAGAAATGAGGAACAAATACAAAATGACTCACAGTGTGCTGGCCAATGACACATTTCTTTGCGGACCAACTGCCAAGGCATCGAAATCTCTGCTAGATGATCGAAGAATTGCAAAATCCCTGCCACCACCGAGTGTGGACCCCCGCAGCAAAGCTCCAATGCTACGGGACTGGATCATACAGATCCCACTGGAACTGTATTACCAGTCTAAAGGAGAGTCTGTAGCACAGTTTACCATCTTGATTAAGAAGAAAACAATAATCAACCAAGCAAGTTTTAGCTAGGAAGGAAAACACTAGCTAGGAAGGAAGGGGAAACCCAGAACTGTTGACAACATATTTTGTTTGTTTGTTTGTGCTGAGTATACTTGCATCTTTACATTATTTGAGCAGCAAAAAAAGATAACTTTCAGCCCATGTCACTAGTCTTTTCATATCCTCTTTATTATACTGTACTGACATTGTAAAAGACACGTTCAACATGGGCTTTCACACGGACTGGGTAGTGGTCATTAGTCATGGTTCTGACTTGGGCGGAGGGAGACTTGCTCAAGCCGAGTTACAGATAAATAATAACTATTGTACTCGTTCAATGCATAGAAATGACTTGCATGGAGGCACGTTTTGATCAGGAATGATGTGTGTAAACTGTGGAATTAAGTATATTTGAAGATGAAGATAATGATTCAGAGAATATTGGGGGAATAATAGTCGTATGATCTTGTCCTTCAATAGTTTTGCTTTTCAATTGACGAATCTTTTAATACTGGCCTTCATTAACATATCTGGTGAATGAGGGATGTATGCACTCAGAGGCAGAGTCTCAGTCGGATCGGCCAACATTACAAACTAGATACGTTTTTTTTTGCTGCTCTGAATGTTAGTAGTCCTGAGAGAGTGTGGAGTGTATGAGTAGGAAGCAGGATCTCCTCACAATGAGGATGCACAGATTTGGAGGGCCATGACAGTTGCCCTGTTCCAAATCTGGGGCTTATATCTCTTTGTTTACTGACATCCGTCATACAGTCACTTTCCTTACTTCTCTGTGGTCCCTGTTTCGTCAATGAGAGCAGGTGATGTTTTTCCACGCCAAGGAATCTATAACTGGCACCAGTGAGGGTCTAGTGTGCTCAAGTGTCAATAGGTAGCCCCTCTACTGCTGTAGTTCTACGAGAAAGGACAGAAATGTGGTTTTATTTTTGTTTTGATACTATTTTTGTTGATTTGTTAGTGGCTAGTGGAAAAACTGAACTGCATTTAGATGATTAGATGATTCATTCATTTGAAGTTCCTCTTTTATACTCTGTCAGACTCCCATCAGAATTTCCCAGTGAATGATGTTTTAGGTAGTGCTTTTCAGACAATTTCAGTTGCCAGCTTTAGACAAAAAGCCTTGACGTCTTTCTCTGATATCCTTGTGATGCAATCATCCTCAGAAAAGGATTCGATCAGTGAGAGTGACACTGACCATCTGAAACAGCAGAGTTAGCAGAGAAGTGTCACACGGACACGCCTTGTCGTGCCTAGCATGTATGGAAGGTGGATGGCTACGAAGGGCTTGTGGTTTGGACTGGAATCAAAAGGATTTTGTCTAATATTTCAGGGAGGTGGATGGACGATAAATAACTCAAACGTGGACCAATAGATAGGTAGAGACCCTCCCTTCAGCGTTTTAGACTGACTGCCATGACAACAGGAAGCGGAAGAGGAGAAGAAGAACAGTGCTTTGGTCCGAGTCGAAGTGCTGAAAGTCCCATGTTTGTCAGTGTATTAATGTGCTTTTGTGGGACCTCTTAAACACTGTGTGGTGTTGGACCCAGGCTCGCAACATCTTTTCACATACTTGCAGGCTTTCAAATACTGTCACCCGTTTAAAAAATGATTAGCCGGAGATGAAGGGAGAAATGCAAACACTTGCCAAGATTATCCATCAGCAGGCCTCACATCGACGCAGCTATGTTGTATAATAAGCTCTGTGGATGTTTTTCATAAAACAACCTGAGACTTGAGGTCAAGTGGTAGACGAGACACAACTGCCTCCTTAGGTGTTCCTGCCATTTTTTTTCTACACAGGAGTGATGGTCCTATTTATAAGTGGATGACCGGACATAAATCTTGCATCCTTCGTCACACCAATAATGCCATTTGGTGTGTTTAACACTGCCTGTACCAGAAGCCCCTGTCTGTAACAATAACTGAGGTCTGTTTACAATATGAGGTGTCCAAATCAGTTTGGCTGCTGCACACTGAAACCAAATACATTCCCAATGAGAACCACAGGAGGAGTGGGTTATGTCATCCAATTAATCCATGTTCATCTTGGATGTAATGATTTACAATGATACATTCACACTTGAAAAAAAGAAAACACAAAAACAGATATATGTACAGTGCAGGCTATGATGTAAATGGCACAATTGCTGAAAAAGAATGAACTTTTTGAGAGAAACTATAAATATTGTATTATATTATTTTGTTTTATCGGCATGCTTTGTTGTGTTTTTTGTAAATAAGGAATTTTAAAATGGTTACGACTAATAATTAAAAAGAAAAAAGAATAATAACAATAATATAGAATGGCTTCCAGCTATGCCCTTTGTCACATTTGTTACCTTTTGGATTTTTTGAGACACTTTTCACTTTGTTGACGAAAATTGAATGAAATATAGATATTATATAATACAAAAGATATATACATGTATACATATATGTCTATATGTATATACATGAAACAGAAGAACAATGTTTGTCACATTTGATTTATGTGCAACACGTTCAGTGGATGTATAAAAGTGGTTGTTTTCAGCACTCTTCTATGTTTGGGAACAGCTTATGTGCGATGTTACTGGAACTGCTTGCCATGGATTGTAGCCTGATCATGAGGAAAGGATAATGTTACCAGCACATTTCTCACTTACTGTCATATCTCTCACCTTCACTGAGTATACAGGACACACCCACAGTCACGGACACAAACACACACACAGGTGACGCCTCACTGCCCACCAACTTTACCAGTGAACTCTTCCTTGAGATGGTCCCTACCCCCAGGGCCTCTTTCCCATACCCACACACCAGTGCCATTACAGCGCAACATGCATACAACCACGTACTTGCTTCTCATCCTCACATTTCCTTTGTTGAATGGTTTTTTTCCGGTGTTCCACTCAATGGCATGTGCCTTTTTTCTGCTTTTTCTGCAAATTTGGATGTCAATTTCACACTGAGAAAAAATAAAAGAAACAAAACTGTCCAAACTGTAGAGCGTGGAGGTTTTGGGGTGAGCACAACATTTATCAGGGATGTCGAGTCAGAAATACTGCCGGAGGATCATCCAGACACCCCACTTCAACTTGATATTCAACAGTGTGTGATGTTAACAGAAAATCAGCTAACTCAAAAAATGTCCTGTTCTTAGTGCTATGTGTGTCACCCACTTGGCTTGTGAAAAAGCAGCTTGCCTTCTATATTTCTGTTCTAGTTCTTCAATGTTTCTGACTCCATCTGAAATTTATTTTTGTATTAATATTTGATTATAGGACTCATTCTTTTTTTAGCATGGTTTATTATGGGCTTTTCTTTCTTTGCTGAAAAATTGAAAAGTGCTTTTCAAACTGTTATCATTTGACACCATGACAAAAGAGGATATACAGTACAATATGATGGTGTGTTGCACAACCACTTGGACTCTTGGTAAGATAAATATGAAAGATTGTCTTCATTTGAGCACAAACCTTTTTATTACCAATAAAGCAGCCTTCCAGTTACAACCTGTTTGTTGGTTTTCCATTTACAATATCTACTTTGCTTTAGGCTTGTGTCCAGTTTAATGAGTGGTGACCATTTTGTGCAGATTATTTTACTTTTGTGGTGCTGTATTTGGATGCAAGTGGATTACAAAACATCCTGTGAAATAGAGCTGAGTGGCGCTGTGGTAACAGGGTCATGAAAGGCAGCCTTTCAAATGTAATGGACTTATTGAATTTGTTAAGAGCCCCATGTTAACATCCCCCTCCCAGGCAGAAGACGGACTAAAGCCCCATCATTATGCAGTCCATCTGTACTGGGATGCTCTTGTTTGTGGTCTACTGTAAAGTGAATGGCCTTGAGGTATGATATTACAGTTGTCACACTCAACATCACAAGAACAGGACTGGAATAGCCATGTTGGGCAATTTTGATCTGTTTGTGCTTCTCATTTGGGAGGAGGGTAAGAAACCCTTTTTGGAGCATAGGAGTTGTATGTAAACGAGGCATGGAGTTGTTCTCAGACACTGAATAGATGTCAAATGCTCTATGGACTACCCTCCCTTTCCTTTTTTGTCACACCACAAAATGTTGTCTCCCTAGCTCCTTGTCCCTCAACATGGACTCCTTTCGACTTCACTTTTGTATGATATTTTCAAATCTATGTGTCTCTCTGCTATCTATCATCTCGACATGAAGGCAATAGGAACCTGCTCCTTATTGACTATTGACACCCTCTCCAAATCGTTTTGTTGCCATGCTCCAGGATGGTTCTGTGAGAGTGCAGTGAGGTAGAAAAGGAGAGAGAGAGAGATAGACTCGGGAGGGGAGGGGGGAGGTAAGGAAAAGAGAAGGGGAAGGGAGGTGGTGGAGCACTGCAGTGCAGATAAATTAATGCAGCAGTTGAGGCTGAGTCAGTAGCACACTCCCAGTTTGGCCCAGTGCCGCCATCAGCACGGCTGCCTGGGAGACCGGCTCCCACGCTCAAATTATTTTTATTTTTAATTTTTAAATCGCACCAAAATGTAGGCTCGTTAACGACATCTGAGCGTGGGTCAACCACCACGGCAGCCGGTGTAGCTGCGCGCTGTGCAGAGGAGATGTTCTTGGTGGCTGGAGACCGACGAGCATCATCTGCCCGGCTCTGAGGCTCCTTGGGTGGGGTCATGAATTAAACCCACCCTTAATATTTGTGTTTCGCAGCGCGACCTAATTCTTAGACAGCCACACCTACACTCCGCTCTCCTCCTCCCCTCATCGCGTTCCCCTCACCCCACCTCCCTTCCTTCTGAAGCATGTTGCCACAGAGCATATGGTTTCTCTGTGGGTAGATCTGAACGTGGCTAAATATAACGATTAAACGTGACACCGTTTTCCGTAGCCAGCATTAGCTTGTGAGGCTTTTTATACACATGATAGCGACACTGAATATCATTATAGTCCTTTAATCGCTAATGAGAGCTCTACATCATTCGCAAGGACTCTCCATCCATTGCTACACAATGCTCGGATGCTCTGTCCCATTTTGCTGCAGTCCTGTTGGTAAATGTCAGACAGGCAGTAAGTGCCAGCAGTAAAAGGGGGTTTCCTCCTATCTGGTCTCATTTTAACCCTTCTCTGAGATCAGAGGGTGGTGTTCTGTGCTCTGCTGGTGTTCCCTCCCTCCCTCCCTTTCTCCTTTTCTTCCTCCCCAGATCTCCCTCTGAAGCCCAAAAGAGGGAGCTCTCAATCATGGCTATTGCCCCCCCCCTCCCATTTCTCAATGAGAGACACCCCCGACCTATCTATTCCCAACACACACACACACACACACACGCACACACACACACACACACACACACACACACACACACACACACACACACACACACACACACACACACACACACACACACACACATGTACATAAAACCTACACTACCACCACCACCACTCCGTTAATAGCCCACAGGTTCTCTCCACCTACCTACAATCCACCAGCTCTCCTTTATTATAAACATTAACTCCATTACATACTGTGTTGTCTGCTTGCCTGATTGCATAACCATATTGTGCAACAACATACATGTGTGTGTACAAAGTGCATGCTATATGCAGTCTGCACTGCAAAAAAGAAACACAACAGATGCCTTTACACCCCACACGCTGCCTTTTTGCTTTTAGATTCCCCAACCAGCCTGCGCTGAACACTGAGGTGTTTGGCTGGCTGATTCTTCTGATTTGCTGAACAACAGCACCCACCTCTGTTCAGCAGTATGTATGAAGTACCCTTTATTATACAGATTAGACAGATTACTAAATACTGCCCCATCTTTTCATTTAATTTGAATTGCACCTATGATCCATCTCCAATATCAATACAAAACATTTTATTCTAAACTGTTTAATAATTTTAAAATACATTTGTGTGCATCACAACATAAAAAACACGAAAAATCATTAAAAAAAGACCGTATATTTATGATTTTAAGTAATTATTTTCATCTTGCATCTTAGTTTGTTCAGGCAAACAATGAAATAAAACCTGTATTCTCTGTCAGGTGTTGGTATCTGAACATTTTAAATAAAAAGTAAGCCCGTAAATGGATATTTCTAAATAACATGCAAGATGAGATAAAAAAATGTTTACATCTTGATCACTTTGCTTCACTTTATTGCTTATTTGGGAACAGCAAAGTGTGAAATGTCCTTTTTATTTAAGAATAGATAGAATAAAAAACTGACCAATTGTTATGTTATGGAGGATTCATCTTCTGTTGTGCTGCTGGATGACGTAAAGCAGGATCAAGCATTCAACATGTTTCAAACTTCTGCTGCAAGGCAAAGCAGTTCTTCTTGACACCTGCAGGTAAAACATAAGGAAATGAGGTCAAAAAAACAAAAAAAACATGCATCCAATCTAAAATACTGACTATTTACTTTGATGGAAAATTACACAGGTATGTTTAGTCCCTCTGCACTACTGGTAAAGTGACTCCTGAAACATTGTAACTGTTTGATAGTATCTAATAGTATAAATGTTGCTTTTCAGCTCACCCTTCTCGTTTTCTGCTGGCCAGCCACTCCACAAAATCTTTCGCCTTAATCTTATCAAGATAGTGGGTGAAGTCGCTGGTGAATGTCCCTTCCGAATGTCTTTTGAGGTTCCGGACAATGTTTCGTCCTTTTTCCATCTGGTAGGAATGCCATCTAAAAAAAGCGGTGTTGATGAGTTAAGTTATTTTGAGTTACGTTATTTTTTTCAGTCGATTCCAGTGCTAAACCTCACGTTGCATATTTCATATACAGATTTCACAGACTTCAGGCAAAATATCTAAGATAAGAGTATATTGATTTTGTTATTTTTCCAGTAAAAATGGTCACAGTAAATGTATTGGAGCTGTCATTTTCTGTCAAATATTTACTTATCAGAATGTCTCTAGTTTACAGAATCATATAAATACTAAATGTGCTGCTAAACGTCTGAACGTGCCAGCAACTAATTGTACAGAAAGATACTGAATACACACTTTGTTGGTCTGGTTTTGTCGACAACCATCTCTTTAGTGCTCGGACAGAGAAACAGGACCAACAGATACCACAAGTATAGGCTCATCCTTGGGTCTCCTACTCAACACATAAGCAAGAGCACAAACACACTGTTTAGCCTCCTAAGATCATATAGGAAAACATTGCATTTCTTAAGAAAATAAAAACTCACCTTCGAGAACTTTGACAGTGACACGTGTCCGATTAAGTGCTGGAATTGCCTGTTAGGGTTAGCACATGCAGTGAAATATTAATGAAGCCACAGTCAAAGCCCTCTACACTGTGAAGAAAAACTGAGAGTGGACTAAACAGCAAGTACGGATAACTGTCATTTTTATAAAGACAGCAGGTGTCCAACTGTGACATCTACTGGGTCACCTCCCACAACTGCTGACCCTCTTCCTCATTAGGGTGGTGTGAATCATAGCTGATCTGAACTATATGACATTTGATATGTGCTCTCTGCAGAGTTCAAATGTCAGAGTCCACTCTCCCTTCTTCAGACGGTAGCAGGTGTGAAGAAATGTTGTTCTGGTGTCTGATGTCAAGACAATGAATCCTAAACTGTATTGTTCACTTTTGTAATATTTGAAATCTAGGCCATTGAGTGTATTCAGCTGAAGTGTCTTCAGGCTAATTTGGATGAACATTTGAGAAGAGTAGATGTAGTTCTGCAACACACTCTAGTATAACCTTACAGTAATACATACAACAGTTAAGTATTTTTTATTTAATTTATTGAATGTTGATGAAATGCAATATGTTGCTTTAAAAAGCATTTCACCATTTAAAATTCTGGTACAAAGGACAACAGGAGCTACTCAAGGGTGTTCAAGCCCACGATCAGCCTAATGTAAGAAACTCCGCTCAGCCTCACCTGTGATGCTGGTGACAGAAACCAGCAAGTGGTCTTGTGCCATCTTAGATCAGAACAGGAAGCGTTTGATTTATTTCTCCCTTATACCTTAAATACTGAATAATGCATTGAGTCAGGCCTTTTCCCGACTGGGGGAATAGGTTAATAAGGCAGAGGCCACTTCTTCTCCACCAGCACCAGCTCACCTGTTGGCCTACCTTTCTAACAGTCTGTCTTTTATTCTCACTGATGTTGTGGTTTTGCAATATTTGACCTGATAAGTAACATTAACAACCAGGGAAGCTGGCAGTAGTTATATCTTTTAAGCTTTTTAAACATGTTTTGGTGCCATCTCATCCAATGAGACATCTGCTAGTTTTTAGTTTGACTCTCATTGTGAACTAAACGTTGGTCCTCTGAAGACCGCACCGTGCACTCTGGGACCTGATGACATGTTTACCGTTAAACAGTGAACAAGAAACCGGTGTTGCGTTCACTGTTCGGTCCCGTTGATCAGTGAACAATTGGGAAGGCTGAACATGCTTGGGATGTTGCCCCTAAGCAGCCCGTGCCTCGGCGCATGACGTCCCCTCTCCAGCCCCCAAAACCTTCACTCAACCCAGCTGAAGCATGTAAGTACCACTGTTGGCAGGCTAGCCCAATGCACGTGTTTCCCCATGTTTTCATTTAATTCAATTCAATGTATCTTGTATAGCACAAAATCATTACAAATGTGCCTCAGAGGGCTTTAGGGCTTTATAATCTGTACACATACAACATCCTATGACCTTTGAGCCTCACTATGGTTGAAATTATTCATATAATGAGTGTAGTAAGCATGATGAAAAAGTTACAACTACCAAAAAAAAACAGCAACAGTGGATATAGTAGAATAATAATGATAATAAAAGCAGTGAGGGTATTGGCAACACTAATAGCAATGCAACTAATAATAATAATAATAATAATGATAGTAGGTGGACCAGGGTCCAGATATCACCACGACTCCAGAGAAGAAGCAAAGTTAGAGAGAGAGAGAGAGAGAGAGAAAGAGAAAGAGAGAGAAAGAGCGTCAGCAGGGCCATTCAGGGCCAGTCTCCCTCTGCAATAGATACCAAGCTCTGTCTTCGTCATGTATGATTTTACTTTGTATTCTAGTGCATCACATCATGGTTTGGTTTCAATGCGTAAATGGTTGAAATTGTAAAAAAGATACAGTTTAGTCCAATGCAAAGTTGCAGAAAGTTGTGGTTTCTTGAGTGCGTAACTGGGTTTATTTTTTCAACATCTTTTCAATATTTGTACTACTTTTGATCTTTGCAAATTACCTCTCTGGTTTGTGTGACTTCTCTGTAAATAAATAAATAAAAATGTTTGCTGTCTATATGTGGCGTACTTCTAACCATTGGCCACTAGGTGTCAGACTTCATCACAGCATTGCAGTGAGGTCTCCTATCGTGTTGAGGCGCCTTTCAAAGTGACTCCAGTGTAGAGTTGCTTAACCATTTTTGTAGAATAAAACCCTAGCAATTGCAACAACCTTGCAAATCTTAATTATTATTTAATTATGTCATTTATATTTTCAAATTATGAAGGTAGCTGCAGATGGATTAGACACAAACATTGATGCATTTCAACATTTAATTTACTGTTCAAAAGAAACCAATCAAATATCCATTGAGGACATTTTCGACAATCTTGTCCACTTTTCAATCAATCCCATGTGGGTGCCAAACTGGACGCATGAGAAACTCTGCACTTGTATCTGAAGCCTAAAAGGTACAAAGACTTTCAGATGCCTGATATGATAAAATTAAGGCGCTGATGGAAGAGGCAAGTATTTGGTCTGTTAAAGAAGCTGGTAGCATGTTGGGATGGTGCAGCCATGTACTATTAATAAGAAATGTACTGGATCCTTGCAGGAATACACACATACACACACTGACCTCTCAACTCATACTCGCTATTCTCCTCCGGCATTATCCCCGGGGAGGAGGGGTATAAATGTTTGAGTCTATATTCGTTATATATATATATTATCTCTAACAGAAGATAGGGAGTTCAGTGCCGGGATCATATAGCTGAGGGTCATGCTTACATGGGCTGCACTGCTGTTCTCTCAGCTGCTGCTTGATAACTTGGTGCTGATTGATACATTAATATTGCATTGATCCGTGCTTTTTATTTTACACAGGGGCACTCCTTTACATCGCTTCACATAAAAGCTAAGGAAAGTTGAAGCTCTTTGATGCAGCATCAGACTGTCCCAGTGAGTTTAGGGTTATGTTGTGATTGATCCTGTTCATTAAGTTAATTTCCTGGGAAAATATTGTTTCAGATGCTAACCACAGTCGCGAGACACAAAGAGACAGTCAATCATTTAAATAGTTGCCTTTCTCATTATTCTAAACATCTGAAAGAAAAGACAAAGAATCAACAGGGTGGATGTTACATACAATGTAAGATTAGTTTACATTGAAGAGAAACGCAGCGCTCTCATATGGAATCATGCCTCACTTGGGGTTTCAGGGTCTGTGAATCACAGTGGATGCTACACATTAGACAATTTATCTGCAACAATAAACACCTCTGGCGAGGCATAGCAGGTCTTTGAAACGCCACGGGAGACAAAACAATAAGGCTATCACCTATAAACATCACGACTGAGGGCAGTGGTTTAGCCTGAGATTTTTCTTTCCATTTATTTGGGCTGTTAATGATAGGCTATCAGATTCCTATCTCCCTTTCCTGCTCTCTCCCCTTTTCTGCTGCCGGCTGTAGCCTGAAGGACTGTTTTGGCGAGCATCTGGAGGCAGGCTGTTGAATAGGCTCCATTCTTGAAGGGCCTTGTGCTCCAGCGAGCGCACTCGGGGCATGGACACTCGGCCTCGATTGATGGAGAGAGCAAGGCCGGCAGCGGGGGTGGGGAGGAGGAAGAGACGTAAGGAAGCCTGCAAGAACACAGCAATACGTTTGTTGTGAATTTTCTCATTATTTGCGTCCATGCACTGCGTCCCCATCAAATGTTATTGCCTCCCATTTCCCTTTTCATTTACCCCATCTCTTATCCTCTTTCTTTAATTTCCCTGCAAATGGAAATGATGGTCTTGCGCCTTTTTAGACCGGAAATGGAGTTGTTTGATTTCTTTCTTCCTCCTAACTTAAATGCTCAACAATGCTCTGCAGCATGGAGTCAGGTGGTGGAGTGTGTGGTGTTAGCAGTCAGCTCGAGTGGATATGGTTTTAGTGCAGCTGAGGAAGTCTATTTACAGCAGTTTTAAAGAATGCTTGTGGACAACTGTGGTCTTAAACCTCACACACCAAGTGATTGCATCATACCTTTTCATCGCCTCATGTCGTTTCCTTGGGGCGAAGAGTAAGGGTCGGTATTTCAGAACAGTTTGAATGTTCACCAATCAATCATCAATTTTAAGATAATTCATCTTTTGATTGTCTTTTATGATTTGAATGTTTGAAAACATCTGCCTGTCATGACAGGAGTGGGGAAAGAGTAAGAAATAGTTAATTCTGTGTCATTCACTCCAAAAGTATGGCAATAATATTTTCTGCTTTAGGCAGTTCATCATAAGTAAAATCATCTTAGAAAATGTGTGTGGTTATAACTCATTTGAATTAGCTTTGAAGACGTTTGCACTTCCTTTCCTATTGATTGCGTGGTTGTGAATCTGGGATGTCTCGTGTCTGCCCTTGCTGTTTGCTGGTTCAGATGTTGGATCAATGTGTTTGTGTCTGTGTAGGGAGGCTCTGGCTCGGGCCTGAGCTGAGCTGTAGAAGGTAATGGGATTGTAAGTGTCTGGCAGAGAGGAGGAGTGGTAATGAAATGAGGGGCCAGGGCTGTCAGAGCGAGAGATTTGAACTGACAGCCACCCGCATCAGAGGACACACACCATCCAGCGTGCCGTTTGTGTACATTTTGTTTACACGTGTGGGAACGTATGCATATGATTTCATGTGTTTGTATCCATGCAGACGCAGTTCTTGCTTTCACAGAGTCACTGCTCCCGCTGACAGTCAGACAGGATCACAGGAGTTAGTGTTTGCTAACTGTCATTAGCTCTGTGGGCTTGTGGATTGAATCCTCAGCATGACAACATAACTGCAGCATGTTACAGCGGTGAAGACGTGACCAGCTCTTGCATTTCCACTCAGAAGGCAGATACATATGGTAATGCCGTCTCCGCAGATGTCAAAACAGTCATTCCCTTGTCATTCCTCTGTTTCCTGGGAGATGGAGTTTAGCTAAGCTGTAAGACAGAGGTTATGGATTGTCATAGTACAATTTGTACTGGGCTCTTATAGAAGCGGTGACCATTTGGGCTATCTATACCAAATCCAAAAAAAGCACTTCATTTTGTTGTTATATCATACTCCTGCCAAATCCCTGCTAAACTCCCCTGGCCATTCTGTGAGTCGCCCTCCTGCTGTCCATACTTTGAAATCATAATATCAGCGCATAAGCCATATATGTATCCTATTGTGATTTGATTTGGACAACAGAAATGGCAGATTAGTCTTAAATCCGCCCAAGTAGATTATCCACTCATCTCTAAAGCTCATGCATTGAGGGTTCCTCATAAATGCCGCTTGCGGAGTGCCCAGCTTACCCCAAGATCAGGAGAACTGGACCGATCTGCTTCCACAATGCCATATATTTCTGCTTATTTTAAGTGTGGTTGACCCCGTTTTTTTGCTCCGTGTGCCTCTTCCCATTGTGTTCTCTCTGATTGATGTTGACTGGGGTCACCTAAGCCCATGCAGGGGATCACGGCACAGTGCGCAGGGGGCTAAATGTTTACATGCATTCATTTGACTTTACCCAGGGGTCTGCTGGCCCAATCCAGGGTCGTCCTGTGGACGGGCAGGCTAGGCCATATGTCATGCTTTTTTTCATCACTGGTTTGAAGGTCAGGCCCACCAGGTTATGGAGGGTAGTTAGGAAGAATACATACTCTTCGTGGGCAGGTCCTTCCCTTGTGTTTTGGCTCTGAGCATTCAGCTGTGACACCAGACGTGGCTCTTAACACGATGGGGTTGAGAAACATGTATGCCACTAATGTTGCTTCTCCGTTGACATTAACCTGCAATCCCGCATATTATACAAAGTGTTTCAGTTATGCACTTATGTGGAGCCAAATGTGACAGTAAAGAAGAGAGATGAACTAATGTTAAATAGTTGAGCTTTAAAAAGAAAAGAAAAAAAGCCCGCGGGATAAAAAGTTAGACTACGTAGTTACAGGACAAACAGATCTGTTTTCTGCAGTTAGGGTAGAGGTGAACAATCACTGTCACTTACATACAAAACTATTGAACACAGATTAATGTTTTAAAGTAAAATAGTCTGTCTTTAGAAGTCACCTCTGACTACGGGTCAGGTTGATGCTCAATCAGAACTAGTTTGTCTAACCAAGTCAAAGGTATAGTTGTTCTGAAGGGCTTCATTCAAAGGTTGAGTGAAAGCTATCCATCATAGAGAAAGGGGAAATATGTGATATTGTTTAAATATGGTGATAATGGCACACATTTCCAGACAGTATCTCCTGGAATCCATTCATAGTGTTGCCCTAGTTGTTTATATGAAAAGCGAAAGAAAGAGAGTGTTGATTTTGAATCGTGACTGAAATAGTCAAACACAGCTCTCCGTCATTTGATGTCAGAAAGGTGGGTGTGCTTTTAAGAAAACACAAGCAAATGAATGCAACGTCTAGTGTTGTCAAAGTGGTCAAAATATATTATTATTATTTGGTTTACTGTACTGTCTATAAATTAATTAATGAATAGTTTTATTTTCATGTCTTTTACATATCCTGACCTTCATGGAATTGTTCAAACACATTAAACAACAACAAAGCAAACAATCTCATTGTATAACCATCAGCATCTCCACAGCACAATATATTGGAGCGTCTCCGGTTTAAGTTCGACCTTTGCTGCGTGCCACCCCTCCTCTCTCTCGTCCCTTGTTTCCTATCATCTCTCTCCTAGTGCTATCAAACAAGGACAAACATACTGAAGACTGAAACTGTATGTAACTGTTAATAGAGTTAATGGAGAAACTTCATTGTCAAAACCCATCGCCACATAACCCATGATACAACTTAACTGGCAAACGTTCAGTCGAAGATTTGTGTGTGTTATGCTAATAGTGGCTAATGTAGCGTCTAGCCTCAAGCAGAGATGAGGATTACAGAGGTCTCGTGACATTACTTATTTCTAACTCCACACCCAAAGATTTATCATCTTCAAACATGTAGTCTTCAACCCCAGCTGACATGGGGGTTTGAGACATCACTTGAGGCACTTCATCAGATTTCATGTAGTGTTTTCTGGAGCCACAAAACACTTTATACAACTTCACATATGCAGAATATGCTGCTTTACCATGTGGTTAGTTCATATAGACTATTTTATTTATTGCATTGTCAGAAAACATTCTATGGATAGCTCTCTATTAGCTAAAATATCGACTACCCAGCACTAAGTTGCAAGTGTATTGATCATAACGATCTGAAAGTTTCTGCTACTAGTGGCAAAGTTGGACGTTTTGTACCGATGCAGTGTTTAGTTTGGGGTTCAGTGCAGCAGTTACCGGGTGTTGCAGCAGCAGCAGCTACTCTTCAGCTCTCTGTTATGATTCACCAAATTATTTAAGAGCCAGCCATTGATCCACCTGGTAAACATTCATTGCTTTCAACCTGATTTTCCACTCTGTTTAGAGATCTCTCTCTCTCTGGTATTCTCATACTTAAGCATTGGAATGTGAGCGTGTGTGTGTGTGTGTGTGTGTGTGTGTGTTTGAAATGAATGTTAACAGGAGAGCGGGGGTAGGGTAACTGATTGGAGTCTGAGTGAGCGAGTGGAGGTAGAATGTGGTTACTAGAGAAGAGAAGAATAGGATAGAAAACAGACAGTGTGGTAGTAAGGTATAGAATTGAAGGATTGTCTGCTATTTCTCTCACCCATTAACCAGACACGGCCATTGTTGCGCTCACTTCCCACTGGCACACTGTTGCTGTGATTGACAGCCCGACAAGCCGCCTCTGTAGGTCTGCCACATGGTGGGCCGCTGAATGGGGAATGCAAAACGTCAGTGCTTTGTAAAAACAGCTTACCTCAACTCTTTATGTTGCAAAAAGCTTTCACCTGCGCTTCACACAACACTTTAGTAATTGCTTTTGCTTCACAGTCCTGCTATTTTTTTTGAAGCCATTCAGATTAAAAATGCAATTGATCTTATTATTATTTATTTTGTATTGATTTCCAAGTTTGTGAATGTCAGATTTCATGTTCTGGTCCTGGTGACTTATGTAGTACAAGTGAATTTCATCTTTTGTCTGCACAGCTGCTCTGTATACAGTGATGACTATATGTCTGTGCACGCACCCGTCTTAGAAAGTGCGGCACCATCAATGACAGGCCTGTGGGAACTACAGTGTCGAGTAACGATAACTTTCCTGGCACCACACTGTGAGCTTCTCCTGAGGAGTGTAGCCCCATCCTCACCTTAATACCCTCACTGCACACAGCCAGGATGGCGGTGGGGAACGTGGAGCGGGAGTCGAGGCGTGTGGAGCGACTCTCACAGGCCGAGGCCGTCTCACGGAATTCCAGCGCCGAAGCAGGAGGCAGAGAGGAGGCTGCAGGGGGAAACAATGGCCAGGGACATCTGTCATGCGTGGATGCACTCCCCTTCACTTACAATGGGACTCGGGGACCAGCCAGTGGTGGCTTTCTTTTCTCTCCCCTCCTTTCCGGGGACACTTCTGGCCCTTACAATAGGCCTTTTGTCCCCTCCCTGCTTTTTTTGCCAACGTTTAACCCTTCGTGTCTGCTCCTTTTTCTGCCTCTTCTTTATGTCTCCACTGGAAAACAAAACATAGTTCAATCCGCAGCTTTTCATTCACCTCCCTCTGCTTCTGTTTTTCATTATGACTTTTGGCTCTGTCTCTAGCTGCGCTCTTTGTATGAATGTGTTGAGACCCTCTTTATGTGTTGCATGTGTGTTTTTGAGAGAAGTGAGTGACAGAGGATGGAAATAATTCCTGCACTCCATATCCTGTTCTGTCCATGGGAATAAAATAAAAGTATCACAGTCCGTTGCTCCCTTGACACTTCAACAGATCTGATTTCAGCCCGACATGGCAGTAGCCTCTGGCACTTGAGACACCGTCCCGGCTCAATATGCTCCTTAACCTCAATGGTGTCCTCTTCCCACCGGCACCATTTCTTTCCTCCAGGTAGCCACGTTTCTAGGGCGCCAGGCCACTAAGAGGTTGTCATCATACACTTGCTGCTTGTTGATGCGACACAAATTATTTCCCCTGTGTGACACCTGGCAGTGTAGTGAGCTGTGCGCATGAATGACAGTTTTTGTACGGTGGGTTTCTAATCAGTACCATCGCTTATCAAATGCATGATGATGTTAGGGCCACAGCTCTGCACTGGCTAGGATGTAATTATACTTGGATCCTCGGAGCTGTCTCTTTCTCAGTGTTTTTAACACTCATCAGCCTGATGTAAATTGCTAATTGATTTTTCCCCAGCCTCTCATTCTTAAGGACTTAAGGGGTTCAAGCTGGTCTACAATTGATTAGTCAGATTGCAATTTATTATTGCTGTCAGCAACAAGACTTTTCAAGGGGAGACTTTCTAGTCCACTGGGTAAACTGAACTCATCACCTTTCCTGTGCCAACTTGACAACGCAAAAAACATTTGTGTTTGAAGGCTAATATCTCAACTATGGTATACAGAAAAACCCTCTGAAGCGTAAGTTGGGTTGACTAAACATGTTCGTCACCCTGCTTTGGGAATGACACGCCTTGAAAAAAGTCAGGTGTGTACAATTATGGAGTAGAGATTCAATAGCCTCTATCAGATCTAATTTAAAGCTTCTGGCGCTTGTGATTCCACTCCCATGCTTCACCCGGCATCATCATGGACCGACGGGCAAGCTGGACTGCTGCGTCCTGTCCTGCCAGCTAATTGCTGCCAGCTGCTGGGGGTCAAGAACAAAGGGCCGTTTGAAAAGGTGATCTGTTGATTGGAGAAGCTGTCCAGCCTCCTTTTTAATGGGATGTGCATCACATGAGATGTGACATCCGTGTATAGTGCTGTCTCATTCTCGCACACATGTCCCCGGGGCCCAGGGCACTGTAACGCCAGCCCATCTGTGTTGTGTAAGTGGACATCCAAATGAACTCAAAGAGTGAACAACAGGACAGAGTGTGCCTGAATAAGGGGAACGTGGTACAGGTCATTTCCCAGGGTTGGAGAGTGGAGCTAAGGAGGTGTGTTCTAAAATGTTGTCGTCTTGATTCCTGCCCTGACGTGTTAATATTCACAGCCCCGATGAAACCAGTTGCATACATTTGGGGTTGTCTATCTTTTCACTGGTGCACACACTTTTTTTATTAGCTCTAAGAGAAGGTGGAGGGGTTGTAGGAAGCAAATGTTTCATGTGAGTGGCTGAGACAGAGCATGTGTTGATATGGAAGCACGTCTTGTTGGCGATAACATTCTTGTATTTCTTTTCTGTCAGCATAAATATTTAAGTAAACCTGTCAGTGTTGCCTCCCTCCCCAGGCTCCCTCAGATGAAGGACTGAACAAGAGAGAAAGGGGGGGGGGAAGAAAGATAAAGGCTTCTGATTGATGTCTGTCTGTCAACAGATCTGTACTCTGTGGCTATAACCAGGACCTCTCACAGGCAGACAGGTTATGTGTGTGCGTCTAACACCTCTCAGAGTTGTCTGTCCGATCCAACGGCCCTCCAGGCGTCCTGTTATGACAGCTCTCTCTCCGCCTAGAGAGACCTCATCTGGGGCGAGTTCTGACAGGGCGGCCGCTTGGAATAGCTCTGATGAGAGGCAAGCATAGAGCTTCATCATTCTGCTGCCGCTCCCTGTCACTTGCTTTCTGTCTCTGTTTCTGTGTGTGCATGCTTGTCTCTTGTTGGTTTATCTTTGAGCAAGTGTGATAGCATCTGGAAAAATTGCTGTGATAACAATAAAACTACTTTATACAGGAAGAAAGTGTATATGCATACAAATATATATAGATATGTTTTCACTGCAGTTATGTAATGCCATATTTATAATACAAATCATGTACAATTGAGAGAAATCATGGTAGATGAACTGCAGTTAAGTCGCATAATTTACTAAACTGGATAAAAGGATTATGATCATTGCCAAAAGAAAATGAAAAAAGAAATCACCATAACATGCCAGATTATGTCTAACTTTTATAGCAATACTGCAATGTCAAAGTAGTGGAATGCAAAGGGCGTGCTTATATGTTTAGTACCAAGGACTCCCTGGAAAGCAGTATTGATACCGGATGGATTCTCCAGATGAGATCAAGTAAACTACACTGATGTTGATTGGTTTTCAATGAAGTAAGTTCCAGGGACTGGTCATTTGAGTGGGTCCCCGATGTAATGTGTTTTTTCACTAATTATAGTGTTTTAGTGTTTGATCTTATTTGGTATAACTATGGTTATATTCATGTTGAAAATTAATCTGTAAAATACTAAATATGAAAACTTTATTTACAAAAAATTAAACAAATCAAATTGTATATAGAGAGATGCACAGATTTAAAAGTCTTCTCTCTCTCTCTCTCCTTCCTATGGGATGCATGTGATTTAAATTGATTAAACGGATATCAGTGAAGGATCTACACATCTTTGCTGTCGACAGTTACTGCTTTGTAGTCTCACCAGAAGCCACACTTTGGTAAATCTTTTAGTGGGATATCTGACAGATGCGCTCAATTTAGTCTGTACAGTTTAGTCTGTTCCTTCTTTTTTGACTTGATTACTTTCAGCTTTTGGACATTATTCTCTACAATTACTGTGGTTTGTAATCAGTCAATTAGAGAAAGAACAATCCAATTATTATGGGAACTTTATAAAAAATTGTCTATGAGACTTGTTATTGAACAAGATATTGTTTTCCATTGGTTTGATTATCATCCATTTCATAATATATATTTATATTGTGTCAATGCTCAGCAAAGAAAATACTCCATAAAATGATATGAACTAGACATAAAGTCATACCTCAGGACTAGTTCTGATTGACATTGTAAGGGTGAGATAAGGAGATCCTAACCCTAAAAATGTCCTTGACAGACCTCTGGCTTGGCCATAGTTAACAGATCAACCAGCACCATCTGTGACATCCCCAGAAGCAATTATCCCCTATCGCATCCTTGCTGACCATCTATATTAAAACCTGTTCACAACACCTGAGATTAACCCACACTTGCACCTCTCCTGCCATGATCTTGCCTTACATGTCTGAGCCAATAGTGTGGTTGCTGGTTCAGGGTCAGCTTACACCTTGTTTCACGTATTCAGCCATTCCACTGCCGTCACTGGTCTGCTCTACAATCATAGCTACGGCTGTCATAAAATGTCCTGTGCCTGAAAATGACTATAAGCCATGCTATTACAGACAGCAGGGAAGGGGGGTTTGGCTGTAAAAGTAGCATCATGGACTTGTCCCTCAAATGGCACCTGAAGGTCAGTGGCCAGCCACGATGATCCAGCTGTGCTCTAAGCCCCTCTCAGAAATGCTGTCTTGCTTTGTTTTCCCCTTTATTTTGGAATAATCCCCTTGTTCATGGAATGTCCAACAATTTTATGAAGCCTGAATTTAATTTGCTCTCGCTTACTTTGCACTTTGAGGGAGTTTTCTTCACTATTTAAATCTATTGTACATTTGTCTTGCGATTGAACTTTAATTTTCCTTGTCTTTGACGCCACTTATGATGTTGTGTACAGTTGTCCAGTAAAACTGCAACCAAGACTATGAGCGCCAACAGTTGAGGGTTGGGCAAAGGTAAAGAACAATACATATCAGATGTTTTGATACATCAATATAGCATTACTTTGAATCTTTTCAAGTGCAGGTTTTCACATCTTTCAGCACACTTCAAATTATTCTAGTGATTTTCTTTCCTTTTTAAGCAAAGCAAAATACTTTTATTAGTAATGGTAAGATCATTGTGTGCATGGCTGCTCTCTGTGGCTGTGCCTTAAGCTGAGAAAATGAACAGACCTTGAAAGTGCAGAGGGCCACATAGACGGTATGCATGATGTCTTGTGATGTCAAAAGGAAAGGTAGTGAAATGGCCCTGACAAAGAGCAGAGCTGCCATGGCTCAATGAGAATTGTGGGTGAATGGGGAGATGGAATTGAGTACAGGCTCATGCACATGGCTTTATTGTGCGAGATGTTGTTTGCCTGCTGCTGGACAATGTTGATGGCTGCTCTCTCTTTGTGCGCTGTCCTTGTGTTCCTTGCTGCAGCCTGTGAGAGGTACATCCAGCCGAGCCTGCTGAATAATATAGACTTGATGGAAAGAGAGTCAATACGCTCCTTCCAATAACAGAAAGTGCCATTGTCCATTGCCTTACTGTGACTAGCAGGTCCACACAACAGTATTCAAGCTTTGACTTGAATATGGAGGATTTGACTTAAAAGCTCCATGGATTTCAGTGCATGTTCTTCTCTTTGCAGAGGCCATTAAGCTATCAAAGATGTGGCCTGTGAAGAAATGAAACATTGTCCAGAGCTGGAGAATTCCTCTGAGCTGGGGGAGGATAGAGAGAGCGAGAGAGTGGTGGTGGTGGTGTGTGTGTATGGGGGGATTATAGAAGGTTTGGAGGTGGAGGAGAGGGGAGACGATGATGATGGACAGACACGGGGGAGCCCCCCCAGTATCAAAGCAGCAGGAATGTGCGGCGGGCTGGTCGGACCTGGAACGCTCTTCTAACCCTCTGATCTGATGTGATGTGTGAAGTGGAGGGGTGAGTCAGAGCTTAGCACTGCACACAGCACCCAAGATACAGACCAGGGCTACAGACATACAACTGGTTACCAGACATGAACCAGCATCACACCAGAAGAAGAAGTGCAGAAAAAAGTCACTTTCATGGAGAGAAATCATTAATATTTTGCTATGGGATGTGTTGTGTTATAATAGCATTTGTAATGCTTTGATGGATGCCCTCTTTTTTTGTGCAAAAAACTGGAAAAAAAGCACAATACGCTTTAGAACATCAATATATCTTTTAACCGTGTATATCTTGCAAAATCCAAATGCCATATCTATTTACGTAGAAAAAAACGGCATTGGTCAATGATTTCTATTTCACCTGGTGTGATGATCTATGGGCACTACCGTCTGTGTCTCACTGGTGTTTGGTGGTTAAAGAGGAATCAGAGCTCTCCTGCTTAATTGACCGGGGCAGCTCTCCATTGCTGCACAGGGTCATGGGCCGGCTAGAGACTTGGCGCCTCCACTCCATTTCATTTCCCACTAATAGACAAAGCCCAACTCCTTCTCCAAGTGTTCAATCACAATGAGATAGATACACATGGAATGTATTTCTTTGAACTGACTCGTATCCCTTTGTGGACGGAGACAGACGGAGACAGACGGAGACAGACGGAGACAGACGGAGACAAGGAGGACAGTGCTGTCTGTGGTCAGCCATTACAGAGATGCATAGAGCTTTTACAGTATCTGTCCAATTATGGCTCTACATCCGCATCTGCTAGAGTCCATTTGCTTTTACTTATGCCCCAACTATTCCCTGATGCTTTGTTCTTTACTCTAAATACAAATCTCTCTATCCATCTCCCTTTCTCTCTCTCCTTTCGTCTCCAGGCTGAGTGGCTCCTTGCCCTCTCGCTCCACCTCCCCACTGAACATGTAAGCCGCCTCTCACCACTGGCTGCAGGGTCATTAGCCACCGGAAATGTTGGCTTTTTTTCTCTTGGTTTTTTTCTTCGTTCTTTTTCTCTTTTTTTTTTTTACCTTCGCCTGGAACAAAGAAGAAACATTCAATAGTTATTGATTCTGAGAAATACAACTTTTACTGGAGATCCCATTTAATCGCAAAAGCTGATTTATTGTAGGCCCTCTGACAATCCCATTAAATTGCTGTCTAGCTAATCAAGTCCATTCTTTCTCCTCGTGGACTAATCTTTTATAGGCACAGCAGAACAAATCCCGTCAGTAACAGGATTTGTGGGGAAATGGTAGGTTCAGGGCTGCCTCACCTTACCGTAAATTAAAGAAATCATGCACAATGATGAAAAATATTCACCCTGAAATTATAATGTTTGTCTACTCTGCTGAACAAATTGGTTTTACTGGTAACACAAACAGTGGATTAGTGATTCCTTTCAAGTTGTTCGGTTTTGATAAATACATTATTTTAGTTAAGTTTACAACATATCTCAAAAAACCTCCAGTTAATGTTTTTATTTAAACTTAAAGGTTTGACAAGTGTAACATTTTTCTCACCAGTGGGATGTGGCATGAAAATTCATGCTTTGTATGTATCTGCAGGTGTTCTGTTACGTATATATGTTGTATTTATGTCTTATGTGCAGCTTGTCTACAGATTTAGATGAGCTGGTACAAGACATAGCAGGCCCCAAAGCCTCTCATCATGATATTGTTCTAGTAAATCTTTACGTTTTTCCCCGTTGCATGTTGTGTGTACATCCCTACTTTATGAGTCACTCGCTCATTGGGCTACAGCCCATCCACTAAATGAAGTGGAAACCCAAAAGAAATGATAATGGAATCCTGGAGACACATGACTGAATTTTATGACGTACTGATAACATTTCACTAGCTCTTGTCTCATTGGATAACTCCAGGAAAGATACAATTGCAGTATGTTATTGCCTTATTTTCATTCATTTCACTTTGAGACAGCCATCCCCCTTTTTGTTGTTGTTTTTAAATCAATCCTGCATCAATACGTTGTATATTTTAGCTGTGTATTAATTCAGTATTACTCCAAGTATTGTACTTTTCTCTTTGTGTGGCACTTCAGACTCTTGTGTTGTCATTTTGTCTGTGAAGTAAAATGGCATTTGTAATATTTCCATTTGAGCAAAATGACATTTTTGAAATTGTATGTGATAAAAAGCTGTAATTGCTTGCTGTTGCAGTACCTTAGTAGGAATTCAATCGTGTCAATAGAGTGCAATTCTCTGTAATTTACTGTTAGTCCACTGAGCATGTTCCTTTTGATTGTCATCTGTGAAACACTAACTGGGCTGCAGGGTATTCGTCTGCTTTGTGTTTTCAGTTATGCTGCTGTCCCCTCAATATAATGAATGTCTGTGTTGCCCCACCTCTGTGTGCAAGAACAAGAAAACAGAGACATTTACAACAGCCACGTATTGGTTCTAAGGTTCGAGGGACAGTGTTTTTTTTTTAAACCATGGACATAGTCAGGTGTTTTCATATAGGGGATCATATTGTTGCAGACAATCCTTGGCCTTAAAAATAAGATATCTAGTGTAGGTCTAGGCCTGGCACACCCAAGACACACACAGGACATAGTGCTGCCTCTGCAGGCCGCTCCATAAGTCCAGCTCAGCACCTTTGGACCTTAGTAAAGCGACCATTGATTTGATCTCCTCACTTATTCCTCCATTGACATAGATACACTGTGTCAGAGCTCCTTGACAGAATAAATCTTAGTCAGTCTAAACAGGCTTATTGTCGGCAGACAGTCTGCTGGAAAGGTTTTTCCTTTGGTGTTTATGGAGATGTGCAGCTCCTAATTCAATAGCAGCACTGCTAAGCTTTAGAAGGCGATTGCATTTTGCCCCTGTGATCTGCATACCAAGAGTGGGTTCCCACTGGAAAGATCAAGGCAATCTATGTGTGGCCAATGCTGGCCAGCTGCCAGGAAGACTGTCGATTCCATTAAAGGTGGGGCCAGATGTTTGTCATTACCTTTATTGATAACTACAGGGTCAATACTGCGATTTATTCTGCTGGGATACGACTAAGTCACAAGTTTCACCAGGGCCTGATCAATAGTACACAATGGACAAGTACAACATGACGACATATGAACTGAGAGCATCAGCAAAGCTGTAAATCTATCACAAATTTGTGTGGTCAAGTGTTCATACTCCCGGCAGAGGAACTGTAAAGCTGTTGGGTGTGTTTCATTTCTACGACAAAGTCCACAGCCCTTGACTTGTAGCACAGTTACATTTCATTGTGAAATATCTATGCATTTTGCCAGGAGGACTCTTTACATGCTGTGTGTGTGTGTTCCCTCATTTGTTTTGACATGTTTTACATCCTCGCTGGACATCCTTTCAGTGCTGGAGCTCTTCTAAAAAAAATTACATTCAGCTTTCTCACCATGACGTCACTCTCTGTCACAAGACTGATCTGTTGCACAATGTGTTACTGTTGATTGCATAGGAGCTGCCTTTAAAGGCTCATATGTCTGCGTTCATTTTTACATAACAGAAATGTTGTATTTCAGTCTGGATGATTGTAATTTAGTTGCTAATTTATTTGTTGACTGATAAAGCTTATTTTTATTTTTCCCCTTGTTAATTACCAGAAGTAACTTGCAAAGCTCCTGATATCTTACTTAACATAACAGGGGCAGTGTATTGATTTGGCTAAAGGGGAAGAAGTTTGATGATAAATGTTTTGAGTTAAAACATGAAAGTCCTTATGTAATCTGTACAGGGTAGTGGTGTCTGTGAAAAACTGTCTCTGAACTGTGGCCTCCAAAAGAAAGACAAAACCAATTCAGTGTAGCTGTTTGTCCACAGCGGCGTGTCCAGAGCTGGACATTCCTCTGGTGGCGGTGGTCTATAGGAGGAGGGCACTGACGGCACCTTCTGAATAGACGCTGAGTCGCTGGACTGGACCAAAATGTAATTACCTCTCCCTCACAATGTCACACTGCAGACCTGAGCCTGACAGCAACCTCAAAATGGAACGTGCTGGGATTGAATTAACCTCCAGCTGGGAACGGTGTTGTTGTGTGTGTTGATGTGTGGTGTGAACCACACCCACGCTTTTTTCCATGCCAGCAATTCACAGAATCTTGTCACATTATTATGCAGCACACAATCGGTTTCTGAAATTGCTTGGGAAAGCAGCGTTGTTTTGTGGCATTTTGTGACTTTTGGCCCAACCAGCCAACCAAAGGAATGGGCTCAGACCACTGTGTAATACACTCACTGCCTTACTTGGCTTTCTGGTTGTGCAATCTGGTGGCAGTGACACTCAAACATTCTCCCTCTCGGAGCTTCATAGCCTCATTGATATGATAAGCCAATAGCTTCAATGCCTCCCCAGCTATTAAAGTCAGTCTATCCCTGTGAGTGACAGTAATTTGCTGCTCAGAGTATAAACCTTTGTCATAGTCTTTAACATCCAACAGATTATGTGCAGTCACATATTAAGATTGATTAATATTTTCATGATGTGATTTATTTGCTGGGGAGTGTACAGTGTGCGCTGGCTGAAAGGGCTAATGTAATGTAATGTAATGGTGACTTAAATGAGCCATTAATCTGGCAGACCCAAGGGTAAAGGGACAGCACAACAGGGATCCTGAGCATGATGTAACCAAGATGTGGGGAGTTGCCGATGATCACTAATTATTTGTGATTTCATACTTAATAAAAGATAAATAACTGGAATTGAACATATATTGGGAGTACTAAACTTAATATCCCCTCAATTACATATATCAGGTTTCTATCACTAGACAGAGATTTGTTTCTCAAGATTTTCCATCAAAAGCAGTTTGTTCGTGACGCAAGGGCAGGGCCAAACTGGGGCTTTAAAAGGGGATACCAGGTGCTCCAATATGGGAAATTGAAAATGGAGATAACACTGTAGAGCTGGCGATACACAATTATCTATGGTAGGTGTTAGGTATATAAATGACCCTCTGAGACCAGAGAAGGAGGTGGGAGCCAGTGATCTGTTGGGGGCTTCCTGGCTGTGTAATTGAAAATCATTCAGACAGCTGTACAGTTTAACCTTGGAGGACTATGGTCTTAGTCACTAATTGATGGCTTGGCGTGCAAAGGAAAAGTGGGAAGTATGTTGCTGTGTTTCAAGAAAGCTTTACAAAACACCAAAAGAGGCGCTTCGTGAAAGTGCTTCAATAGCTCTCTGATGTCCCTTGACATTTTCCTTGAATATTTTCTATCATACATCAACACAACAACATTTTGCCTTTGGCGCTGAATCGTTGTATTGGGATGTTTGTAACATCGATGCGTGTGCTGATTTCTGAGCATCTCTGTGTTTTTCTTGAACAACAATCTTGTCAGCTCTGCAAACCCCCATCTGTCTGATAACACATTTAAATCAGTAGAGACTTATTTGAAAGAGATGATTCAAGAGTAATTACATTTATTTATTTACATGCACGCTAAGAAAGAAGAACAATGTGTAGTCTTTGCCTATTAGATCCCATTGTGACAGGATATTTTAAGGGGGAAGTGATGCCATGTCCACTATGGACTCTAGACACTGGTGGTGATGAAGGGGTGAAGAGCCATGCCGGAAGATTTGCTTATGGATAAGCTTACTGGAAGGCCAACTGGAAGACTGGTTGTGATAAAGATCGTAGGTGAATTGGGTGGAAAAGGGTTGTAGCAATCCAACACTGAAATGATGGCTAACAGCATGGGAAGACTAAAGAGTAAATAATAGTGAGTGAGCATAAAGATGGTCAGTCTTCCTGATTGATTTTGTGCTAAACTTCATAACAAACCAATTTCTGAAGAAGCTTGTGTTAGTGACGGATACAAGCCAGCGAGTCAAGTGAGCGATCTACAGGAAGTAATAGCTCTCTCCGGCAAGTCGAAGCAGAATTCTGTCTCCTTCCTCCTTGCGGAGGACCGAAGTAGTATGGTTGTCTCTTCCCTCATGGATCCAGATGCATTATTGATGGATGGCTGATTGGGAACTCAATTACACAGAGATTACTGGTCTGGCAGACACTGGGACACCGCTACCCTGTTGGAACGATTGAATTAGAGCACAGGAGAGGAGGGAAAGTGTCCTTCAGAGACGTCTCTTCTCCCTCTGCCGACCTCCTGGGGATGCCAAACGGCCACAGCCTAGTTCATACTGTGACAGATGACCTTCCCAACAACTGTAGGTGGAGCTGGGCAGCCAGTTGGCTGCATAAAGCTGCACAGAGCAGTGGGGAGAAGCTTATTACAGGCTAACGAGTGTCTGAACAGTGTGGTGCGCACACATTTCTCTGGGTGGTGGTGGATTTAGCGATTGTGCATGTGCGTGCACATGTGCGTATTTGTGTATTCCTCAGTATAATTTGATGCATGGAATGACAGCTGCTCTTCCTTTTAATACGGAAGAAGATGCAATGATGAGAACGGCTGGCAATGCGAATGTATGTGCATAAATATTGGCATTTCACCAAATCTCATTCATATAACATGGACCAGCTGAATGAGAATCGTGCCTTGCAGGGTCGTATGCTATTACAAGTTTAATGTGAAATCTGGATCGAAGAAGATGAGAGAAGGGGGCCTCGGCATCTGAAATGGAAGCATTCATCTTCTTTTTCTGTTGGTCAGCAAATGTGCTGAAAGTAAAAAGCAAGGCAAGAAAAGCTGATCTCAAAGAAGAGAAATTATTTCATACCAGACCATACAGTGAAGCCTCTTTCACCCTTTGGTCTGGTACAACTGGCTGTTTATTGCATTCATCAGTGAAGATATGGAAGACCAATCTGTGCCTGTGGCTTCACATTTCTGCCTCACAGTGCTTTTTCTGAGGAAAACTCCATTTATTTTAGACAGTCATTACAGGTCCACGTTTCTTCCTGTATCATTTGTGAAGAAAGCACATGTATGATCATGAACAAGGTTTTCCATTCCTTAAGTGTCTTTTTGTATTGTTGCTATGTCAGTGTGTCAGTGAAGAGAACCCATCTTGAAAGAGACCATTGTTCTGGTTTGCGTTGTCAAGGGAGACAGGGCCATAGCTAGGATTAGGTGGACAACAGGCAGCTTTCACCAGGCTCCTGCTTTGTCCAGGTCTTCTCCAACAGACTGGACACTTTAGAAAAGACACCCCGGTGTGCTTTGCCCCGCTCTGTTGCCCCCTTTCCCCTGAACACTGGGCACGAGTTAGACCCCGTAGAAGGTTTAGTAAGGAGTGGAGAATAGCCATTAGCTCCCTTCCAACCTCTGTGGATGGAGGAGAAAATAAAGGGACCAATAGACCAACTGGAATCTGTGACAATCTCGTAAGGGGAATTGAGCCTGACTGGTCCATGTGTGTGGCGATTGAGCCATAGTTAATAGTGAGATAATTGTTATACCTGTAGCACTCTGGTGGCCGGATAGAGGTCATTTGATCAAAATCCTATAAATGGTTTTATAGTAAACAAGCCAGAGGTTTATCACAGTTAACTGCGATTTGTTCTTACTGACGTATAACTGTGGTAACATTTTTAAGTAATCAATCTTTGTTCAATTCAATTCAGTTTATTTTATATAGCCGAATATCACAAATGTATTGCTAAATTTGCCTCAGAGGGCTTTACAATCTGTACACATACGACACAGATTGCTAGGTGCTTGTCATTAAAAACTATTTGGATTGTCAGTTGTCAGAACCAGCTTGCGTCTTTACTATTTGCAACACTTCTGTGACTGGATAAACTCCAAGGATAAAGTTTCCTTCAACCAGCTGAGTAGGCTGAAAATGTACAGTGTGAGAGTCATTGTACAGTCTCATGCCAAAATAGGGAATCTGTTGGAAGATATTAGAAATAATGAATACATTCATGCAATTTGCAGCTGACCTATTCACAGTGAATAAATACATGCCATTATTTAAGGAAATCATCTTCATTAAGTAAGCATTTTTGCAAATTGATGTCAGTGACTTGTAGCATTGAGTTACAACTTGCATCAGTAAGCAAGGTTTTGTTTTGCATCAGTTATCATTTTTTATCCACCTGCCCTGTGCCGCGAGTATATCTCATTTGATATATCAGTGTTTTTTTATTTGATTAAAAGCATGCCTCTGTAATCATTAATGGCAGTTATGCATGACACAAGCGTGTGCTCACACACAGTTCTGTAGCCGGAGCTGGATGGAGGGAACACTGCATGAGATTAAACCACGTTTAGTGTCTTATTGATAGTAACGAGTGTTAGGTCCTGTAACTAGTGGGTTAGCTGACTGGATTTAAAGTTGGCAGGCTGAAATGATGGACACACTACACACAGTTTAATAGATTTTTAAACTACTGTTAACATTAAGGAATAATCTCATGAGCAGCAGTCACATCTAATTGCTTTTCTCTGCCTGTGATCTGAGCTGTTTTCATTGTAAATCGACATGAGAGGCATTAAGAGCTATAGTCCAAATGCCAGCAAACACTATGATCCACAGAGCTAATGTGAAGATCTCCACATCTGGAGTTAATGTTTGACGGCATAGGGATTGAGTCTTGTCAGCACCTTCTCCCCTTTATCTCCCCTAGTTTGTCTGTCTGTTAGCCTAACTACTTCCTCAGCACAGAAAACAAACCTTTAACACTGAAACAACACAAAACACAGACACAGATAGTAATTTGAAACTGCTCGAAGCCCATTTCAAATCTAAATATAACTCCCAGCCCTCCATATGTCCAAAGACCTGTTTCCATCCCCTAAGACTGCATGCCTACATGGCGTGGAAAGTTCAGGTTTCACCGTTCCCAGTGTCACATGTCCCTCTCCAGATTAGCAACATGCATGGACGTGATCAGAGTCCCTCTGACACGACAGGCTCATGCCAACAGCGTATGTAACAGAGAGAGCCCATGTGTGCTGGGAGGGAGTGAGAGTTGGATTGATGTTCCTCGCTGTCTTTTAAAGAGTTTATTCGGCTGGGTTTCCTCTCTGGTCAGAGGTCATGATCAGCAGCATAAAGGCAAGGTGAAAAGAGTTTGTAAATGTTTCAATAGCATTTCAACAAAAACCTCAAGCTCTTATCAGCCAACTAACAGCCGTTTTTTAAACACTCACCCACCTCTGAAGTGTGAAGCTATCCATCGACCTTTGAAGTCTGTGAGTGTCTTATCACTTCAGAGCGGTAAATCTGATGTGTCTGTTAAGTTTTGTGAATGACCTCTGTGGTGTGTGTATGTGCTGCGTCAGTATCTGTGAGCGCTGTCAGTGTGTGGAGCCATGCCACAGGGTTTAACCCCTCTGCATTGATCCCTAGGTTGCTCAGGGCCGGCGCCTAATTCCCCAATTTTCAGCTGTTAGAGATAGAATTGGAATAATAAACAGCTGAACCTCCCACTAATAATCCTGCTGACCCCCCCGTCCATCTCTTTCTTCTTTCTTAAACACACACACACACACACACACACACACACACACACACACACACACTTTTTCCCTTCCTCCACTGCTCGGCCAACCCTCTTCAGGGCGACTAGGGCTGGAGTAGAGTTTCTCACTCTTTTGCCCTAATCTCGGCCAAAGTCCCAGCTCTCACTCCTCTGCTCTAATGAAATGATATCAGCCAACCTTGGGAGCCTGGAACTGATTATCACAACCAACACACACACACACACACGCTTGTGGATCGTTTATGGATCCTTTCACACACTCCTCAGCATAGGCAGTGTGCACACCCGACTCGGTATCCGTAGATTGCTTTTTTTACATTGTATGGTTTCTAATGCTTCATTGAGCTTTGACACGCTGTCTCGGGAGGGGGAGTGCCGGAAATGACATGTAATGTGTGTTTTAAAAACAAAATGTACAACATTTGTAGTGTTTTTCTGCTCAGAGGCCTACTTGTTCAATTCAGATGTTTAGTTTCCTTGAAGTAGATCTTTGGACTGGCCAGTCCACACAGTCCTGGGAACAATTATCTCCCAAGGTCAGACCTTAAGTCTCATACCTGAGACCTGGTCCACTCAGTTCACATAGCAGCTCACAGCCAAGTCTCCAACCTCAAAGGTTATCTACAATGTCAACTATAGTGTTTATTGACTTTTAAATAACATAAGTGCATTGGTTTTATGCATGTTCACAAGACAAATATACAATTAATATGCTCTTGAGGAGACAAGTCATTTTACCTCGCTGATTGTCATAAAACACACTTAAACTAAATAAAAGAGTTAACAAAAAAACAACAGAATAAATAACAGATAAAAAAAAGAAGTAACCACCAAAACATTTTCAATGTTTACTAATCCTGCTTTCGAAGCTGGCCGTCTGTGACTTTGAATGTTACACACCAGGAGAAAAACAGAAAGGCTACCCTCCTACTGCCAGTCTACTGGCAATGGGAAATAAATATATTGCCTATTTTTAGTGAGTTTTCCCATATTCAAAAATCATATTTTGGTGAAAAAACGTCATCAGTCACACTGCGTGCATATAACAGCTGAGTACATAATCACTGTCCATATACACAGCATATTTAGCAGTTTTGCAATAACATTATCGTTGCCAGTTTTCTGATGGTAGGTATGAAGTGCAGGAGGTCCATTCTCCTATATTTTCAGAAGGAACTACAACTTCCTCCATCTCGGATGAAGAACTATGTCTATACAGCCATTAAGCATGATCTTTTGCTTAGCTAATCACCCAGTGGGCTGTGCTGCACGCATATTTTCATTTAACCTAATTAAGTATAAGCCTGATTCATCATTTTGCCTCGATGAAACCAGCTGACCTGCTAACATAGTTCATCGTTGGGCGAACAACCTGCTGAATGGAGGTGTTGAGTTGACATGTCCCGGAGTATTAAGTCAAACACTAGCGTGTTGACCTGTACCCTCTGTCAATTCAGGAGTCATTTTCAGCCTGCCATGGCTCTTTTGTCTCCTTTTCATATCTCTCCATTAACCTCCAACCACCAGGCACCAAAGCAACTTCCAAGCCCTGACATTAACCCATGGCCACATTGTCCTCTGGACTGAATGCCATCTAAACGTTTGGGGAGCCCAAGCTGTTACAAGTATGCAGAAATATCTTAATGCATGTCAGAAGAGTCCGAATCCTCGAGACTGACACCTGTCAAGAGTGTCCGAAGTGAAAACCTGCCAAGCGCCTAATGCAGGTAGATCCGTTTGGCGAGTACATCTCGGCCGTCTATCCACGACACTGGCTGGTAAATCTTTGTACCAAAATAGTTATGGAATAAAAACTATGCTGAAAGTCTCTACCGCCTTTGGTGTGATTTACGAGCGGGCTGCTTCTGTCCTCTGCTGTCTGTGTTGGTACCAGATGAGTTTGTACACGCTGTGCTACAAAAGTGACGTCCTGAGTTTCACTACCCTCAACCGTACAATTAGCTACTCCGCTGAACACCTCACTGTCCCATGCTGCCAGTCTACTGCTAGCTGCCATTAGGCTAATTACCTATCATGTGGTGATATTTTCAAGGACCCACTGACTAAAATGAATCAGTCGTGACCTGGCAACTAGTCTGTGCAGGCGTACCTGCTCTGTCTCATTCAAACTCTCTTTCAGTCTTATTTCTTCTCAGTTTTTGGCTCGTTTCGTGTCCTGGGGCCCTGAAGTCTTTGTGCTTCAGTAGTGCTGGGCTCAGCAGGCTGCCTGTGTCCACACTATGCTGCCTCAGCACTAATAAGGCAATAGAGTGATAGAGAGCGCGCCAGAGTTGTCTGCTTTCAACATCCCTACTCAATCGTACCCTCAGCTAACCTCCCACAGAGACACCATTAGCAAATCTATTGAGGATCCCATATTAGGGAAACATTAAGGAGTCTAATTGTGGTTCTGAACTGTGACTCGCTGGGTGTGTTAAGTTTTGTAACCACTCTAATGAGTTACAGTGTTTCCTCCAATGTGTTTATTGACCTACATTCCAGTTTGAGCCATGTCACTGACCACCGGGGTATCTACTAAAATAGATCAACCGACATGTCTTAGTATTGTCAGAGGCCATGTGTTTAAAAGATAAGTATGGTTTATTCCAACTTCATTTATTTTTTCTTTTAGTTTAGGCAGTCATTTCTGTCAGTTATAACACTGCACTCACTAAAGTACATGGGAATATATTGATACAGAAGTCAGACAAGCAAGGAAAACAGGTTGTCATACGATCATGTAGGTTAGAGACAAGCCAACATTGCACAGGAAACTGCACAATTGAGTGTTTGTGTCTGCCAAGGTAGGCCAAAGTAGAACCAGGAAGTAGGTGGACAAACAATGGATGTTTATAATGGACAGTTTGGTTTTAGGATCATTTTACAGATCTCTTGCCATTTAGTTTTCCATATACGTTTTTTATTTAAAACTGCTTGTGTCTTCAGTCTGCTCAAAGTGCAACACGTTTGTTACACTGTCACATGATGAGGTCCATGGGATACTCTGGACACCAAACATATGATCAACATGTCCCTTGCTTTTTTCAGTTCACTTGTATACGATTATTTGTGGTAGACTGTGTGCGTAAGTGTGGTGTCCTGTAGCTTTTGTGGCAGCACTAGCACATGGAGGCTTGACTGGAGTACCAGCTCTGTGTAACCGGAGGAGATAGCTTGGCCATGTGGCCCTCAGTGTGGCGCTAAAAACAGCCTGACAGCTGTGTGTGAAGAGCGAGTAAATTAAACTGGTACAGCACCTGACCATGAGATAAATGGAGCTTGGAAAAACTTCTGAGAGACATGGTATTGGATCATAAATGCATCAAATATAGTCAACACTACTTATTGTATTGCATTTTAGATTGAGGAGTTTGTTCTCTTTGAAAGGTTTTACTGTGAGTGCCAGAAACCTTCTTTCTTATTTGTATGATATTTGTAGAAGGTGGCTATGACTTGAAATCAATTCCATAACAGCCAATAATCCCAGTTATGTTTCATTACCGTAACTCTCTAGGGAGGTCGGCTTGTTTGATATCATATCAGGTGAATGGACTTGGCTAGCTTTCACCCAAAAGGAGGAAGTCTAAGGTTGTCTTATTTGCATGTTTCGTATTCTTAATAAGTGACTTGCAAACCTCTGGTTTCAGCCTTCATTCAGGAATCACCAGGTTTTGTTCAGGATTGGGAAGATGTGAATCCAGTAGCTTTAGTGTGAGGACTAATCTTGATGGATACGTCTTGGTAGTTTGATCTGGGAAACATGTTTTTTAAAAACTCTTCACATGGCAGGCAACCTTTTATATGTATATATATATATATATATATACATACACAGTCGCCACCAGTGGAGAGTGAAGAATCTTGAGTGGGGGTGGTCTCTTCGGAAGATCTGATTACACAGATTCCCCGATGTTAATGTAATTAAGTGGGAGAGAGGGAGAAAGAAAATGCGGAGGAAACAAGATATGTTCAGGACGTGGTCCTTGTTCCCGAACGAAGTTATAAAACCAAATTTTTTTTAGGAAAGAGAAAAAACATAAAAATGGCAGGTGACTCCATACTTTTGAACGGCAGTGCATATTCTCCTGCCACCAGGGGCAGTACTAAGCACACTGCTCAGGTGAGGAAGACACCCTGCAGCATCTTTAATTGGATGTGGTTTGTTAGGAGTTGAATGGAAAACATGTAGCTTGGTTGAAGTAAATTATCTTTTGTTGTTACTTTGCTCTCATAGTTTATATTTCAACAAGCCGCTGATTGATTTAAATGTCTGGGTTCTGAGAGAATACCACCCTGGAGCATGACACGTAGTATATCGGTCCTGGATCAATGCTTTGTGAGGACAGAACTTCTGGAGTGCTAGTCACTGAAGAGCTTTTACCATGGTCTCAGCTGCTGTTAATCACTAAATACCTCAAAACAATAGGCTAACTCCTTTCCAAAACCACATTGTTTTGTTTTCAATTTCTAAATGTGTTACATACATGGACATAGAAAGAGAACTGGATATAGTGGTGGAGACGTTCATTCTTATGAAAGTTGCTCAGTGATGAACGTAGCAAATGAAATTCTGATAAAATTACACAGATTTTCCAGCGATCTTCTGCATCCATTGGGCCCATAGAACGATTATTTCCTTTAAACCCGCCTCCCAGCTCTTAGTCCAGCCTCATTCACACAAACTGAAGAAATAAATTATCTCTATTTGGCTATATTTTACAACTTTCAGGACCTAATGTTTAAATACGGGTTATTTAAATGTTCATACTGGGAAGTTGATTTACCATAAAGAAAGAAAAAAACCTGCTGATTTAGAGACGTCTCTTACTCGCCCAATGTAAGTCTATTGGAAAAAGTATTTTTGTTCCAAATGGCATCGCGTGATGGACCTGCAAGTTGTTATTCCATGCCACTCTGTGAAATTTGCCCCAAAGCCGGGCGCTCCTTCTGGGGCTTGGTTACATACAGAAGTTGTGACGTGTGGGTGTGACAGCTGTGGAATTGTTGAAAGGCATCTTTGAAAGAGCTGACCTGAGTTACAAAAAAGTTATGTTACCATGTTTCTGCTGTAGAGTGATTGAATAAAGACACTATAAGGAACTTTATGACTTAATCATCTGTTTAGTCAGAGAAGAAATAAGAGATTGTTCCTTGTTGTGTTTTCACCACCATCTGTTCCCTGTTCCCTCCACTCTTTCTTAATCCTCTTGGGGCTAACCAAACTTACCCTGGTCATTTCCCTCCAACCAAAAACTCTTTCTTTCCAATGTCCTCTGTGTCCAAGCTTCAGCATGATCACTCTCTCTCTCCTCCAGAGCAGGATTGGTCAGTCCCCCACCCTCTCTGCTGCCTTCCCCTCATTCTCGCTCCCTTCCTACTTAAATGCTTTTAGCATAAAGAGAGGGAGGGAAAGGGGGATGCGAGATCCATGGGGGAGGGGAGCTGAGTACTCACTCTGTTGTCACTGGCTAGAGAGAGAGAGAGAGAGAGAGAGAGAGAGAGAGAGAGGGAGAGAGAGGGAGGGGAGAGAGAAAGAGAGAGAGAGAAGGAGAGGGAGTGGAGTTGTGTCCCATATGTGGAAAAAAAGCATAGCAGTGTACACACAAGTCTGCTGTGCTCCAGGGATTATCGTAGCGCTTTCAGATCTGATGGAGGACATGCAGGCATGAGTAGGTAAGGCTGCCTGTCTTCTCTGCATCTCTGTGTTGATCTGCTGTCATAGCCTGCTGCTCTCCCTGCTGTTTGACTGGGCTCTGCTGGCTGACTGAAGTTGGATAGGGACCGGTGCTGAGCGTCTTATAGCAGCTCTCCTCTTTGGCCACTGATCATGAGACATTTCTCTGAGCAAACCAAACCTCTGAAATCTGCCTTATCCTCTCAGCCTCTCTCTGAACTGTGCAAGGACAGAGCTGTGTTTGTTTTAAGTGGAAGTTGCGGTTTGCTGCTCGAGTGCAGTTAGTTATTCTGGGCTGAGTGTTAAAAGTTGACTCTTCAACATAAGGGGTCGTAGTCGGAGGCAGTGTTGTACGTAGAGCCTGGGTGTCCAGGGACAGCCGTGTGGTCATTGCGTAATTTTTCTTCTATGTGAAACGGTATATGATTGAATATGAACTGGTAACCGACTTATTTAGTTTTTCTATATACTAAGAAAGAGATTATCTGTGACCATGTAATAATGTAAAGCAATACATATCAAAATGTTGCATTACTACTGTTAAATACTGTTAAGTTGTTTTATATATTTGAGTTTGCATTATGTTTTGCTGGAAAATTTAGTTTTTTCAATAAATACAGTAGCGTCACGTTTCGTTATAGATGGACTGTATATTTACAGAAACATGTTCACAGATTAAAAAAACTGGAAGACTATTTCAGTCATATCTCTCTTGATTTAAAATATGCATTGGTTTCCCAAGAATTGAGAAAGAACCCGAATTGACTGTTATGAAAAAAATACTTTTCCAGATTTGTTTTAATCTCCTGGGTTTGCTCAGAGAGGTGCCTCATATCAGAATACAATGACAGAAACTGGAGGATTAAACTGTCTTTAATCTGTGCATGATTAAAATATGACATTTACAACACAAATGTAATTAATTTTGAGAGATCTTTGAAAATAGACAAACATAGTTGGTTGAACTGATTAATTGTTTTAAACTGCTTGATTTAAATTGTCAATAAACCTCAAACAGAGTCGTATTTATTTTTCTCATTTTTAAAAAAACATTGCAAAGTAAAACTTTGTTTGAAAACATTTTTCCTCTGCATTTTGCTTATGCAGCTCAAAAAGTGTCCGGTCTCCTAAGAATGCAGTCTTTATTGCCCCAGTGCACAGAGCAATGGTATGCATGCCTCTTTTCGTGAGGCAGATTTAGAAAGCCCTCTTTAGGCTGCACACAGCTTCACAATCAGCTTAATGCCTGCCTATAATGAATACCCTTCTGTGTGTCAATTTGGCCGACTGTGTGTGTGTGTGTGTGTGTGTGTGTGTGTGTGCGTGTGTGTGTGTGTGTGTGTGTGTGTGGATTCTGTTTGTGTTACACTGATAAGGTTCTACGGTTGGTCAGTAACTCTATCATTCTCTGGGTGAATTCTGGGCTGTGTGTTTGTGTGTGTTTAGGTTTGTGTTGCCGTGTGAGCTTGTGCGAAAGGGTTGGTTGACATGTGAGTGTTTGTCCAGACATTGTGCAGCAGCCTGTAACTGCCTCACCTCTCTCTCTCTCTTTCTCTCTCTCTCTTAGGGCTGTTCTGTTGTCAGTGCGAGCTCATGCCTGTGATGGACTACAGCCGGACGGACGCTAACCTTAGCTGGCTTTCACAAAACAGCATTCCGCCTTACTGAGACCAGCTCCACAGAATGCTGAGTCCTATTGTCCCCTATAGTGAGTAGACTACAACCTTCTTTCTCTCTACTGAACAGCATGTCACATCGCAAAGCTTCACTTCACTTAGTTGGACTTTGTCTGAATCAATGAACCCCCACTTCTAAAAACAAGTGGGAGTAGACACTGTGTTCAGTATTTTGCAAATATAAGGAAAGAATGCTCAGGTGCACGCCTCATTGCAGAGACCTGACTTTTTTCCTTGATGTGCACTGTGGAAATACTAAACCCCGGGCACCGACCCTCTCTGAATGTTTCATCACCAGGCGGAAGACACCAATGGGAAAGAAAGAGGGACAGAGGGAGGTTTGAGGGCAGACGGTTTGAGCAATAGAAAGCCCTCGGTTCTGCTAGTGTCAGTTTACCAATACAGCTCAGGACTTAACACCACACATGCTGCCCAATGCTCCACCCTTTTTTTCCTGTTTTCTCTTTTCTCCCTTCAATGCTGACCTAATAACTGATGTGTCCAGTTTTGGCCTCCCCTTTGCACCCTCTCACCAGGTTTCATTTGAGTCCAGGGCTCTGGCTCTCCAAAACAGCATTGTGTGCCGGCCAGCATGGGGCTGCCTCCGTGGCCTCGGCCTCAAGAGACCCCTTTTCCAGTTCTTTAACTTGCCTCAATGGAGCATTATTGGCATGACAGTTAAAAGAAAATAAGGACAAATCAAACAGAATGGTTAAATTAAAAAAACGTTTGATTATTTTTTTTTTTTACATCCCAAAAATGGATTGCAGTCGGTGTAAGGCAAGTGTGGGGGTATGATAACTCCTACCGGATAAAACAGACTGATTGAAGCATCATGAGCTGTTGCTTGACAGTAGCCATGACACTTGTTTGCTTTTTCAATTTTGCTTTGTAAATTTCACCCTTGAAATAGCACATGTTATAGTCAATAGTAGTTTGAAACCTTATGTGTTATGAAACATGTCCTTTCACAAGTGGCTCTTGATGCACATCAACACGTTTAATGCCTGTTCTCCCAGACATGTCATGTTTTTTACCTTTAAAGATGTTCTTGCTTTAAATCCAGCTAATTTGCTCAAATACAACTGATACAAGAATAATTTGCAAGAACATGCATACTTATTTGTTCCATTAGCTCCCTGCACCCTGCTAGTCCACACTGACTGAACACACTCTCCCTGCTGCTAAAGAAGACAGCATATCCAAGAATGTCACAAACTGCTGGTAGAATAGTTAGCATGCTTTCAGTGTCTCCACAGGGCTTGTCCTTCATGGGAATCTTCTCGTGTACATTCATGCCTTTGTGTGCGATTTCTTTTACGTTCAGGATGTACAAAGATGGTTTTCATTGGCTCTGTCCAGAAGTTTCACAGAGTACAGAGTATCTCTGTTCTGCAGAGCTTCTGCAGCAGTGAGATTGTTTCAGAACAGCCTGCTAGTGTGCGTGTGTGTAGACAGAGGGAACGTTCCACGTGAGCGCTCACGGCAGTGTTATGTCGTCTTGTTGTTTACTCTCAGACCAGTGACACACAAACACACCTCTGTGCTCGCTGGTGACACTGCAGCTCACTGTCTTTTACTTAAAGACTGTAGTCATGAGTCTGCTGAGTGAAAAATACAACTGTGAGGGACTTTTCATATGTGCCGGACATGCGAAGACTCTCACCTCCGTGTTGGAATCCCCATTGGGGGATTGTTGAGCATTCACACTGTCCAATGCTATTTCTGACTACTGCTGTAAGCATTTCTGCCCCCGCACATAGATGGGTCCCAGTGTGTAAATGCACACATGGTGACAAATGGTTAGGACAGGTACACCCACAAACAGACTTCACTCTTTGACATCACGACTGTCCGACAAATTTAGTCTCACTGATTTGGATCCAACTTTAAGTGTGTGTGTCCTGTTGTTCCCCGGTGTGTCCAGTCCTTGGCTCTTGGCCCTTGGCTCCGGCCAGTCCGGAGGACTTCAAGCTGGGGCAAGCAGCCAGGGCAAGCAGCCATGGCCGGACCTGAGAAGAAACCTGAGAGAGATTCCAGGGGCCATGGATACTCCTGGTGGGATTTGGTGCAAAGAATCTGTAATCTGCACTTCAAACACACTCTTAAATCAGTCCCAGGCTGCCAACCCAAGAGTGCCCTAACTCTTGTTGCTGGGGCCCCCCGCTGGTGTAGCGATACCTTTTCTTTTAAAACAACACACACTCACACACACAAAGAAACTACACACCGGAGTCCAAATCTGGCAGTTTTTATAGCTCTCCTCTGACTGACCCCTCTCCCTCTCCTTTCTCTCGCTGGTTCTGTTTTTATGTTTTGTGTAAGTGTCTTTGTGAATGACTCCGCTAAGTCATGGAGTAGTTTGTATAGAAAAACAAGGAGTAGATCTCATCCTGGCTCATCCTGAATGAGCAGGTTGGAGGGCTGTGCCAGCGTCTATTCCTTTTGTAGGCAGAGTGGTATGAGTGCTGCAGTGGAGGGGCCTGTGAGGCCCTTCAGTAAACACACAGCCTGCCAAAGTGTGTGTGTGTCT